>NC_139720.1:123258283-123880700 GCF_964211835.1 Anser anser | reverse complement strand
GTTTCAAAAGGGAAAATGGTGCTTGCAGGTGCTTCTCTCCAAAATGCTTGGTCTCAGACACAGTGAGTCTGCTGCTATACATACTCACAGAGAGATCAATTTTCTGTGAAGAAAAAAAAAAAAAAAAAAAAAAAAAAGAAGTTTCCTTAATAGTTTGGACTTCTGATGGCCATCTGCTGGCTTGCTAAGGCTCTCCAATGACTAAGATAAAATCACATATTTCAAAGTTAAGGTGACTCAATAGAAACTTATAGTATCATCACTGATTGTTTTGAATAGCCAACTAGAAAACACGTATTTGACTCTTTTTCCAGTTATTTCTACTGTACTTATGCCCTAGATAATCTCCCCTTATAATGTATTCTAAATGTCTTGTGAAGATTTGATCTAAGCTTTTTACTATTAGTAAGCAAGCACAGAAATAGTTTAATACAGCGTCTTGGTTTCATCATGATTTGCAGACTCATTGTTTTTATCTTATCCTTGTCTAAAAGTTATTAATGTTAAACCAGAAAGCTGCCCAGAGTTAGGCAGTGGTGTGACAATGAACAGTTAGTGAGTTGAGGATGTTAAAACACAAAGTATTTATCTTAGGTCACGTAACAAAGGGAAACTAAATTATCCTCCCAACTTTACATGTCAAATCTGCTGATGTCACTTACATCAGTTCTGAGTCACATAAGAATTCTACAAATAAAGCATGGTATTAAATCTGTGTTATTAGCTACTAGTGTCATGTGACTATTTATAATGAAATGAACAAAAATACCATCTCATAGGTAAATATTTTATTGACATACAGAAAGTAATGGCACGTTCTTCAGAAGATAAGATAAAAAAATGTCCCCAAAAAAAGGGGGGGTGGGGGGAAGGAAAGGGAAGGGAAAGGGAAGGGAAAGGGAAAGGGAAAGGGAAAGGGAAAGGGAAAGGGAAAGGGAAAGGGAAAGGGAAAGGGAAAGGGAAAGGGAAAGGGAAAGGGAAAGGGAAAGGGAAAGGGAAAGGGAAAGGGAAAGGGAAAGGGAAGGAACGGGAAGGAACGGGAAGGAACGGAACGGAAAAAGGAACGGAAAGGAACGGAAAGGAACGGAAAGGAACGGAAAGGAAAAAGGAAAGGAAAAAGGAAAGGAAAAAGGAAAGGAAAAAGGAAAGGAAAAGGAAAGGAAAGGAAAGGAAAAGGAAAGGAAAAAGGAAAGGAAAAAGGAAAGGAAAAAGGAAAGGAAAGGAAAGGAAAGGAAAGGAAAGGAAAGGAAAGGAAAGGAAAGGAAAGGAAAGGAAAAGGAAAGGAAAGGAAAGGAAAGGAAAGGAAAGGAAAGGAAAGGAAAGGAAAGGAAAGGAAAGGAAAGGAAAAGGAAAGGAAAGGAAAGGAAAGGAAAGGAAAGGAAAGGAAAGGAAAGGAAAGGAAAGGAAAGGAAAGGAAAGGAAAGGAAAGGAAAGGAAAGGAAAGGAAAGGAAGGAAAGGAAAGGAAAGGAAAGGAAAGGAAAGAAAAGAAAAGAAAAGAAAAGAAAAGAAAAGAAAAGAAAAGAAAAGAAAAGAAAAGAAAAGAAAAGAAAAGGAAAGAAAAGAAAAGAAAAGAAAAGAAGAAAAGAAAAGAAAGAAAAGAAAAGAAAAAAGAAAAGAAAAGAAAAGAAAAGAAAAGAAAAAGAAAAGAAAAGAAAAGAAAAGAAAAGAAAAGAAAGAAAAGAAAAGAAAAGAAAGAAAAGAAAAGAAAAGAAAAGAAAAGAAAAGAAAAGAAAAGAAAAGAAAAGAAAAGAAAAGAAAAGAAAAGAAAAGAAAAGAAAAGAAAAGAAAGAAAAGAAAAGAAAAGAAAAGAAAAGAAAAGAAGAAAAAGAAAAGAAAAGAAAAGAAAAGAAAAGAAAAGAAAAGAAAAGAAAAGAAAAGAAAAGAAAAGAAAAGAAAAGAAAAGAAAAGAAAAGAAAAGAAAAGAAAAGAAAAGAAAAGAAAAGAAAAGAAAAGAAAAGAAAAGAAAAGAAAAGAAAAGAAAAGAAAAGAAAAGAAAAGAAAAGAAAAGAAAAGAAAAGAAAAGAAAAGAAAAGAAAAGAAAAGAAAAGAAAAACATCTACAGGAAAGAATAAGTGCCTAGTTGTAATAGTAGAGGAAGAAATTTCTTCACTTTCACTTTTATAAGACAGCTATAAATGCAATAAAAGTAAGGAAATAAAAATCTGTAGGGAAATTCATTATTCTATAAACTGCAGCATCTTTTTACTGGTAGAAATTTGTCTAGAAGATTTAGTCTCTTTAATTTCATTCAGCTCAGGAGAAGTTGGCTGTGCATAAGCACCATGTACAACACAACTCAAGTAGTAACAGACTCTTCTTGAGAGTACACTATTCAAAGCTAATAGCTGGATAATCATCTCAATAAAGCACTTTATTCCGAAAGATCTCAGTTGGCCCTCAATGATCTTGGGAACAGCAGATGTAGTGCTCTCTAGCTCCTGCTGAATACATGCAGGTACATTACAGGTATAAACCTGTCAACTTTAAGATGTTTTGCATTGATGCAATGAAATAAGCAAGTGCCATCCAGAGCTCTGAGATCTTTCTTAATTTGCTTTACGGGTGGCAGATGTCAAAAACAATTCTACTCAAGTCAGAAGAATCATTACTGTGTCAAATTAGTGTGAAAAAGAGCAGAATCAGGCCCAGAGTTTGCTAAAATTGCTTTCTCGTTATTCTATAACTTAATTGAAAGTTCAGAATTATTGACTTTTCCAAATGTCCATTATTATTGCCATATAAACCATAGATTAGCATATGCATACCTGTCAAGGCTTTCTTTAAGGCTGCAGATATGACTAAAAACTAGAAAACAGGACTTTTACTTTATACACTTTGTGCAGAATCACTGAAGTTAAAATAGAAACACTAAAGTTATGTAGAGATACATCAAACTGTATTTATGCATATTGTATATTAAGATATTTTACCTAAAGAGATTAACATATTTATTTTTAAAAAAATTAGATGGCTCATAGCTAAGAGCTATTGCATTTTTTGTAGTAATACTATACACATTGCTGAGAAGCAAGAGAAATTTGATCAAAGTGTTGTCTAGTTTCAGCATATGTTACTTTAAAAAGAACCACATCTTATCTTACCCTAAACCTTCGGAAAATTCACCAAGCCTCGTATATAAAACTGAACAGCTTATTTATAATAAGTATAACATATTAAAAGTTTTTGTATTTTCATCCATTTTTATTCTTACAGAAGAAAAGATATCATTCACTAAATATGAATGCTGCACACGTTAGCAATAGAAATATTGGTTTTTGTAACTTTGATTGCACTTGCCTTAACTTTTCCACACATATATACAGACACAAATAACATACAGAAGGGAAAAAAAAAAAAAAAAGGATTAAGTGAAATAAAATCCACAAAAGTAGGCAAGTTCGGTACCAGATATACATTTTGCATTAGTGAATAATGACACATGAGCATATTCACCAGAATCCTTGTAAAGAGTATATGAGCACATGATGCTATAGGTTTGTTAAAGCACAAGGTATACTTTGTCTAGACAAAAAACAAAACAAACAAAAAAAAAAAAGAAAACATTTGGTGTGACTTTGCTTTAGATTTAAAAAAAAGTTGGATGTTTAAAAAGATCTTTATTACTTGCATATGAATATTTTTGTATAATAATATATGAAGAAGGTTTTAAAAGAAGCAAATAACAATAACAAAAACCCCACAATCTACTTGCTTTATGGTGTGCAACTTTTAGAGAAAAATAAACAGGGTATGTGTTTAGTTTGTAAAAAAAAAAAAATGTTCTTCTTTCAAGATTACTCTTTCACTGGTTAAATGCAAGGTTATGACAACTTGAAACACTTTTTTTTGTGACTGAAAGAAAAAAATAAAGCAATGTGAATAAGTTGCGTATACAAAATTTTTTATTTTTTTTTTAAAGAAATTGTTGCTGATAGCAATGTTAGTTTAACAGCACGATATGGAAGACTTGGAAGGTTCCAGATCGGTGATTTGACTTGCAAGACATACTGGGCCAGAGCATATGCATGGGATAAACTAGTTCACCTCCACTGGATAGAATGGAGCTGCTCCAGCTTACATCAGCTGAGAACCTGACCTTAAAAGAATACATTTAATGGCAAATCTCCCTCCATTAATATTTTCTTTTGTGGTGTTTTCCTCTTGTTCTTCTGTTTTGTTTCTTGTTTATGATTCATGTATTCTACGTGTATCCTTTCTTTCTTAAAAACATGAAAGGTTATAGATTTGCTCATAGTAAAGCAAGTAGTACAGTCACAACTCTCGGTGGGGGGGGGGGGAAGATACTCTGTGTGTGTGTGTGTGTGTGTGCACGCGCGTGCATGTGCATGTGCAGTTTACTACTGCATTCCTTCATTTTTACACCTCTTTAGCTCCACAGGAACCACAGGGTACCTGGAGAGTAGAGCAACATGACAGTGAATAGTTTTTTTAGCTTTTTGCATGGTGTGCGTGAGCAGAGTGAAAGAATATGTATGATAACAGAACCGTAGTGGAGCAGAAGTAACTCAGATCACAGCAGTGTTATTGTACAAATAAAAGCTAACGATAAAATGTCCAAGAAGGCATTACTGAAAACCTGGATTAATGCTTTTCCTATTTAATTGTGTTGAATATATCATGCCTTCATCAGGAAAAATCCCATCCTTGATTTTCTGAACAGACTATAAGCTCAGTCGTTCTTCTCTCACCTGCAGTGGCATAAATCAGGCATATCATTATCCAGTGTAATGGGTTTATATCCATCACATAAACTGGAATCACTATTTTTTTGGCTTTTCTGTAAAGACCCTCACCTCCTCATCTCTTTGAAAGATGTAAGAAACACTGAACTTGTTTCACTCTTTCATTATTTTGTTTCACTTCAGATTTCAAGGGAATTACTCCAGATTTGAACCTCATTGACACAAGAATTTGAAGCATTGCAATAAGAGATAGGCACCAGGTCACAGCAGTTCTTACAGAGGCTGGTCATATGCCATTCCTAGAGCTTAAGTATGCAAGAGCTAGCCTTCCTCATGCTCCAGAGGCCCGGGCCACAGACCAGCCAATGTACTTTTAGTTCATGAGTATCACAAGACTTTAAGACATGACAATTGGATCAGTTTACCTGCAGCAACACACAAATACATTTTTAATACAATCAATGTATTTTGCAGCTAGAGTCTGAAGCCTGGAGTCAAGTTGACCTATATTACAAAATATTGTTTCTACAGTCACTGTTTTGAACTTTGAAGCTGTCTCTTGCATCTAGTTCTCATAAAATTTTAATCTTTGCCATACAAAATATCAGTAAGACCATCTGATTAAATAATCATGGTTTCACTAATATCAACATGATTCA
This sequence comes from Anser anser, assembly GCF_964211835.1. Taxonomy (NCBI): domain Eukaryota; kingdom Metazoa; phylum Chordata; class Aves; order Anseriformes; family Anatidae; genus Anser; species Anser anser. Next base: position 123,875,337 of record NC_139720.1, on the reverse strand, counting down.
TTGGCCTGATATGGTGGCAAGAAATATATTTAGTATTCTGTTTGACATGGTATGAATTATACTTGCTCAACTGTCCGCATGTCATATGCACAGAACTATGGGATCCACTGTAAATTCAAAAATATTTCTGTATATTTAGTTACATTTTTTAAAAAAAAATATTGCTATTTAATTGACATTAATAAAAAAATCAATAACAAAGGGTTCTATTCTTTACTACATTACTTGGCATTCTTTGCACCTTAAATTACATTAATTTCTGGTATTCCTTCCCAAAATCATGTATGTTTAAACAAGATGAGAAGCCACATAATGCTGCATTCTTCAAGAGAGACAACTACAGGAAAAAGTAAGTATATACAAGATTGCTTAGAAAGCACGCAAGTCCTGGTTCCAAAACAAACAAACAACAACAACAACAACAAAACTGATAAGAAGGAGAAAACAACAATAACAACAACAAAAGACAACAACAACAACAAAAAGCTTGCTTGAAGACTCCTGACCTGTACCATGCAGAGTGGCAATCTGATCTGAGACCATACATTTCGTGATTGCTGTTTCCTGGAAAAAAAAAAAAAAAAAAAAAAAAAAAACAGAATCAGTCCCATTTCCTTTTCTTCTGCTATGGGCTCTCATCCTCACACAGTCCTCCCCTTCAGCATGTTGTCACTCCAATTCTAGAAATGAAGCTCCTGAGAGTCAGAAATTCTCTCTGCTTTCTCAAGTCTTCTGGCCTACCGCATTATTATTACAATTAATTTCATTCATTTGCTGATATATAGGGTGCCTGTTGGGCTCTTTAATGAAATCATTGATGAGTTGATAAATTTTCCTTCTTCTTTTCTGAGTATTTATTTCCTTTTTGTGTTTATCCCCAAAATGTTTATCTTTTAATAATAATAATAATAATAATAATAATAATAATTTTCCATGGATATTTAGAATTGGTCATTAATGAAGACTATGTATCTTTTAACACATAGGTTTGCCTACCTAGGAATTCAGTGTGGTACCTGTATTTGAAGCACAGGTTCTTGGACACAGCAGTGAAATGTGACTGTACACACTATTGTTAGGTTGTGTGTTTACTACATTAGGGAAATGGGAATTTCTGAAATATATATACAGGTGAAAATTAAATGCTCAGGTATTTATGGTATCCACTGAATTGTAAATAAAGTTGTTGTTTGTAAGAGCTGTTTTATTTTAACCAGAAGACTATACACAACTTCTTCTGTTAGATAACCTCCTAACAGTCAAAAAAGACACAAATAGACATATACTACAAAAGGTGATACTGAGAATAAGAAACAGTGTAAGTGTTTAAGACCAGTTGGATGGGGCTTTGAGCAATCTGGTTCAGTGGAAGGTGTCCCTGCCCATGGCAGGGGGATTGGAATTAGATGATATTTAAGGTCCCTTCCAACCCAGACCATTCTATGATATGATTCTATGATTCTATGATACTATGATTCTATGATTCTATGATAAAAGAGGACTTAAAATGCAAGCTGTATCTGTAATTGAATTTAGTTTTTCAAAATCTCTCCTAAAGAGCTGGGAATGCATCTTCACCCATTCAAGGGTTACGCACAGATTAGTTTCAAAACTCAATGAAATCGAATGTCAGAAATAAAACGGACAGTAAGCATATTTTTCAGTAAAATGGAAACTTCTATACTGAGTATAAATCTAACATTTAGATAGAAGAGAGAAAACTGTAACATTGAAGTGATTTCTAAATTCATTGTCTAAAGATTAAAAAATAAGACTCCAAAAATTAGAGATCTTTAAACTGCCTTACTTTCCATCTGCATTCACTATAAATTGATATACATGCCACAAAATAAAATAACTATTCTTCTAGGTCATGAACACTGATGGAACTTAACCAGTGTATTATGTTCTCCATATTTACTGAGGAACACGTACTGAGCAAGGTAATGCTAGGACAGATTCTCCGTCCTTTATGATTTCTTTACATGTCACTCTCATTTCTGTCTTGAGAAATTAGGTGTTGACTATCATCAGAATGTACAATTGGCTATGGTGGAGATACTTGTCATAAGCAACATAGCCCAAATATTTGATCTGGGAATATACCATGGCTTCTCTGACAACAACGCTGAATGTTCTGTCAGGAACAACCACAAGACTTTTATTTCTCCAGCAAGTGTCATCCTGCACCCCATAGTAGCATCATATGTACTAGACTGACTGGAAAGAATATAAAATCACTAAAGGAGGAATTTGCCATGAAAGAAGATGCAAGGAAAGGAGCTATTCTTCCTTAGATGTTTCATATCTCATCCCACATGATAAATTCCTTCTTGCCTGTACCTTGCCTTGTTTGGTCCCAGTTTCTGGTCCCAGACAGATGAGAGGAACATAGCTGATTCACACTAACTAAACTGCTTTGTTCAGTACTAGCTCAGCTTTCTCTACAGTCTCTATTGCAATTGGTGACTTGCCTATTAATGCATCATATTATTTTGCAGTCTTCTGGGGAGATAGCTCTTGCTTTTGATATCCTACTTGTTTTAACACTTCTAAGAGGACATTCTCATTATGGAAAATTAGTGGGAAAGTTAAAGATTCTATGTTTGTTTGGGTATACGAACATGAGGATGTGGTAGTATAAAAGCAGAAAGAAGTTTGAAATTGTAAGTAACTGTGAAAAGCTGCATTTCTTTTTTAGCAATTGAGGTCACAGAATGTACAACTCTAAGCAGAGAGTTAACTAGTAATTCATGTCATCAAGACCGGGGTGGAGGGGGGGGGCGGGGAACAAAACAACAACAACAAAAACTTTGATTATAGCTAAATCAAATACAATAAAAATATAAAAAATATAAACTTATACAATAATTTATATAACTTGTATTTGCTAAAATAAAATAAATATTTATATGCAATCATCTTGTAAAGGAACTGTTTCAAGCTATTAAATATATTATACTTTTTTTTTGGGGGGGGGGGGGAAATAATAATAAAGCTCAGAAACTGTGTATGCATCCATAGTAATTTTGCCTTAGTCTCTCTGATAAATAATTATCATTTAAAAACTGATTAAATAAATATTTATATAGCAGATTAGAAGTGGTTTCAAGGACTTATTACAGGCTCTCTTTGTTGTAAGTAGGATGGAATGACTCTGATTTAATCTCCTGGGTAAATAATGCATTTTATAACTTTTAATTAAAAATGGGAGAATTAGAAATTATTTAAAACAAATATTTAAATACTGTGAAGGATTTGATTCAAAAGTGACAAAAGCCATCAGATTTAAAAACCAGAAAACTATTTCATCTTTGATTTCTTTTTTCTTGCTAAAATAAATGCCAGTTGCTAGATGTTCCCTTCAGAACTTGTCCTGTGGGACTGAGAAATGAAGTCTGGCCTTCAAACTTACATGGACCCGTTTACAAAAGCTATTGTAGCCTGACAATGAATTATCTTTAAATAGATGGTTTGTAAGATTTGCATTTTAATATGCTTTATAAAACAGAAGAATCTGGAACATACATGATAGTGTTATGGGGCTTTATTTTAATGTAGAAAGCTGTTTCTTGAAAGATTTTAGTCACAGATCATGAGTTTATACTATTGGTCATCTTTATATTAGTCCTGATAATAAAATGTCTACTCAGAAATATCATAAAAGAATTTGTTATTCCTCCTGACTCATACCTATAGGTTACTTAACAGCAGAAAAGAGAGAGTTTCACCCTCTACCCAGAACTATAAATGATTTTACAGTGGGTATGAAATAATTTTTCCACCCTTTGTTCAATTGGAAAACTATTTCTGGGGAAGTATGTTCTTTGTTGAGATCGTTGCTGGCTTAAAATACTTTGGAAGTCTTGGCCACAGTAGAAAATATGTTATGAAGTTGTAGAGTAGAAGTGTAAATCTCCTCTATTAGGTATAAAAAGGACAAACCAACACACGATGAATGTAGCCCAGAGAAATCCAAAAGAGGCTTAGTGCCTGCTTCAGATAGCTTTTAGAAGATGCCACTAAGTAGAAATAAAGGACAGACCTAGAAACATAACACCAGGACAAATTCTCCTGAATGTCTAGTCCAATCCTCCTTATCAGTACTAAATGTGGTATTTTTTTGAAGCTTAAATCATATTTTGGCTGTTGGTCTTTAGAGGCAGTAGGATCCCTCATCAATTTCCAGCCTTTAGTAAAATATTAAGGTCTTCTGTTGTTTGGGCATATTATTCTTGGCTTTATTTACTGACAGTGCATCCCAAAGTTGTGGGCCAGAACTTTTTCTTAGGACAATCCAAAGCTGATGATAAAACTGTTCATAAGACTGATTGAAGGAGAGCTCCATTGCCAGCCCCTCTCCTTCCTGGGAGATTTTCTTTTCTACATAAACCAATATAATCTTCTTTATTATATTTTATATCCACATAGAAGATATTTTGTTTATTGACTAATAATTTCCCTTGTGGCATCATTTAACAAGTTTTACTGACATCTGGATTGAAGAGATCTGTTTTATTTACATTTACTAGAAAACTAGAAACCTTACCAGGACAGAGTTGCACAATGCATTGATGATAGAGTCATGTTATTCAACTTCCCTTTCATATGCCTCCATGACTTTCAGTAGTCTCTTCTAAAAAATATTCCAGAATCCTGCATACTTCTAAAGTCAGAGAAAAGAGCAATTACTCAGTTGTTACTTTTTCCCTACTTCTTAAGCATAAATAGTACAAATGCAGTTCTTTAGCAAAGAGGTACAGTTATCAACTTGACAAATGTATTAACAGTTCTCACTAATCAACACAGATTTTATGTGCAGTTCTTTAGTCTTCCAGGATAGAAATCTCCAAATTGATTTTTACTTCACTCTTGGATTTAGTAATTCCATTTACCTACTGTCTTTCCTATTATCTTTTGGGATAGTCAGCTAGTCACCTTCATTAATTATACCAAAAAAAAAAAAAAAAAAGAGGAAATCTTAGATTTACATTTGGATTTATGTCAATGCTGTCTTTAACCTTCACTCCATCCTTACTGTGTAGCATGGGCATGAGCAGAGGTGGAGTGTCTTTCTTATTCTTTTTTGTTTGTTTGTTTATATACCTATTGTTACGGTATAAATCCACCTGCAAATTATAACTAAACTTGAATTTTGCCACTTTAGATTTCACCTGACCAGAAATATTTCTAAGTTAACTTTACAAGTATGTCTCTCTTTCTTTTTTTTTTCCAATTCTTTAAAGAGATTTTAAGATTTTATTTTTTTTTTATTGTTATTTTTGAGGAAGAGATTTGAGAAAGAGTCTATTGCTCTTCCCAATACTTTTTCCATATACGTTTTCACAAGTTTTCCTCACATTGTTCACATTGAAACTAGCAAATTAAACAGTGACTGAGCGTATCCTTTGGCCCTGGGGCCAACAGGTGCATCGATACTATTAAACTCTTTTGGCATCCAATAGAGTTGCTTAATCTAATTTGTCTATTAGGAACAGTCATACCAACTTGCTCAGTCACCAACTATAAGAACCCTTGGTGGCACAGAGCAAAATCATGCCAAAGACCCTTCTAACAATGTGAGAGTGAGATAATAGAGCACCACAGGCAATGTTTAATTAAGTAGTGCAGATGAGTCATGGTATTCCCCATCTCTTCCTTCAAGTTCACTGAAAATGAGGACAAAGAGTTGTTAAATCTCACAATCTTATGAGTTTCATGAATCCGCGAGTATTTCTTAAATCTTAAAAATTCAGAAAAATATTTTTGGATAATTTTACCATCCTTTTAGAAAACAATGTCTTGTTTCTTGTCTAATCCTTGTGATTTAAAAAATAAAATAAAATTTGAAAACAATAAATAGTAAGTTTTATAAACCTGAAATATTTTCTTATTTAATAGTGAATGTCTTGCAAATTTGACAAGGAGGTCCTGAATTTCGGTTTTGAACACTTGAACACTTCAACTTTGCTAAACAGCAACTAAACAGTGTAAACAGTCTTGTAAGACAAGATTTCAGATGATTTTAGGCAGACAAGCTGCATGTGTATTTAGGGTCAGGGCCATGGTATGGTCTGTCCAGATAGATGTCAAGGAATCTGGACAACCTAGAAAACCTTTGTCATTCTTGTTTGTATGAACTGAAATCTTACCATATTAATATTTTAATATATTTTGATCTGAAGGAAAAAAAAATAATGGTATAGTACATTCAAAAGTACATAGGAAGTAGCTGCCAATATACTTCAGCTTAGTAGTGCAATTATACTGATAGATGTTTTTTTTGTTTGTTTGTTTGATTTATTTACATATGGAGAAATTAAAAAATCACCTACTACTTACACACAAAACTTTCCATAAATGATATTCTGAGCTCTAATTGTTATTTTCTCTTCATTTTATTATCAGTGGACTTGACCAAGGTCTAAGAAATAAGAAAGGAATTTATCGTGCATTTTCACTTCAACCACTGACCTAATTTAACTGTAATCTTCTGCTATGTCCAGAGGAAACTGACCGGGACATTAATCATCACATATTCTTCTCAAAGTTTGCATCATGATCTGATGTGAAATATCAGACTGACAGGTTATGCCTCAGCTGAAAGCACAAAACAGCAACATATTTGGAAACACGCTTTCCATGGATTTGAAAGAACAGGCAACAAGAAAATCAGAAAACAAATCATGAGATTTATTTTGTGACATCTAAAAAATGATACTCAGCTAAGTCACAGAGTGAAACAAAGTTTTATTATTAGTAGTGGAATATGAGAAAATGAGATTCTATAGGTCAGCTAAGCTGGAAACCATTAGTACATCTTGCACTTTGTCTTTGAAACAACAGCCAGTGTGTTTTTTGTTGTTCTATCCAACAAGCTTTTTTTGAGAAATGATTTATCCTTCCTGCCAGCCATTGTATAAAATTACTGTGTTTCTCCAGTCACAGTATTTGATTCTGTTGAAAAGAAATTTGAGTATTTTAAGAAAGTTCTTGATCTGGATTAACACACACACACCAAAAAAAAAAAAATCCAAACAATATAACTACCACTTTGTTGTTGTGCCTTTTTCCCTGAGATATTCCTCTGTAGCGTAGCTATTAAGATGCTATTTCATGTAACTGTTATCAGCACTAGTAGCTTTCAGGACAAGTTTTGAGGCTAGACCACTCAAAGTATTTGCTTGCAATTATAATTGGATTTGCTGGATTGCTGAATAATTCTCTTATTTCACATATCTCTACCCATGCTTCTACAGAGACTGCCCCCTGCCCCGAGCTACTCCTGCATAATCTTGGATTTTCTTTACATGTTCATTAGTATGATCTGAAATGAGATCATCTGATCATTTGGAGGTTTTCCTGTTTCTTTTGTAAGTTGTAATCATGCATATATACAGAGCAAAATAAAGTCAATTTATAGATGTTCAGTGAATATGTCATCAGAATTATGTTGAAAGATTATTGTTGTTCTCTAGAAAACACTAGGTCTGCCTATTCTGGTTATTTAGGTTTAATGTTGACCAAATAATCACATCCAAAGAAATATCAATTAAGTAAATTAATTTTAAATGAATTTTAACTCTTTAGCACTTTACTTACAAAATCTGTGCATGGGTCATTCTTCTTTGTTTCGGTTTGCTGAGTGAAGTGTCTATCTAATTTCCTACTTAGTTTAATTTCATACCTACAATTTAGAAGTAATTTGTGTGTTCTTTGTAGTTACATTTGTCTTTTCTCACAGAAGGAAGCATGTTTCTTGTTATTAAGCGTACCACTGACATGCAAATGACCACAGTATTCTAATGGAAACAAGAAATCTAAAGTGAATGTACCTAACATGTCCTGCCACCTGCCACTTTATTAAAATAAATAAAAAGAGGACGAGAAGAAGGCAACACAGAGAGGATTATGGATGAAGTGTCAGGCATTATTTTAAATCTTCTTATCTTCTGCCAACTTAAATAGAATTCTTGAAACGTACTGGGGCAGAGAACAGGTAGGTGGCTGTGAGAAATATTTAAATTAAAAACGTTTCTTTTTTCCTATAAAGCTGTCTCACTGCTGACATATACTTGAGTAATATCTGTTAAATGTGGTAACAAATATAAGATTTTATCGCTTCTGCTGTTCAGAGCTATCTACAACTGACTGTAAGTGGAGGCTGCTCCACAAAAATAACTAATGAAATGTTGCTGGCACTCCAAGGCAATCTGAGGCAATGACCCAATTTACTCATGTCCTTGGGTCACCCAGGTGCCACACCTGACATAAAATGAAGGCAATGTGAGTACACAGCTGTAACCAAGGGAATGGGAAAATCGGCAGGGTTGCAAACATGTATATAAGGTTATGTTTTGACCTGGAGAACATTTGCTACAAAGAACGAAGAAGGAGGTAGGAGAAGACTGATTTTGATACCTCAAGTTGGATTGAGAAAGAAGAACAAAAGTACAATATTGTTTTCATGCTCTGTCCATCATTGGATCTTTGAGTACCAGGTTCACTGCCACCTGTCAAAACACAGATGTACAGCATGTCCTTATGGAGGAATTTTAGACTGCTCAAGAGAAGTTAGTTGCAGAGTGCAAACTGCCAACACACTGCTCATCTTTAAGGTACTGTTACCTAGTGACATTCTTAGCCCTTCCCAAAGGTTTATGTTCTTTGTACTGTGCAGGGAGAAAACCTAGTATTTAAGAAGATGAATCACAGAAAATAGCACACATAGTAATGAACATCTAAGCCAGAGGATATAAAACAATGAGAACAAAAACATATAATAAAGTGTACCTTTAGATATTTCCCTGCAGGCTAGCATAGGTTGTCTGTCCCCAACAGAAACGCAGCCCCTGAATTAAGCATCTATGAAAACTCCCTCTCAGGCTGGTACAAGGTCTGTAAAGTCTTCACACTGATCCTGCTTCTGCCTGGGGCAATGGGACTGATTTAATCATTATCAGGTATGGATTTTTGAGGCAGGATCTTAAATCCCTTCCGTCAAAGCTGTTCCACTTCACATGCAGTAATTAAATATTCAAAAGTCCAAAGAGTATAGGAAAAATGACTTTGTAACCTATGGATATTGTTTATGGATAGGATATCTGAATTCATATACCTTCTCCATATAATACCCTATTCCAGTTGCACTTTGCATAATGTTTGCACGTTTACTTTCTCCAGCCAATTAATTATTATTTTTTTCCAAGTAAAGTTGGACAGGCAAAAATACAGTATCCCAGAATATATCATAACCTACAGTTAGAGCCACTTTGAGTTAACTTAGGGTTCAAATCTCTCACCTTTGCTTCAGCCAGATAGGGAAACTGATCCATATCATCTACAGTTCTGCTAACAGAATTTCATAAATATTTGCAGAGTCAATCAGATGTTGAGAAGCTGTATTTTATCTTAAGATGCTTTAAAGGACTTCGGAAGTAAGTGCCCAGCAGATTTTGTTATGTTCTATGGATTTTTGGCCATGAGATCTGCAAACTGCTCTGAACTATAACTTCACAGACGTTACTGTGTGAAGACTGTTGTGATATTCTTCCAGTACTGTACTTTGTTTAGTCATGTGACCTTATCAGTGATAATGATTTTTTTTTCATTTAATTTAGTATTTCTTTGTGGGTTTTTTGGATGATTTTTTTTCCAAATGGTCTTTGTTTTGTTTGCTTTTTATTTCATAGGAAAAAATAGATTTTTCCAAAACATGTAAATTACTAATAGTAATAGCAAATTTTAGCTCTACAAGACAAGATAGCATATACTGCTGGGGTTTGGTTTTGTTTGTTGTTTTTTATTTATTTATTTATTTATTTATTTATTTATGTTTTTTATTTTTGTTTCATTTTGCTTCTATTTGAAGCTTAAGAAGCCTAGATACAGTTTCTTTAATGATTTGACATGAGATTACTGCTATTGTCAGCAGTCTCTCCTGACTTCATTGTAAATCCATGTGACATATCTGAATGGGACAAACTGTAAGATTAATACCTGAAAAGAGGTACTTAAGCATGGAAAGATTTCAGTGGGGAGTGAGGATCCTGAAAATCCCTAAGTGAGATTTTTTACCTCTTGAGAAGCATCTCTGAGAATCAGTCTCAAACAGGAGTGATTTCTTACAACTGTAATTAAAGGTTAGTTTCTACTAGAGTCCCTCTACTTTCCTCATAGTACTTTATTGTGCTTTCCTCTATTTAATTTATTTACTGTATAGAAGAAGTAGAAGACTTATAAATTACTAGCAAATTCATTAATTTAGTAACTTTACAGTTGAGAAAAATATTGTAGTTGTTCAAGCATTAAAAGAGAAACTGTTGGGACTACGTATCTTTAAGAATGTTTCATGTGCATCAATAAAAAACTTTTCCCTGCTCTCCCCTTGGAAGGCATATGCTTGACATATGTGCTTTTTGTCTGTAATGTCTCAGAATCTCGTTAGCTCTTTTCTTTGGACAGAATTAAGGGGGGATGGTTGAAATGTTTTTTTCCCCTTCCTGAATTTCCTGAAAGATTAAAGGGCAAAAATATGTCTACTAGGAATGAAGAACTTATAAGATTATTATATTATTACTATTTGACAGGAATCATCATACAAACAAAGACAAGAACTGATATATTAAAGTGGGTGAAGATGGGTACATAACAATTTATAACACAGTGTGATTCAGATACATATTTTAATGTGCTTTTAATTGTTATTAAGTTCAGATACAGGGGAAAATACAACAATCTTAATTTATTAAAGCTAATCACAACAGATGGCATAGGCATTAAAAAGACAATGGTATGGACTGTAAGAATAGGTTTCTGATTTAGTAATTGTCTTCAGAAAAAAAAAAAAAAAAAACCTTATTATTTACCTTCCTTAGCCTCTTGTTTTATTGAATAGTACTGTATTGAAATTAATGACAACTATTGTACTGATCCCACAAACAGAGAACTGAAAATCAAGTAAAGTTTACATTCAGACTTAAGTTTCTCATATTTGGTTTTGCATATCTTTTATAAACAGCCTTGAAAACATGCTCTGCCTAAATTCTGTACTATCAAGCAAACTAGGACCTGATAGCTATGTAGCAAGAGTAAGGCACAGTAATTTCAGCAAAGTATACACCAAGCTCAACATCCTTCAGCTGGAGCTTTCTGGCACCCATTGGGTGCAGAGTACGTGCCATATCTTGCAAATAACTTTTTTTTCTCTCTTTTTTTTTTTTTTTTTTTTTGTAGCACAGATATGAAAAGTTCACAGAAGGAAAGATAAAATCCAAAAGAATAATAGAACAGACATTGATCTGAGCAAATGCAGCACATCTACCTAAAGCACTGTAAACATGAAATGTCTACAATGTAAATGATGTACATGTAAACTATGTAAACAAGAAACATTATATATAGCCAACTAATTTGATTGATGAAGTCAGCAGCAAAATTTCTTCTGAAACATATGTGTGCATATATTTCAATGACTCTTTTTTCTAGTCTTCGTGGTGCATAATCAGTGTCAGTATCCACATTCCCTCTGTATCTGATGGTTCTTACTCCAGCTGTAATGAATATGAACACACGCCCTAGGAGCACTGGATTAACACTGGATTCTGCCAATTACGATGGACATAGTGAAATTTCACAAGAGACTATATATTTTGACAGTAATTTAGAAGAGACTATTGTGAGAATTGTGTTAGTTCTTTTTTTCAGATGAATGATTTTTTACATGACACTGATCTGCTCCCCCCTCCCTAGTTTATACCCACCAATATCATATTCTTGTCAGTAAGAAAAAATCTATTTTGGTAACAGAGGGAGAGTAATTCTCAAACTACTGTAAAGTATAATCTAACTCAGCACATCCATAAGCAGTATAAACACAGCCAGAAGTTCCTTCTGTGCTCACATGAATGAACAACACATTGAGGTTCTGGAGCATCTTTAATTCTATGTTTCAAAATAATTTGGCAGCAATTGCCGAATTATAGTTTATATGTGACCTAAGTAATTATCAGTTCTCCCTGTTAGCTGAACAGCAAATTTCATGTTTTTAAAGTTTACTTAAAATATTATATCTTAAAATGTAAATATGTAATTACTTTCATTAATTTAATAATTCGATTATTTGCTTAATTTAAAATTCAAAGGTTATTAGTTTAACTGTAAAAGCATATAATAACTTCAAGAAGAATTGCAGTTTTTATAGTTTCTTAAAACCCAAATTAACTTAAAATTCCAAAATATTAAATTACCCTAGACATGTAATTGTATCTCTTTCTATCAGAGTTGATATCTGTTTGCAATAACAACAAAGAACTCAAACCTCACTTGAGCAGTACAGAAAATGGAATGAAACCCAGATTGTACTTCATATTACTAACATAGCATATCTCTAAAAGTAGTTACCTTAAGTGGCCAAGCTTATTTGATATCTATTTTGTGCATGTATTCCTTTAAAAAAACAACAGCCTAAACTTTGCCATTTGCATTTGCTTTGCATCCAGAGAGAGGCACCACAGTAAGCATCCCTGTTGCTTTTAGTCACCATAATATTCTAGACATGACCCTTACTAGAAAATGTGATATACATTCACTAGAGCATAATGGTGCAACTTTGATGAGAACCTAAATTCAGAAAAGCAATGAACATCATGATAGACTATTACCATAAACCATGTCGCCATCTAGATTAAAATGCTGTAGTCTTAATTTGAGAGAAATACACGGAGAGTTATGAGCAGCCTCGTTACAGGACACACCTGAAACACTCAAAGAGTTCAGAATGAAAAGTTGTCATTAGTATGATGTTATACAAAGTATCAAGTTTCTGAAACATCTGCTCTTTATCAGCTTAATTCCATACATTTTTTAAAGATCTGTATGTAAATTGCTGAGAGTTTTAAGAGTAGCTCTTTCCCTGCTTTTCAAACATTTGATGCCCCTATTGTGCTATTTATAACAACGATAAAAACAATACCAAATACAAAACAGTGAGTCTGATTCTTAACCACCTTGCTGCATATGCAGCTGTTCAAGGATATAATCCCATGGACTAATTTTTTGTTGTTGTTTTGGGGTCTTGCCTACTGGTTCTACATACAGCATTCCTAGCAGATGGAATAGCATGGATTCTGAGATGGAGCAATTTCTCTAGAGTTTGACAGGGTGAGTATTGTTATTTTCATGGTCATATTTTGGGAAACCTATGAATTACCTTGCAGACAGACTATCAACAGGTTTTACTATATTTATATATAACTTCAAAAATACTCTTGGGCCACATTCTAGAGCAACATATGCTGGTACTTCTCTGGGAATACCTCCATCATATTGTTTTCCTTGGGATGTTTTCCAGCATGTATTTACCAAATGGATTTTCCTGTTGTGCTGTGAAACCCCCAAATGTCCTTGCAGTGATGTCATCCAATAGAGATCTTCATAGCCTTTCTTAGAAATACCATTATATTGGTTGCAGCAATGTCTGGTCAGTCAGCAGTTGGAACTCAGATGAATTTAGTCTGCATGCCATGACTGAATGGTCTTAACTGACAGATCTTTTGGGGGGAACATTCCCAACAACAGTGGGTTTATACTAGTATCTCTTGTCTTAGCCTCTTTGTAAAACAGTCTATATATATGTAGGTGGCATATATATTTAGCCTAGTATAGAATCATAGAATCATTTATGTTGGAAAGGACCCTTAAGATCATCAAGTATATCTTGACTATATTTGGATTAAATATAAGAGATTTATTATATACATAAATATTATACATATATATTAATAGAGAGAGAGAGATTCAAAATGAATTGAATCAAATAGAATAAAATGGAATAGAATAGTTCAGTTGGGAGCAATCTTCAAAGATCATCAAGTCCAACTGCCTGACCATTTCAGAGCTATGTAAAAGTTAAGGGATATTGTTGAGAGCATAGTCCAAATGTCTCTTTCGCTCCATCTTCTCCACAGTCCTCTCCAGCTTAGTTTGTCTTTGCTGTAGGTACAGCTGGTTTCTAAAACCATGAATAACCTGGTCATCGTGAGAGTAACCTTGCAGTCATGTGATTACTTACTCATTTTCACAACTACTTTTTCTTCCTGGAGACAAAACTGTGATGGGAATAGACAGAAAGTACATGTAAGCATGTAGCATTTATATGTAAGGCTTTGAAAAATTATATTCTTATTACTAGCTTTTTTGGTTGGCAGTCATGGCCTTGGCTGCCTACAGCCATCTCTCCTCTGCAGCCTGCCCCATCTCGGAGGTGGTTTCCAAAGCAATTAGACATCTATGATGCATAAAATATATGGACATTACAAAGAATATGTAAAATATCTAAATGAAACAAGTGATACTGGAAACAAGAAGCTGACTTGCCAAATTCCAAGGGTCCACTAGTTTTAAAGTGATATTGATATCTTTATTAATGAGAAAGCAAATTAAAAATCTTTTAATTTTGATGTTTGATTATGTTTCCTCAGAATGTATTTTTCCAAAGTTTGAATCTAAAACACCAAAATGTACAGGTTTGTTAGTTCCTGAAAATTGTGAATAGTGTTCAGAAGTTCACTATCCACAATGACATCTCACATTTTTCTTCTGTGTTAGAGACAAAAATTGGTTGGTTTGTATATTTTTCTGGACATCCTGTAGCACACACAGTTGGCTTTTATTGTCTTACCATTTTAAAATTAAAAAGAGCATGCTCCTGACTGATATTTACAATGACAGTCCAGAGTCAGTATGTTATCATCTTAGATTTATTTTGATAGCTAAAGAAGATCATAGAAAAGCTCAAATGAACACAGTAGGTTATGGAAGAGAAAAGAGAAGTTGACATGGGAGGAGAAGCAGGTATGATTTAAAATAATATTATTTGCCTCTTTATTGGAGAGTATGGACTGTTAATCATGTCTTCAAAACACAGAAGAATAGAATACACAAAAATCTGGGGGAGTTATAATAAAACCCACAATTTTAGCTATAATTTTAACTAGCAACAATGCTAATATTTCAAATTCCATGATGGGCTTTGTCTGGCTACATGACTTGTGAGTCACATGAAATCCTTTAAAATAAATGTACTTGAGAACTGTGAATTGCATTAGCCCAAGCTGCACATTTTAAGTAACTTTCCAGTGGCTTCTGTGAGATTCTGTCACATTTTGATAAAAACCTAGTTTGTGCTCTGGCTGACACAAATTTTCTTCTGATTGTTCTTTGTTGCTTATTGCAATACTTTTTTAATACTCTCTAATTTTAAATTATGTATTTGTAGTGATTGAAGTAGCATTTTCTTCTGCTTTTTACTCTCTAAACATTTTGTAGTTTTATGAAACTGAAACTCGCCTTACTCACAAATTAGATTTCTCCTTTTACTCTTCATTTTATCCAAGTCATTAGTTCTCAGAATTAAACATCATTAGCTATCACAAATAGTAAACAATTGCTTCTGTGTATTGATTACATCATAATATGTTACTATTAACTAAATGAGAGCATTTAAATTCATATACCCAGTGTAATTACTAGTTGGCCTGCTGAATGGTAACATTTCAAAATCTGTTTGTGTGTTCAGGTCTAGATGGTTGATCATAGGTGTCTTAACTGTTAAGAAAATGCAAATATATTAAATACAAGTTTCTTGCTGAACACAGCTACAGTTTTCATGCTGGGAAAATGTTTCATTTTTCTGGGGTGTAACAAAGTATCATTAGTATCATAGAATCATATAATCATGATCTAGGGTTGGAAAAGACCTTCAAGATCATCAAGTCCAACAACCAGTTCTATCCTGACCTATCAAATCCCATCATAAAACCATGTCCCTTAGTGCCATGTCCACAATATCTCAGGGGATGATGACTCCACCACTTCCCTGGGTATCCTATTCCAACACTTGACCACCCTGTCCGTGCAGAAATTCTTCACTATGTCCAATTTAAACCTCCCCTGGTGTGCAAACTGCAGCACTCTTCTTGTCCCTGCTTGCCAGCCTTATTCAAAGTACTCCTGGTTGGTAGCTCTTGCTAGGGCTTCCTTTTGTACAATTGAGGTTGTTACCCAAACCTTGCCAGCTGCTCTCACAAAAGCTGTTGGCTCCTGGTGGAGCTCTCCCACCAGGCTTTCTCTAGCTAAGAACTCTCTCCCCCTTTGCACACCGCCTCCCCACCACCACCACCAATTCACCAGTTCACTGCTGAACTGTCCAGCTCTGGAGCAGCATATCTCACTGTGTCAATGCTGACATCGGCCTCAGTTAACCCTGGGACATTCAGGAAAACAGGAATACAAAATAAAGCTTCCTCAGCACTTGGATGGGGAGGAGCATTTGGAAATTCAATTAAATTTTTAATTAGAAAAAGTGTTTTTCACATTGACATCTTCCATTGTTTGTATTTATTGCTTAACTTACTTACCAATTCATTTTCTCATATTTTATTTTTTTCCTCAGGCCAGATGTCATACACCCAATTCAAATGACATTCTGCTTTTTATATCTCACATTTCTTCAGTTGCTACCAGTTTAATGATTTCACCAAAGTTTTGAAATAAATAAATAAAATAAATAAATAAATAAATAAATAAATGGTGTTTACTTCTCAACAATTCACAAAGGAACTACCTTTCTGTGGGTGCCTGACACTTTTATCCCAGACTGTCACGTTACCATTAGTCCTTTTCCTGTTGATATCCTCTTTGGATTTCCTGACTCTCTGCATCACCAATTTGTTCAATAAAAAGATGACTATCTCTACAGCTGTTTACCTAACAAGGACTGTATTTCCAGGTCTGGATGTGTTTTGGCATCATGCCTGCAATTAGAAGTGTTAATCTAAGTCTCAAAATCTCCCATGATAATCCCAGTGAGCAAAATTTAAGAAGAAGGTTAAGGGAATTTGACGTTTATAGGTAAAGAGGGAGGGAGTTTATTTGTTTCATTTCACTTGCCAGCTGGTGACAGTGAGAGGTAAATTGACTCTTCTGTCTCCAAAATTGAAAGTGAGTGAAAATAATGTTTGTTTTATTCTCATTAGTACTTTCCTAAGGCCTATTCTCATTGAGTGTCTGCATTAGTGTTTTACTTGGATCAGAAATACTCTTTCAAAGTGTTCCTCCAGTGCTCTCTATTTATTATGCTCTGGTTCACATCAGAGAGGTGGCTCAGAGCACTCAATCTGAACTTCCTTTAGATACAGCTGAACTGAAATATACTTTCCAGGAGCTCACTTAATCTGCCCCAAATGCAAGTGGGAGGTCAGTCCATGGAACCAGGTGAGAGCTAGCCTAAAAGCCCACCTGAAATGTGCATTCTGTGGGACACGTAAGTACATGTAACCACTGAGCACCAGCTGGTTTGTTCCCCAGATCTGCTTGCACTGATATACTGACTGGGGAATATAGTGGTAACCTCTCCTTTGCCTTCTTTGTGCTTACAAAATAAGCTTTTGGTGTTTTTTGGAAATGCAAACGAAATCACCTGCTTTAGCATGAATTTTGGAAAACATCAATGCCAATCATTCTGCACTAATATAAATAAAATTAAATGCAAATGTGTGTTCATAAATTTAGTGAGACTGCACATTGTTCTAATATCTGTTGGAACTGGAATTTTTGAAAGATCAGGATTATAGCTGATATACGCACCTGTTATTCTTCATTTAAGTGAACAAAATTAGACAAATTCATTTGGAGAAGAGCCATTATTACCACTTCTACACATTGCACTACACCAGTTAAGATTGTTTTACAATCAAATTTTTTTTTAGAAAAACATTTCATGTTTGGAAATAATGAGTAGGTTTACCATACAGCAACAAGAACCTGCTGACCTCAACTAAATGGGTACAGTCTTATGGGACTGCTTTTGATGCAGAAGTGATAAAAATGTCAGACAAAATGGTTTTATAGGCACAGCAGTCCCCAACAGCCCTTATATCATAGTCTCAAAAGTACTTGTATGCACTTGTAAGATGATGAATGTACTAATAATGGGAGAGAGGCATGGAGCGTGATACAGAAGATTTGGTTGGTACTCCATATTAAAGATTAAAAAAAAAAAAAAAAAGAAAAAAAAAATCTCCTGTTGTCCTGTTGCTTGGATTTTTTTTTTTTTATTATTATTTTTTTTGGGGGGGGGCGGAGTTTGTAGCTGGAAACTGTCCAAATGTCTGAGACAAGCTTAAGTCCTCTTTGAGTTTGCTATCATGCTAACACTGGAGTAATTGTAACTGAAACACTGTGGTTCAATTCCAACAAACAAGTAATTTCAGGTGAAAGCATACAGACTGTCTTCCCTATTCTCTTATTACTTTTAAGTTTGGGAAGCTAAGGTGTCTCCAGAGAGTAATTCATCCAAACTTAAGGCAAAAGCTAAAGGAGGAAGAATTAATCCCTTTCTGAGGATGCCTATCTCTCTCTTTTAGCTGAAAGGAGAGCATAATTTTTAATATATGCTGAATTGTTAGATGACCACAGCTCTTCAGCCTGGAGAAGAGAAGGCTCCAGGAAGACCTACCTAATAGCTACATTCCAGTACTTAAAGGGGACCTACAAGAAAGTTGGAGAGGAACTTTTTACAAGGGCATGTAGTAACAGAACAAGGGCCAATGGTTTTCAACTGAAAGAGGGTAGATTTAAATTAAATTAAATTAATTTAATTTAATTTAATAAGGAAGAAATTCTTCATGATGAAAGTGGTACAGGAACTACAATGGAGGTGGTGGAACATTTTGCCTAGAGAAGCTGTGAATGCCCCATCCGTGGAAGTGTCCAAGGCCAGATTGGTTGGGGCTTTGAGCAACCTGGTTCAGTGGAAGGTATCTCGGCCTATGATGTGGGGGTAGAACTAGGTGAATTGAAGAGTCCATTTTAATCCAAACCATTCTAAGACTGTGATTCTATGACCACAATTCACTAAGAAAATTCCATTTCTCAGTGTCTACTTAAAATGGTTTCATCACATGAAAAAAATTATCTTACAAATATTTCTGTCAGTGCTATCTTCTCTTTTCCAGTCCTATTTTTTTTCCTCTTTTTCATTTATTAGGGATACATTTGTATGATATCCCTACATTGACTTAAGTGGGCATTTGGTCAGATTTCTGTGCTTAGTTCAATACTGTTAACAATTAACCACTGTTTTTTCCTCCCAGCTTGGTCCCTGTCATTTATTGCTAAAATGAGACCAAACCTCATTAATTACTGGTGCTGTTTCATAGTCTGACTAAGATACTTGTAAATGTTAACTTCCACAGAGATCATTGATGCTCAGAGGAGATCAGAGTCGGTGAAGAAACAGGGTCTTCTGGACCACTAGCAGGACATTAGGTGGCACTATTTTTTACAGTACTGTAATCCTCGGTGCATCACATGGCCTAGATTTCACTACTAATTTCCTTGCAATACTGTACATACTAGTAATAAAATGAAGAGGAAGGAAAATTGAATGTAACCACTGCTGCCTTTCGCACCATACTAAATCTCATTGTCCATCTGGGATGTTCAATATGAGTTAACCCAGTGCTTTTAGCTATCATTTCACTGTGGACAAGAATTAATGTTTTCTGAGCTACTTCAGGTCAAATGTACATTGTCACTCATCACAGAAATGAAGGCAAAGGATCCTTAGAAGACACCCATGTGACTTTTATTCCAGTTTTGAAGTAGGGTTTCAGCTAATCAGAGTATGTAAAAGGCATATGCTTTCCAAAATTTATTTCTGAGTGACAAATGATTTATTTCATTTTGATGGAGGGAATTAACTAGTGGTTTATTTTAAAACAATTTACCTTTAAAAAAAAAAAAAAATTAAAGCCATTTTCAAAGTATTTGAGCCTTTTTTTCTTCTACAGGATTCCACAGACTAATTCAGATCCTTTCAAGTTCAGTAGAGATACATATTGAATACTTATGCCAATGCAAAAATAAAAATTTCTACAGTGTTAGCAATATTTGTTTTATTTATAAAAAGTCAAATTTCCGTTTGAAACAGAGATCGAGAGTAATATTTTATTAGTATTTCCTGTAATGGAATTTTGAATATCATTTATTTCTCTTGTTTTATTTACTTTCACAACAACAACAGCAACCCATTAGGAAAGAAGTACTCTTGGAAATCCATATGTATAGAAGAAAACTCTAAGTATTACACTTTTGTTATTTTAGTTAGAGCAGTTATACTGCTTTATTATTTTTCTTTAAAAAAAAAATCTAGTAATCTATTATTCTTAAATAATTTGTAAATTAGTTGTCAGCCTTTGCAATATACAGGTTTTTTTCTTCCCTGAGTTCTTCTCTAGAACTCACCAGAAGTTTAACCTTAACAACAAAAAAATATTTCAGAGCAATCTCTGCTACAGCTGAAATAATAAGTTCTGATGTGCCTCAGGTGCAGAACCAGCCTGTGCCCAGCCAGAGCTGTCCAATGCTCTGAATTTCAGAAGACATATTAGCTACCATTCAGTGCTGTTCCTGAGTGGGATAAATGTATTTTGCTATCTTATATTAGAGCTAGGCAACATTTCCAGCATTAAACCAAAGGGGTTTAAGGGTAATCTGAACTTTATAAACTGTAATAGACTAGGAATAATGTTATGCAACCAGTTTCAAGGTACAGACATTATCATAATTTTTCCATCATATGGACTATCCTTGTCCTTTTATTATTTTTAAAAAGGCAGGTACATCTACCTTGTTATTCTATCAAGTATCCCACAAACCAAAGATAATTACATCCAAAATTAACAACAAGCTTGTCTTTTCAGTTTGTTTCTTCTCCAGCCTTCTGTCTTCAGTTCTTCGGTCCTTGACACAGCAATTTCTAATTAAAAACTTGACACAGTAGAGCAGCAATTCTTGTTAGTCCTTACACTAATTACGAACTATTTAAGATATCATCCTAGTCCTGGTAATAGTGCAAATTCAGTCAATAAACTCAGCCCTGCTGTTTCAAATGCCTGACCTAACACAACTACTACTACACAAATGCAGTGACCTTCCATGGTCACAACACTAACCAAATGCCACTGCTGATACTGACTTTTGTCTTAGCTCTGTAGGCCTGGCACGACCTGTCAGTGAACCACCATGGTCAGACTTGATGCTAATTCTAAACCAAATTTAGGTGTTAGTATAAAAACATAGTACTACAATGACCTTGATTAAGCCAAGCAGTAATCACGAATCTATTGTTCACCTTTCTTCAGTACTTTCCAGTCATACTCTTTAACTGCAGTTACCAAGATCTTAAGATGACATTTGTGTTCTATCTGATACTAACTTATCCTCATACAGTCAAGCAACTAAGGTAACCGCAGACCATTTTCCTAATGGCTGACATTAACTCTGACTCAAATGTAACCCTGTCTTCAACAAAGTCGACCAACAACCTTTCCTATGGCAAAAATCACTACTCATCTGCCTCCATAGATTTTCATTCTTACTTAACCCAGTAAATCTGGCAAAATAACACAATACAACATTTATTCTTCTCTCTAGTGCTAAATCCTAATGTCAAAGTTTCATTTAATTTAATAGTTTACTAGTTCCACCTAACCCAGACCTAATCACAAAATATTTCTATAAGGACCAGCTCTGTATACTGTACAGAATTTATACTTAATGTTAATTCTTCTACCTCAGCTGCACTAAACCGTGACTACAAGCCTAAACATAGCTTTAGCACAGCAAAGCCATCACCACTCACAGTCCCAGAACCAATTATAAGCTGTTTGCTTCTCTCAGCTGAACCTGGTACTAATAATCCAGGAGTTAGGCTTGTTCTTCAGCTTCTGCTATCCTTAGTTCTAATCATGAGTTAAAAAACAAACAAACAAACAAACAAACAAAAACTCATTGTATCCTCCAGGATAAAGGCCAGTCTTTCTTCCCCTTTCAGGGACAATCCCCAAACACCCCAGGGCTAACCTAACCCTGGGGTTGTTCATCTTAGTTAGACAAGAAGCATTTGCAAGCAGAAGCATGGGATTATTACAGACCTGACTCCAGCCATGATGAAAAACACAGTAATTCATCCTCCTCTCAAATTCAATGTAAGCTATTTGCCTGTGTCAGCAACAAACTTTATCGATCTTAGCAGGACCAAAAAATACAGCTGGCTCTGCTATTCTAAATCTTATGGCAGCTCCAACACTGTTAGCAGGTATCTTCTGCCAGCTCCTGGCCTGACAAAAACTGTTCAGCCATTTTCAGAGAAGTCAGTCATGGTACTAACATGGGTGACAATGTTAACTCTTGAGGTAGTGACACATATTGTTGTATACTGCCATGGATAGATTAAGACTAGAGTTAGGGGACAGGAGAGCAATAAGGCACTGGGAGATTTATTGAGCAGTTCTGTAAGGCTGGGCAGGAGTTTTTCACAGGTGAATGTTTTAAGACACAGGGATTAGTTTTAAGACATTAGGGATTGATGGGTAGTGGCACTGTAATTTCATCAGGGTTAAGACTGGAAGTAACAGGATTTAAAGAATGAAGTATTTCTATATCATGGCAGACCCACAGAGTCAGGATGTAACTATTTTTCTGAAGATCAGTAATGACTTAATATTAATTCTCAAGCAAAGGTTTTAAGGTATGATAGTCTCTGAGACTGAGAAAACAGTTTCTCTGGGAGTAAGTTTGCTGCTGGACCTGAGAGATTTCAAATCTGATCTGAAGAGCGGCTGAAGGAACTGGGGTTGTTTAGTCTGGAGAAGAGGAGGCTCAGGGAGACCTTATTGCGCTCTACAGGTACCTGAATGGAAGGTGTGGGGGGCTGGGGGTTGGCGTCTTCTCACAGATAACTAGTGATAAGACTAGAGGGAATGGCCTCAAGTTGCGCTAGGGGAGGTTTAGGTTGGAAATTAAGAGATATTTCTTCTCAGAAAGAGTAGTCAGGCATTGGAACAGGTTGCCTAGGGAAGTGGTGGAGTCACCATCACTGGTGGCATTTAAGGTAACGTTGGACATGGCGCTTAGGGACATGTTTTAGTGGGTGATATTGGTGGTAGGGGGACAGTTGCACCAGGTGATTTTGGAGGTCTTTTCCAACCTTTATGATTCTATGAAATAGATTTCTGGAATTAGGTGTTTAGAGACAACAGGACTGAAGTCAAGATTAGACCTGGAAACAGTTTTAAGGCATGGGACAGCACTGGTTACCCATACAGCTTTGTCAAAAGATTATGAAAGATTGAGAGATAAGGATTAAAGTGAAGGAATTGTAGTTGTTTTAGGGACTGTCCAGGATATATGGGCACTGACATTTAACCCACTGTTAGTAGTAGGGACAAGGTTAGCATATATATAGAACGGCATTGCATTTGAAGATCTCTTTGCTTTTGAGCACAGTATGGCCTTAGGTTAATTGGTTATGGAAAGAAGAGTGATGGCTTACTAATTGTCCTTCAACAAATCTGTGTTTCCTTGTTTAAGGGCTAGATTTCAAATTAGAGTTAAAGTTAGTGTCAAAAGAGTCAAAGTTCAGCAAGTCTGCAGAGCTAGAATAAAGAGCAGTCATAGCAAGATCAAAGAGGTTTTGGCTAGTTTTGTGACTAGTAAGTGTCCTTTGGCCATGACATTTAACTATGGTTAAGTCTGGGGTTAGGGGTCCAGCACAGAATAACAAGTAATAGAATTTCAGTTTTATTTTTAGACCCTATAAGACTGCCCAAGCCTAAAATAAGGAAAGACAACCTCTTTAAATTAGCGCTGCATTGTTAAAGGGCTGTGAGGTGTTGTTTGGCATTCAGTAGTGGTCAGGCTGGAGCTCAGACTGTAGGGCAGAAAGGGTGAAAGGACCAGAGTAACCCCTGGACTAAAAGGACCAGCAGGTAGCAAGAGTTTCTGCTTTGTTCTGGTATATATGGGACACATTGTGACCTTGCCTGTTCTCACTGCATGCTTACCTGCTTGCCAAAGCAGGAAGGAAATACATTCATATATGTGAAAGACAATTACTGGTTTAACATGTGCAGTGGTTTCTGGGCTACAATTAGATGATGTTTGTATTTTTGGAGGGTTTATGTTAAATGTTTGGAGGTGTTATGTTAAATACTGTAGTTAGGTTTATAGTTTGAATACAGACAAAAGAAGAATAATTGATAAACTTTATTATGCAAGGCTGGAGAGAAGTCCCTGGCTGAGAGGAATAAGTACCTTATTGTTGTCTCTGGACCAGAAACAGACTACTTGTCATCAAAGCATATGAGCTGGAATTTTAGAGAATAATGACTAAAGAAATAAGTTAACTGCCTAAATTATCTTATATTCTCATGGCTAAGATGATGAAAACTACATAAAATCTTAAAGCATCTCTAGTATTTTCTGAACAGTGAATGTGGCTCAGTTTCAGTTTTGGGGTAGAGGACAGGAAAGACTGAACAGCAAGGATAACTGCTGTGGTCAGACAAAAGCTTACATTTAGTAAAAAGAAATATAATGATCTCGGATCTAAATGCAGAGAGGAAAAACCTTTATCCTCTTGACAAAAGCCAAGTAGGAGGCTTTCAAGATTAGGCTGAGCTACACTGGTGTGGCTTGTAATTTGCAGGGTAGTTGTGAGCCATAAAGCATTCCTGGGGTACAGATAAGTGAAGGATGGTACTTGGCATCCAAAATTGGATTACAGTTCAGGAGCTACCCTCCTAAATCTGTAAGGATAGAAGCCTGGGCATTAGCAGGGGCTAAAATTATGGCCCATGTTTCTGATTTACATTGGTGTAACTGGACTATGATTTTGGAGTAACATGGATTAGGTCTCAGGCAGAAATCAGCAGTTGATCATGTACATTAATTTCCAGATCCTCTAAAAATGATTAAACTAGGACATCAACAGGAGCAAATACCTTAAAATCAAACCTGTTTTTCAGGGACTTGTCAGTAGCCCATGGGTGACTATTGGCTAATTATTGGCTAATGATTCTATGATTCTAATTACATTTAGATGTAATGCATCACATTTAAATGTAATGTGTTTTTCATGAGGCTCAGGTCAAATGCAAGAGAACTCAGTCTCCTGTTGGGAAGTGCAAGGACATAAGGGCTGGCACGAAGCTTCTTGCTGGAAACTGCAAGCAGGTGTGGCATAGTTCTGACAGAATGTAGAGGGATCGATCAAGTTTCTTGATGTTCACATTAGATTCAGAATTAAATTCAGCAGAACCTAAAGTGTGAGGTTTCTTTCCCACGTACCACAGGACAAGAATAAGGGTTTGTGAAGGTATGTATTACAGTTAATTAAGGGATGATGAGGTCTTCCACCAAAATGGTAATTTAGCTTTAGAGTGTATTAAGGTTAGGTTTGGAGCCAGAAGTGCCTACACGAATACCATACCGAATTATAACACTAGAATGAGCATTAGTGTCAACAGGAGCAGTTTGAGTGGTAGTTTGGGCAGTTTGGTAGTTTATTATGCCAGTCAATTCAGCAATAGAAATTCATCTTGGGAGAGCAGGGACTGATGACTTAGGTTCATTTCAGGTCATGACAGGGAGAGAACTACTGTTAAGCTGAATACTGCATTGCTATTCCCAGGGTAATAGTGGTAATCACTTCACCGTAAGAGTGGGTGTGTTTCTGTGTGTGTGTGTATGTGTAAATATATACATATATATATATATACATGCACATATGTCTGCATGCACATAGTTCAGTCTTGAGTTAGGAGTGGAATCATGTTAGGTTTCAAGAACAGTTTCAAAATGAAGGAGACAAATAACTGAGTATCTGTAATTCCTTAAATTCCTAAAGAAAAAAAAAAAGTGTTTTTTAGATGGGCTATGTTTTTAATTATGGAACTAGGACTCAAGCCAGAAGCCTTCACAAAACTTGGACTTGTTGCTGTGTTCTGAAAGGTCTGCATATCTCTGAGACACAAAGAGAATACGTATGCTTTGGAAGCCAAAGAGAGGTCACCCGGTTCTGAAGTTAACTTCTCAGGTCTACAGTGGCCAACAAGAAACATATATGCAGCTGAAGATACAGTAAAACATAATGCCACCTTTAATCATAGCCAGAGACTTTTGTTCACTGCAGAACAGAACAGCACAATTCAACAAACCAGTGAATGCAAGTGGCAGCTTCCATCCTACACTGAACATTGCATATGCTCCTGAAACTGTTTTCTTTCCTTAATAACACAATCACAGAATTGTAGGGGTTGGAACAGACCTCAAGAGATCATCGGGTCCAACCTCCCTGCCAAAGCAGGTTCCCTAGAGCAAATTGCACAAAGTTAACACAAATTAACACAGATCTAATGCAAACATTGCATTTGACCTTAGCTTAAAGCAGTGACAGCCTATAAAACTGTAGACACTGCAGCTCTGGGGGACACTTATCTTGAGCAATATATTCATGGATCCCCACGTCAGTGTCCGAGCCCTGCAGTGTGTTTCTCTGCTTAGACAGCACCAGCTCACAGGAGAAAAGGGAGCAGAATACAAAGCCCTTGCTACAGAGGCAACCCTATCTAAAACCATTGTGGAAACAGCATCAAATCTTATTTCCTTTCAGTCTACATGTCATCCAAGAGGAAAAGGATAGAAAGATTTCAATTTGTACAGTAGTACATTCATTGCCTTCGTTGTTTTTTTCCCCTGTTTAACACATATTAGATGAATATATTCAGAAAATAGGAGTGTTTAGGTTAATTATTTCACTAACTCATCAGTTTTTGCTCTCCAAGATATAAAATATGAGGCAGAGTAAAAGATGAGCTTTAAAATAATTAGTTCAGGGCTTTTTTTTTTTGCTTTTTTTTTTTTGCTTTTTTTTAATTTCCTTACAAAAATGGGATCAGATAGAAACAAGTAATTAGTTCATTTGTTACATTGTTCTTTCTTGTTAACATACAAAAACAATTATGAAGCATGAAGACATTTTTAGGATAATTATTACATTGATTTCATTTTTCTTGTTCTTTGTATTTAAAAAGAGCATGGCATATAAGTTGCTAGAAAAATCAGTTTAAAGTGAATTCTGTTCTGGTAAATGAGGTCAGACTAATGGTCTTCATGATTGAAGTTTTCTGAAGTAGTGCCAGTTGGCAAATTGGACCTATTATCTCCCTTACAGAAAAATCTGTTTTTTTTTTTTTCTTTTAATGTAAATTCAAATCCTTCATTTACTATCAATTATTTGGAAATGTCACCATGACTTCCTATAAGAATTCAAATACCTTTTTACCTCATTGCTCTGTCAGTTCAGTCTAGTGCTCTGGCTCTCAGCAGCAGCTGCCCCACTACACTGTGGTGATGGTGTCCCAAGCCATGAGCATGAGGGAGACGTCATTCAGGGAAGGAAATGGCCACATGAAGCACCCAAATCATACCTCCTATAAGTCTACCCTGAAAATTGAAGAATTTTTGTCTTTTATTTTTAGGTACACTTTGCTTTTCTGAAAAGCAGACAAAAGCCTTCTGTGAATTGTTCTGTGTTCTTATAGCTCTCATAAGTGGGCTCCCATGAGTGGGCTAAATCCCAAAGGAAGCATACAAGAACAGAAGTGTTTTCCAGAGTACCTAGAATCTGAGTGACAGACACTGGTAAATGTGATTTTGCTGACAAATTTCTGTTTAGTCCTAGTGCATTAACTATTTCAGCTTTGTAGGCTTGTAATCTTCTGAGGAAAAATATTCTCAGAGCTGTTGATCTGACCTAGAGTTTGTGTCATTTATGTCCCAATATGGTGTATCATTTAGTTATGAAAAAAAATACAGCCATAAGAAAGTAACATTGTTTTTCTTAAACATAGATGATACCAGTTTTCTTATTATTATGATGATTATTTAAACAAAAATAGGAATAAAAATAAAAAATTAAAATTAAAATTAAAATATGGTTCATTTAATCTGATGAAATACATTTAATGAGGAAGAATCTGTCCAAATAGGAAACATAATTGTTTAGTCTCAAAGCTGGAGTTAAAAACATATTAGTTTAAGTGAAATGGAAACAAAAACATCCATAGGATTACAAAAATTGAATGGTAAAAGCTTTTGAAGTGAATTAATATTACTGACTTTGGCACTCCCTGAGGGAAACTATCTTGCAGTCCAATAAACGTATTTGTGTAAAAAAAAAAAAAATCCCCATTTCTGACTAAAAACCCACTTCCATTAAAGTCAGTGCATAAACTTCTGTAGACCATAAAGAGCAAAGACTACTATTATTATTTGACTGAGACACACACATGACCACAGGCAGGCAGAGGATTCCTGCTTGTGCAAACAGTGACATGGTGATGTGATTGCCTAAATTCGACATTCCTCTACCCATCTCTTGGAGGTCTTTTCCAACCTTAATGATTCTATGATCTTCACCTCTCTACCCACCTCAGATGTAGGCAGCTCCATGTATAAGAATGGACCCACATAAACCCAAAACCTCAAACCAGTTTCAAGATGAAGAACCACAGTCTTCATCCCAGGTGCACACTTTTTAGAATCACTTTTAGCAGCCTTGGACAGCTGCTAGTTCCTTAGCTCTTTGTGGCAAGAGAGTCTCAGGATACAGCCATGTAATTCAGGGCTGTGCTTCCTAAAATATCAACAACCCAAATCCCTCGTGGGAACTCTTTTTTGTTTGTTCATTTGTTTTATTTATGTGTTAAGTGTCTACTAAGAACTGAAGTTTAGAAATTGTTTGGTTTAGTATTTTGGACATAACATTTTATTCTTTTAGGAGAATAAATATTTACAGTACTGTAAATTGTATTTTCTGTCATAATTTTGGAACTGTTAAACAAAGTTCATTACCTTTATCATTTGGCTTGTAACTGTGAAGTGTTAATCAGAAAGGCAGTGCAACTCTGGAAGCCTTTTTGTCACGTATAAGCACTTATATCATTAAATGTAGACTCTAATTCGATTTAAGTAAAAGACATTTTGGTAGCAGATCCCATACACAGTTTGAAAAGATTCCATCCTTCCCTTTAGTACTTTACGGCATAAGAAAGCTTTTCACAGATAAATTTATCAGCTGAATTTCTGCATTCTACTGTGGAAAAGAACAGGCTTATAACAAAATATTTCTGATCTCAGGGTTAGCTCCTACTTCTACATTTATCATCAGAAACACAATTTTCCTTTATAAATTTTAAATAAAATATTTATTTTTGATACATAACATCAACCGACTATACAGATGAATAGAATTGAAGAAATGCTATCAAGAATTGGATAGTTAAATTAGCTGACCAGGTTAATCTAGAACAAACTAGAAAAATAAAGATACAATGAAAAAATTTTGTGACTATCTGTCCCCTGATTTGATACTTCTCTAACATACCTGGGGAGGGAGAACAGAATGTGTGAAATGTTGATAACAAACTCTAATTGGCTTTAAGTATAGAGAACAGACAAGACATTGGCCTGCGGCTACATGATCAGCAGGGTTATTTGCAGACAACTAATGGTGACAATCTAGTTCAGAAGTAATAAAGAGATCTTTAGCTCCTGGAAGGGAACAGAACCACTGTGCCTGTCTCACCAAGACAGCTAAGCCTTCTGTGCCATCCCCTTTCCCTGGGGTGGGTCTTAACCTGTGACAGCAAGGTAGTTACACAACTTAGTAATATGAATAAAAGTATGTACATATGTATGAGCATGCACTGCTTTTATTTCTTTCACAATCCTTGCTCTCTGAGTTCTCAAGGTCATCTTCTGAATTACTTTAATAGGGGCACAAAAAATAACAAAAAGAAAAGAAGAAGAAAAGAAGAAGAAAAGTAGTAGAAGAAGAAAAAGTAGTAGTAGTAGTAGTAGTAGTAGTAGTAGTAGTAGTAGAAGAAGAAGAAGAAGAAGAAGAAGAAGAAGAAGAAGAAGAAGAAGAAGAAGACGAAGAAAGGGAGAAGAAGAAGAAGAAAGGGAGAAGAAGAAGAAGAAGAAGAAGAAGAAGAAGAAGAAGAAAGCAGCTGGTTCTCAAGCTTCATGAAATTTTAGACAAAAAGAGATATCAATTACACTTTCCTGAACAGTAAAATGTTTTCTCAAGACTTCTATTTTTCCAGAGTAAAGGAAAAGTGATAGAAAAATCTGTCAGAAACATCGAGAAAGAGGAAACAAACAAGCAAACAAACAAACAAGTAAAAATAACCTAATGACTTAGAAAGTCATGGAGAAAATGAAAGCCCTGGGTTTCTTCTAGTGTTCCTGCCAACATCTGCACAGGTGGAAACTTCTCAATATGTCCAAAAATGTTCAGTTCATGAAATCTTTAATGTAAACAAAAATTTCACAGTGTATTCCAAAGAGTTACACAATGGCTTTCGAAACTATGACATCGAGGTAGGTACTTTAATGTTTCTTCAGAAAAGAAAAATCAAAAATAGAGGACATTGTTTTATTTAATACCTACTTCCTGAGATTTGAATGAATAAAAGTAAATTAAAATGACTTTGTTCATTTTAGTTCTTAAAAAAAAAAAAATTAAGTCAGAAGAATTATTTCCCATGCATACATTATGTGCATCAAGAAAAATTCTATTCTGTGTCTACCTCCGATGTTTTACAAATGTAAAGAATGAAAGAATATGCAGATGAGATCTGTTGCTTAGATCAATCATTGGTGTTTTCCTATCACCAATAGTATTTTAATTTCTGCCATCCTGCTTTAATTTACAGAACAGAAAAAGAAGTAATTAGAGGAAGAGAAAAAAAAAATATATATATATAATATATATTAAGATTAAAATTCTTTTTTTATGAAGGATTGTAATGGTCAAGCCTGTTTAATGTGCTTGTGAAACAAGTACTATATGACAGATATATAGATGAGGCAAATAACAATGATAGAGGTATATAAAATAATAGATGTTGAAAATGAACGTTACATGAAACAGAGTAAGTGGTGATAAAAACGGCAAGTTATTAAGTAAAAATAAAATACTGTGTTTAGAGTTTCTTTCTTTCTAGCATAAAATGCAATCATTAGGACACAAAGCTAAAAAAAAAATGGTGTACAAGAAACTTTGAGCTTTATGTAGATAATAATAACATCCATACTGTGTCAGTCAGGAAAAAGTATCAAGTGTTAAACTCTCATCCTTCATGACATAAACTAAAGGGGAAAATCACGCACAGTAATTTCTGTTGCTAAGGAGAGTTAAGCCAACTGAATCCCAGAACAGAAAATAATCTAGATCTGCACAACTAAACATTACTTCAGGAGAGAAGAGGCTTAGTAAGGTGACCCAGCTCGTGTGAAGGGCGACCTCCTGGGGAGTGGTGAAGGAGAACTGTTTTGTATTCCCTCTGGACACCTGAGCAGCTGTTGGACATTCAGTGTGGTACTGGAACACACTTTTCAGCTCCCTTTCACAAAAAATAAATAAATAAATAAATAAATTTGGAGCACTCCATGGTGAGCCCCTAATGTAAACAGGAGCATGAGGAGTGTAGGCAATTGGGAGGTTTACTTCAGAAGTGATCTCCTGATCTCAGCTGAAACTCTGATGTACATTTAACTAGGAATAGAAGGAGCTTCTTTCAAATGTTGTTGACCCTTACTAATGCCATAAAATCCTGGGAGACATTTAAGTCTGAAAGTTCCAGCTTCTTCTCCCTGATATAGGAAATCGCTTCAGGGTGGAAATTTCCTTCCTGTCATTCTTCTTTCTTGCTTGTATGATCTGAATTTATCCCTGAAAACTACAAAAGGCATTATGTGCTCAAGTGCATTATGTGCATAGCAAGATTCTGCTATGATGCACAGAAAAAGAAAGGACTCAAAGTAAGGGCCAGAACTGCCAGTAAGCGCTCATTGTTTTGCTTCAGCAGGTAAAAAGAGCAAAGCAAGCAGTGTATTCTGCCATTTCTGACCCTCACCAAAATTATTATTGACCACATTGAAGCATATATGAGCTATTTTAAAAGGAAGGATTTGGATTTCCCGCTATGGATAAAGCACCCGCTCTGATGTTTTACAGGAATTAACAAATCTCAGAGCAGTTTCCTGATAGACTTAATGAATAGCTGTCAGCACAACTGGCACTAATTGGCATGCTTTTGGGTACCCTGGAGGGGAAAGCTCCAAGTGGATAGTAATCTCACACTTCTTTGATTTATAAATCTTCAGAGTCAGACTGACATTTCATTTCTAGGGCAGTACATTGACATTTGTACTTTTGTTTCTGTGCTGTTCCTTATGCTGTGCACATTCAGCGACCATAATGGCTCCAAGACATGAACTGGGCATTTTCATGAACACCCTATGGAAAAATTTTAACAAAGATGATTTTGTGGGCAGGACGGAAAAGGAAAGTGCTTAAAGTTAAATAATAATAACAATAATCTAAATTACATGTGACACTTACAACCTGGACATTATCAATTATCTGACTATTGTGCTACTTTAAATAACTCTTGACATCATGAATTCTGCCCTGAAAAAAATCAGGTCTCATGGGGTCCCTGTCTTGTAAAGCTTTACCATGGTCAGAAATGCCTTGAGAGTGAGATTTAAGTGCAAGCTGCTTTTATGACATTTTTCATAGGGGTTATTTATGTTAAGGCCTCTGCCCAAATTTCCTGTGTGTGCATATGCCTTTTGAACATTAGCATCATTATTCTGCCCGAAACAGGTAACCATAGCGGGAATACATAAATTGTAGATGAGACATTAGATCATTCTGTGTAACTTTATTACTTTGCTTAGGTTAAAATGTTAATGACAATGTTCTTGAATTTGAAAGAAAGTGACTCAAATGAACACTTAGACCCTGTTCACAGAGTCAATGCCAAAGGTCGCAGTATCCTCAGACATTCTCTCGGCTAGGCCAGCATGAGTTTCCAAGCAGCAGAAAGTGATTCATTTTTAGTATTATAACGGGCTCTTCATTTACTCATATGGATTTCAGCCAAAGTCTGAAAGTAACAAATTACAGAATATATATAGTTGTATCAGTAACAGTAAAGTTATCTATATATTACTATATGCTTTCTGTTTATTATCTGACTATTGGGACAAAATGCAATCTTTAAAAATATGCAAACTTGCAAAGAAATCAAACTGTCCTATGACAATTTATCCCTTTAAATAAGAAAAGTTTAATGCAAGTGAAATATGCGAACATAATTGAATCAAAAAAAAATGAAACGCAATTATCTTAAACAAGGGTTTTGTGGTGGCTGGATTAATCAGTTGTCATATTAACACCTGTTAATATGACTTATGGAGTTTCTCACCTAAGAGAAAAGTTATAGAAGGCTGGTGAAACCAAATGTTAAAAGAATAGCATTGTATTTCACATGACAGAAGTCAGACAGGATTAAAAAGCACTAGAAATCATCGCATGAATGAGGGTGTGTGAATGTATGTATTTATTACTTGTGGGAAGTCCAGGGGAAAACAAGGCAGAGACTAAATGTATACTTTAAAAGACACATTAACGTGTATATGTATATATATATATATAAAAAATACGGAAAAAAAAAAGAAAAAAAAACTTTTAGAGGGGATGAAAGAGTTGGTCAATGTTCTCTAGTGTTGCTCATCTGCAAAGGCATTCTATCAGTGGCTTCCTATCAACAGCCATGCCCAATAAGTTATTAATTACCTGCAATTCTGTACAATTCTGCACATCAGATTAGATGAAGTAATACTTGAAGAAGATGCTCTGGAGAATCAAATCCACTGTGCTTTGTTCCCTTGTACAAGTAACAATGGCCTTGTTTCAGAAATAGCTATTTATTGTCATGGAGCCACAACCCAGAGGACAGGCAAAGGTGGCATCTTCCTCCTCTGCCTCCAGCCTGCCCTGGGTACAACCTGGGCTTGCCCCACTCCTTTTTTAGCAGCCATGGAAAGTACAACCTTTTTCAAAGACAGGGTGCCTTCAGGAGATTAAAGTTGGTGAAATTCAGGGCTATTCTATAGCAAAATTTTCACTGGGTCATGTTTCATTTTCACTCATGCATAATGCATGAAATGGCACACAGGAAACAAGATATAATGAAAGCAGAAGCTATAAATAAACATGAAAACTTACCCACATATTTTCTTAAAGAAAAACAGATAATGGAATCAGCCTCTCTGAGAGAAAATGGATTCTTGTCTTTTCAAGCACTAGTCATGAATATTTTCACAACATTCATACTCTGAATGTTTTAGTACCTACAGATACCATGTTTGGCGTACTAAAGAGATATTCTTGCCCAGAGAAATTTAGAGGGAAAAAAAATAATAAATCAGTTCTCTGAATGCTACTACCAACTGCAACATTATCTGATGAAAAACAAATGGCTTAAAGATTTCAATTCACTTTTAAATTTTATCCAGTTCCAAGTGGATCAGGCCCTATCGATTCATCAGTTAATTTGTTGCATTCTGCTTGAATGAAGCAATGAAGTCAAAAGTGTTTTTAGTCATAATGAACACTGAATTAGGTTCCCTATTCAGTTTATATGTTTTGGCAGCATACATGGATATTTGGATTTAAATATTTCTACAAATATTCTTAACTGTTCCACTTAATTTATGACATGTATATATACACAACTAACAAAAAATATTCTGCCCCATGATTTTAGAGAAGTTCGGCCTGATGATGACTCTTTAATTGCAGCAGCAGTAAAATTCTAAGTCATTAAGGTTTATTTGAGCTGAGCAGATCCTGAGTTAGGTAGAATAACGGTTCGTTAATGAAAAGCTTCCTAGGAGAGAAGCTGTCTCTAAAGCATAATGATTCATATTAGCTTTTCAAAGGAACTTGGAATAGTCAGAGTCACCTTTGATCTTGTTTAGTGTACTAAAATGTGGATTGTCTATATCAAGTCTGCAAGGTAAATCCATGGCAAAAGAAATTGAATAAAATGGATTATTTCCTGTGTGAGGTCATTTGATAGATTTAGTTCTAAATTATCTCTCTCATGAATTGTAGGAGATCCTGAAAGCTGGAGAACAGACAAGCAGGAAGATGTGAATAAGTTTGGCTTGTTAAACCCATCAGCAGCTGACAGCCTCTGAGACAAAGTTAGGAGAGGAACAATGAGGCAAGCGAGGTAGTTGTTAATGTTTTAAAGAGGCTGCAGTTTGATTCAACTGCAGTTAAAAGGCCAAAAACAGCAATCATGTTACACAAAATTCCAGTGGTGCTCTCACAGGGTTGTTGGGCACTCAAAGAAGGAACATTTGTTTTTAGCAGTTTTCTTTCATGTAGTCAAAAAACAGGTTAGATGAAGTTTTTGACCAGTTATGCATGTGTATATGTGACCTAGGTTGCTCTTCTAGTTCCCTGTTGTTGGTTTTGTTTTGTGGTGTTGTGGGTTTTTTTTAAGTCACTTTCTCATGTACACTGGAAAGTATTTTATATTTATCTTACAAGACATTTTTTTTTCTTTTACC
Organism: Anser anser; assembly: GCF_964211835.1. Lineage (NCBI taxonomy): Eukaryota > Metazoa > Chordata > Aves > Anseriformes > Anatidae > Anser > Anser anser. Next base: position 123,839,991 of record NC_139720.1, on the reverse strand, counting down.
AAATTATTTTGTAAGTGGTTTGATGTGCCTGATTATTTTTTGGTGAAATCATATATTTTTTTGTTGTTGTTTCATTATGCCTTACATCTGGTGATTGAACAAGTCTGAAATGTTGAAAACTAGCCGTTGTTTTACCACGCAGCAGCTGTATAATTAAAAAGTCCAAATATATACAGTCTCTAACATGCACTGAATATGGGGGGGAGGGAATTTTTATGTAAATGTTCTGTTAACATACCTGCTTACAGACATTTAGTCTGAAAGTGCTATACTGAAAATTTTAGTAGATTCAAGAATTCAGGATTGATCTTAAATTTTATTTCATTTCTATATTCTCAGAAATTCTGGATGTTTAAATTCAGACTCAATATATTTGATCACTTTCAAGAAGGCAATATAATTCAGGGCTACAAAGGAGGGCAAAAAATATGGCAATGGGTCTAGAGGGCAAGATACATGAAGAGCAGCTGAGGTCCCTTGGTTTGTTCAGCCCAGAGCAGAGCAGGCCGAGGGGAGGCCTCATGGCAGCCTGCAGCTCCCTCACGAGGGGAGCGGAGGGGCAGGCGCTGAGCTCTGCTCTCTGGGGACAGCGACCGGACCCGAGGGAACGGCATGGAGCTGGGACAGGGGAGCATCAGGCTGAGTGTTAGGAAAAGGTTCTGCACCGAGGGAGATTGGGCACTGAGACAGGCTCCCCAGGTCATGGCACCAAGCCTGACAGAGTTCAAGAAATCTTTGGGAAACACTCTCAGACACATGGTCTGATTTTTAGGCGGCCCTGTGTGGACCCATAAGTTGGACTCGATGACCCTTGTGGGACTTAAGGGGACCTATAAAAAAGATGGAGAGTGATTCTTTGCTCAAACAGATAACCACAGGACAAAGGGGAATGCTTATAAACTAAAAGAGGGGAGATTTAGGTTAGAAATTAGGAGGAAATTCTTCACCCAGAGAGTGGTGAGGCACTGGAACAGGTTGCCAAGAGAGGCTGTGGATGCCCCATCCCTAGAGGAGTTCAAGACCAGGTGTTAGAAGAGGCCCTGAGAAACCTGATCTAGTGGGTGGCCTCCCTGTCTATGGCAGGGGGGTTGGAACTGGATGATCTTTGAGGTCACTTCCAACCCAAACCATTCTATAATTCTACGATTGTGGGTGCCTATCAACTCAGGATATTCTGTGATCCTACAGTTCCATGATCCTGGCAGTTTCTGAGCTGGTGTTAAAATGAAATGCTAATAGCATAATACAAACTACTTTCATTTAAAATTAAGATATCTTTTTTTAAAAAAAAAAAATATATATATATATATATTTGGAGGGAAAAATATACATCTAGCAATAAAAATCAGGTTTATGTTTTTTATTTTAAAGTAAGGATAATTTTCCACGCATAAAAATCATCTGTTCCTAACCATCACAGAACACATAAGGTGTCCCCTGACCCTCAGAGCAGTGCCTATCTTGCACTTTTCTTTTGATTCAGCTATACATTTCCATAGTTCTGTGCTTACTCACCATTTCATCAGCCTTACTGATCACTTGTTTGTCAGTTATTTCAAGACACCTCCACATTTTCATTCCGATATCATTCTTCTCATCACCATGGGAACCACTGCCTTTTCATTCTTAAAGAATATTATGTTTTAGAAAAGCTCTCATCCTTGTAATGGATGAGAACAGCTTTGCTCTGTATTCTTAACTTACAGACAACATTACTACTTGTGGTGATCTTTCCTTACTGTTGGTAATGTCTGCACTGCAGTCAAAGGCACTGTTGCATCTCCTAGAAGTACAGTCACAGCAGCCAATTGAATGCTCATTATGGCTTTAGTACTGGGCAAAGGTGAGGCTGCAGCAGCAGCGAAGGGTGTTGCAAGGCTTACAAAAAATACCCAGTAAGTCTTAGCAGCTGGAGCAGCTGTTATTGCCACCCAAACTTGCAAGTTTTAGAGCTACTTTGGGTGTGCTTATGCAATATGCAGCTACTCTAGTTTCTCTACTGTAGATGTTATTTTGACAGCTTTTTTTTTTTTTTTTTTTGATAAATACTAGGGAAATATTAGTTTGCATTGATAAATACTAAGGAAACAAGGGAAGGAGGAGAGTGGAAACATCTAAATATTAAAAATAAAAGGAACATTTGAGGGGAGACAAATGCTATTTTCAACACTGAACAGAAATTTTAAATTGCCCTGAAGGAGAAATAAAAGAAAGACAAATGTATTCCCAGAACAAATTGTTCAGAACAAAATATTAAACCTGCTTTTGGTGAAAATCTGAAGTTCTAGTAGAACGCTTTTCTGTTTAACAAGGAGTTGCCTTTCCTTTAGAAGTCTAGAACTTTTTATGTAAAACTGAAATTCAGAAAAATTTTCAGTTGTTTAACCCAGTTCCATGCATCCATTAAATTAGGGAGATTGCTGAGCTGTGCATGTGCTTTCTGCTCTGCAGCCTGGGCTCCCCAGGAGGCTGGGTTTCCCTCTCCTTCACACATGGTGGTCATAGGACCCCAGGGCTGGCAACAATTTGGAGGACATTGCTGTAAGGAAACTACGGTGGATTTTGGAAAAGATAGATTAACACTTCACTGCCCCCTTGAGGGACACATTGTCTTTCAAGTACATGAGCTACAGCTTTCAGAAGACATTGTGATATCATCCCATGGCAAAATGCACTTCTTTGTGGATTTGTTCAGTGTATTTTTGTTTGTTTGTTTTTACCAAAGCTGTGTGGTTTCTCTGACACATGGGTGAAGGAAATGGAGGGGGAAAGAACCATCTCCTGATCAGCACAATTTGTCACTCTGGTTTCTGGTGACCCAGGCTTCCTCTTTAACCTGGTGGCACATGGAGCTGCCATTTCTGTGCCTGGGCAATGAAGGGAACAATGCTCCAAATCTCAAGCGGCTGAAATGTTCTTCCAGGCACCTGTTTTATATGTTTGTGCAGGCATTCAGTGAATTACAGACTTGGCTTCCGACCAAACCCCCCAGGCACTACAATAAGGTAAACAATAGCAGTTCATCACACGTCAGTTGTGTACAACCAACCCTCAGCAGTAATTGTATTCCCATTGTGTTTCTACAAATCTTCTCATGTCAAAGGGTTTCAGTTTCTTTTATCCATGGAGTTAAGTCTTAGACAATATGATGATTTTGCTTAATCTCCCTTCTTCAGTTTTCCATGGTGTTTTTGTGCCTTTCCCATTCTATCAGATACACTTCTAGTTCTGTAACTTTAGAAATAGTGACCCAAGGCAGACATTTAGGTGGGATATTTCCAATTTATTTATTTTTTTTTTAAATAGACCAACAGTTTGTGGCCTTAGTGCCCATGTCAAAATAAAATCCCCAGACCCCATTTCATGTTTCAGAGAATCTTTGCTGTACCAAGTAGAGTCTAGTCACTTCAGGAATTACTGACACAAATCAAAATTACTTTCTTCTCCTGATTCTCTTTTTATGTCTCAATGCCTGCACATTCAGAGCAGTTTGAATCTATGATTCATCAGATAATACTCATGAGTTTCTGAACAAGTACAATACAGGAAGTTTTTAAGGAAAGTAAGGTGTCATGATATGAAAGATAAACTACTGTCAGGGATTATGAAGATCTAGAGGAAAAAAAAATGGCTGACAAGATTCAGCAGGGCAAGAAGATAAAGTTGGGTATTTTCTACTACACATTATATTGCTACACATGTAGTAATATGGGTGAGTCAGAAAGGGGACCAGACACAGAGGCAGCATGAGTTCCAGGTGGGCCACTGCTCTCAAGGCTAGGGATGCACCTAAACTGCTTTGCTACATCTTGTACAGAGCATAGAGGCAGCTGTAGTTCAGTACTTATAACTGGAAAGCAATAATTGGATCAATGCCAATACATTTGGTGGAGTCTAAGTAAGCTAAACTCTTAGCTTGAATGTAAAGGACCATTTTATATTCAAAATAATTCTCAGTCCAGCTGTGATTGTGGTGGTAAAAATGTGCATTCACATGTAAATCTGCAAACATAGAAATCCTAAAACTACAAAATCTTCCTGTAAAATTGTACAGCAACATATTAAATACCATATTTTGTTGTCCAAACTAATTATAACATATAGAAATTAAGACAGTTCAGTGACAAATAATAGGTATTATTATAAGCACACAAAAAAGTCATAAAGAGATTAAAAAAAAATAAGACTGTTTACTGCATAGAAATGAACTGAACAAGGTAAAAATGCATATGATTAGTAAATAAATAATTTTGGGATCACAGCATCACAGTATCACAGATTTCTAGGTTGGAAGAGACCTCAAGATCATCGAGTCCAACCTCCGACATAACACTAAGTACTACACTAAACCATATCTCTAAGCTCTACATCTAAACGTCGTTTAAAGACCTCCAGGGATGGTGACTCCACCATCTCCCTGGGCAGCCCGTTCCAATGCTTAATAACCCTTTCGGTAAAGAAGTACTTCCTAACATCCAACCTAAAACTCCCCTGTCGCAACTTCTGCCAATTCCCCCTCGTCCTGTCACCAGGCACGTGGGAGAATAGACCAACCCCCACCTCTCTACAGCCTCCTTTAAGGTAACTGTAGAGAGCAATGAGGTCTCCCCTGAGCCTCCTCTTCTCCAGGTTAAACAAGCCCAGCTCCCTCAGCCGCTCCTCGTAAGACTTGTTCTCCAGACCCCTCACCAGCTTCGTTGCCCTTCTCTGGACTCTCTCGAGCACGTCCATGTCCTTCCTGTAGCGAGGGGCCCAAAACTGAACACAGTACTCAAGGTGTGGCCTCACCAGAGCCGAGTACAGGGGCACAATCACTTCCCTAGACCTGCTGGCCACACTGCTTCTTCTACAGGCCAGGATGCTGTTGGCCTTCTTGGCCACCTGAGCACACTGCTGGCTCATATTCAGCCGACTATCAACCAATACTCCCAGGTCCCTCTCGGCCAGGCAGCTTTCCAGCCACTCATCTCCCAGCCTGTAGCTCTGCTTGGGGTTGTTGCGCCCCAGGTGCAGGACCCAGCACTTGGCCTTGTTGAACTTCATACAGTTGACCTCAGCCCATCGCTCCAGCCTATCCAGATCCTCCTGCAGAGCCTTCCTGCCCTCGAGCAGATCGACACACGCACTTAGCTTGGTGTCATCTGCAAACTTACTGAGGGTGCACTGGATGCCCTCATCCAGATCATCGATAAAGATATTAAAGAGGACCGGCCCCAGTACCGAGCCCTGGGGGACACCACTAGTGACCAGCCTCCAACCAGATTTGACTCCATTCACCACAACTCTCTGGGCCCGGCTATCCAGCCAGTTTTTAACCCAACAAAGCGTACGCCAGTCCAAGCCCCGAGCAGCCAGTTTCTTGAGGAGAATGTTGTGGGAAACGGTGTCAAAAGCCTTACTGAGGTCAAGGTAAACCACACCCACAGCCTTTCCCTCATCCACCAAACGCGTCACTTGGTCATAGAAGGAGATCAGGTTCGTCAAGCAGGACCTACCTTTCATAAACCCATGCTGACTGGGCCTGATCGCCTGCTTGCCCTGCAAGTGCTGCGTGATGACCCTCAAGATAATCTGCTCCATGAGCTTTCCAGGCACTGAGGTCAAACTGACAGGCCTATAGTTCCCCGGGTCTGCCCTCCGGCCCTTCTTATAGATGGGTGTCACATTGGCTAGCCGCCAGTCAGCTGGGACCTCCCCCGATAGCCAGGACTGCCGATAAAAGATGGAAAGATCTTTTCTTCATTCCAGCTTACGGAACTGCATAGTGTTAGATTTTAAAACGATGAAAGAAAATGTTTATTTTAGACAATTTGCAATTAATCTGTAAAATCTGTGTGGTGATTTAAGTTAAGTGGTACAGACCAGTCATTGTTTTTCCATTAACTATTTCTGTGCTGGAAAATAACATTTCAAACCTGAAAATTTTACTAATTGTAGTACATTTCCCTTTATAACACCATGATTCTGTCATTTTTTTTAAAGAAATGAAATAATTGAAAAATTGTTTCAACACTATTTAATTCAGACTTTTAAAAGTCATTGTTCCCTGATTTTTAATGTTTTTATTTCCCCATTCATTTATTTTCCTTTTATTTTGAAAAGATGAAGAATTGAAAGAATTGGAGTACAAAGTTTTAAGACATAACAGAGAAAAAAGAAGCACTTTTAGCTAAGTGGTTTGAATCAAAATGATCCACCATGCATTTTAGAAAACTAAGATTGTTTAATACAAGTTTACATTTATTTTGGAAAGTATTACTAGAAAATATTTAACATACTTTTGGTGACCCAGAGGAATCCCAGTGCTAAAGGATCATTATGAGACAATATCAGCACTATTCTTGCAGTAGAATTTATATCATAACTCTTTTGGATTATGAAAAAAAAAATTCCCATGAGTAGATCACTCAGGTTTTGCAAGACTGGTACAAGGTAGCTGTGCCAGTTCATCATCATACAAGCTTACTGTGAGACCTGCAGGTGCTCACAGAGCTGTAACATATTTTTCCCTTCAAGTGGACTGTGTCACACTTTATATGATGACTTACAGTATCTGATGCTTCACAGTTTCCCTTCTTTCCTTCTGACTGCATTGGACTCTAGGAAATTCTGAAAATGTAGATTAATATTCGTCATGACTGAAAGTTTTCAAAGCACAACAGAATATTAAAAGACATTATGCTGAGCATACTAAACCAGAGTCTGATCTGCAGCCTGTAGCATCAGTGAGACCAGGGCTAAAGCACATCCTATATTTACCAGTCTACTTCCTTTTCCCAGCTATCAGTTCACCCCATAAAATATCTGTCTGTATGCGTGCATTGTTACAGAATATGCAAGACCACCCACTCGCACCAGCACTGCGCTGATCTGTGACTCAGTCTGGCTGGTATGGAGGAGGTTCCCCAGATGGTGACACTGACACAGGAAAGTCAGAGGGCTGATGCCCATGGGGGCAGTGAAACAAGCCCAGGCTTTCTGTACAGCACTGAAGGCCTGGAAGGCCACTGTAAGGGCACTTGGGAATGATGCAGGAAAAGCATGAAGACAAGCTGAGGCTGTGGCAGAGAAGTGCGAGGGATTTTGAGAAGATGTCAGGACAGTGGGTGTACTGTGGTCAGTTTTGGACCCCTCACTACAAGAAGGAAATCGAGACTCTGGAACATATCCAGAGAAGGGCTAGGAAGCCGGTGAAGGGCCTGGAACACAAGTCCTCTGAGGAACAGCTGAGGGAACTGGGGTTGTTCAGTCTGGAGAAGAGAAGGATCAGGGGAGACCTTGTTGATCTCTACAGCTACCTGAAAGGAAGGTGTGGGGAGATGGGGGTCAGCCTCTTCTTGCAGGTAACTAGTGATAGGACTAGAGGAAATGGCCTCAAGTTGCGCCAGGTGAGGTTCAGGTTAGAAATTAGGAGACATTTCTTCTCAGAAGGAGCGGTCAGGCATTGGAACGGGTTGCCAGTGAGGTGGTGGCATCACCATCCCTGGGGGTGTTCAAGGAAAGGTTGGACCTGGTTTATAGGGACATGGTTCAGTGGGTGATATTGGTGATAGGGGGATGGATGGTTGGACCAGATGATCTTTTAGGTCTTTTCCAACCTTAATGATTTTATGATATGGCACTGTTAGGGAATGACAGAGCTCAGGGCACCCAGGCAGCTTCACAGGGAATAGCATGCTGATCCTAGTGTGTTCTGAAAAGGATTATGGGTTTCTGGGGCAGAAGCAGGACAAGGGTTAGATGTGGGACCAATGCTCTGTGTCAAAAGGTGCGTTTCCACTCCCACCAGAGCATGCTAACTAGGGGGATATTTGGGGAGCAGAAACACAGTGGGAAGCTAAGTGGGAAAACCCATAACTGTCATAAAAAAGCAAGTGATAGATATACAAACTGAAGTATAAAATATCAAAACTTTTATATATAACTTTCAGAATGACTAAACATTAGGGAATAAAAATGTTATTTTAAAGTTCAATAATCATTAGATGCAATCAAAGTTAGAAATATCAAATCAAAGACAGAATCTGATTTTTTTTTTCATTTTCCCCAAAACATGTTTTTCAAAGTTACCTCTTGTCTAAAGGAAGACTTCGATATGTTACACTGAATTTTTATCCATAGACCAACAACACAGAGAGTATTTAAGGACTCTATTACTACATTTTCTTTACTAAAACTTCTTTAATTAATATACTTTGGTGCTAATTCCATCATGATTTCTCCATTAGATTTTTCATGGCATCTCATCAAAGAAGAGTTGGAAAAGACTGTTCAGTCCACCAGTCCATTCCCTGATCTGTTCAGACTTCTTCCTTACCTTGCAATCTTTTCCAGTGCTTTTCTGACTATGTCTGGAATAGCTCGAGCACTGGGGACTTCCACAGTTCTCCTGGGAGAAATAGGTCTTTGCATTTAAGGAGCTTATTTCTAATAGCTACTGAATCTGCAGGATGGGAGGATTTCTTTTGAATTTATCATTTAAATTCCTGTGCCATTGCAGACAATATATTCTGCTGTGTACCAGGGTCTTATATTTGCAGATTCTATTAACAAGTCTGGCAGCTTTATGGAGGATGAATTGAGCTGCAGTCTCTTTCATGAAACAAAACACAAATCACACCTCAGTTCAAGTAGTATACTTCTTCATAAATGTTTAATTCACAAGCACAAATAAAAGGGTAAAAGAAAGCTTTTATTTCCTGATGTATGGTGATGCATGCCTGCACAGTTGTTGCTCATTGCAGTTAAACTTTCCCTTAGGCAAGTAAAGGTCAGGAAAATCTCTCAAACTTTAGCAGGCAACTTTCCTAGACATAAACACTTACTTCTTGGATTCAATTTTAAAAGTCATTTTGTGAACCGCAGAAATGCTTTCCCTCTGCAAAATGATCTTGCTTCACAATTATGGGAGGTGTTGTTTGAACTGAAATTACTTTTCCCTGTAACGAATTCTGTTCACTAACAATCCTTTTTGATTCAATCCTGTAAATGCTTTTAAATCCTGACTCGGAAAAGTTTTGCCCTCTTCTACACCATTATTTAAATGAACTCTGACACTTTCAAGTGCAAATCAATCAGAGACTTAGCTGCATTACAGAAGAGTTGGTGGAACAAAATGCCTATCACATATACCAAGCTTGGTAAGATGCCCTCCTTGAATTGGCAAATTTCCCTCTGTTCCTTGTTTCACACGATCAGACAAATATCTCTGTTTATGTTATATGTTTAATCTGTCTCACTGATCATAAAGAGGGTTTGCTTTTGTCATCACAGATGACAGGGATTGTGTGAGTATGTACAGAATCACAGAATCACAGAATCGTCTAGGTTGGAAGAGACCTCCAAGATCATCTAGTCCAACCTCTGTCCTAACACTAACAAGTCCTCCACTAAACCATATCACTAACGGCTACATCTAAACGTCTTTTAAAGACCTCCAGGGGTGGCGACTCAACCACCTCCCTGGGCAGTCCATTCCAATGCCTAACAACCCTTTCAGCCCTTTCAGTAAAGAAGTTCTTCCTAACATCCAACCTAAACCTCCCCTGGCGCAACTTTAGCCCATTCCCCGTCGTCCTGTCACCAGGCACGTGGGAGAATAGACCAACCCCCACCTCTCTACAGCCTCCTTTAAGGTACCTGTAGAGAGCGATGAGGTCTCCCCTGAGCCTCCTCTTCTCCAGGCTAAACAAGCCCAGCTCCCTCAGCCGCTCCTCGTAAGACTTGTTCTCCAGACCCCTCATCAGCTTCGTTGCCCTTCTCTGGACTCTCTCAAGCACCTCCATGTCCTTCTTGTAGTGAGGGGCCCAAAACTGAACACAGTACTCAAGGTGCGGCCTCACCAGAGCCGAGTACAGGGGCACAATCACCTCCCTAGACCTGCTGGCCACACTGCTTCTTCTACAGGCCAGGATGCTGTTGGCCTTCTTGGCCACCTGAGCACACTGCTGGCTCATATTCAGCTGCCTATCAACCAGTATTCCCAGGTCCTTCTTGGCCAGGCAGCTTTCCAACCACTCATCTCCCAGCCTGTAGCTCTGCTTGGGGTTGTTGCGCCCCAGGTGCAGGACCCAGCACTTGGCCTTGCTGAACTTCATGCAGTTGACCTCAGCCCACCGTTCCAGCCTATCCAGATCCTCCTGCAGAGCCTTCCTGCCCTCGAGCAGATCGACACACGCACCTAACTTGGTGTCATCTGCAAACTTACTGAGGGTGCACTCGATCCCCTCATCCAGGTCATCGATAAAGATATTAAAGAGGACCGGCCCCAGCACTGAGCCCTGGGGGACTCCACTAGTAACCGGCCTCCAACTGGATTTGGCTCCATTCACCACAACTCTTTGGGCCCGGCCATCCAGCCAGTTTTTAACCCAACAAAGCGTACGCCAGTCCAAGCCACGAGCAGCCAGTTTCTTGAGGAGAATGTTGTGGGAAACGGTGTCAAAAGCCTTACTGAAGTCAGGGTAGATCACATCCACAGCCTTCCCCTCATCCACCAAGCACGCCACTTGGTCATAGAAGGAGATCAGGTTCGTCAAGCAGGACCTACCTTTCATAAACCCATGCTGACTGGGCCTGATCACCTGGTTGCCCTGCAAGTGCTGCGTGATGACACTCAAGATAATCTGCTCCATGAGCTTTCCTGGCACTGAGGTCAAACTAACAGGCCTATAGTTCCCCGGGTCTACCCTCCGGCCCTTCTTGTAGATGGGCATCATGTTTGCTAGCCGCCAGTTGACTGGGACCTCCCCTGATAGCCAGGACTGCCGATAAATAATGGAAAGCGGCTTGGCCAGCTCCTCTGCCAGTTCGCTCAGTACCCTCGGGTGGATCCCATCCGGCCCCATCGACTTGCGCACATCCAAGTGCTGTAGCAGGTCGCCAACCATTTCCTCATGGATAGCGAGGGCCACATCCTGCTCCCCATCCCCTTCCACCAGCTCAGGGTACCAGGTATCCAGAGAGCAACCGGTCTTGCCGCTAAAGACTGAGGCAAAGAAAGCATTGAGCACCTCAGCCTTTTCCTCATCTTTTGTAACTAAGTTTCCCCCCGCATCCAGTAAAGGATGGAGATTCTCCTTAGTCCTCCTTTTTGTGTTGATGTATTTGTAAAAACGTTTTTTGTTATCTTTAACGGCAGTAGCCAGATTGAGCTCCAGATGAGCTTTGGCCTTTCTAATTTTGTCCCTGCACAGTCTCGCAACATCCTTATAGTTCTCTTGAGTAGCCCGCCCTCTTTTCCAAAGATTATAAACCCTCTTTTTTCTCCTAAGCTCGAGCCACAACTCTCTGCTCAGCCAGGCCGGTCTTCTTCCGCGCCGACTCGTCTTTGGGCAGGTGGGGACAGACCGCTCCTGAGCCATTAAGATTTCCTTCTTGAGGAGTGCCCAGCCTTCCTGGACTCCTTTGCCCTTCAGAACCACCTCCCAAGGGACTCTGCCAACCAGTGTCCTGAACAGCTCAAAGTCAGCCCTCCGGAAGTCCAAGACAGTGGTTTTACTGGTCCCCTTCCTGACTTCGCCAAGAATAGAGAACTGAACCATTTCGTGGTCACTCTGCCCAAGACAGCTCCCGACCACCACATCTCCCACCAGTCCATCACTCTTTGTGAACAGAAGGTCTAGCGGGGCACCTCCCCTGGTAGGCTCTCTAACCACCTGTGTCAGGAAGCTATCTTCCACGCTCTCCAGAAACCTCCTAGACTGCTTTCTCTGGGCTGTGTTGTGCTTCCAGGATATGTCTGGGAAGTTGAAGTCCCCCACGAGAACAAGCGCTGATGATTTCATGGCTTCTGCCAGCTGCCTGTAGAACTCCTCATCCATCTCCTCATCCTGGTTCGGTGGTCTATAACAGACCCCCACCAGGATGCTTGCCTTGTTGGCCTTCCCTCTGATCCTAACCCATAGAGACTCAACCTTATCATTCCCAGCCTCAAGTTCCTCAGCATCAAAACACTCTCTAATATAGAGAGCCACACCACCACCCCTTCTGTGCTGCCTGTCCCTTCTGAAGAGCCTATAGCCAGACATTGCAGCACTCCAGTCATGAGAGTGGTCCCACCACGTTTCCGTGATGGCAACCAAGTCATAGCCTTCCCGCTGCACGATGGCTTCCAGCTCCTCTTGTTTATTACCCATGCTGCGTGCATTAGTGTAGATGCACTTCAGTCGGGTCACTGCCTTCTTCCCCAGCTTTGCCATTGCCATTTCCCCCTGGCACAGCTCCAACAAGCCTAATTTCAGCCCCATCCCCCTTCTTTCTTAGTTTAAAGCCCTTTCAACGAGCCCTGCTAGCTCCTGGGCTAGGATCCGTTTTCCCCTTAGAGATAGGGACCCGTCTGCGGTCACCAGGCCGGGTGCCGAGTAAAGCGCCCCATGGTCAAAAAAAAACAAAATTTCTGTGTTGGCACCAGCCTCTGAGCCACGTGTTAATCAGGTGGGCTTTCCGTGTCCTCTCGGTACCCCTCCCTGCCACTGCAGGGATAGACAAAAACACCACCTGTACTCCCGCTCCATCCACTAACCGTCCCAGTCCCCTAAAGTCCCATTTGATAGCCTTCAGGCTTCTCTCATCAATATCATCACTGCCAGCCTGGACTATCAAAAGAGGGTAGTAGTCAGAGGGGCGAACCAGGTTGGGAAGCTTCCTGGCAACATCCCTGACCCTGGCCCCAGGGAGGCAGCAGACTTCCCTACGGGTAGGGTCAGGTCGACAAATGGGGCCCTCTGTTCCCCTGAGAAGGGAGTCGCCTACTACGATCACCCTTCTGTCTTTCTTGGTGGAGGCAATCTTGAGGCATGGAGTCAGCTTCCTCGCCCTAGGCATCCTCCTGGGTACTTTCTACCTCGTCCTCACCCACCGGTCTCTCAAGCTCCAGGGCCTCTAATCTGTTACGTAAGGGCACCTGGGAAGGTGGGGCCGGTAGGGGGGGGCGTTGCCTGAAAAGTCGAGCAGGGACCTGTCTCCATCCCTCCTCAACTCCTAGGTCGCCTCCCTCTGCCCGACAGCGACAGGGCAGGGGGTCCATTCCCATTTGGGGTGTCTCACCCCAGTACCTCTCCTTCAGGCCCAGCAGGGAGTCACTCCACCAGTCTATCTCCCGCTCACACTCCCTAATAGCCCTCAATCTCTCCACCTCCTCTTTGAGTTCTGCCACGAGGTGGACCAGGTCATCCGCCTGCTCGCACCTCACACACACAGCGCCTCTGCCTCCCTCAGATGGCAGCAACAGGCTCAGACAGTCCCTGCACCCAGAGACCTGAACTGCCACATTGTTGACCAGGCGATCGGTCTGGGTGGCCACAGACTTTCTAGAAAGAACGCTCTGCCTGGTGTAGACCATTGCAGCCTAGCTAGCGGTCAACAGCTGTTAAAGCTGTTGTTCTTATGGGCGGGGGGAAACTCTGCCCTCCCTGCTCGCCCTGCCTGCGCGAACTGCCGCACAAACTGCCGCGCCCGCCCTTCTGATGCGCCACGCCCTGTTTGCCCACCCTGCTCGCCGCACTCCTGGTCGCCGCGCTCCCTAGGGGCTGCTTTTGAACGGCCGGGGAGGGGGCGCTGCTGGCTCCGCCTACGCCTCGTCAGCCTCCCTCGCGAGGGCTGCCGGGTCCTGGCGGCTCCCTCGAGCGGCCTCGATGTCAGAAAAAAAAGCCCTGCGTATCCCGATCCCCTGCTCCGCTGCAGAACGCGTCTGCCCCGGAGCCAATCGCCTCGGCAAGAGGCGTGTGTGTTAGCGTGTGTACTTGTAAGTGTACATACAGATGTGTGTGAATTTATACATATATAACATATATATTTGCAGTAACCATAATTATGACCACCAAACACATCTGTATACCGACACAGATTACATTGGAAATCCCCTGTCAGGGCATTCTTGTTTACATTCAAGCAGACATAGCAGTTAACATCCAGCAAGATTCATAAACCATGAGAAAAAAAAAAAAAAAAAAAGCAATGGTGAGCAGGGCTTACTAGCTCCAGTACAGCACTATTTTCATGACTGCTGCATTTCCACTTCCAAAGCTAATTTCCTTTTGGAGCACATAACGTAGCACATGGGCTCTGCATCAAGATGAAAGTAGACCCAGGACTTTGTATGAGGCAGCCCCATATCAGGATGTGTATCACCCCCCATCTCTCTTTATGTAATCCAGGTACTAAATATAGCCCAAAGCAAAAAAACAAATGGAGGACAGGAGGGGATAGGAAGGAGACAGAACATTTGTCTGTCAGGTTTATGTGAAATAATTGGCTAGAGAGGAAGAAAGAAAAAGCAAGAATGATGCTCTATTCACTTTTTCCTTCAGGCAGGGGAGTAGCAAGGGGGAATGTTTTGGAGTAAGAAATCTTTCCTGATGAACAGCAAAGGCACATCTCCTTGTATTCAAACAAGCCTTTAAATTGATCACATGTTGAGAATAACAAATTATATTGCAAAGGAGAAAAAATATTGTTTATTTCAACGTCCAAAGTAATTTCTGTTTCCCCAAACACTGTGAGAAATATCTGACATTGTAGGATTGATTTTTCAGTATGATTTGTCTTGGATTGAACTGGTATGTGATTGCAGATAGCACTCAAAACACAGCACACACAGTGCACAGAGCTTCATGTTATGCACAGGTCCTTTTATTATTATTTTTTTAATCACATAATTAAAGACAGTCATTTGTAATCATTTTGTGAAGTTAAAAGCTACTGCACCTGAGCAGAAATGTTCTGAATACAATTATAATTGTTATTCTCAGCCTTCATTTGTCACTATTTGTCATCAGTATCTGTATGTTCATAGGATAAGAGTGTCCCCACATGGACTTCCCTGGGAACAATGTATGGAGGCCATTGGTCCTGCCACCATCATTCCCCATTCCCCACCTGACATCTGCGGGTTTGGCAGAGGGTTTTCTCTACTCTGTTCCTGTTTCCTAAACCTTTCCCTCCAGAACCACAGGCACATTGGGACCAAGTGTGCTGTGGGGAGGAAGAGACGGAATGTGTCACCATGGCCATCAATGGTGACTAATAGACCTGCAATGCACAGCAAGGAGAGATGAGAGAGAACTTTGATCCTCATCCCATTGATCTCATGATGGAAATAGATGTTACTAGGACTTCATTAGGGAGAAGAAGAAGACGGGAGTATGAAGAGAGGAGCGTTTTCATAACACCAGATGGAAACTGCCTTTCAAGAAGGTATGTCAGTGTCATGAACAGAGAAAAGATAATTAGAAAAAGAAACAGGTATTTACTCACCTGGAGATATTGGAATTGAAGAAATAACACTGTCTGGGATGCAGAACTGAAGCAGGATATCACAGCTAAAGTGACAACCTGGGGACTGGCATCAAGGCTTTAGCAAAAACTGAGGCTGAGGACAGACTGTGACTGGTAGAAAGAACAAGATGTAGTGCCAGCTTTTGGCTTCCTGACTTCCCTTAAAGACATCTATCTATACATTAGTGACTAAAGTTGTTGAACTTAAGTACATCAGTCACAAATATATGTCTATATTGCTTTGCTTTTCACTCCATTAACAAGGAAACATGGCTGCTCTTCACATGCAGCTGTGGCCGTTATTCTGCTGTTGACCTGAAGATGACTAGTAGGACTGAAAAAAAATAAAAAGTATTCTTCTTTAATGAAACTGCTACCAGTAAACACAAACAGTGTTGGAGAAGCTGAAATAGAGCTTTTGATTAAACTAGACAGACTAGCTAGAAGGGTATGATTGTTCTTTTGCTATTTTATATAAAAAAGCTCTCCAAAATGCAAAGTGAGAGTTGGTGCAGAACTGAAAAAGTGACAAAATACAACTGCTCCCCTAAGAACTTTGAACTGTTAAAGGTCTCTGTCCCTCTTAACCTACCTGTAGGAAGGTTAAGGGAAGCAGAATGTCTTCTGGACTGATTGATCACGGTACTAAGAACCTGCCACTGATATCGACTTTTTGCTCCTGTGTATGTCTGCCTGTTTTGAGTGTCAGACCACATTGGATATACCACAGAACCTCAGACTTCTCAGAAGTACAGCCCCTTCTAGGCTGATCTCTGGGTTGGCTGGAGATCAGCTTCCCCAGGGCAAGTGAGAACTCTCTGCAGTTATTCATTGTGGGTGTAACTGCTCATCTCTCTGCCTTGTGGGAATAATACCAGAGGCAGCAATTCAAGACACTTCACAGTACCTTTGATATATCTTTATTTAAATATTTGGAGTTAATAATGACAGCAATACCTACTCTTCTTGGTATAAGTGGTTGTTAGACCAATAGAAAAAATATTGCTTTTTCTAACATTTTGCAGCTCTTTTTTCATGATGCCCCAAAAGGTCATAATCCTCCATTTCACAACATTGTGCTAGACTGACAAAACACCACAGCTGAAATTAGGACTGTGTCTATCATTAACATGCTGGTCCTTAGAGCATTCAGATTAAAGCTGTTTGTTTGCATTTCAGATAATGTGAGAGGAACTGCTTCATTAGTCACCCTTTAAATAATAAAGAAAATAAATTATTTTTATTTGTTTTCTTTTCAGTGAGGAAAAATTACTTGCTCATTAGTTATTGTTTGTTCATTTACTGTCATATAATGTGGATCAATTGCTAGGAAATTAGTCTGTATTTCAATCTACAAAAGAAAAAATTGGCATATGAATAGTACAGGAAGTCAATTCTATAAAGGTGACAAAGTGATTTATCTTTAATGCATCTTTTTTCTAGCAACCTTGGGGCCACTCAAAAGCCAAATGCTGCTTAGATCATCTGTATGCATATTATTCAATCATTTTAAGCAGAATTGGAGCTGTTTTCCTTTCTTCATTAACATATATATTAGGCCCAATCTATGCTCAAACCTTGCATTAGCCTACATTGATTGCAACATGAATGAAGCTAGGAATATAGTTCTACAATTCCAGTGTAAATGCAGTTATACCTGTGCACCTGTACTTTCTACTGACATAACTTGCCCACTTATATAAGCAACTTCTTGCACTGCTAAGAGAGATGAAGACGTGGAACTTCACGTGTAGTAAAGCCTTAGGCTATGAAATTATGAACAAAGCCAGCTAGAAAGTGAGTTTAAAGAGTCAGGTCATTTGCAATTATTCACTGGTAAATGTAAATTTATGTTAAGTTTATTGCCTTTGAGAAAAAACAGCATTTGCTACCACAAACGAATTGTGGGAGAGGACTCTGCCCAGTGCAACTACTATAGATTAATTGCTTACCTGTAAAATCATCCCCTGTAGCATGTTTTGCACATGCCTGTGCCTCTACACTACCGCTTCTTTCTTATGTTAATGTAATAAAATTAGAAAGAAGGAAATCTCTAGCTGGACTTTCCAGTGTCTGAATTGCCTGTTACCATATCAAGCCCATACTTATAAATCAAGGTATATTGAAAAAAAAATATTTTGAGGTCTGTAGTCTACAGTCTGATCCCAAAATAAAATATCTTTCAGAAGAAGGTTTAGTGGGTATTTAGTTTTATCAAAAAAATTAACAAATGGAATTGGCATGCAGAGATACGCAGGGAGATTCTCTGTTCTTGACAATTTTGCTCTTTCAAAAAGGTGATTGAAATAATACTTTTGGTAAGAAACTCAACACTTCATTTGTATTTTCCTAAGCTTTCGTCAGCTTTCCTGTTATGTTTTCATATACAAAAGAATTTGTTACCACACAACAGTCATAATTAAAGAGTAATTAGCACATTTTTTCTATTCCTGTGTTGAGCTGGTTGGGTCTAGGGAAAAAAAGATATAATGAAAGTAATCACGTCTGTATTTTAGTCTTGAGAGATCTGCTGACAGCAGAAATTGCAAGTGTGACAACACTGCTGAGCTGCTGTGAGCTGCAACCAAGCTATTGGGCAAAAACAGGGTCTGGGCAATTCCTCTCCTGGCTCCTGATTTTCTCTCAGAGGTTTCCACCAAGCCAGGCTCTTTCCAACACCAGCAGGGCCGTGATCTGTTGTACTGGCAACTTTTTGTTTTCTGTTCTTTAACTTCCTTCAGAAACAAGAGAAAAAGAACATTTCCTGGAAACCAAGAAGAGCGATAATTTAAAGGTTGGAAAGCTTGGAAACCAGATCATTTACTTATAGTTTTAGATATGAAAGGAGAAAAAAAATATATATATATATATTATATATATATATATTTAATGCTATGTTATTTAGAGGGGGAAAGATAAACAAAGTTCTTAAAGGAATATGTCTTCCTTTACAAGACATATCTCATTTTTGGACATGCCTTAGAGTCATAGTAAATGGTTTCACAAATGTTTACTTCAGGTCATAATGAGTAAAGTAATATAACATAATAAGATGACACTTTTATGTATGTAGACTTTTATCATAAATGCTCATTGGGTTCAAATGGGATGTGATTACATTTTTGGATTTATGTTTTAATTTTTTTTTAATTTTTCTTTTCTGATTTTTCCTGGTATATATGGAAAATGTCTCTATTAAAATATAAAGTTTTAAAGGCTTCGGCATAAAAATTGATGACTTCATTGACCATCTTCAGTCATTTCCAACTTCATTTTTGTCACCATTACATAAAGCCTGACTACTTACAGAACAGGGTCTTCCCAAATTTCTTTGGTATAACAGGGCTTAGACTGCAACTGGAAATGTAGGAAACATTTTTAAAAACTCAGAATGCTGTTTAACATGTAGAAACTTATTACTTTTTTTTTCCCCTTCTTCTTCTTTTATACAGTTAGAGTGACAATTATTTCAGTGAGTTAAGATTTTTATTTTTTTATTTTTTTGGAAAGCTGGTAACTGTTTTTCAACTACCACATGTTAAACTTGTAGAAAAAAAGGAAATGGATATTTTTTAGGTCTGAAAAAGTATAGAATATCTCCAAGCACTTCTATTCTGGAAATAGCTGCTCTGAGTTTAATTTAATTATGCTACTCAATTAGACAATCTGAGAGAAAATTGTGGATGGCACCAGTCAGTAAAAAGGGGATGTTAGAAAAGGAAGAGACGATACGGTCATCAGCTCCTGTGGGATGGAAAGAAAAAATTAGTAATTATCACCTGTGGAACACTGAGTTATTGGGAGATGGTTTGGGAAAAACTGCAGTGTGTCTCAAAACCAATATCTCAATTGACTCTATGACTTTTAGTGTCTTTGGAGGTCATTAGATTTTGAAAGCTATATTTTATGAATCCCTGCAACAAAAGTGACATCAACAGTTCTACACAAAATTTTATACAGTGATCCAGTCAAAGAACTTATATTTACATAATTCAGCTTTATATCCAGTATAAAATCAATGGTAATATCGAAACCAGAGGGTTTCATTATTATTATTATTATTATTATTATTATTATTATTATTATTATTATTATTGATGTTAATACTATTGCTACTATTATTGTGTAGATCATAGGTTAACAATAAGAAGGAGAGAAAGGTCTTTCAGTATTATGCAGGCATATATTTGATTTGAAGCCTTCACTAAGGTATTTGAAACCAGTGAAGGTGATAGAAATGCTCTCAGTGAGAATTTATTAAACAAAAGATGTCTTACAATTATGAATTCAAACCCATGGTTACAGTTGTTCACAAGAGCTCTCATTCTAGCTAAATAACACTGTTTAGAAATTGTAAAATAAAAGGGTTTGCAAACCCTAAGTAGTTCACCTCCCACAGTATCTCTGAAGTGCAGGTAAATTAGCATTCATTTTTTCAAATGGCAAACTGAGGCAGGAGTTATTAAAACTTCTGATTCCACAGAGCAGCTGACTATTTCTACACTTTCTGCTTTAGGGGATCTTCTCCAGGAAGGATTTCAGACCACTTTCATATCTGTACAGCACTGCAAATTATGAAAGGGACCAGAGCCCAAAGCACCAATAACATCCAAGATCTCTTTGTTACATGAGATTCCAGTTACCCAAACCTAGCAAAAAGTGTCTCTCACAAAAGCATCATAAGAAAGGCAAAAGCTACATTGCAACATTCCCATATAACTGCTTTCCTTTCCTATCATAAGACAGCAATTCAAACAGGAATAATGGCAGCTGGCAACCAATAAGGAGCACTTGAAACCCAGCAAAAATGAGTCACTAAGTAGAGGTTGATTTTTAGCCAGAAGTTAGATTAAAATATATTGAAGACAGCGGGAGTTATATGAAAGTGTTTGATTTCACCATGACAGTGAACTTTCTCAGGTTCAACCTTACTTTGTTTTCCTCATTTTATCAATTCTCTCAATTCCCAGAAAGTCATACAGATAAAAACAAAATTAGACAATTTGTAGTTTTGTGGGTTAACTAGGGAATAAGGTAAAACATGAGAATGTATTAGTCTAAAATGTTTTGAAGCTGAGGACTTCAGAAGTTAATTACAACAACATTTAGATGATGTTTGGCAAGATAAATCACCCAGTAGAGACCTGGTTGTACTGGGTCTGGCTGGGATGGAGTTAACTTTCCCTGCAGCAGCCCATACAGTGCTGTGCTCTGCACGTGTAGCTAGAACAGCACTGGTATCACTCCAGTGTTGTGTCTACTGCTGAGCAATACTGACACAACATCAGGACTTCCTCTAACCCCCCCACCCCCAGAGCCACCAGGCTCGGGGTGGGCAAGAGGTGAGGAAGGGACATCACCAGGGCAGCTGACCAAGGGATATTCCATGTCACATGATGTCACACTCAGCAATAAAATGTGGAGAAAGGAAGAAGAGGGGAGGGATGGGCTCTCATTGTGAAAACATCTGTCCTCCTGAATGGCTACTTGCGTTGAGGCCCTGCATCAAGGATGTGGTCAAGCATCGCTTGTTGGTGGGAAATAGAGAGTAATTTCTTTCCTCTGCACTTCCACACAGCCTTTGCTTGTTTTTTTGTTGTTTGTTTTGTTGTTGTTGTTGTTGTTGCTTTTCCCCTCTCTCCCTTTCCCTTTTTCCTTTAGTCAAATTATTTAATAATAATTTTCCCTTAATAATTATTTTTCCTTTAATTAAATTATTCTTATCTCAACCTGTGAGTTTTTTCTTTCTTTTTCTTCTTCCCCTTCTGAGAAGGGGGAGTGAGAGAGGGGTTGTGATGGAGTTCAGCTGCCTAGCAAGGTAAAAACACCAGTTCTTTCCCAGATTTTGCTGATACTTCATGTTTTGCTGGAGGTTAACTTATGCATTTTTTTCACATAAATCTTCTGCTTTGTCACCACTGGCAACTCTCTCATCTCCTGTAGTCATCAGTGTCACAAAGTTGATGTTTTTTAACTCTCCCTTCATTTCTGTTCCCCTCAGTATTTCCATTAAATTCTGCAGCTCTTTCTTACATATCTGAAAAATCTAGTCATTTCGCTTTGTTCCTAAGAGCAAAACATGTGTTCCTACAACATTTTGCTTCTTTACTTTGCTGCAGCAGAAAATATTGTTGCCATTAAACCTGGCTCATACTCATTCCTGTCATTTGTCCTCTTTTTTTTTTTGTCCTGTCTTTGTCCTCTCTGTCTCCTTCTGCAACTTAGACCCCACTGCCTTCTGCTCTTCTGCCTTTTCAGCTGATATCTATTGCCTTCCTCCCCTCACAAGGCAATCCTGCAGGTCTTCCCAGATGATTGTTTTCGTGTTCAGCTATGACTCCCATTGCTTCTTTGGGTCTATCACATTTGTGTGTGATATTTATGAAGGAAATAAAGTATTTAAAAAGAGGAAAAAGAAGAAAACTAAGATTATCGAGAAGCAAAATCAATAGGAAGGAGAAGCCTGAAGTTTCATATACGTATAAGAACACACACATATAAATATATAAAATTTTAATAATGCATATCTGGTTTAGAAAAATTTTCATCTTCAAAATGTTGAATTAATTACTATTTTTAGGAACATATTCATCTTTCCTTTATCTTCAAGAAAAAGTCGTATTTCTCTATTTTTCCCCATTCCCTTCAAATTCAGTGGAAAATTATTGTTTATGTCACACATGAAGGAACAGACACTTGTATTTCTGCTTCTCTGGGATTTTTCTTTTTAAATTAATTGTTTACTTTTTTGTTTGTTTGCCTCTCTGTAATCTTTGTTCCCTTATCAGATTTTTATCTCCTTTGTTTAGCTTGTTTCAATACATCATTTGTTCTGCTCTCTGTTATGTTCATCCCTTTCCCCTGTTTTATTGTTAAACATTATATCAGTATTATTTGCTTGAATCTCTCCTGTCTCACTTGTCCTCATATTCATTCCTTTTCCCTCCCTGTATATTTCTTCTATTACAGAAGATATTCGGATTCCTGGCCACAAGCAGGAAAAAAATAATTTTCTGGAGGTTTTGGGGTGAATAGAGTCAGACACAGAAGGAAGTTTCAGGCATATTAATAAGTCTATTTTTGCCTCCAAACTGTGCTTATGAATTATTTTTAAACTATTTTTCTGAAAATACAGACCTCTTTGAAGCTCGGTGATGCCTGGAATGAGCATCATTTGAAAGCAAATCATCTGAAAACAAAAATGCTGGGGAGAAAATAAGTATAATTCCAGTGGTTTTGAGTGACACTGTTTTGTGTGGTCACTGGTCATTTGGCTGGTTGGTTTTGTTTTCTTTATGAAGTTTGTTCTTGCATTTTTGTTGTAGAGACATTATTACTGTATGCTAGTAGTGTAAATTAAAACTGAACATCACATTTCCCACATAACAAAATAAGATAAAACCACTTGCAGCAATTCCCAAATAAAATGCCATCACCTTTTGTACTGAGATATGCACAGCCAAAGGAGTTTTTCTTGTTTTGCCTCTCACATTTTGAGGACATATATAATGTGAACCTGACTTTAAACAACTGGAAGCAATGCTCAACAACTGTACCAAAGGGCAGGATCAAGCCCTTTGTATTTATCTCACATATTCCGTACTGCTGTTCATAAAGTCACAGGTAGTTAAATAGGATTACTGTGCAGTGGCTTCAATAGACACTGAAAATTCCTAGCATTTCCCAAGAAATACACATTTTAAAGAAGAGCTCTTTTAAAACTTGACATACAACATGGTGGTTGTTTTACATTTTCTTATGTCTAAAAGCATCTGGACTTTTTCTGGACTAGCAGTTCTGCTTCTTTCTTTCTTTCCTTTTTCTTTTATTTATTTTCTTTTTCTTTCTTTCTTTTTTGTTTTTCTTTCTTTGTTTTTAAGGTAAAAGAGGTTGTCTCAGAGCCTGGGGTGGGGGAGAAGTGAGCAAGGTGACCTCCATGCTCTTTCCAGCCCTCTCCAGGTTTTTCTAGCCCTGTGGTCCATGATGCTGTTTGACAGGAGGCCGTGAACATGGGTAAGAACCACAGAAGCATAAGCAGCTCCTTCCCAAAAGGCATTTGTGAACAGTTTCAGGCTAGCTTGAAACAGACTCCAAACTAAGAGTATGCAAGTTAGCCCAGTTAAGCAGTGTAGGTAAGGGGCTATGCCCTGACACAGTCAGTGGGTCTGGAAATGTGGCTGGCTCACCTCCCACCAGCAGAGCTGGGTCCTGACTGTTGGCACTGAATTATAGGAATAAATATATCTAAGTTTATCAAGTTCAATAGCTGCCTGAATTGGGGACAATAATTTATAATGTTCTATATAAGAAGAGTTGGTGGTCATGACTGTAGTAAGATAAATGGTGGGGGCATCCGTTAAACACTAGTTCCAGTGACAGGACAAACTGGAATAGTCCATTTGTCTACATTTTCTGCAGGAAACAAGCAGAGAAAAATAAGGCAGCAAAAACACATATTCATAGGCAGATCCACAGATTATGTTTTCCTGTTTGAAGAGCTTCTTTTCTCTTGAGAGTCATGAAGCACATATAACCAGTTTAGTTAAAAGCTAAATTAAATTGCTTATGCAAGTACTGAATAAAAATTCCATGCTTACCCAGGCACTACCAGAAAAAATGAATCTGGATGAACAAAATTAGGAATTTTAAAATATAATAATTTTCAGCTTCAGTATTCAAAATATGGTGATCTCAAATTTTAGTAAATTAGTGTAAATCAAACCAATGATGTTTTAATTCTGAAAAATAGTTCCCATATTATTTTTAACTGCAACACTTTTAATTCATAGCTCAAGTGAACTTTAAATTATTTTTCTGCACCTGCAATATAAATAATGATTAACACCTTACATAGTGTTAACTTTTTATGATTTTGTTTGTTTGTTTGTTTGTTTTTTTATGTTAGGGTGAATTTGCCTCTTTTGAGCCTTCTTACAGTTGAGTAAATTCTCCAATGACAATAGGGAGTGTTGAAAGGGAAACATCAAAACAGAATGTAAGATAAGATGTGGGTGGTGCTTAGCCTATCTTAATTCGGCAGATGCACAATGTGCAGAGAATTGTAAAGGACTCACAAGTCCTGACTGTGGACTGTAAGATCCTATTCTCATCTGCATTTCATCCTTTCAGTTATTTGCGTGTGGGTAACAAAGAATTTACCATTTCTCTGCAACTGCTCCTACCCAGCTCCTACCAGACAGTGCAGAGCAAATATGCAGAGTTAGACTGTAAAAGTACTTGGAGATTTACATGAAGTGTGAGGCCATACGGTACTGAGAGATCTGCATGGCCTAGCATAAACTGTACACCAAGTCCCTGCACTACTGTCATAAGAACCATATGCTTATGAGATACCACTTGGCTCACATATAGCTTGCTTTCTCAATAACTAACCAATGACTATCCATTTGCAAGATGAGATGCATCACAAGGCACAGGGTCAGAGATGCTAAAAAATAGGAGATGGCCCACAGAAGTCAGTCTCTCAGGTATTAACATTCTCAGTATTTCTTTGCTTTAAATGCATACCCCAAATCAGTGGCAAGTTCTATGTTCCCTTCCAGGAAGATGTCAGCTTTGTAATTTAGCTAATCAAAGTTACAATAGGGATAGATTAGATTAGCATTATATTACCTATCTTGATCTGGTGCACCCAGAACTACATCGCCTGTGCGGAACTGTAATTTTCCCCTATTCTCTCTTGCCTTAGACTTTTTTTTTTTTTAATGTCTTCCCCTTTTTAGATCTTTCTATACATATATATTATTCATAATGTCAGCTACTCTGACTGCAATCGAAGACAGCAGACAGCACCATGCAGTAGAAGTATTGGAAAAAGTCCTGTATCTACTTGTGAGTGGGACATTCTCTGCTTGGAAGAAGGAGCTCATGTATTTATCCCCTGTGCAAGAGTTGTGTAGGCCAAAGGAGTAAAAGAGTCCAACCTTTGCAGTTGCTTGTGTGGCCAGCAAAGGACCAAAGCAGTAAACATCTGTCATTTAGTATCCAAGCCATGCCAACTACTATCTAGCATAGCTGAAATCCAGAGCTACAAAGAAGACTACTCTAATACCTTCCCACTCCATTTACATTAAGAGGAGACAGGGAAGTTCAAAGGCAGATGTTCGTGTTTCTTACACTATTCTGTGCTTGTTTGGCTTTCCAAAAGCTGCTGAACTTGTTTAAAAGCATGGTGCCATGGTATCTAAAGCCTGTTTGCATTTTTGCTTTCTTTTGGTATCTCAAAGGAATATAAAGAAGCACGAAGCATGGATATTCCAAAATATATATCAGGTCATTTCTGTAAAAGTAGAGCTGAAAAGTATAACTTATGCTGATGGCATGCTGCAGCCAGAACACTTACAGTACCTAAAGTGTTCATCTCCTTTCATTTGCTACAGAATTGCAGATCATATAACAACAGAGGCTAAGTAGATACAGCTGGAAATTAGTGTCATTTATCTTTAAATGGCAGGATAATGTTACACTTGATGTCAATATTTCGACACATTGTGATACACCACATCCTTTTCTCATTTCTTTAACCTGGGGTTTTATCCTGTTTGGAGTGCTAAAAGTGATTTTGGAAAGAGAAGTGCTATTTAGGAATACAGACGTGTATGTAAAATGGTGGTGGCAGTAATGTGATCTCCTTATTCATTTCCTGTGGACACTTATTATGTCCAAACAGTTTTTATTCCATTTCACCCTTTTTTTCCTTATCCTTTAAAGATCCCTTGTTTTTCTCTTCTACTGAGAACAGCACCCTAGCAGCACAACTTATATCAAGAGCAACTTCCCTCCCATTTTTCTGTTTAATGCCCTTTGATTTAATAAATTGGTTTGGGGTTCCTTTAACTGCTTTATGCCCTCCTATAATGAGCTAATTAAAGACATATGAGGTCTCTTTATTATGACATATGGAGCCTGTTCTTTATGTATTACTTGTTTCTTCTTTGAACCAGATCTTTCTTTCCTCCCACAGTCTTCTCTTACTGGACTGTAGTTGTTTTAGTTTGGTTGGTTTTGGTTTTTGTTTGTTTGTTCATTTAAATTGGGGCACAGAGGGTTATTTCTCACTTTTTTTCCAGCACTGTACTACAAGGTTTCCCTAATTCCTTTTTTTTTTTTTTTTTTTGGTAGCTTTACACACACAAACACACACACAAAAAAAAAAAAAAAAAAAGTGGGGGGGTGGAAATACTCTGCAGACCATTAGCTTGTTGTGGTTGATTTCTGAAGAGGCAGAAATGGGTTTTCAGCTTTCTTTGCAACAATATAGCCTAGTATTTGCCATTTGAACTTTCTGTGAAGGGAGTGCTGGACCTTTATGCTTATGCTAACTATCATTCATCAAACTAACTTCAGTGATCAGTTCCAAAGATATGAACTGTAGAAGTTTGTGGCCAGACTCGTAAACTGAAGACACTATTAGTTTCTATTTTACTGTTCTATGAATTAAGTTTTTCCGCTGTATTTGACTAGCATATTCTCCTAAGGTGTAAAGAAAGCCTTGGGTTTTTTGGAGCAGAGAAGCTTCCCAGTGTTATGCAAGGAAAGCTCAGATCTTTGCTGGGATGCAAACAGTATGCTGGTGGGTATCCTTCATCTCAAGTTTTAGGTTGAAGAGAGGTTCCAAAATTTGTAAAGTTCCACATTTCAACACGCAGTCAAGACCAAGCCAGGATCTCCATCTGGGCCTTTCTTTTTTTCTGTATTCTTTCTGGCTCTGGATGTATTAGAATAGCTCATGAGGCTCAGCTCTCCTAAGGTTGTTTGAAAATTATGTTAAAATCTGCCTAAGCAATATGCTTTTCCCTGACAAGTTTTTAAATGCCTAAAGTTAACAATAGATGATATTAAATTAGTGTTTTTCATCTCCATTTTCTCTAGCCATTTTCATCAGCCATGTGTGCTTCATAAGAAGGATAAAGTTTTAGGGGGAAGAAAGAGCTGAGGAGATTAGGTGATAGTAGGAGAAATGCAAATGATGGCAAGGGAGAACTAGGTCTTTAAATCAGCTAGACGATAGGTAAGTGAGGGAAGAAGGGTAACAAAATGGAATAAATATCCACAATTAACACTTAATTTAGGAAAGGCTCATACTTGGGTTGGTGGCAGAGCCCTGGCAATTCCCAGCAGTGGAAGAAACACTGGAAGAAGCGCATACCTCACAGATGGACTACGTGGAAAGGGAATCCCTCAAACCCACCATGTAACTGTGTAGCTCACACTCCATCAGTACACATTAATTTTACCCCTTCCCTGGATTATTTCAAATTTTGATTGTACAGTATTTGGTACAACTCACATCACAGATCATAACTACTACCGGAATGCACTTGCTTAATCACAAATTTAGGTCTCAGTAGTGCTTGACTCGTAAGATGTTGAGAGGGCTACAGGGATTGTAGCTTGTAGGAACCCAAATCCATACAAGAATCATGGTTATAGAGTGGCTGTATGATTTTTTTCCTATTGCCTTGAGAATAAATGACATGTACTCTTTGTCAACAGGAAATTATGTATAGCAAGAACTATGTTTTTTTAAGTGTGGATAATTCAATGAAATTCTATATAATTCTTGCACAATCAGTCAAGAGGAATAAAATTTGTAACTATACAGGGGAAATATGTTACACAATGCCACAGATATCAGATATTCTTTGAAAGTAATATTTATTTATATAAAATATCATTTTATTTCTTTATTTATTGTATTTAATTTTGCATTAAGTTTTAGAGCCACGATTGATGAACTGCTTACTAATGTGCTAGTTAACATCCCACATCTATCAATGGTTCAAACTGAAGACTAAGCAGGGAGTTTCAGAAGAAAAGGGATAAGAAGAAGAAGAAGAAGAAAACAATAACAATAACACAAAACAGCAATTCCACAGATAATACCTCTTTGTAAAGGCAAGTGGTCAGTGAGCTTTTGTGATTGTGTTATATTTTGTCCATTTGATTGTATGGTAATTATTGTGAGCAGAAGCAGAGCTATATTGGTCAACACATAGCTATGTAGATGCAGTGGTTTCCAAAGTAATCTCTCTTGGAACATACAACTTTCCTTCCACGTACACAGTGTCACTAAGACAACAGGTCAGGAAATTGGTAGCTATCTATTCTCTTCTTGAATAATTCATTCTCCTAGGAGTAGGGGAACAGTAAATTTGTTAACTTCCCTTCCCTCTACCTCTGCTTGAAACCAAGAGGTACCCCAATCAAACTTCCAAGTTGTTTCTTTCACCATAGCAACTTGTTAGAGTTATTTGAAAACAAGCAGTTGTCTCCAAAACAGTGTCTAGTCAAGTTTTAACTTATACACCAGTCTTTTTTTTTTTTTTTTTCTTACGAACAGGGAGGTATTTTCACCCATGCAAAATGTTAGTGTGTGATGATCAAAATAATCAGACTATCCTTGATTTCTTGTAGTATGGCTACCTTAAATCATTTTCTGTTCTCTGTTTTCACCATTTTAGTTGTAGCTGAAACTGTCATTGATTGCAACTACCTTAGAAACATCTTCTCTATTCACTCTTGAGACAGCTACATAGATTTGTGTTTTCTGAATCCCTAGTGTATTTAATACCTTCTCTTCACCCTGGAGAAGAAACCTTTTTGCCCCTCTAGCTTGAGTATTATAGCATCATTATACTTTTTGGTTCAATAGTAGGAATCACATCCTGTTATGTATCAATGGTCCTGAGACAGAAAATACAAAAAGATGAAAAACAATAGACCTATACATCTGCCAATGCTGGTTTCCCAGGTTACCTTAATCACATGTTATTATGTACAGAGTGCCAGCACGGTAGTCAGAAGAGAACTGACTAAAACCAATAATTTCATTGGGGAAGGAAATTTTGTTTTTAAAATAGTTCTTCTGTCACAAACCAAAACCAGGGGATCTTTAAATCTCAGCAATAGAAAAGTGGTAGTAAAAATGACATTGCAGGATACTATATTTATTCTCCCACCATGATTTCCACATTGCCTTTTCTTATTTCACAAGTCAAAACAGAGAAATAAACTGTTTTCTTGTATAAGGCAGTACAAGAAAGTCTCTATGATAATTTCATAATGATTTTTGCTATTTTTAATTGGTAAATGAGTTTAAGAGGACATATAAAGTTGAAAAAAGTTTGAAACTAGTGTAAAATTAATTATGGTATTTACTAAGTAAAGATAATGCAGAGCGGTGGAAATGTAGAAAGAAAAACAGTTTATAATCTATTGTTTTGTATGCTCCTTTTGTTGACTGTGGTGCTATTACTTAGCTAAATCCACATTTAGTTCTCAGATTCAACAAACTACAATACTCTTCTAGTTATGCTTGTAAACATTATGTCTGACATCGTGCAAAACACCCATGTATTACCTGTTAAAATCCTCCTACTAAAAAATCAGTCTGAATTAGTAACATGGGCAAGAAACCTCCAACTGGATTCTGCAGAACCTTCAAGGATGCTATGGCAGTGTTGTGTCAGCTGGGATGGACACCTCACCAGCTTTCTTTTTTCTTAGGTTAATGCATTCAATCAAGCATGTCAAAGTATGGGACCTGTCTTTGCTGCACCCTCACCTAGGGACAGCTGAGCTAATTGTCATAGTGTATCTTCAGAAATACATAGCTTAGAGAAATCCAAAAGAGTGCTCTGTATCTTATGGCTGGATTGTTTCTGGTACCCAAGCTAAATTAATATAGACTGACTACACTAAAACATGTACATAACTTCTTACTGCCTGTTGAGCTTTGCAAGTGGTTTCTGTATGTTCTTGTGTTATGCTGGACATTATGTAATGGCCTTTCTTCGTGGTCTTAAAATCAATGACACATTAGAATCGCTTTTTTGGTAGAAATAACTAACTCTGAGTAGCTGATTCTGTTCTAACATATTATTGTATCTCTGATGATATGTAGACATATCAATTTATATATTATTTTACCCAAACAGCAATTCTAATATTTCATTATATATATATAAAAGCATCCAGGAACTACACATCAGTGTCAGTTTAGGTTACTTTTGGAGACATAATCCTTTTCCTGACCCTTATTTCTAGAATACTGTATTTCCAAACCTATTTACTGAAACATTTGCTTATGACATAGAGTGATAACATAGTTGTTCTGCAAAATGATGGCTTTGAAATCCAGTCTGAAATGCAGAAATAATGTAGCTCCAGGTAACCACTTCCTTGCTGACTCTGAAGAGTCATTTTAGTGAGTGACAGCTCTTTTGATTCTGTCACCATCTCAAAAAGTCCCCAGAACACTATAACTAAGAAGAGCATAAAACCTCCAGCAATCAAAAAGCACTGAGGAAAGTCCTGAAGAGCTCCTCTTTTAAGAAACTAGTCCTCTGTGAGATTCAGACCAGGATACAGGGACCAGGATACAGGGACCAAAGTCTCCTGGTTTTAGTTCCTGGCAAAGACAATTTATGGAAGAAAGAGGCATATCCCCAGATTATTGTTTTAAAAACTCTGTTCTCTAAAGATTCTTTTTTAAGCATATAAATTATGGGGTTCTTACTGGTACAAAAAATCATGGATGGTTGTCCACCCACGCACTGATATAATCACCGATATTGGTGAGGGGGACCACAATTTTTCTTGCCTTATTTGCGAAGATTTTGCATAAGTAACTGTGTTATGACTTTAAAATCTCCCCCAGGATAGAAGGGCTTATCTTGTGTGTTACTATGTAATGTGGGGTGAGCCACCGAATCAGGCCATGAGAGCACCAGCAATCCCTGTGAGCAAGAAGGGTCAGGAATAGCAGTGACCAGACAAGCAGGAGGGAATAGTTATGTGAGCTCTGCAAAGGGATCAGGGAGGATACTCAGAGAATCCAACAGGGAATGTGTTCTGAGCAGGGGGAGAAAGAAAACTGGAAGGAGTGAGAGATCAAGGGCATTTGGGCATATGCCCATCTTCACCTACTCCTAGCACACCAAGTCTTTCAAATAGGGACAGTGTGGAGCAACCACATATACCTACCCATTAACCCTGTGCAGTCATGGCACCGTCTTGTCTTCCAGGCAGTATTGCCCCTACAGAAGGCTACATCTCTACTACTGCGCAGCAAGTCTCAAGACTTGGTTATTTCCCCTCAGAGGTAATGTTTGGCCCAGTTAACCCACTGATAGTATGTGAGGGGAACTCTGGTTGTGACACCTGCTTTATGTATTTGTGGTACACTCATTTGCTGTGAAAATGGGGACTCAGCACTGCACTGTCTCTGGTAAGACTTGGAGGCAATGACATGTGATGGATATTAGGTGGACCAGATATCTCTGACTCCCTCCTAAAAGAGTCTAATGTAACCAGCTCCGAAGGGCATAACTTCCCTGGTAGCCCAAGCAAACCTGAGCTTTCCTGACCAGACAGTTCAGAAGCAAGACATTTATGACTAACATGCACATAACCCAGAGGTATCTCCCAGTAAATCCCACATTTCAATTTACAAAAAAAAAAAAAAAAAAAATGAAAAAAAAAGAGGGGGGGGATTAGTGTTTTCCTGAGGCAGAAATGAAATAACCTACCAGTGAGAGACCCTAAATTTAACCTTAAAAAGTCTTTCTGAAACCCAGTTTCCCAGTTTTATCAAAACTTTCCCCCATCACTATAAAGAAAGACATCAAGTTTGATTCATCTTCACATTAAGTTATGCTAGTATAATTGCATCTCTTCCAGTGGATTTACATAAATGCAGATTAGACCCACTCTATCTTGCATTCAAGTAATGAGATTTTTCAAGTTCTAGAAGGCATCATCTCTACCCCTTTAATGAGTTAATTCTCTTCTCTTACTAATTTAGCTATAAGAACTAGCAATACAGCAAGGTGAAATGTGATGTTATCATTTAGAGTCTTGTGTTTCATTTTTCTACCTATGTTTATAGCTTCTGAGATTCGTTTTAAGTGACAGAAAATATAAAATAAAGCTCAAGTGAGTTTTACTGTCTTTCACATCCAAATGGCAAAGACTAGCATTTTTTTCAGTGTTTTTGCTATAAATACTGATTCCTCTCAACAAAGACCCATTTTCTTTCAAAAGGTTTTTGTGAGTCTCAACAAAACCACTGTAATGATTTCATTTGCAATGAAACCTAAGAACCATGCACATTTCACGTAATTTGGAGTATAACTGGGAATGTTTTGTTCAGCTCTACTGCAAGCCAAGCAAGTAAACAACAGAAGGACTTCACTGTAGTGCCTATGAGATGGTGTTAGCCCCAACACCCTTCAGAGATGTTTTGCTGGATCCATTTTTGTTTCCTCTTTGTTAGTAACACAGTGAACAAAACAGCCTTTTCATAAGACCCTTTAATCTGACTTCTGCAGGTACAAACGTATACTGGGAAGATTCAAGATAAATCTGGAGTCTTTCATGCTATGTACTATCTGCAGGTTCAGAAATCCTGCTCAGAATCAACAATCCTCTTTTTTTTCCCAGGGAGTTAGGGTCCTGAGCCTAGGGCACACTTCAGTTGCTGGCATGTGTTGGCAGTAATATCACCTTCTTTCATGTTGTGTCCTGAAAAAAGAAACCCAAAATCTCTTCTGTTTCTCTTCCAGTCTCTTAAGTCATGTTAAACATTTAACAGTAAGTGTGCATATTTAGTGATTATAACATGATTTTTCAACAGCCTTTCCACAACCCACTGCTAGAGGAGCTCAAGCCTTCATGTTCTACAGCTGAATTTAAAAAAAAAAAAAAAAGGCAGAAAACCTTATGAACAAAGTTTGCAGTTACAGAAGATGGATAATCACACAATGTGACAGAGGATAAAGCAAATCACATTGGGTTCTAGGAAAAATTCATAAGCTATGGACAGTATTGAAAAATATGACTAGGTATTTTATATTACTTTAAGTGTTGCCTTTTCCTGAAATAACAGTCAATCATTGGCAGAGCTTGAAGCAGCATTCATTTGATCAAGTTCAACATTCTGTTCTGAGAACTGAGCTGTCAGCCAGCTTTAATTGCACACTACTTTGGATAAATTCCAGTGGCAAGGTCTAAAGATGACAGTAGCGGTATTTAGAAAAAGACACATAAGAGCAAATGGTTGCAAGGCACATGACTGCTCTAATTCATAGGCTTTGTTAGTGGGGCAACATCATTAAACTGCTTATCACAGTCAAAAATGTTGTTCTCTGCAAGCAGATGGTCAGCAATTGCATAATTTTATTTAGATTTTGATTTACATATTGGTCTGAAAAGATTTTAGTTTATTTATTTTACATGAAAATGAAGAAGACAGTTTGGTAGCTGCATTCTCCTACAGATATGCAGAATTAGCTTACTAGGACATGCTTTAGAAATGCATGTTTTTCTTCAAACATATTTTAATTTGCATTTGTGGCAAGAGGTTTCAGTCTTCCTTTGCCCACCACCGTCACCCTGTCATAGGAGATGAAATATGCTGTCATAGCACTGACTTTAATGAGCATTTCTGAACCAAGTTTACTGTCATGGCCCTAAGTGCACCAACTGGTCCTGATGGCCCTGACCAGCCACACCAGTGGCCTCTTCTCACATATCCTCACCCTGTTGGCTCAGGAGCTGCCTCTAAGCTCAGGCCTTTCCCTGGTCCTGGCCCGATCTGTCACTGCCAGCCCTGTCCCCAGTCCCATCCATCACCTGACACTATCTCACCTGCCGGTGCCCCAGCCACCATTCCCAGCCCAGCTGTGTTTTCCACCTTTGGACAGCGTGAAATGAGGCCACTCAGGAAGCCCCTGCCTCATTGCCCTGCTGCCCCCCTGCCTTTCCACTGCCCATGCCAGCCATGCTGCACCCTGACACTCCCTTAGACATGGAAATTTCTAACAATTATAACTTTCCATGAGAAAGTTGCAAACATGATGACCATCACTCATAAAAAACCTTCAGACAGCTCTAGCATGGCTGATGACCAGCTCTCACTCATACACATAAAAGAATGGGGGTAGGATTGACCCCCTCTTTCTGGTCTGGAATTATAATTTGAACCACATTTTTCACATCCAAAGGTTATTTTGTTTTAGCAAGCTATGGACTGAGTATGTGAGAACTCCTCTCAAACCTAAGAAATATTTAAGTATTTAAACAGCATGGAGAAGTGCCAGACAGACACCACAACCTTTCTTCAGGGATAAAGCTTTCATGTTCTGGGGGCAGGGTATCTGAATGAGCAGAAAATCCCAGGCATCTCTCTCCAACCCCAGAACCAGGATGAGGGGAGTGTCTGCAGCAAGAGCTAAAACTGTCTGATAGCGCCAAGAAACTCTCCTCAGTCTGGGAGAAAGTTAGAGATTTCCTCTCAGCTAGGCATGGTTCCTTCCACGTTATAGTTGGTGCCCTCATCTTTCAAGCTTACCCTTGGTCTTTCTGTTAAATCAGTCACCCCTGCCTCCCCACACTGCCACAAACACATGATGTCCCAAAGTAGTCCCTAGAGGGAATATCAAGAAATAGTGCTTCCCTGAAGAAATCTTTCTCATTTTCAAAACAAAAAAAAAAAAAAAAAAGAGAGAAAGAGAGAGATGGCCTTCCTGGTCTTTACCTGATAATGATGAAGCTGAGAAGCATATCTGCAATTCAAATGTTAGATTAAGATGGCCAGCTGTCCTGTCTGACGTGATAATCTCTTTTTTTCAGTCAGGTGTACTTTTGTTTTGATGAACGACATTTGTCCTGCATTGTGGCTTTAAGCTACATATTTTTAAATTGTCCATTTCACAATGCAGATGTGAGGTGTTCTTGACTACCATGAAGAAGCTTGTTGAACGATTTTATTTTAATGTTAGAAAAAAATGAGCTGGCAATTATCTTGATTATCTTGGCATGGTACCAAAATCTACAGATTTAAAAAGCAGGATGAATGTATTTTATGCTTGTATTCAGACTGGAAGTGTTATAATGAAGGTTTTGCTTTGTTTCATTTGCTCTTACTTCTGGAGATCTTTGGAAGTGGTTTTGAGGGAGTGGGCCTTGCTTGGACTCCTGGTTGTATATTTGTCAGTTTATTATCACTTTTTCAGTACAACACAGATAAACCCTAACACGATAATTTACTGACATCTTAATTGCTGAACTTCTCTTTTGTTAGTTTTAGACTTAACTGAAATAGAACATGGAGCATATTTTTATTTTTAATAGGGCAGTCACTTGGACATAAAACAGCATAAATAAACTCAGCAGACACCATATAATTAACTTTATTCTGAAGAAATGTGATGGACTTGAACAGAGTCTGTTATTTTATTTGCTTTCAGTTCCCTTAAAGAAAAGAAAAAATAATAGCAGTTGATACACCCTGGAGGGTAGATGAACTCAGGAGAGAAATAGTTCTACATGCTGCAGAGTGTGGCAGGAGAATAAGATTCTCAGCAAGGGGCAAACAAACCAGGTCTCAAGGTCAAATTTCTCTAGGCACCAAAGAAAGCTTATGCATGTAGACCCTTTTGAAAGTCAGAAGGGCAATGAACTGACTAGAAGTTTCTAGTAAGACTAGAAGCAAGGACAAAATGGATAGAGGTAGAAATGTGTATAAAGCATTTTTACTGTTTTTTCTTCTCTATTTATTTTAGTTTTTTGTTTTGTTTTGTTTTCTTTCTGTTCAGAAAGCTAATCATTTTAGTTTAAGCATACTTTATATGAACATAAGTTCATTTAAGTTTATGAACATAAGTATATGAACATAAGTTCATTTAGTTTAAGATATTTTATATGAACATGGGAAAGGTATTTGCATGGAAAAGGTATGCACAGACTCACCTCAGAACACTGTCACACTTAAGGTCCTAGCATACAACAAAGAAAAGATTTTTGTCTTTTCAGATGAGTAATGAAAGATCTTGATCTAGTACTAACTATATAAACATACTAACTCTGTATGTTACAAAAAGCTTGGGAAGATTTGGGTTATGAAATATACTGCACTCCTAGATGTTCCTTCAGCTCATGTCTAGATTTCTGCAACCTGTCTACCTACCTAGATTCTACACTCCTGGGATAGAAGCATATATTAGATATTTTTACTTTTCAGACTCACAGAATCACACAATCACAGAATGTCTGAGTTTGAAAGGGACATCTGGAGATCATCTAGTCCAAAGCCCTGAACAAGAAATGTTACCTAGAGCTCATTGCACATGATCATGTCCTGTGCAGGTTTTGAATATCTCCAGAGAAGGAGACTCCACAGCCCCTCTGGGTAACCTGTTCCAGTGTTCTGTGATCCTCACAATAACAAAGTTTTTCCTCATATTCAAATGGACCTCCTTTTGTTTCAGTTTGTGCCGATTGCTTCTCATCCTGTCACTGAGCACCACTGAAAAGAGTCTGGTCCTTCATTTTGACACTCTCCCTTAAGATATTTAAATGCATTAATAAGATCCCCTCTCTCCCCTCTCAGCCTTCTCTTTTCCAGGCTAAAAAGTCCCAGACTGCTCGGTAAGATATGCTACAGAAATTTGGAGAGGAACCTTTTTGACAGATGATTGCTGTCTTTGCAGATGACAATCTCAACACAGCTTTCCACAAGTCAGTCAGAAAGAACACAACTGGCATACTGGATAAACTAAACAAGAACTTGAAAATCAATATCTTTATATGGCGTATTTTATCAGAACTGCCAGGAGAACTAAGATAGCTAAAACATCTCCTTTCAGCCCTCTCTCTGCTCTGGACATGGTGAACCCATTGGAGGTGGAAACTGCCGCAGGGAGGGTGCTCCATGCAGATTTACCTGCTGTATGCCCAGATGTCCACCTGCAACCTATATTGCCATACTTCTTTGAACAAGAAGAGTGGAGTTTTGTGGCTTGTCTCACAAAGATTGGCACCATTTGCTCAGAGATGATGGTAAGGTTAACTCTCCTAGGGAAAAATTGCTATAAGGATTGTGCTGGTATGCCTCCCCTGTCTGATGTCAGACTGTAAATGAATAGACTGAGCAATAATCCTGTCATTCACATGCCTCATGAAATGTAGCCACCAAATCTAACCACCATGAAATCTAGCAATACCTGTGCTTGGTATGGATTTAATACTTGTAACCAGCTTTGCTGTCAAGGAGAAGTAACTTCAGACTTAATTATAACATGGGAACTACTTCTCAATCCCCTCTCTGGCATGATGCCATGCTGGTTGCCACCTCCAAGACACCCATTTGCAGGGTAAAAATTGGTTTGAATCTCATACTGTTAAAAAAAAAAAAAAAAAAAAAAAAGAGGAGGTAGTCCTTAGGAATCTCAGCATAGAAGCACTGTAGTGTATGTCCGTTTGAGGTCTATCCTTAAATGTTTTGAGCAGGGTGTTTGGATTAAATGACCAGCAGAAGTCCCTTTCAACCTGAAAGTAGTCTGTGATTCTGTTAAGCATGAACTCGTATCATTGGCATTCGGTCAGGGCTGAGCTGCATGACACTGTGTGTGCATCAGTCATCAGCAATGGAATTCTTACCATTCGCTAGCTGACTCGTCAGTCACTACCATTTACAGCATTTCTCTCATTTCCCTTCCAAAAATACTTCTGAGTCCACTGACTTTTTGAGGAACCTCACAGACTGGTTTATTTTCAATTTGTTTAGTGTCAGTTTGACATTGGGTCAACAAAACTCAAAGCCTGAGTAATAGCTGTCATTGGGATCAAAGCTTGTTTGTTCAGTTTTATGAATAGTTCCTCTTGTGCAACTGCAGTTGGTCTTCCTGAGCAGCACAGGCCTGCAAAGCTATTGAATGTGAGCCAGAGGAATTTCTGATGAATGATTTCTTTCAACACTTTCATTGTATTTATTTTTTAATGTGAAAACAGACCTGAAAGTCTCAAGGCATAAGGTTGTCTGGGGATCTAGGTGAGATCTGAGTCATCAGAATTTTCCCAATCCACTTACTATTACAATAGT
Organism: Anser anser; assembly: GCF_964211835.1. Lineage (NCBI taxonomy): Eukaryota > Metazoa > Chordata > Aves > Anseriformes > Anatidae > Anser > Anser anser. The sequence continues at coordinate 123,801,809 of NC_139720.1, read as the reverse complement.
ATAAGACAATGGAAAGTATTTCCACCGGTCTATGAGCCAAAGCTGTCTATTAGGTATGCGCACAGATGCAGTATAGATGTAGCCACTGGTGAATACCTTGTTGACAAGCTTGAGGAGCACAGTGCTGTGATTGAGAAGCACAGTCTACTACTACCTGCTACCACCCATTGAGATTTTCTCCTTAGTGTCCACAACTAGTCCAGCCCAGTCAAGGTAATTGCTGGTACAGATGATGATGCTAAAGAAGTCTGGGGAGATAGCAATTGTAAAATCTCTTATATTTCCCACATTTAGAAACAAACAGGAATATGGGTGATAACAGACCTTCACTGTTTTCTGTAACAAATATCCCACCATTTCCTTGGCCTGGAGGTTCTGCAGTCCGTAATACAGTAGTTTATTTCATAACAAAAATTTCTGGCTAGATTCACATCTTTAGGAGAAAGACCACGTCCTCTTAGATGTATTTGACAAAACTTCCAATTTTCAAGTCTTCCTGATACAGCCACTCAGACAACAATGTTGCTCTGCTCCTTCCTCAGCAGCTGGTGGGTTGACTGCTGACAAAATCTTACATGCAATAGCCCATTTCAAATAAAAATGTGGGCTCTGTCACTGTGACTGTCACTATTGTCAGGTGGAAGCATTGACAGAAATTATACTAGTCTATTACCTCTGAAACCCAATATACCTTACCCATTTCCATCTTGCCCTGGGATATGTCTTTCAGCTGTTGTAAGATGCGCTGAGATATATGGTCTGTCTGAAAGTTGTGGCGAGGTAGGACATAACCTCATAAAGCCCATCCTTGTGTTATGTCAAACCTTCCACACAAACAGGTCAGTTATGGTCTGGGTTTCTAACCTCTCATTGATGAAACCATGGCAGGGAGGTTGCTAGCTGTTGGTTGAGCAATATACATAGACCGGATGGGTTTGAGCCAGTTTCTGTGTCTTTCCCATCCAAGCAATTGCAAGGAAGCATGTCAGCTTGTACCCCTTTCCCAAACCCCACAACTCCATTACCTGCTCTAAACACGGTCCTTCTGCAGCTTCTGCTTGGTGCCGTCTGCTCATCCAGTCCTCCAGCAGCCAGGGCTGCCCTGGTATTTCCATGCTCATGAAAAGTATGTGCTAGAACAGAGGACTGCTATGGTTTCAATGATGTTAACTCAGGCAAGTCCTTGAAAAATATATAAAAAAAGGACAATTATCTCTACAGCCCAGAGACAAGAAACATTTTAACCTAAATGATATTTTTTCCATCATGGGATAGGTGTCCAAGCTTTTTTGATTTTTTTCAACAGCCCTGTTGTGACTTTATCTTTTTTAAGTGGATTGAAGATAGTTTTCATGATAACCACAAAGGCAGAATATTGTAATATTTTGGCTTGTGAAGTTGCAGAAGAGTTTGATTTTTTCTAATTACAAGATTTATAAGTAGGGATAATAAAAGATTTCATAAAACTATGATTAATAACTTACAAATGGAGCTTGAATTTCTGAAACAACATTCAAATAAAATCAATTCCTCTTATATGAATACTTCAGAACTAACTAAAAAATTGCTTCTTGGTGAAAAGCTAAAGATCTTATGAATTGCATTAATGAGTTTAACAATAATGTCCTTAAGTGCATAGAAGAAGCAAAACTTGCTTCTGAGTCTGCCAATGTTTAAAATTAAAAGGGAGTGCCAGGTAAATGTTGAAAACAAATAGGATAATACCAATGCAGATAAAAGATGAAGAGGTATATTCAAATGTTTGAATATAAAATGTGTACCTTGTAAAAACATGAAAATACAAGTTGAATTTTCATTGTCAGAACTAAGAAGTACTGCATGAGTGAAAAGATTGTTTTCACCTATAAATTCTTTATGAAGAGATAAAAAGATCTGTTTTAGCATTGGAATTATTAATATTGTTATAATAAACCAATATTTTTCAAGATGTTTTATACCAAATATGTTATTCTACTTTTTCTAAATCTTAGAAGATTTTAAGTAGAGATATACTGTTCAAAGGAACACAAGAACTGAAGAGGCTCAGGCTTCCTGTTCTAAAACTGCAGAATACTTAGGCAACTGGAACATTCAGTAAACAATTGATTAACGCTGACTATAAAATTAAAGTGAAGTGCTTTCCAAAGTGTACCACCTGGTGCCACTGCTCATATTGTTTCCAGCACTTACAGCTTTACGTATAGATATGTAAACATTAACAAAGTAAATATATATTTGAAATATTAACTCTATTCAGTGTATTTCATCAAGTTTGGATGGGGAAGAAACGAAGATGTAGAAAATTGAACATTTAGGAAGTCTTGGCATGAACCAGCTGTTAACAGTAGTTATGTTCAGCAAAAGATAATATTATCTAATGCCAAATATTTAGAATTTTCAAATGGGTATTTTTTTATTATTTTTTTTTTTAATTTCTGCTTACAAATGATTTGGAACAATCAAAAGGTGACCACAGTTCATTTTTGAATCCATATGTTTCCTCGTGTCTTTTTTCTGATCCAGGAATGTTTTTCACTCTAAGTCTTATTTATTTTTTGCAAAACAACAAACAGTCCTGCATATTCATCAGCTCTAGCCATGAAAACCTCCTTTGTTGAGCTACTTTGCTTTATGTTTTTAGAATGATTATTATTTGGCTCATTAGTTTCTCTTTAAAAAGAAAACCATGAATATGAGATCACTATAAATATATTGGCATATTAAACTATATGTCTAACTGTAAGATAACAAAATGAATACATAATACACACGCTATCAAGATACTCTTTTACTGCTGTTGCACTGAATTTAGTTTTAAGTATACTGAGTAGCACCTATATTAACAAGTATCTATGAAAGCCAAGTGATGGTTACATCACTATTCAATAAATGTGAAACATCCCAAATTAGTAGGAATGAAGTAAGTTTTTCTCATAGAAAAAGAGAAAAAAAAAAAGTGCTTAGAAAACAGCTAAGCACTTAGAAATAACTTTATGGAAGACAAATATTTTAGTGTGCATTTCCTCTTCAGCTAAGAATTTCAATATGATGTAGTTAGCAGACCCTTCACAAATTAAGGAAATGCTGAAATTAGGCTATGTCTTTGGGATCTGATGTTGTGGAGATCCAAACAGGAGATAGTTCTTAGGACTGATAGAGGCAAGTGGTGTTCAATTTTCATCTGAAGGAGATGTAAATAATTTTCTACAGGGAACTCTGAAGCCAGGAAGCTTATAACATTTACCGATCTACCATGTTAAAGTCCACTCACACTGGTATTCACCCTTGCCTACATCTGAGGTGTACTACAGCAGAGAGCAACCAAAAGTGAGCTGTAGCCACCAGAGCAATTCACATGATCTGTTGCAAGCCTCGCTCTGTCCTGGGATCTAGTCAGAGCCACAAAGTAGGGAAGACCCAGAACAATTACTTTGGCAAGTTTTTGTCTTTTTAAGGGCCCTTTATTCCTCTTTCCTTTATGACTACTATCTGGGCGTGTTGTATGATCAAAAGCAATCACAAGGCCCCCAGGAAAAAGTTAAAGACAGAGAACGAGATGCTGCTGCCAGAGGAGAGGTTTGTCAAGCCTGCAAATGGTTTTTGAGTTGCTCTTGGGAAAGAGATTTGTGTAGGAAAAGAAAAGAATGAGCCAGATGAAGTCAGCAACAAAATCCACTATAAAATGCAGCTTCTTTGCCCTAAATATCCACCAACATCTATGCCCTCAACACTTTTCTCTTATTTCTGTGTGGTATTTATGATTGTTAGTCTGCCTAGGTCATTCTGTTACCATAAGAAACAATTGTGAAAGGAAGGCTAAGATGAAAACTGTCTATCAGACAGTCTCACAGGATATTATCCTGTTCCACAGTGAATGAAGCCTCATGGTCTTGAGAAATTCAGAGCTATCAGTGTCAGTTCTGGATTCCTGTCTGCAAAAAAATGAGAGCGCAGCACGGCTGAAGCAAGTAGTCTTGTACCACAGTAAGTAGCAGAGCTGAGTCAAGGATGGTGACAGGGCCCACCAAAGGCTGCTTCCATGTTGCGATACATACAGGAATTAGTTTGACTCAGGATTTCTCAAAAACACTTCAGGAATCAACATGATTGATCATAAGCTGGTCAGACATGTAGAAATGCATTGGGAAGGAAAACATAAAGCAACATGAAAGCAACTTTCGGTGGCTCTGAGTATTCTGCTCGCTGAAGAGGAGGCTCAAGGGAGACCTTATTGCTCCCTACAACTGCCTGAAAGGAAGATGTGGGGAGATGGGGGTCGGCCTCTTCTCACAGGTAACTAGTGATATGACTAGTGCGAATGGCCTCAAGTTGCATCAGGAGAGGTTTAGGTTAGAAATTAGGAGACACTTCTTTTCAGAAAGAGTAGTCAGGCATTGGAACGGGTTGCCCGGGGAAGTGGTGGCATCACCGTCCCTGGGGGTGTTCAAAGAAAGGCTGGACGTGGTGCTTAGGGACCACCATGGTTTAGTGGGTGCCATTGGTACTAGGGGGATGGTTGGGCCAGATGATCTTGGAGGTCTCTTCCAACCCTAATGATTCTATGATTCCAGCTCATACCTCTTGCCTAAAATATAGCAACAGTTACAGCCATTGAATTCAGAGCAGAGATTTGGGTTTGGCACAGAATAGTTAAATACATTTCAGCCGTGTCTGTAACATTGTTTATCTGTTTTAAAGTGCCATGAACTCTAAAATCACACATAAGAATAAAATTCTACTGGAAACATATCCATTCACACAATCAGCAATGACATCCCTAAAGCTTTTGCATCTTTTCAACAGTACTGTTTATCACACACATACATTTAAACAATTATTTTTCAACCATACATAGTTAAGAGATAATGAAACAAGAGTCATCTTTATAAGGTAACAATCCAGTTGCACATCCTAAGTGCATCATCTGCAAGGACACAGCTCAATTACCATCAGTATCATATTTAGACAAATATGAAATGGAATTATTTCTACCTTTCTTTGCTTCTCCAACTGTGCTTGGTACTTCTTCATGCTGAGTTCAGATGCAGAGCAGAGAAACTCAAAAAATATCCAAGGCTCAAGGAGTACTAAATGTGTCAACTTGAGAACAGGAGGGGTGACATTGCTAATGCTTAATATTTTCTAAATTGAAGATGGAGAAAGAGTTCCACATGTGTAGTCACTGAATAGCAAAGAGAGGGAGAAAATAAATGATTAAATTTGGGAAGACTAGCAACAAGCTGAAAAATTAAGGAAATTTGGGAACTGAAATTGAGGATCTGAGCACAGCTGGTGACCAGAACAGGTTGCCTCAAAAAATGACTGCAAAACAAGCCATAGTGCACCTAAAGAGTTGTACAGAAGGACAGAGAATCCTTTCTCATTTTCTAATGAAAACCATTTTTTTTTAATTGCTATGAAGCATTGCAACTGATAGGCTAGATTAAGTAATAGCAACCCAAGAGCTGTAATTAGAATCTCTTGATGGTTCTCTTTGGAGGCAGTAAATATTTAGTTTAACTGATGAGTAGAGGTTTTTCAGGCACTTCAGAAGATCTGTCTGGAAAAAAAAAAAAAAAAGCTGAATCAGCAGCCTCTGTTATTGCCTGACATTTCCCCTTGCTTCTCTGCTTCCCACTTGTCCAGCTGACAGTCCCAGAGGTGTCTTCTCATCCATACCTGGGCCTTTCAATTAGAAAAGGGTGCCATATTTCTGCTCTCAGGACTTTCTGGCAGCATGGGTTCAGAATAAATTGCATTCTATTAGTCACCTGTGAGTACTTACAGTGGCAACACTTGCACGTATCCATGAAATTTAGAATAAAAATTCAGGTTCGGTGACAGTTATTCCATGGCAATGACAGAAGGTCTGTATCTTCATTCCTGTAAGTGCAAAGAGATAACATCTTAAAATAAAGAGAGGATATCACTAATTTCTGTTAAGTGGGAAGAATATTTTGTTACTATTATAACATGGATGGAGTCATTCTTTCTTCAGTTGGGCAGAAAATGAAGGAATGATTTCAAAATTTATCTCCAAAGTGATTACTATGTGTGTCATTAGTTTGATCAACATAAATAGTTCAGAGTCAAAAACAGAAGGCAAGAAGCTCACTAGCTTCAAGAGATAAGAAAAAAAGTCCCAGGCTGATGTCTGCAATACCTCAGAATTCAGCCAAGATTTCTGCAAGGTGAATATAGATGCCTTAAGAACCAAAGCCACTGATGGAGATCCTGAAATCTCAAAGGGATACTGCCAGAAGTGCCAACTGGGTGCATACCTCCTTTCTGTGTCTCCAAATCACCCTTTGACATTTCATTATTTTCCATCTTTTGCTATTTGTTCTTTCCACAACCTCAATCCCTGGTTTTCTTTTGGTAGTGAGCCTACTATAGTTTTCTGTATGAGTTTCTCTTTGCTGTCTACAGTGGGCTTTTGCTTTAGAAAATAATGCATCTGTTGCCCCAGTAAAAGTTATATAATTCTCCATTTAGCCATACAGTTTTGCTCTCTCTTTTAAGTTTTCCAGCTCATCTGTATGCACACCATCTGTGCCTGTACTACAATGTTCTTACATGGCCTCCAGGATTAGTTAGTGGTTTTAAAGTTTTATTACTTTGCCCTTCAGTCTCATGTTAATCATTTTGCTTACTGTTTTAAAAATCTGCCCTTTCAAATCTTGCTGCTACCATGTCAACCACAGAGAAATACCTCCCAGTATGATATCAAACCACATTGTATGGTGATGGCAGGTAATCAATGGAAATACTGTAACAACAAGAACCCAACCCATTCATTATATTCAGTAGAATAGAAATTTATTAATTGAAAAAGAACAGGATAGCTTGCCAAGAATGCAGGGTAAGAGACATATAAGTAAATATAAACAAATAAATGCGTTTAAAACAATCTTAGTCACTTTTTCTAATTTAATGATTGAGAGATCTCAGACTGTGCCTGCAGCTAATGTATACGATGGCAGTTGCAAATACATTCACACTCGTGCTAAAGCATCTCAGTCTCTAATAATGTATACTGTGAATCCTGTGAACTAACCCTCAAATCTAAATTCTGCCCAGTTCATCTATGGAGATTTTGAGACTGAAAACAAGTACAAACTGATCATAAGGAACACTAAGGCTCATAAGGGCTGAACAATTTATTTCCTCCAAAACAGAAATATTTTGCTGCAAAGCTAGGTCACTTTCAGACTGTAAGAGGAATGAAGGTTTTCTGATTAAGGCACTGAGCAGTGAGATGAAAGCGTAAATCCAAGCTCTGCCAGAGGTTGCATGTATATCCCTGAGCAAGTCACATCACCTTTCTGTGATGCATTTCTGCACCTATGAAAAGTGAATCATAATTTTTCCTTCCTCAAGCATTTTTGAGAGTAAAAGCTCTTTCATAGTTGGACTTTTTCCAACTATATGCTTGTAGGGGACCTAACACAACAGCTTTTTATCGAACTGAGACTTCCAGATGTTACCATGGAATATATCATTAAGGTTTCCACTTAATGTGGTAGGAAAATAAAAACTGTAAATGATCATATTGTTTTTTCTTCTGTAATATAAACTAGGAAAAATGCACACTGAAAAAACTCATTTTATATATTTGCCACGATAGTGTTGCAAATGAGAGCTCAATCTTGGCTATCATTCTGAAAGAACGTAATATTTAATAAGATTCCATTTAGTATTGTTTTCAAGTTTGTGGAACATGAAAAAGAAGACAAAATTTCATTCCAAGACCAATGAACACTTTAGCATTTGTTGTGGAAATATCAATAAACTTTGCAAACATTCGGATATTTGAGTGAGGGTACAGAGGAGGACTTCCTTATCAAGCTATTCTCAACAATTAAGTGACTTTGCAATGTCTTATTTCACATTAAATATAGCTAAGTTTTATTATCTCCTGTAAAATCATCTTGATTGTTTTCATTTAAAAGACATACAACTAAGTTCTCTCCATATATATATATATAAATGGAAGTAGTTATTTATATAAAAGGTATTTGCCAGCCCAAAGCCTTCATTAAGGATTATTTTAAACTCATAGTTACCTATCAAAACTACAATAGTTGACTACAAGGTAAATAAACATGCATCAAAATTTGGAAGAAGCCAGATCCAATGCGGTTTTACTAATAACACTGAGAAGACAGCACCATCCGAAATTTTCATATATCCAAACACCAATTATGTCCAGTTTGTACCTCCAAATAGGTTGAATTTTGGAAAAATTGTGGCAGGATCAACAACAATATATTAATTTTAAAGTTGTTAGAAAATACATTTTTTTTTACTTCTGCTTAATAAGCTTGAAATACACATGGACCAATGCCATAGAAAGTACATTGAAACAATAAAACGCCATTAAATATGTTGTCATACCACATATCACAATGACAGAAATAATTAAAAGAAATAATTAGAGAAGTTTTGAGAACATTATCCAACAAGGCCTCTTTGATTTCTGTTTTCTTAATCCAGAAATTGTTATCTGTTCTTCATGTAGATTTATTTATATTAACTATGAATATAAAAAAAAAATTCAAAACTAAAATTTATGAACTAGTTATCCAAATGAGTTATTTTTAACAGAGAGCAGGTTAAGTATTGGTTCAGTATTGGCATTATTTCTTGCTGAAACATATACCATGTTCACATCCTCACCAGCATGGATTTTTCCTTCAGACTCTTCCATGATGTATGCTACCGCAGACTTACATGTAGAAGTGATTTAAAACAACATGACAACATAGATATTTTGTTCTAACCATACCTTCCATTTCAGCAGCCCTAGAGAAACCTGACTTCAGTGTGGATTAAATTTCCTGTTATGCTATTGGCTGAATATTAGAATTCTTCTTGCATTTTTAAAGTTTTTCTCCCTAAAAAAAAAAAAAAAAGACTAAGTGGGAACACTTGCATTGATTATCAGGCAAACAGAAGGTTCTTGGGTCATTATTGTGATCTAAATTTCTGAGTCATGTCAGGATGTTTTCCAGTGGGCATGATGAAAACTAGTTTTTTAGTGGCATGCATGCAAGAAGAATCAGACTGATGGTTCTAGATAGAATGACCTGTTCTTGAAAGTAAATCTGGATCTGGTCAGGTGTGAAACACAGCAGTTAATGTGGAATAATAGTCAGTATAGCTCAGCTCTGCACTCCAAGCATCTCTCCACAGATTCCAAATAACGGCAATCCATTTGCTGAGCTCTGTCAGAATTATAGTTGCTTTCAAATGGACAATAGTATTTGTTGATTTTTCATTTCTCACAACTGTGTTTTCTGAAATGACTGCAAGCTGCCAGCATGATACACTGCCATTAAATTAGATGAAATGGTCTCTGCTTTTCTGAAGGACCCGAATCTGAGAAAAATTCAGTCTGGTCTCACACCCATGCATTCTCATCCTGTTTCCCTCATCCACACAACATATGCTTCAGGTCAGGCCAGCTCCAGTGAGCAGCCAAACAGGCCTGTGTCTCCTGAATGAATTGCTTCAGCAGGAGTGAAATGGTTAGTGTGCTGTAATGTCATGCACAGAACTTGCAAATAGATAGTCTTGGATTTCAATTAAAGAATCACACATTGTCACATACTGTTGGCACCTTCCAAGGGCTGGTCGGTGTAACTAATGCAGTATTAAGTGGTCCTGAGATTAAAGCTACAATTTATTTTCTAATGAGGTCATACAAACTCTTTGAGCTGCAAGACTGACCATGTAATTGCACTGCTCTGTAAGAGGTGGCTTTTAAACAATGTTATTTAAGGCATGGTCCTCTGAAGGAAAGACGATGTCAGAGTTTCCATCTGCATTAGTTTTCTCTCCCTCTCTTTCTCTCTCTCTCTCTCAAACACAAACACACACACAAAAACACAACTCCATTAAAAATATTTTTATCAAAGCATTTTATTTCTATCAAAATACAAATTGATTTAACTCAGTCTGGCTTTATTATATTTCTCACTGGTTTTGTTTCTTTGAAATACAAAACACAATCCTTCTGATCAAAGCCATGCAGTGAAGTATTCTGTAACCAACAAATTTGTCAGTACAAAAAAGCCAGTTTGGTGTAAAGTTGTGATTCATTCTTTCTACCATTCTTATTCTTGGAATTCAATAAAAAAAAAAAGTTTTTTAAAAAATGTCCCTTTTACATTCTTCACTGTGAAGAGAAGAGCTCAACACGGGCTCTCTGCAGTGGCACAGTGGCATTTCTGAACTCTCCTAGATGACACGCCAGATCACCTGCCCTGGCTAAGCTCTGTCATGCTTCATCAACAATAATCAATGGGTACACCACGTCTCCTCTTTGACTGTAGAATCCAAGGTTATAAAACATGGAAGAGATGTGCAGCAACCTCTCTTTTCTCCCCTAAAATAGAGACATAGTACAGCATGCACTGGAACTTGGGAAAGAAAAGTAGACGGTTTCTCCAAATGTCTTCCTTCTGAGCATTGTTTCATGTCTTAATTTATAAATTCTTCAGTGAAGAGAATGTCCTGATGTTAACATCCAGCACTAGTATAAAAGAGCACCTAAATTGTTGCCACTTTTCTGATCAAACCTTCCGAAGTACACACTGGAATATATCAAACTGCTCAAGAAACACTTAAGAATCACATGGTTTCTGGAGCCTTTCTTCTCTGCTATAGATCCCTTCTAGACTGCTAAAGATCAAAAACCTTGCTGGCTAAAGTTCTGGTGTAGTTCTAAAGCACAACTACCAGTTTTGAAACAAAAAGCTAATTTCTGAAATTCCCTGCCTGAGGAGAAAATAAGGTTATATATAATAAGATTATCGAGGCTTTACGTTTATATAACATTTATTTTTTGAATCAAGACTTCTCTGACATATGACTCCTTCTCAAGTTGAAGCTGCATGAAAGACAATCTCGACATGAGGGCTGCTTCCTCAGTGCCATAGGTGTAGTTACATCTACTGCCATCAGCTGACTTTTGTCACCTATGAATTTGCTCACTTCCTGTTAAATGTCATCTACAGCCTTCTCAATTCAGAAGTTTCTGTTCTTTCCATGACTACTTGTGTAACTCAGAATAATTACAATTCCAGGAACATCCATGAGATTAAATTAGTTTCTGAATGATTCTGTGATGACACCAGCAAATATATATATATATCAAATGATACATTTACTTTTAAGAAGGTTGATTATTCAGACTACTTATTAGATTCATTAGCGTAAGTTAATTATGCTGCCACAGAACATGGTAATTCAATATTCATAAAACCAACTAATTAGGTAAGCAATACCCTGTTAAACCTTCAAAACACTTTCTTAAAATGGACGCAGAAAATTAGATTACATATTCACTTTTCCATTATTTAACAGGTTTTATTTTATCTGTATACAGTGGGTTTCCTAACTATAAAAAGAAATTATTAAATTAGAGGAAATGGAAAGAATGGTAGCAAAAAAAAAAAAACAACAATAAATAGTTTAGTAGACATGATCGCTGAAGGGACAGGAAAAGAATTTAACATACAGCTGAGAGAAAAATGACAAAGAACAGTTATAATAACTATGTTTAAATACATCAGAACAAATACAAAAGATGGGGAGGAATTACTTAAAGTAATTAAGAGTTATATAATAATGAGTAATTGGCTGAAACTTGAAGAAGGAAAATTAATTTAGGTTAGATGTAAAGAATAAAAATGCTGAAAGCAAGGACAATTAAACAATGACAAAATTTGCCAAGAGGGGCAATTGGGGAACCTTTACTAGTAATACTCCAGAGTAGACTAGATAAAATATGTACAGGTTTAATATGGAGAGCAAATCCTTCCCTAGTGTAGAGTGATAAATTAGATAAATATAAATACTTGTATCCTTTCCTAAGCTATTATTTCAGTGTCCAAAAAAAAAAAAAATACAAATGTACACAGCTGAATAGCTTAGTTGAGCTCTGATTTAGTGAGTTTTGGAGGATGATTCCTAAATCTGAATTCCTCCCAGCAAGCCTTAGTAGGGAAATGAAGACTGATAAAGTTAAGCATGGAAACCTGACAGGGAATGCCAGACAGAAATGAGAAGAAACAAAATTCAAATACTCAAATACATATTTCAGAGCCATATGCTCCAATTATATTCACTGCCTTAATCATCCTGGAGACACGGCTTCATGCACAGACACCTGTTCTGGTGTTTGAGAGCACATACTGCAACATGTTTGTAGATCCCACTATACAAGCTTCCAGAACAACAACACAACAGGTTCAAAAGTGTTACAAAGCCCTGAGCAACACTTCCAAATATGCAATAATTATTGAATGTGTACTTAGATAAGGCAAGCTGGAATTCTATCTAATTTTATTTTTTTTTTAAGCCAAAAGCACCATGGCACTGAGTAGAATGTATTAAGTGCTTTTCAGGGGTGTAAAATACACTGTAGCTCCATTATGAGCCCACAATAATTCATGATCAGTTCTATCCCTTATCTTAATCTGTGATCTAATTTGGGATCTCATTTTCTTCCGCCCTTATCCCATCTCCCCCTATATTATCCTTCAAATAAAATACACTCACAGAATACCAGGATAGAAATAGAAGTCTATAAATCTTTCAGAAGCATTTATAGAGCTGCTCTGCACTGTGGCATGTATTCAACTGACAGCTGCTGCATGCGTTTGTATTCTCATTCATTAGACATTGCTGTCTGGAATAACACTGGCATAGTAGAGTTCTTCAGATCCTAATTATCCTTCTGCTCTTTCACTTGCTCAACTTTGTAGGTATATTAGAAAGAATGTCCAAGGTATTGCTTTGGTTAACTCACAAAATATCAAAAGTTCTGCTGAACCTCCTCACAACTTACAAAAGAAATCTGAGCAGAGGGCTGGGGAGTGCCAGTTTGTTTACAGAAGGAATTAATAACAGGCATTCAGAGACACAGCTATAGAAAGAGAAAAAATGGCCCCTTTCTGACCCTCAATATTTGAAGAATTTCAGGAATTTTCTAAAAGGAAAAAAAGGAGAAAGGCCAACTATGCATCATAAAAGGGCTGTGGTTCTAAAACAATGTGAATTTGGAGAGGGAAATAGTTTTGTTAGCTTAACAGCACTGATCTGTCAATTATGCCACAGGTTTCAACAGTATCAACAAAACTGCTACAGTTTTGAGAAGACCATCTTCATACAAACTGTAATGTTTTGCCTTCATCTAAATACCAAGAGGTTATTTAGACCTTCTTGGTCACTATACCATTCCTGGTAGTGAATGAGAAATATAAGTCATCCAAAATATGTCAGTTTCCCAAGGATCGGAGATGTCTGTGTTGGACATTAACAGCTAGTACATTGCATTTTTAATTTCTCTAATTTCCCATCTAAAAGTCCTTCTTAGACAAAATGTCAGTTTCTGATGACAAAATAAGTCAGAATTTCTCAAGTAATTATTTATTAAAACAACCACTAGTCATGCCATCTGATTTTTATATCTGCAGGTTTAGTCAGGATCTTAGCAGCAATATATATGGTGTTTATCAGACAACATGGGGGGGGCGGGTGGGCTGCTCTCCATGGGCCGCAACCTCCTCCAGGCCACATCCACCTGCTCCACGTGGGCTCCTCCACGGGCTGCAGCGTGGAGATCTGCTCCGTGTGGGACCCATGGGCTGCAGGGGGACAGCCTGCTCCACCAGGGGCCTCTCCCTGCACAGGCCGCAGGGGAACTGCTGCTGCCTGCCTTGAGCACCTCCTGCCCTCCTGCTGCACTGACCTGGGGGGCTGCAGGGCTGCTTCTCACTCCTTGCTCTCCCAGCTGCTGTTGCACAGCAGGTTTTTTTTCCCTTTCTTAAATCTGCTCTCATAGAGGCACAAACAACTCACAACAAGCTCACTGGCTCAGCTCTGGTCAGTGATGAGTCCCCTTGGAGCCGGCTGGAGCTGGCCCTTATAGGGCAGCTGCTGGATTGTTCTCACAGAGGCCACCCCTGCAGCCCCCTGCTACCCAAACCTTGCCACATAAACTCAATGCAGGTTCACCAGTACATTACTCAAAGATTAAAGTTGATGTTTGTTATAGTCTTTAAAGTAAAAATACACCCTGACTCTTCTCTCAAACTAAATTTTGTTTTAGCAGAAAAGTTTCTAAGTTGTGGAGAGGAAGGATGACACTCAGCTGCACAAGTCAGCCATTCCTAAGACTTATGAGGTTAAATCTGTCACATATAAATTTTCTTGAGTCCCGAGAAAGCTGGTTAATATTCAAGGACCACCTCCTCCAAGCTCAAAAGCAATGCATCCCAACAAAGTAAGTCAGGCAAAAAAGGCTAGGGGGCTGCTTGGATGGCAAAAGAACTCCTGGCCAAACTCAAGCAGAAAAAGGAGGCCTACAGAGGGTGGAAGCAAGGACAGATAGCCTGGGAGGGATACAGAGATATTGTCCAAGTAGCCAGGGATTAGGTAAGGAAAGTCAAAGCCCTTTTAGAATTAAATTTGGCCAGGGACATCATGGTCAACGAGAAAGGTTTCTATAGCTACATCATTGATAAAAGGAAGAATAAGGGAACTGTGGGCCCACTCTAGAAGGAAACGGAAGACCTGCTTACCAAGGTTTTGGAGAAGGTTGAGGTACTCAACTTTTTTGCCTCAGTCTTCACTGGTAAGTGTTCCAAGCCACATAGCCCAAGTCACAGAATGCAAAAGCAAGGACTGTGAGCATGAGCCCACTGCAGGAGAAGAACAGGTTCAAGACCATCTAAGGAACCTGAAGGTGCACAAGTCCATGGGACTCGATGAGATGCATCCACAGGTCCAGAGGAAAGTGGCAGATGAAATTGCTAAGCCACTTTCCATAATATTTGAGAAGTTATGGCCGTATGGTGAAGTTCCCACTGACTGGAAGAAGGGAAGTATAACCCTTATTTTTAAAAAGGGAAAACAGGAAGACCCAGGGAGCTACAGGCCAGTCAGTCTCACCTCAGTTCCCAGCAAGATCATGGAGCAGATCATCCTGGAAACTCTGCTAAGGCACGTGGAAAATAAAGAGGTTATTGGTGACAGTCAGCATGGCTTCACTAAGGGCAGATCGGGCCTGACAAATCTGGTGGCCTTCTACAATGGGGTTACAGCACCAGTAGATAGGGGAAGAGCAACTGACATTATCTACCTGGATTTGTGCAAAGCATTTGACACTGCTCCACTCAACAACCTTGCCTCTAAATTGGAGGGACATGGATTTGATAGGTGGATCACTTGGTGGGTAAGGGATTGGAGACCTTCGGACTTTAGCCTGGAGAAGAGAAGGCTCTGTGGGGACCTTATACCAGCCTTCCAGTACCTAAAAGGAGTCTACAAGAAAGCAGGATAGGGACTCTTTATCAGAGAGTGTAGTGATAGGACAAGGAGTGATGGCTTTAAACTAACCAGGGGCTTTGAGCAACCTGGTCTGGAGGAAGGTGTCCCTGCCCATGGCAGGGGGATTGGAACTAGATGATCCTAACAGGTCCCTTCCAACCTAAATCATTCTATGATTCTATGATTCTGTACGTGCACTTAGATACATACATTCCTGGGCTAATTTTATACAGGAGGAGGTACTGGAATACTAACTGTAGACACCTATTTCTCACAGTCTAAATCTAACCTAGATGTACTTTTTATCTCACTTGACACAAACATTAGTATTTTTCCATGTTTCAGTACTTACAGATTGCAGTGTCACTGCATTTCACCATGCAGGCTAGAAGGCAAAGGCCAGAAGCAAAATAAAAGCCAAGACTCTCATTTAATACAGTAGGTAAGATGCACAGATTCACAGCAGCCCACATCACTTTACTCCCTCATCTGTGATTTAACAGAGAACTGGCAGCAAGGAGCTGACACACATTAGCTGGAGAAGTGTTTGTCTAATATACAGTTAACTGCTTTCAGCTGAGAGACAGAATAAGAGGCACTGAACAGATCAAACCATTGAGTCTACGTCAGTCCCATAAAGACATCTCTATTGTCTTTTTTCAGCCATAGAAAGAGAAGGGGCCAAAGAGGGAGACCAGGTAGACCAGAGAAAGACCAAAATGTGTCCATCAGAGCAGTAGGCCACGTACATGACCAATGTACGTATATATGATGCTAGTGTATGTATATATGATGCTGTAGTACGTATATATGATGTAGTACGTATGTAGTACGTATGTAGTATGTATATATGATCCTGTATATATGATGCTAGTTTTACTGCATGAGAAGCAAAAGACTTTTGCTAGGTAAAATATTGAGACATACATACCTAACGTGATGGGCATGATAGCCAACAACTGAACGTGTGTCAAGCTTAAATTGAAATAATCAAGTGTGTCTCTATAGGCAAGCTAGATCTTTGCATCCAAGAAGTTGTCTTTTTTGATGACTGGACTAACCTCCCTACTCAACACATTTCCTCCAGTAAAATAATCTTGAGTGATGCATTACTGAGTAAAATTTGGGGATGAGCATGACTGAACAATCATGATCTATATAGTATGTAATGGGTACACGTACATTATCATAAGGCTCAGCTCTACAGAATCATAGACCCATAGATTTGTAGAGCAGCTTGGGTTGGAACAGACCTTAAAGATCGTCTAGTTCCAACTCCCCTGCCATGGGCAGGGACACATCCCACTAGACCAGGTTGCCCAAAGCCCCATCCAACCTGGCCTTGAACACTTCCAGGGATGGGGCAGCCACAGCTTCTCTGGGCAACCTGTTCCAGTGCTTCACTGCCCCCTGAGTGAAGAATTTCCTCCAAACATCTCATCTTAATCTCCCCTCTTTTAGTTTAAAACCATTCTCCCTTGTCTCATCATTATCTGTCCAAGCAAAAAGTCACTCTCCATCTTTTTTATAAGCCACCTTTAAGTATTGAAAAGCTGCAATGAGGTCACCCCAGAGTCTTCTCTTCTTTAAGCTGAACATCCCCAGCTCGCTCAGTCTTTCTTCATAGGAAAGGTGCTTCAGCCCTCTGATCATCCTTTTGGCCCTCCTTTGGACCTGCTTTAACAGATCCACATCTTTCTTGTTCTGAGGGAGCATGTTTTCTGGTTTAATTCTCCCCCAAAGGAACACAGTTCATGTGATGAGTCAGCACTGTGATCATATATAAAAAAAAAAAAAAAGTGGGTGGGAATTGTCACAAGGTTCATCTCAAAGGCACACTCCATATTCAAAACTGAACTCCAGTGAGAAACACCTAATAGTAGTTCGAGATGCCTATACTGGTAACAGCAGCCACCGAGATACTCCAGAAATTTCTCAGCACTATTCTAATAAACTCTTTCAAGACATTCTGGCAAAACATTAGCATCCCTACATACTACATATGGTTGTCTTGTTTATTTGCATGGTGGTGACAACAAGAGAGCTACGTAAGAGTTGGTACCCTATTGTCCATGGTGTTGTGCAAAGTAGTTCAATACATTAATTCAGTATAATATGTGTATATATACCTGTACAGATTAAGGATCCATGTAGCAATGTACTTGTGACTGGATTCATCTCAAGATACTTAACTTAATGCAAAACGAGGTAGCTTGTCTTGGTGAACACTCTAGTCTTTCTAGAGCAGTGGAGAGGAAAAAACGTAGCGGAGAGGAAAAGATTCACTACCAGAAATCTGTTTAGTCCATCCTCAAATGTGTATCTAGGACAGGCATATTGATTCACCCTCCAGAAATGCATCTTCCTCTCATCAAACAAATAAGTAAAAGATCTGATAGGTGAAACAGATCCAGTCCTGGAAGCATAATACCATGGTAGTATTAATTGGAGCTTTCCTAAGGTAGCTGTGGAATTACTACTAAGAACTGACTTTATATCACTTTACTCATTTAACTAGAGGCTGCCTGATTTTATTTTATTTTTAATAATTTAATCAAAAGGAAATCTTTGAACATTATGAAGTTCTAGGATGCATACATCATCCATATACCTCATCAGCTATGCACATATGATCTTAACTAGGTAAGTTTTCAAAACTCCTGCATTTCAACCTTTTTGTTTCTAGAAATATGTGGTGTTTCAGTTCAATGAAAGCTGGTTATCATTATTAAAAAGTATCGCTCTATTGTTGACTGCCACATGGTTGGATTTACCGTCACAGAGGTTTAACATTGTGCCAGATCCCAAAAATATATTGACCATACTAAAATGTCTAGGTGATTTGTTCTTACCATAGAAATGGAAAATATATTTTTAAAAGGTAAGGTACTGATTCTTCTTTCTTCTACCAGCATACTAAATCCAACAGGATTTATATCAGCTGAGGTGGCTTCTCTTAAAACACACTGTTTCTGCAGTGAAAATAGCCTATCTTCAGAATGTTAATACATGCATTAGTTGTAGATTATGTTAGCATTCCACCCCATGCCTTTGCCAAACCCTCTGGCCAAAAGCACTGAGACATTAAAGGTCATTTGGGCTGATGATTACTTTTGTCAGCTAGGTAGTGTCTTTCACTTGGCTAATTAATCGTGCTCTGTATATTTCTCAGTCTAAGACTGTCTCGTAAACATTATGTGTCATTATTTGTAGTGGTATTGTTAAAGGTACAGCAAGGAAAATAATTTGCACACAATACAGAAATGTAACTACAAATGACTATCAAAATATTAGCCATTGTATAATTGACTGAATAGACTATAGAAATGTTCTTTTGTTTTTTTTTTTCTTTTTCTTGGAACTCAGATATTACTGATTGTGGCATACACAAGGACGGGTAGATGAATAGAGAAATCAGGTGGGCTACACCCTACAGTCTTATCAGATTTTAATTTGATTTGTAATAATTTTGTAAAATTGCTCTCTTAGGTGGTATTCTACACAGTTGGCTTTGATACTGTAATTTAATGCAGGAAATCAAGATTCTTTGAAAGAGGGAAGACTGAAAAACCTAAGACGTTGAGGACATAACTAAATGCAGAATATCTAAAATTATGACAGCATTTTGAAGACATATATAGTCTTGGGGGAAAAACATATATTTTCATTTTTATGCAGATTTTATGTAGGCATACTTCAAAAGGCCCATTTCCACTTGCAAATTATCTATTATTTATATTGCAGTAGGATTCAATCTAAGCTTAGCCTAGTATTCCTCTGCTACTGTGAGTGCAAAAAGTGGTGGTCAAATATATATATATATATATATATATGTAAATAAATACAAAAATAACTCTTGTTAAAGACTTTAAGGTTAGATCTATACATTGAAAAGGAGCATAAAGGAACTAGGAACTGACATCTAACTATGGTTAGCAAGCTGTTTTTTTAATGATTTTTGTCTTTCCTTTTCCAGTGGGGAAGTAGGATCTTTTATTTTAAAAGAATAGCATAAGCTGTAGAAAGAAGAATTTTTATAATTTGGAAGAAAAAAAAATATACTTATATATATACAGATATATTATATTTGCAGGAGCACCAAAAACTGAATTTCCTATGCTTCTTTCCAGTTCTTTATCTGCAGAGCTATCCTCTGTTCCAAGGAACATCTCAAGTAAATAGCTTTAGAGATCTGGTTAGAAATATGTCTTCCATATCCAAAGAAAATGTTAAAGATAATTAACATATCATCATTTAATTAGCAAACACAAAGGAAGCAGGAACTTCTACTGTTAAAATTGTACAGTGTTTCCTATAAGAAGTCTTTTCCAGGTGCTTGTAATATTCTTTCTAAATATGTTCTGTTCTCAGTTAGGGAAAGAACATTATTTTGCAAATGTTAAAAAGGATGGAAATTTGAAATGCTGTTGGTTACAGAGTGATTTGATGTTTGGCAGTATCAGGAGTGGCTTTTATGAGCTTTCTGATCATATGCTGACATCCAGACCAACATAAACTTTTGAAAGTATGAAGAATTACTCAGGCTGTTCAGCTGAAAATAGTTTTGTCCCTTTGCAACCTATGTGAGGAGGAGACATTGCACTCACTGTCTCCACAGAAAGATGACAAGGTTTCAGCAAAGTGTTATGAGGATTTAAGGATGTCTTTCCAGGTGTGCTGGGGGAAAGCTTGGATAATGAAACTACATGTGAAAAACATATCCTCTTCTCTCTCTTTCATATTTTATCATAGTCACTTAGAAACATGTACTTTCTTGCCCTAAACCTTCTCTTGCCTGAGAAGTATTGAAGCAGAGTCAAATGTGGTACAGTCTAACATAGGAAGGAGGGAGCAGTCCAGTGCTGCACATAGGACTGTACGGGAAGACCATGATGGCAGAGGTAATGCAAGCACTCCTTGCAGAAGGAAGTTGAAGCATCTCAGGAGGGCAAGGGATGGGGAGAGGTGCTAAAGAAACATCATAGGCCATCAGGGCTCCTTGCTGAAATGACATGGAGGTCAGGTGAGAAAGTGTCAGTCTGGGAAAAAAGGGTTCAAAAGGGAAAAGAAGACAAAGGAGGAAGACCTAATCCACAGCAGTGAGGGAAGAGGGGCAGGAGGAGGAGTATGGGGGGGCAGGAGCTGCAGCTGGGGCTGGAAAGGCTGGGGAGAGAAGAGAGAGACCAAAAGAGGACACCACCAATGAGGAGGGGACATGACCAGGGCAGGAAAATTTTGAAGAAGGCACGGAAGAGGTGATTATACTAGAGAAAAACAAGCAGGGGAATAGATACACAGCAGAACATATGCCCAGATCTCAGAACAGAAAGCAGGACTCCAGTTTTAGCATTTATCTGCTATCAGCTTGTAACTGTGAAACCCACTACAACACATCTTGCCCCTAGCTGAGTGTTGCTCCACCAAGGAGCAGATAACTTTTCTATATCCAACATTCTGTCAGCTTAGAGTGCTTGTGTCCCTGGAAAAGAGATACAGACTGCAATAGCCAGATGATATTTTTTTCTTTTTTTTCTCTTTTTATAAAATGCCAATTTCAAGTCAAAAAAAAAAAAATCCAAACAATTGTTGTTAAGACTGGGGGATGTAAGTATTGGGTACCCTGTATAATTTTAGCTTGCCTACTGTTTGTTCTGAATGTTGCAGATACGGTTATCTTTATTTACATGTCACAGCCTGTTTATTTTTTTTCCACAGGAACCAAGTCTCACCAACAGCAAAGGAAGACTGGAGTCTTTTAGCTGACCCTGTAACTAATATATCTTATAGATGTATGTGTGTATGTATTTAGGTGTGTTATCCATAGCCATCTGTACTGTATTATTTCTGTGCTTGACAGTTACTATGTTCACATCATCACAGTGGTAGCAGAGATGCAAGGGAACCAAACCTCATTCTGAATAAAGCTCTGGACTTTAACATAGAAATATTCAAATAAAAATAAATAAATAAATAAATAAATAAGTTTTTCTATGTCATTTGACAGCCTTTGACTTGAAAGTTTTGAAAACCTATTTCCATCTAGTGTGTAATACATTCACAGCAGTTGCAAAGATATAAATCCAGAATCAATCTGAATTTGTGCTGTGCTTCTGCATGGTGCTGGAGCCAAGTCTGGGCTGCTTTGCCACAGGGACTGACGAAGCAGGAGGAAGTGGCAGAGCCCTGAGGGCAATCTCAGAAGAGAGATGGAAGAAAAATGTCTCATTGTCTGGAAGCCCCAGATTTGAATTTGTCCTGGAGAACCGTATTTGGTACTCCTGCTGCAACCAGAGGTAAAGCAGGAGAGATGGAAAGAACAACTGCTAATTCCAATAGGAGTTTTATTTCTTTGTGGCTACATTTACTGTCTTTCATCCTCGAGACTTTCTCAGGAGCCAGCCTGTCTGCAGGATTTTGACCAAAGCAGTGCAGTCAGTGGGACATTGCAGTTTTGCAGTTCCCTTTTTTCCTTCTCTTAGTCTGCTGGCCCACTCCACTGCCTGTTTTCTGTATGCTTAAAGCCAACACCAGATACATAATTGAGAAAACAATGTACGTATCTCTGTACATGCTGTAATTCATACAGCAGTCCTGTCACCTTTCTTTCTGTATTAAAACCTACTCATTTAAAATGATAGTTATCACTTACCTTTGTGAGTGCATCTGTAACTTAATCTTTTCTCTTCCTTATAATATCAGCTATGATACAATAGTTGTTCCCAATACCTCGGTCCAATTGTTCCTGTTAAAAAACAATAGTGGTTGTCAATCAGCTTTGGTTATCTGAATTGCTTAGCGTTCAGCCCTGCTAAATATTTCCCTTTTGCTTCTTGCTTAAAAAGATCAGTTTGGAACATCATATCAATTGGATTGTTGTTCTTCTGTTTTTAAATAATCCACTTAAAAGACGCTTTGCCCAGAGATAAACACTGTTCAAAACCACAGGAGTGGTTATAAAAAAAAAAAGCTGTCAGAGGTACAAAGAAAACTGTTCATTTATAGTATATAAAGACATGAAATGGAAAAGTGAAGAGAGAGTGGTAAGGGAGGGTCAAGGAAACTTCAGAGGAGTCAGATTAGAATGTGCCAGAGGGAAGTGAGCTGGGCTGGGGAGACTAGGACAGCTCTTCAAAGTGAAATGCGTAGAACGTCTTCGTATGTCTAACAGACATATTTTCTTTTGGTTCACTATTTCCCTGTTGTACACGAGGCACTCTCTTTTTCCAAGAGTGCCTCATGCATAGAATATTAATTCTTTTTTCTTACAGAGGTAACACATTTAGTACAGTGAATTCAGTAGAGATGATAGAACAAAGAAGAATCATCTAAAACTCTTTTTAGAATATCTGAGTTTAAGTCAGCAAGACTCACAGTTGGGGTAGATAGCAAAATAACACTTCTAACTTTCTGGTGAATTTATACCAAGAAAATTCAAACAGGAACATTAAAGAAAATGGTAAATCTGTTTGTTCATGGTAAGGAGCAGGGAGAGGGTAAATGGCAGACACCATTAAGCAACACAAAGAGAAAGGAAATTAAGGAGGGAGAAGAAAATGAGTAGCAGGAGTGTGAGGAGAAAAGGCACAGGATGGAAACAGTCAGCCATTCCTCAGGATACTTTAGATTCAGTAAGTGTATCTTAGATAATACCCTAGACTAAAGCTGCTTTCAGCTATATTCTGCTAGCTAAATTCAGTGGTGGGGTAGCTAGCTAGGATCTAGACAAAGCAAGCATTACAATGTCTGTGTTCAAAGGAAAACATGCTTCCCATTTTGCCAGTTAACATGCCCAATTTACTGGATTTGGAAGACATGTGAGGAATCAGGAGCTTGGGGTTCCACCTCACCTTCCAGGCACCTGAGGCAGAAGAAGCAGTGATGGATTTGCCCAGACTTTGTAAACTCATTGTGAAAAGCAGCATGGTGAAGTGGTTGCAGCCTTTCTACTGAGCACTACGTATATGGGCCACAAAAAGAGCAGGCATCTTTCTCGTTATGTGTCTTTGTAAAATCATAGAATCATAGAATCATAGAATATTCTGAGTTGAAAGGGACCCATAAGGATCATCAAGTCCAACTCTTGACACCGCACAGGTCTGCCCAAAGTTTAGACCATGTGACTAAGTGCACAGTCCAATCGCTTCTTAAATTCAGACAGGCTTGGTGCAGTGACTACTTCCCTGGGGAGCCTGTTCCAGTGTGCAACCATCCTGTCGGAGAAGGATCTCTTCCTGATGTCCAGCCTAAACTTCCCCCTCCTAAGCTTAACACCATTCCCGCGGGTCCTATCACTGGTGTTTACAGTGAATAGGTCACCTGCCTCTCCACTCCCCCTAGCGAGGAAGCTGTAGACCGCAATGAGGTTCCCCCTCAGACTCCTCTTCTCCAGGCTGAACAGGCCCAGTGCCCTCAGCCGCTCCTCATATGTCTTCCCCTCTAGGCCCTTCACCATCTTCCTCGCCCTCCTCTGGACACTCTCCAACAGTTTAATGTCCTTCTTGTACTGTGGTGCCCAGAACTGCACACAGTACTCGAGGTGAGGCCGCACCAACGCAGAGTAGAGTGGGAAAATCACTTCCCTCGACCGACTAGCGATGCCATGCTTGATGCATCCCAGGTTACGGTTGGCCTTCCTGGCTGCCAGGGACTGCTGGCTCATATTCAACTTGCTGTCAACCACAACCCCCAGATCCCTCTCTGTGGGGCTGCTCTTCAGCGTCTCATCACCCAGTCTGTACATATAGCCAGGGCTGCCCCGTCCCAGGTGCAGGACCCGGCACTTGCTTTTGTTAAACTTCATGTGGTTGGTGATCGCCCAGCTCTCCAGTCTGTCCAGATCTCTCTGCAAGGCCTTTCCACCCTCATCAGAGTCCACAACTCCTCCAAGTTTAGTGTCATCGGCAAATTTGCTCAGAACACCTTCTAGTCCTACATCCAAATCATTTATAAAAACATTGAAGAGGACTGGCCCTAAAATGGAGCCTTGAGGGACCCCACTAGTGACCATCCGCCAGCCAGATGTGGCCCCATTTACCACAGTCCTTTGAGCCCTGCCCGTCAGCCAATTGCTCACCCATCACATGATGGTTTTGTTTAGCTGTATGCTGGACATTTTGTCCAATAGGATCCTATGGGAAACCCTGTCAAAAGCTTTGCTGAAGTCCAAAAAGATTACATCGGCTGGTTTCCCTTGATCGACTAGATGGGTGATTTTATCATAAAAAGAAATCAGATTTGTTAGGCAGGACCTACCCCTCATGAACTCATGTTGGCTGGGACCAATGAGTGCATTGTCCCCCATGTGCGCTTCAATAACTTCAAGGATCATCTTCTCCATAATTTTACCAGGCACTGACGTGACACTGACAGGCCTGTAAGTGCTAGGGTCTTCTTTCTTACCCTTCTTGAAAATTGGGACAACATTTGCCAGCTTCCAGTCCAATGGGACCTCTCCAGATTCCCAAGATCATTGAAAAATAATTGAGAGAGGTCCCGCGATGATGTCAGCCAGCTCTTTAAGCACCCTGGGATGAATTCCGTCCAGACCCATGGACTTGTATGGATCCAGGTGGAGCAGCAAATCCCGCACACGTTCAGGGTCGGTTGGGAGTTGTCATTCCCACCGTCATGGTCCTCCAGCTCAGGGTACCCTGGGTCCCGAAGTCCATCATCAGTGTTGAAGACAGAGGCGAAGAAGGCGTTAAACGTCTCTGCTTTGTCTATGTCATTGTGAGGAGACCCTCCCCATCTAGTAGCAGACCTATGTTTTCTTTGGTTCTCCTTTTTCTGTTCACATATCTAAAAAAAACTTTTTTATTGTCTCCCACAGACATGGCCAGCTTCAACTCTAGTTGGGCTTTGGCCACACGAATTTTCTCCCTACAAACACGAACAGCATCCCTGTATTCCTTCCTTGTCTCCTGACCCTCCTTCTAGCAGCCGTACACTTTCTTTTTTCGCCTAAGCTCCAGTAGAAGTTCCCTGGTCAGCCAGGCTGGCCTTCTGCCCCGCTTGCCTGACTTCTGATATTTTGGAATCGCCTGATCTTGTGCTTTTAGGAGGCAGTGCTTAAAGATTGACCAGCACTGATGGACGCCAATGCCTTCAAAAGCAGTTTTCCAGGGGACCTTGCTGACTAGTTCCCTGAGCAGGCTGAAGTCTGCTTCTCCCATATCGAGAGCTGAAGTTTTGGTGACAGTTTTCCTTCTGTCACCATAAATTCTAAACTCAACCAGTTCATGGTAACTATGACCAAGACAGCCGCCAATTGCCACGTCTCCCACAAGACCCTCTCTGTTCTCCAGCAACAGATCTAGGAGGGCACCTTTCCTAGTTGGCTCTCTTAGCACCTGCACCAAGAAGTTATCATCTAGGTGCTTTATGAACCTCCTGGACTTGCTTGTGTCAGCCATGTGGTGATCCCAGTTGACATCTGGCAAGTTGAAATCCCCCATTAGGACAAGGCATCTCTTAGTTCTGCAAAGAATAACTCATCGGTGTTGTCGTCCTGGCCAGGTGGTCTCCAAATGGAGACTGTCACTGCCTTAAGCGATCAGGATTCCTTGAATATGATGATTCATACCAACAAACCTTTGAGATATGGATGTGCTACAGTAATCTCCTGCTGGTATTCAGCCTAGTGCATATTCACCTAAGGCAGGCAGATTTTGCAGTCTTCTCTGCACAGCATTAGGAGCCGTACTCACAGTGACAAGCTTCAGTCCGGTTTTTGAAGCCATGCTCAAGATAGATGACCTGCAGAGCCTTCTGTAGAGCTGAGTGTATGCCTAGTGCAAATTGGATGCTGCGAGGTTTTACCAGCAAGTCTCTAAAGAGTTCTGGCTAAACATGTAAGAACATGGTTTTTGAAAGGCTTTATAAGCTGGTCAAATCAGTGTAAATAATCAAGCAGAAGTAATGGCCACCTTTATGTCCTCAAGATTAGTCTCCTGAGATAGCTGAAGTCCACTGCCTGAAAAACAGAGAGAGTAGGGCTCTTTGAAGGAAGAACTGTAGAGATGCTGTAACTTAGACAAACTATTTCTTCATCTCACTATAGTCTTATACACTTTACAAAATGTTAACTGCAAGCATTACTGCTATCCCTACTTATGAGGAATAAAAGGAGAGTGCAAAACAAATAACAGCAGTGTGCTGCTTCCCTTGCCACCATCTTGTGTTAAACTTTACCCAGTGCTGTTTACTGAGATGTCACACCCCAGAGAACAAGGGAAGAAAACTCTTCTTTGTCCAATTTACTGTATACTTGCTAGCTTCATATCTCCAGTGAAAGCCTGATCAAACATGAGCTGCTGCTTAAAGTAGGACGTTTGTTTACCTGTCTTTCTTTTTGGGGTGTGTATAAATTTATTACTTCATTAGTTCCTCTATTTTCTCATCAACTGAAAAATAATTCAAACCTCTGCAAGACTTGTAACCTTTTGAAGTCGGCTCCTGCAAGTCTTTTTTTTTTCTCTCAGAAACTAAGGATTTCCACACTAAATTGGACAGACAGAAAGGTCTTTAGTCCATTGAACCAGGAAGAGCCATTTTATAAAAACAGTATGAGCAGTCTGATGCAAAAGGCAAGTGAAACGTGGCCCAGACCTATCTTTAAAGGTTTAACAGGATTTTCATTTCTAATATCACATTGAAGGAGAGCTCATTTTTCTGTTTGTGGCTCAGGATGCACAAAGTAAACGTGTCCCTAGGAGAAAAAAAAAAAAATGTCTTTAGTACAAAGCATGTCATGGCTCACTTGAAAGAGTAATAGTGAGGGAGCAGTGCCATCTGCAGGATATGTTCCTGCATCCCTGAACATGGCAAGTCATAATGGTCATGTCCTCCAGGCACAGGCATGTATAACTAAAATAGTGTCTCTAAGCAGTCTGCAGTATGTACCTGAGTATCTGTTGCGGATGCTTAGAATACCCTTTACATTTTCCATCATTTCTTCTGTCTATGAGCACTTTCTAACATGCCCACAATCTAAGAGTTTCTCTGAAGGAAAAGCATTTTTCTTCACTTTTCTGAATTAGAATTTCTGATGGCAGCACAGAGCTAGAATCTTCCATGGTGAAAGGAAAGCAATTATTTCCACAACACATATAATAATAATAATTGGGAAAAAAGAAACAAACAAAAAAAACCTTCAGTGGTGAGGAAATATTAAATCAGTAACATTGATCTATGGTTTCCTCCCAGGAGAAAAAAAATGTATTTATATATCCTTGGCAGGCACCAAAGTAATGATTATGAAGAATATTTAAATAAACCAAAAGCAAGAACTGGTTTGTAGAACATACTGCCAGAGGTTACTATGGAGCTGGTGTTATGCATATTCAGAAAGGATTTAGACAACTGCACATATAACAGCAGTTGATCCCTAGCTGCTATTAAAAATGACGCTCTGGATGTAATGCTTTTCCAGTAAATCCCTAAATTTCTGAACTTCTTTGCAAAATGTTGTACACTGTTTCTTGTGCACAAGACCCTTCCCTTGACGTTTGTATTTGCTGCTAATGAGGGCATGATAACCAAGTGCATTGGACATTCTCCTGACTCAGTGGATCCATTACACACAAATCCAGAAAAAAAAAAAAAAAAAAAAAAAAGAAGCATATACGTCCTGGAACCATTCCTAATATTGTATTACAACCTCCAATGCAAAGAAATAACAGTAACAATAATAACAGCCAATAGAGGTTTAGTAAACCATAATTAATGCTAAACAATATAATAGGCTATGCATGGAACTTACTTTCTCCAAGTGGAGGGGGAAAAAGAAAAAAAAAGGAGGCTTGGAGGCTAGCAAAACTGCTGCAACAGAAAATGTCAGAACATAAGTAGAGACTTAATCTCTCTGAATTTGTATTTTATATTAATAAAAGGAACACTATACATTAATGAGTGTATTCTCTCTTTTGGGGGGGGAACCCAAGTAGCTTGCTACATTTAGCCCAATTATTTAAGGCTGTGTGGCTTTGGTAATTGACTTTATCAGTGAAGAGATAAATGTAGACCCTCTCATCAAAAGTTGCTGGGGAATATTCATGTGTTTCTTTCATTTTAGGAGTAAAAGGAAATTCTTAGTGTCTCTCATGGAATATATCATCACAGCTAAGTGACTTTACATTTTGCTCTAACTCAGTTCAGGACTGGTCATTATCCTGAGTAGACAGTGGTATGCTGTCCACCACCAATGATTTCTACTTTCTTTTGCTTCTTACAATCACATTGTATTTTGACCTTTGGAACAGCAGCAGACCTGAAGTGCATAGTGAGCATCAGATAACCTGCATGAGACTCACACTCTCCCAGTCTGAAGTTATTCTTTTTTTTCTGCCTTCAAAGAAATGAGAGACCTGATAGCTTCCATCTCAAATGTGTTCATTTAAAGGCTATCACACTCCCTCTGGAGAGCTCATACAACTTCCCATCTTCTCAGATATAATCAGAGGAAGCTTCCAATGTTAATCTCAGTTCTCCTAATCAAAAGAATGCAAATTTTACTGCCCTATCTCAGTTTGACATCAACAGTACTGACTACTACTTTAGGACAAGGGTTATGCTAAGCTTTTTCTTCCATGGTAGAAATATTTTATAGCTTTACACTGTTTGTAAGATGCCACCTAATTTCAATTACTCATTATCATCATCACTGATAATGTTCACATTTGTTTCAACATTATCACTAGATCACACAGTAGTAGTACTGAATGACCATTTTTATTGCTGACAAGTGCAAAGAGTATATCCACCCTTTTCTCACTGTTTTTTCCCTGCTAGGAACTTTAGGAACAAATTCAAATTTAATGCACATTATGATTTCTATTAGGAACTATAAGCATCTGGTCTGGAAGTGGTAATCAAGAAAGATGATATGCCACATAGTCTGCTGCATGTGGACTTACTATACATTTCTCAGTGCATGTTTCTGATCATTTAAAAATATATTCAGACCATTCCTCTATTGCCTGCTGCTATGCTTAACTTTGTTCACATATTCTCTAGCTGCTATGAATAGACTAGGCTAGACTAGACTAGACTATTTCTTCCCTAGTTCTAGGAGGAGTTCCCTGTTCAGCCAAGCCAGTCTTCTGCTATGATGACCATAGCAACTGTTCTGGATGTGAATGCAAACTGAAGCCAACAAAAACATGGAGATATGTAGCCCAATCAGTTATTCATAAACCAAATAAATACTAAAAAATTTTTGTAGGGCCCAGAAGTAGGTGACAGATAAGCCAGACTAATGAAAAAGTCAAAGCTTGGTGTTTTATTTCAGTACTAGACCTTTCCCTGTTCACAGGTTCTCCCTATTTTGCATCCTTAATTTCATTAGGAGTAGTTCATACTGTGCGAAGTTAAACCCCTAATATTAGAACTGCCAGTAAATAACTAGTGTGAACTCAACTCTTTATTGATGAATCAGGGCTGTGTTTCAGTGCACTACAAGAATGAAAGCTATAAACAGGAGCTGTGAATGGATGTTCCATTACCTGCAGTCTGACAAATACTCCAGCCACTTTCAAATAGGATAAAATCTACTTTATAGAAGATGTTTTGCTTATCTGGTTATCTCATCCATTCTGGGGCACACAGTCTCACTCAAAGAATTCATTGGGAATATGTAATGCACAGACTCAAATTTTAAAGTAATATTATTATAAGAAGTAAAGTGCCCTGCTAACTCATCCACCTGAAAAAGTGTGTGTTCTGAGAAGTCAAATTTCAGAACAGTGGATAACAGGCTGTTGAATTTAAGCTAAACTTAAACAAAATGCACGCTTTTTTTGTTGATAGTAGTGTTTCTATGTTTGTTTGGTGGGTTTTGTGTGTGTGTGTTTTTTCCCTTTAACAAAAATAAATAAATAAATAAACTGTACACTGAAGAACAAGAATGTATCTCAACATGAGTTTATGAAAGTATTGATGTTCTGCTCATTTTGTTCTAGTCATTCTGGTCTGTCTTTCCTTTTATTGGTCCTTTATTGCTGTTGTTGTTGTTGAATCCAATTAAATGTAATACTATTTTGGTTTATGTAAAATTTGTGTGAGTAAACCATGAGATGACAGGATATAAGGGAAAAGAAGATTCATGGGAAAAAATAAAAAATAAAAACATAAAATATTCAGAGTTTCCATTTCTTCTGCCACAATTTTCCAATCAGCTAAAATTAGTCAAAATTACCCATAAGTATTTAATTTCTATACTCTCTGTCAGTCTAGAGGTATTATTGAATCTGCCTCAAAAAATAAAAATAAATTTTAAAAATGTAGTTGTTGATTCTGCCCCTTTTGAGCTTTTGCAGCTCCAGGTGTCATTTAGGGAAGATGGATTGAAAGAAAACCTGAGTGCACAGCAGCTGCCTACAATCAACTAAAAAAATAAATAAATAAATAAAAACTTGCACAACTTTCTTCTGAACCTTTCTGAGAGCAAGTAGAAGAGTTGGGGAAGAGTGTGAGAAGTATCACACCAAGTGCTGCAGGACAATTTAAGCTCTTTTGAGGCCTGATTTCTGTCCTGAAATACTTGCTTGGTGCTGTAATTTAGTCAGGTGCTTTGTCAGAGCAAGGAACAGAATCTGAAATCCATGAATTTTATGGATTTTAAATCTTTTATGCTGCCAGATCCCATATGGTTTTTCTTAATAAACTATTTAGAAAAATGTAATTCTACATTGTCATAAACCTTTATTTTTAGTTATTCCGTCACTTGTCTTAACCCGTATGTTTATCTGTATCATTCCTCATGGACTGCCTCTGTAGGTATATAATGTATTCTGATCACATAGCGTCTATTCATCTATAATGCTGTTGAGTCAGTTGCAGTCATATTTGAACATTTAATAGTTTAACCTTGATATAAATGGCAGTTGAATCTTTTTTCACCACACCCAAATATGTTCCTGACTAGTCATCAATTTTTACTTTTATTCCCCTGTCATTATTATAATTCCATTTTTACAGCAGAAAACCTCCCTCTTTAAAATGTTCATTATCCAGAAATAAATGACACCACCATCATGCTTAATATATACTAGTTTTGTGTGGGTGTTTGTGAGTGTGTGGGTGAGTGAATGCATGTTCTTTCTGAAATTTTATCTCAAACTGAAAACCTGTGGTTTGGTTTCAGGCAGGAAGGTAGCTGTATTCCTAAAGGAAATAGGGAGAATAAAAGCTGGTCCCGCTGAAGAAAAAATAAAATATATTCAGCTTCAGCAGCATCAACATTTCACCCGTCTTGCACTGGAAATGGGAATATATGAAGGACTGAACAAACAACTGTTTTTATTTTACAAGCCATACTGTGCATTCTGTTTTGTACCAGAGGTGGTGTTATTTGTCAGTTACTTTATACCTAGGATGAACTAGGTGTCAATTTTAAGAACAACACCTAGCACAAACTACCAGGAACAACAACTGGTATGTACATTTTCAGGAATACATGCAGAATCACATCCTGACCATTCTCTCTTCTCATAGAGATGCGATGGTGTCTCATGTAGCCCAGCCCTGTGCTAACAGAGCTCAGGAAAGGAGGCTATTCCAAAAGTAGTTTTTAGGTGCAACCTGAGCAAAGGTAATACTTCCCTTGAAAGCTGAAACCCCTTAGGGGTTAAATGAAACAGTTTCATCAGCTGATTATGGTTCATAGGCTAGGAACTGGACCACTCTTTAAGAGAAAGCAGTATGAACCCTTGCCAACCATGGAGAGGTTTTGAATGCACTAAGGGGACATACATAAGAAATTGACTGAAGACAAAAATAAAAATGTACAGGGTTGTAAAGATAGCAGTTTCCCTTATTACTACTTATTACTATCCTTAATATGTCATATTTTTATTGTTATATTACATATTCTTACACAGATATCTTTCTGGATAGCTTAGTAGGCTGCAGCTTATATCTTTTTCAGTCTACAATAAATTTGCATTAGTGATATCTTTCCTTTTTTTTTTTTTTTTTCCTTTTTAGTTACTGTATCCAAAAGATTTACCAATGAATCTTGTAAGTCTCCATAATAGGTCAGTTGGCAAATAGAAACTTTGTTATTATAACAGCACATATAGTGCAGGCTGCTTATGATTTTCTCCAGAAGATTAAGTATTTGACAATAACTTGCCAAAGTATAGTGGCTCTATAAAACTTAAAATCCAGAGGTTCTACAGTTGCCAAAAGAAGGGAATTCATTAAATATATGAAGTAATAGGTGATGAAAAACCTTTGTACACTGCAGTCTATAAAAATAATATCACCATAATTAGCCAATTGCCATAGGAACGTAAGTTCACAGTTTGGATGGTGGAAGAAATGTTTTCTTTACAATTTTGTCTTTATGAGAGAAAATATAAACTTTTTATGACAGTATTTAGTTTTATTTATTTCCCTTGTTCATCACAATATTTCTTCAAATATGCTACCAAATTTTTAGACTCATATGTGTAGAACCTCAGGATCATGGTTATAATTGATGAAACTAGGTTTTTAAGTTACTTAATTATAGTAAATTGATGTGTATATATATAATTTTAACCATATGATTTTAATTAGAACAGAGTAAATTATTTTGCTAAGTTTTAAAGTCTTCTGTGATTCTTGCAGAAATGACAGGAAATCCAATTTTATGAAGTATTTGAGTAAATACATAAGTAGGTATTTTTATGGTATATTTGAACATATTGTGAAGTAGGAAAGGCCTTAGATAGATTCTGTATTTGAACAAGTTTCATACACTAAAGGAAAAGACTTACTGTGCTACTAAATTTTAAGTACAAAAAAGTTTTTTTAAAATAATCTAGTTTTTATTACCACACAATCATAATAGCATCTAGAAGTAAAGTGACATAATTATCTCAGTTCTTTCAATTTGTCAAAGTTAGATTGCCTCTGCCCTAGTAACAGTTCTTTTAATAGTTTTCCCTGCAGGTACCACTGAATGTTTCAGTATGGCTTTGTATTCTGAGAGGGATTTTCCCAGCATGCTTTTCTCATTGGTACCTTTTAAATCTGGCAGCCAGCAAGGAGATTGCCATATGTGATTGCTGTAGGTTGGGCTGCTTCTCTTCCTTTTAAATGGTAAGCTATTTTTAAGTTTCTATTACATTTTGACATTTTATTTCACTGCTCTGAAGTGGTTGCTTACTGCATTGTGAAAATGCTCCTGGTATGTGCAAATTCTGTTTTCTTTCTTTTTCTTTTTCTTTTTTAATCCATATCTGTGGATGTTGTTTACCCAGATTTTAGCAAAGCATTTGACAGTGTTTCCCAGAGTATTCTCCTGGAGAAACTGGCTGCTCGTCACTCAGACAGGTGCACAGCTCACCATGTGAAGAACTGACTGGATGACTGGCCTCAAAGAGTCACAGTGAATGGTCTTCAGTCCAGTTGGTGGCTGGTCACCAGTGGTGTTCCCCAGGGCTCAGTATTGGGGCCAGTTTTGTTTCACAGTCTTATCAGTTATCTGGATATGGGGATTGCGTGCACCCTCAGTAAGATCATAGATGAGGCCAAGTTAAGCAGGACTGCTGATCTTCTTGAGGGTAGGAAGGTTCTGCAGAGGGACTTGGAGAGGCTGGATCCATGGGTTAAGTCCAACATTCAACAAGGGTAAATGCCAGCTGCTACACTTGGGTCACAACAACTTCATGCATTGGTATACACTTGGGGAAAAGTGGCTGGAAAGATGCCCAGCAGAAAAGGACCTGGGGGTATTGGTCAAAAGTTGGCTGAACATGAGCCAGCCATGTGCACAGGTGGCCAAGAAGGCCTATGGCATCAGAAATAGTGTGGCCAGCAGAACTAGAGATGGGATTGTCACTTAGTATGTGGCACTGGTGAGACCACACCTCAAATATTGTGTTCAGTTTTGGGCCTCTCACTACAAGAAGCATATTGAGTTGCTCAAGTGTGTGCAGAGAAGAGCAACCAAGCTGGTGAATGGACTAGAAAACAGAGTGTTATGAGATGCAACTGAGCGAACTTGAGTAGTTTATTCTGGAAAAGAGGAGGCTGAGGGAAGACCTCATGGCTCGCTACAGCTACCTGAAAGGAGGTTGCAGCGAGGAGGATGTTGGTCTCTTTTCTCAGGTGACAAGTGATGGGCTGTGAGGCAATGGCTTCCAGTTGCACCAGGGGAATTTTAGATGGACATTAGGAAGAATTTCTTCACAGAGTAGGTAGTTAAGCATTGCAAGAGGCTGCTCAGGGACATGGCGGTGTCCACATCCCTGGAGGTATTTAGGAGGCGTTTGGTTGTGGCACTAAAGAACATGGATTAGTGATGGGACTAGATAGCACAGGTTTGATGGTTGGACTTGAAAGTCTTTTCCTACCTAACCTAGATGATTCTATGATTACCTGATTCTAAATAAAAATTACAAACTTAGACAATGATATGGAAAAAACATCTCGGGGGAGCTCAGGTACCCTAACAAAATGTTAAGGACAGAAAAAACTTATAATAATTTTCAGAAACCCTTTTTTAGAAAGTTCTGGAAAAATTATGACAGTGATCAACCAAATGGAAAGAAAAAAAAAAAAAAAAAGTACAGCCAGTAATCATAGAATCGTAGAATCATAGAATATCCCGAGTTGGAAGGGACCCATAAGGATCATCAAGTCCAACTCTTGACACCGCACAGGTCTGCCCAAAGTTTAGACCATGTGACTAAGTGCACAGTCCAATCGCTTCTTAAATTCAGACAGGGTTGGTGCAGTGACTACGTCCCTGGGGAGCCTGTTCCAGTGTGCGACCACCCTCTCAGAGAAGGATCTCTTCCTGATGTCCAGCCTAAACTTCCCCCTCCTCAGCTTAACACCGTTCCCGCGGGTCCTATCACTGGTGTTTACAGTGAATAGGTCACCTGCCTCTCCACTCCCCCTGCGAGGAAGTTGTAGACTGCAATGAGGTTCCCCCTCAGACTCCTCTTCTCCAGGCTGAACAGGCCCAGTGCCCTCAGCCGCTCCTCATATGTCTTCCCCTCTAGGCCCTTCACCATCTTCCTCGCCCTCCTCTGGACACTCTCCAACAGTTTAATGTCCTTCTTGTACTGTGGTGCCCAGAACTGCACACAGTACTCGAGGTGAAGACGCACCAACGCAGAGTAGAGCGGGAAAATCACTTCCCTCGACCGACTAGCGATGCCATGCTTGATGCATCCCAGGTTACGGTTGGCCTTCCTGGCTGCCAGGGCAGACTGCTGGCTCATATTCAACTTGCTGTCAACCACAACCCCCAGATCCCTCTCTGTGGGGCTGCTCTCCAGCGTCTCGTCGCTCAGTCTGTACGTATAGCCAGGGTTGCCCCGTCCCAGGTACAGGACCCGGCACTTGCTTTTGTTAAACTTCATGTGGTTGGTGATCGCCCAGCTCTCCAATCTGTCCAGATCTCTCTGCAAGGCCTTTCCACCCTCGTCAGAGTCCACAATGCTAGAGAATTACAAAAAAAAAAAAAAAAAAAAAAGGTAAAGCCAATAATGAGTATAAATGCTAGAGAAATACAAAAAAAGTAGCTCTTTAATACTATTGTATATACAAAATAATGTCGTTAAGTCTTAAGACTGGAAAGTCAAAGAGATGTTCTATATCCTTCTGAGCATACAGAACCCATTTACTTCTGCTAGAACACATATCTGCAAAATTATCATTTGTACAAGCTATGGCCACTTCTAGTTAGTCCCCAGTAAATTTCACGTTTCATGATATATTTGTTTGTTTGCTTCTTTGTTATCTCAGAATTGTACTTACACAGGACCTTCACATACAGTCGTAAGCTGATACCCTGTATCCTCTCACTTCTTGCCCCACATTTTGATAGGTAAGCAGCATTCTGTTGACCCTTTCACCTGCTTAAGTTTCAAACTACTGCCTAAGGTACAAAAATTCCTTTATACTATTTTAACATCTGCTATGCTGTAGCAGAAGAGAAGAAAAGCTTCCCAAAAGCAGTGATCTGTTCTCTTCCCTGCCACCTCCTAAATGCAATTTTATTTTCTTTACTACAAAGGCAGCAAAGATCATTGTACATTCTCAGTAGGCTGCAGATAGCTTACAAGAAAGCTGGGGTTTTGAAACAGTCTTAGTGGCACGTTAGTGTCTGCAATCTGTCAAGAGAGCACAACAATGGAATTTAGATCTGGGTCTTGAGAGTGCAATATCTCACAAGCCTGAAGACTTTGATAATGATAATAAATGGGTTGCCTTAGACAGTTGAGGCATAGATTTCAAAGACATCCTTGAACCACTTCCTCTAACCCCTTCCCACATGTGCACACTCAGATGCTCATCTCCTCAGCAGTTTCTCTGCAGGGAGGTACCATTTAATAGACCCTTACTGGAATTACATTTTAAAATTGTGTTATAAAGCCCTGTTGCTCTGTTGTTCAGGTAAGCTTAAACAACAAATACCTGTACACAGTCAGCTCATTTATTCATTTTTGTGGGACACAGCTGTGTGTGCAAGGTAGCTGTTTATCCAGAGGAAGACATGAATCAAATTTTTAGATGTGGATGTACAAAATGCATGGCTTCCATTTCCCAAAGCGGGAGATAAGTCTTCTCCTTTTAGTTCCATTGTAAGCGCTCAGTGACACTACAGCTGAAACAGAGATCTCAGACCTGCAAGAGAGATAGTGGACAGGACCCGGAGCATCCTCAGCAATTAGAAGGGGCATGCAGGAACTTGAAGGACCAGGCTGCAGATGCACCTGTCTGGGTGACTGGACCTTCTGGTCACAGCCCAGCAGTATGTGGCCAGGGCTGCAAAGGCCAGAACGAGACACTCAGCTATTTTACTATTCCTGTTAGTTACTTTTGACATGGTATTAGAGTCCAAAAGCAAGTTAGAAATAAAAGTAATTACAAAATCACTATATAAATATTAATATATGCAAACACAGAGCTTTATTGAAATTCATATTTATACAGCTATATTTATATAAATGTATTACATTTGTGTATTTATGAAAATAAACATACAAATATAAATGCTCAATCTTGAAATAACTGATTGAAATTTCATAGCTATGTTTTCCGCATGCTGTAAAAAACAACACTCTGTAGGAGATTCAGTTAACAAACTTTATTTGAGGTTGCCCTATATTAGAAGTTACCGTTATAGAATTGTTTCATGTCAGGTCTGATCTTTTGGGCAATTTATGATAAGATACAAAATTCAAACTTAAGTATTTGTAGTTCAGGTATGCAGATTGATTCACCATGCCTTTCTTGCCTTTTGTGTTTCATGTTTGCATTAACATTATTGGAATAAAAGGGAATTATTCAAGAAGATATTTTCTTATAAAATTCAGACACCGTATTCTTTTAAAATTAAAAACATAAGTCTTATTTCAAAAAAATGGAAAATATATGCTAAAAACAAGCACACACAAACATGCACACACACACACACACACACACAAAAAAAAAGAAGCTCTCTAGTTTATATATATATATATATATTTTTTTTTTCTGAAGCAGACTGTGATGCATACTGCCTAATATTTCAACTGGAAAGAAAAAGGCAGACTTCCATGAAATTTAGTGTTCTAGTGAAGTAAGAGAAAGAGCAGTCATGAAATATTGCATGAGAAAACAAAATAAAAAGTTAAACTCCCTTGTGACAAATTATCCTGCCTGAGGAGAAGCCATGTTCTTATTGGTTTGATCCCTGGCAGCAAAATACCACAGACTTCTTCTGAGGGTAGTGATTGTTTAACAAGATGTTCCTCATCTTCTCTGCATCTTCTGATGGCAGCAGCATACCCTCTTTCACTTCCAGGAATATGTCTAATATTCTAGAAGTATAAGCAATACAAGAAACTGTTGTTTTCATGCATAACTACTAGAACCAAGCAATCCTCAAAATGATATTTTTAATATTATTTCTCTTAGGATGTTTAGCATCAGTGCTCCACTTTCCCTTGGTCTGGGAGTCTGTATGACCTTCAGCAGACTGTCTAGGAGGGCATCGCTGTGACTCAGCCACCTGAAGTGACCTGCAGGTGCCCACTGGCCCAGCTCACACCCCTGCAACAGAGGTTTCTAGGGATGCCTGCCCTGTAACTCCCACAAGTGGTAGTGCTCAATTACTGCCAGCTGCGTACCCTCCCCTCCCTTCTCCAAGAAATCCCAGTTTTCCCGGTTGCAAACCTTATTTATGTATTTTCCGTAGCTGATCATTACCTGTTTGAATTTCTTATGGCAACCATAAAACTACAGATGTCATCTCACTATGTAGACTTTCTGATTTCATTTCCCTGTGGAAATGCCCATAGGTTTGTTAGTATAGCATTAAAATCAGAGCTGGAAGTGGGAAATAATCTCTCCAACCAATGACCACATGAAAAATTGTCCTTTCCAAAAAAGATTTAGGAAAGCATTAACCTAACCAATTATCACCAAGTTTGGTTTGTTTGCTTTTTCTCCACCAGTTCTCTAGGACTATTGTTGGGAATGGCTGACAAGATGGTGGCAGGAGAAAAAGAAGGCTCCAGGACTGCAGCAAAATCTGCTTGCTGGTTTAGTTTCATCCAAAGGGAAATACAGCTCGTGTTCTTCAAGGTCTGCCCACAGTGTGAGAGCCAAGTGAGGCAAGTCATGGGAAAAGGAAATTACCAGATAACTCACTTCAAGAGTGCACTTCCAATCCAAATGATATTGCTAATGTTGACTACTTATATGCTATGTGAAGGTACAGGATGCCTTAAAGTTTTATTGTAAAAATAAGCACAGAATGAAATTAAGTGTTCTTTTGAAAATAGGACTACACATCTAGCACAATTATATTTAGGGAAATCAGAGCTTTTAGTTGCAAAGCAAATTTACATGTTTCTTGTAATATCATTTGAAAAACTGCAGATATTTCATACTGGTCTGAGTATGGAGGGGGCAGGGGGCATTCCTTGGTTAGAGTATGTCTATGTATATGAATTCCACATATTTGCTTTATTTGTCCTTTAGGCCTAGGAAATTCAAGAGCTTGTGAAATATTTATACCATCTGCCTATGTGTTCCCTAACTCAAATCAAGCACTTTTGGTTCCCAAATTTCCCATCTTTCCCATCATTACCTCCCATCTTTGAAAAAATAAAACAAAATAAAATCACAACATAACCTAAGACAGAGAGTCAAGTTTTTTCCATTGTTGATTTTTAAATTATTTAATTGGAATAAAAGAAAACAATGTACCCATGTAATCACAACAGTTACAATGCCATAGTCATTATCTTCTTGTATTTAATTTTGAAGGGAATAAATTTTACACAGGTTACAATGCTGAAGGGGAAAAGAATATTTGCATGTAACAACAACTTTTATTTCTGCTGTGAAGTAATATACCTTAAACAGCAGTAAACATTCTAATGAAATAGCAGCTGAAGCAGTAGAGCATAAAATTAATATGCATCAAATGACAAAAAGGAGATGATCAGTTGATAGGCTGTTCCATAAAGTTTGCATGCATAATTCAAATGATGTTCAGCAATTCATGGATCTCACAGTTATAGCCTTCTTTTATTGCCAAGTCACAAAGTATATTTGCTAAGGTAGAAATACCACGTTTTTTTTTTTCATGGCAAAGTTTAAACAATTCAGATATCAAGTATTTGATTTGCCCAGCAGTGTTTTACAAATGGGGGGTAGGGAGGGAGGGAATGAGTATAGCAAAGTCTTCACTAAATTCAAAGACAACAGACCAACTTTTCACACACTTTTTTTTCCAATATAACTCAACATAACTTCAGTTCCTGGAGAGAAACGTATACTAAAATTGAGAAGTATTCCAGATTTCAGGTTGATTACTTGAACATTAGTGTCACATAAATGCTTGCAATTTAAGCTGTGAAAAACAATAGCATACAGATTTCCTATAGAGAAAGCACTGAAAAGAGTATATATATAGAGTGGTTTGTATACAGCTATAGAAAGAGTTTATACTTCGTAATAGAGAAGGAGTCTGATATATTCTGCAGTTTGCATTTGATATACAGGTAGGAACAAAATGTTCCTACCTGGAACATGTAAAACACAGAAAATCTTAAGCCTTCTGGTCTTTCCAACCTAAGAATTACAATACAAGTGCAAAGTGATTTGGGTCCTTGGCTCTTCAAGGAGAACGGTCTGCAATGAAAATGGCATGGAAATATAATAGTGACAAAGATGTCAAGAAACCAATATGTTCCTGTTGTACTTGTGAGAGTATGCATGGATTCCTAAAAGAGGGGGATGTATATAGCAATAGAAGATGCAAACAGCAGGTTATTACACAGACATGCAGTATTCTGCTAGTTGGTGTAAAGAAAACACTGAAATTAGATATTTGGCAAATTTAGATTTCACTGACAAATTTTCATATAAGTCAGCTGGGTAATTAAACGGAAAAGAACTCAGTCAGTTGGACCATGAAGAGACAGTATAGAGATGGTTATTATTATTTAAGTATTAATGCATCATTGGAAACTTTATCAACACAAGTTTTAAATTAAATAATTTCTTTTGCTGTGGGTCTTTGAGGAGTCTCTTCCAAAAGCAGAATGCCTGAGAGAGGCCAAGGAAAGATAATTTATTGGCTGACTGGAGAACCATTAGCCAGGAAAGAATATCAAATGGAAAATACATTCCAAATATGTCCAAACATTTCACTTGCCATTAGTGAAAGAGAAATCTAATAATAAAGCTGTAAGAATATGAAAATTCTGTTTTACGAAGAAATCCAAATTTGGCTTTGTTTTGAAATGGAACGAAACACAGCATTTTTTGACATAATCTGCAAGAGAGCTCAGTGAGGGGGGAGGGGAAAAATGTTGTCTCAGTCAAACCTGTTTCTTGGTGGTTCATATTGGTGTCAATCAAAGGTATGAGATGAATTTTAAGACAATATTTGACAAGCAATTTAAAAACAAAAATTGGTCTTATTTCAGTGGCTGAGACTGATTAAAAAAAAATCACTGTGAAATGCACAGTCCTTGGAACTTTAATATTGATAGAATTGCACATTCTCAGAGGATTTAGCTCTTCTGACTGAGGAGCTTCATCTTAACAAAGGTATCTACTAAGGCCTAGATATTAGGAAAAAATGACAGTATCAATTGAATCACAGTTCTGTGCTACCTGTGAATACTGAAGACTTCATGCAGTTGGATTGTGAATGGGCCCCCTGGACACTTTTTATTTTGTGTAGCCCTGAAAAATACAGTATATTTTTGAATCTATTCTCCCTCTCTAGAGGCAGGGTGTGATTTACA
Source organism: Anser anser (assembly GCF_964211835.1). NCBI lineage: Eukaryota > Metazoa > Chordata > Aves > Anseriformes > Anatidae > Anser > Anser anser. The sequence goes on along the minus strand of NC_139720.1, from coordinate 123,760,221 downwards.
TAGCTAAAAGTAAGTTATGAGTAAGAAAATGCATTAAACTCATGCAGAATTCTTTTTTGGACACTTTTAGTCACTTGGGATGAAATCCTAGCCATGTTGAATTTGCTGGGAAGCTGGATCATGATTTTTAACTAGTCATGATTTCAACTGTTAGTGTCTATTTAAGCACTGCAAACTTGCATTTAGCCTTCTTAGTCATTCAGATTTTGCCCTACTGACTAGAAAAGAATGATTTAATATTGTGAGGATAAAAGTGGAGAGCCCGAAGTGTTATATATTTTCTCTTTCATTATGTGCTCTCATTTTCTTGTGATTTTATCCCTTTGTCCTTTCCTATTTGATTTTCTTGCTAAGCATTCATTGTAATAAAGTGCCATGTTCAATGGAGTTGCAGTAAGAGATTTAAATAATAGCAGGTGTAGATGTGTAGGAATTTTGATTGTAATGTGCTGCTGTGAAGAACTCATGCATTTATAGTGCAGTATATTTCTGAAACCATTATGGCAATAAGCCAATCAGCTTGAATGCATCAGGGACACTGCTGCAAATGTATAGAGCTGATGGAATTCATTTCTGTCACTTATTCTTGAGGTAGGATTAGAGGAAATTTTGATCAGTTCATGCATCTCCAATTTGGCCTGCAGCTTTGAGCTCTGGCTATAGCTGAGCTCTCAAGCTGGGCACAGATGGGGCTGGATAGTATCTGGGTGAGAAGCTTCCAAAAAAAATCTGAACGCTGCAATGTGTAGGTGTAGGTAACTCACCAGGCAGTACGCTTTCCTCAGGTCTGCTCTTTACATCTTTGCCTTTCACTATGGCAGCAAACACTAGCTTGCTAGATGTATTCCTTTTGAAGATAAGAGAGAAGATCAAGTTCTTCAACAGTTGAAAATTCTATTATAAGTTCTTCAATACTAGCCTTGATATCATGTCTAGCTTCCAACTCAAGCAATTCCCTTACATTCAGATGACTTTTTCTCATTTCATTTTCAAAAGGAGCAAATTAAAACTGCTGTCAACATAAAATAGATTTGATTGCATTTTGCTGAGAATTAGTTGAAGCTATCTGTGTTAGGAGAATGAGGAGTTTGTTCTGGGTACTAATCATGACAAAGTGAAAAAACTCATTTTTATACATTTATCTGTTGAGAAACTATAACTTCTAGGACTGTTTGTAAAGATAATCTATTATCTCTTCAAATTGTCCTGAATCTTGCAGTTGAACTCAAGCTTTATTTTTTGAACTATGACTTCAGTTGTGCTTGAAAACCTCAGTTACAAATTCAAGCTGCACTACAGCTGGGAATATTTTCAGCATGTTATGTAGGTACATATAATGTGACTTACAGCTCACTCTTCTATAAAGAATTTGCAAACCCCCTAGACATGGTGTTGAACAAGAACGAATATGGACCACTCTGGGACATAGTAGAAAAGACCATTTTTCAGGTGCTGACAGAATGTCTTGCTCATTAGTTTTAAGACTACATTGCAACCTGGGCCATGTGTCTCTCAGATCCACTTCCAACACATTTGGAGCTTAGGAAATTCTGTTAAGCTCTCCAAGTAGAAAGGAAAATTTTATTGACTTCTATTACACCATGACCGTGCATGAAACCTGGAAGGTGAGTTTGGTGCTTGGAAGTTATGCTGATATATCTCTGGGGATATGTGGGGAGGGGTGATGTGCCAGTGTGGTTTTGTGAAATGTTGGTCATGCTGTGGGTCAAGGTTTGCTGAAGTCATTTCTCCTGTCTAGAGAAAAATCAGGGGAACTACACAAATGTGTACTAACTAAGGGTCTCTTCTTGTCCTGAATTTGCTACCCTACTGATATTGTTTTGAAATCACACAGTGGATCATTGAATTTTTTCTACTTCACATTATTTTCAGTTAAAAATGAGTTGTAGAAAATATAATGGATGACTTAAGAATAACCCTGTGAAATTGCATGGAGGAACATTACTTGCATGAAGTGCTTAGCAATCAAAAGCTGCCATTACACCCATTGACACAACATCATCACATCTCCTTAGTAACTCGCCCCCAAAACTAACAAATGCGGACAGGATGATAATTGATGTAATTTTGGTGAGGAAATCATCTATGATCCACCAAAATTTATTCAAGAGATGTTGTCATCCTGTAATCTTTCAAAGAAATGGGAAAAAAAATCTTTTGTGTAGTGATGATAGTGTATTCTAACAGACAGGAGACAAAGTGACCTAACATGCAAATTATATCTGTAACAGAATAGCCGTTACTATAGTATTTAACTTAAACAAAAGCACACAGGATATCAAATTTGCCTCAGAAGCAGGTGTTTAGAATGGGCTGGCTCTTTTATTCACCTGCAGCTGAGCTATTTTTTCAGTCTTACTGAATTTTTGCTCAGTGTAGTTACAAGACAAATTGCGTGTGCTAGGGTATGTGATAAAAGCTGGTCTGCACACCAAGGGAGCTCAGAGAGATGAGGGAGGAGGGCATCCCAAATAATGCCCTGATCAACCACTCCCAGGCCCACCCCAGGTACCACCAGCCTATCAAAGGCCCAAAGGCAGGGGGAAACCCAAATTAAAGACTCAGAGGGAGTGACACTGTGACACCCTGTCTGGGGTCCTCCCAGGGTTGTTCCAGCAGAACCTAAGCCCCAGTGTCCATGTGTGAAACCCATCACCATGAGTCGTTGGGTGCAGCTCTCTGAATCAAATTTTGGACTATGGGCGGTTGCTGCTTTGCCATGGGACGCGTTATGGGATGCAGGGGAATGTTTGGGATTGCACGCAATTTGCTATGGGATATTTAGAGGAAGAATCAAAGGTGAGAAAAGGGGAGGGATTTAGGCCATTTGGGTTGGGACAAGTGTGGGAAATAGAAGGAGAAGTGAATATAAGTGTACATTTGCATGTAAGCAAGGGCTGGTGAATGCACTTACTTGTCTGGTCCTGCCCTGCTCTTAGAATCACAGAATCATAAGATGGTTTGAGTTGGAAGACACCTTGAAGACTATCTAATTCCATCTCCCCTGCCATTAATTTGACGCAACAAGGAAGGCTAAAGCCCACCTAGAGATGAGGCTTGCGAAAGAGATCAAAGATAATAAGAAGGGGTTTTTTAAGTATGTAAACAGTAAAAGACAGTAAAAAACAAACAAAGAAACAACAAAAAAAAGACAGTAAAAACAAAAAAGACAGGGATCTCCTGGAAAGAGTCCAGTAGAGGGCCACAAAGATGATACGGGGCCTGGAGCATCTTCCCTATGAAGAAAGGCTGAGAGACCTGGGTCTGTTCAACCTGGAGAAAAGACTGAGAGGGGATCTCATCAAAGTGTATAAATACCTGAGGTGTGGGAGACAGAGAGATTTGGCCAACCTCTTTTCAGTGGTTTGTGGGGACAGGACAAGGGGTAATGGCCACAAGATAGAGCACAGGAAGTTCCGCACCAACATGCGAAAGAACTTCTTCACAGTGAGAGTGACGGAGCACTGGAACAGGCAGCCCAGGGAGGTTGTGGAGTCTCCTTCTCTGGAGATATTCAAGGCCCGTCTGGACGCCTACCTGGGCAGCCTGCTCTAAGGAACCTGCTTTGGCAGGGGGGTTGGACCCGATGATCTTTCAAGGTCCCTTCCAACCCCTTCAATTCTGTGATTCTGTGATTCTGTGTAATGGGTGGGGACACCTTCCTCTAGACCAGGTTGCTCAAAGCCCCCTCCAATCTGGCCTTGAACATTTCCAAGAATAGGGCATCTACAACTTCTCCAGAAAATTGTGCCACAACATCACCACCCTCATATGAAGAATTTCTTCCTTTTATCTCCTCTAAGATTACCCCCTGTTAGCTTAAAATCATTACCCCTTGTCCTACCACTACAATCGCTGAAAAAGAGTCCCTCCCCTGTTTTTCTGTGGGCCCCCGTTAGGTACTGGAAGGCTGCTATAAGGTTGCCCTGGAGCCCTCTCTTCTCCAGGCTGAACAACCCCAGCTCTGTCAACCTTTCTTTATAGGAGTGGTGTTCCAGTTCTCTGATCATCTTTGTGTCCATCCTCTGTACTCATTCTAATAGGTTCACATCCTTCTTGTGCTGGGGGTCCCAGAGGTGAATGCAGGGCTCCAGGTGGGGTCTCCCAAGAGCAGAGTAGGGGGGGGAATCACCCCCTTTGACATGCTAGCTACACTGATTATCATGGTCTTGTGATGACAAGCTACGCTTGATCATCACAGTCTGCCTGCCTCCTTACTGTAGTCCATCTTCAGTTGTTTTCTGGTAAGGGGCTCTTTGCTCTGTGTGTGGGGGTGTATGGGGGTTTGTGGTGTCAGCTCCTGGAGTGGGGCTGCAGCCCTGGGACTGGTGTGTCCAGGTGCCATCAGCTGGGGAGCATGAGCTCAGCTGATGGATGAATCCACCTCATACCAGGTGAACACACTTCTGCTGAAGGAACTCTGTCCTGCTCCACCAGGGAGGGGAACCAATGAGGCCACTGGTGCTGTCTGTGCTCATGAGGGTGCTCTGAGTGTCACTATGCGATCCGTGCACCCCGCTGGCTATACATATATATGTATGCATGTGTTGTGTACGTGTGCTCTCTGTGTGGGTGCCCACTAGGCATACATTTTCAGCTTTGCTACTGGATGCATCTGGAGACACAGAGTGGCAGTGGCCTCGCCTCTCTCGAGCTGCCAGATCCAGCAAGATATATTTCCTCTAACAGAATGAACAGCAGTTTTAACAAGTCTGAGCAGGGATACTGATTAGTTTCCTGAATGCAGTCCTTTCCTTTGGCAGGACAGATTTATTCCACCTGTCAGAAATAATGCCTACCCCGGGAGTCCACTGGTCACTGTGAGGTCCTCAATCAGTGCTGGCAACCATAATTCGCATATTTTAAATTTCCCATTAAAACCACTCAAATACAACAACGCATCTTAATTCTATCCTGTCATTTAATTGCTAGATTGTGAAAACTCAGACACAGATGAGTTACAAATGGAAGAAGGTTTTTCAGCCTATGAATAATGCTTTTTGTGTCCAACTTTCAAAACTGTATGTGTAAGCAGTAATGAGGACTTGCTTAGACACACAAAATTTGTGTGACCGTGTGTGCGTAGGATGGTATTGAAGTGTTGTTCTACAGGAATTATTGTGCTATACCAACATACATATGCAAATGAATGAGGGAGAAAAATATTTAAATAAAGAAAAACAAACAAACAAAAAAAAATAAGATCAAAAAAAGAATCAGATTTCAAGGAAAACAGAAAGATGTCACAGAACATAACTAAAAAATGCTGAGTTCCATGAAGCACCACTGTAAGACACAGAAAATGATTAATACGGTGCAGATTACTGGAAAAAATCCATAGATGTTTAAAAACCTTAATTGGCTATTTCAGTCTCAAGAGAGAGGAAAAATAAGCCTGTTATTGAAAAGCACATGAGCAAGAAAGAAAGTTTTTGCTAATGTCAGCATGTATCCCAATCCCTCTTTCACAGGCATAAGGTGAATATTGATTTTTTTTTTTTTTATGTTTCTGTAAGGAAGTTCTGAAACAGGATTCAGTGGCTTTTTTTCTTTTTTTTTTCTTCTCTCTTCTTTGAATACATATGAACAGTATGCATTTTCTTTCCCAGCTATAGCAATGGTATTTTGCTGCTGCCTTAGTTTTAACCAGTTTTATGTGTAGAAAAGCACAGTGTTGCACGATGTCAGTGATTCTGCAGAGCATAATGTTGATGGAAATGGCAGGCTGCTGTTGGAGACAGAGATGGTGTTATGGGAAGCCCAGGCTCTCTGTGAACAGTCAAATGAGGGTCTCTGGGAAAACATGGAGCAGCAACATCCATGCTTCACTGAGCTCTCACAAGAGAAAGTGTTCCAGATGCCTTTTTATGGGCTTGTGATGAAATTGAGATGGCACCATTGCATATTTCCAAGATTAGAAACATTAACATTTCCTTCACCACATTTGGGTGCTGCTTTGACAGAGTATGGCATAGCAGACACAGACCTGCTGTGTCGCAGATTTTGCCAGGCTCTGTAACAGCCGTCATATGCTGATTTAATCTGCTGAATTTTTTTTTAGTCTTATTATTTATTATTATTATTTTACTTCATTTTTTCTCTTCTTTAGTATAATTTCTGATGTATAAAACCCTGTGCTATTTGCAAAGCGAAAGCTATGCAGTAATTGTAGTGTTTCACTTCTGATGTAAAGCATTCTTCTTTGGACATGTTGCAAATGAGATTAGCTGTTTTCCTTTCATATTCTCTGCATACTAATTCCATCAGAACTGCTACGTTATGCAAGCATATGGTTCTTTTTCTTCTTTTCTTTCCTTTCTATTTTTTAAGACAGTTTAAAGAAGTAAATTAAAATCCACTGTTAAGTGAAACCTGTTTCTCTCAGAAAAACATAATAATGGTCATTGAGATAACAGTGCATGCTGATATTGTAATGAACTGATGTAATGCACTGCATTTCATAGACTTGAGGCAATCAGGCACTGAAAATTACCCATCCACTGAGCTTACCCACCCACACTGATAGCTTAAGAACAGTCCCTCTAGGATATTTCTAAGTGTTTTGAACAGTCTAGTTTTTAAATTTCACAAGTGTCAAGACTGCCTTGAAAAAAAAGAAAATCAAAGAGACATGTCATGTACATCTGTATTTAACATCAAATACTACAACCTTGAGGTTAAAAAACTGTTCTCATTTACCAGAATGCAATTTATTTCTATGCAGAATATTTAGAACTGCAACTGGAAAATATGATTTAATGCAGGTTGTTGACTATCAGAAGGTGCCAGACTGGTATAAAATAAATAAGTTTAAAATATTACATGCAAAGGATTCACTATGCTGTTTAAAAAGTTATGACACAATAGTGTAAATGGGTTCCAGAATAATATTATTAATAAGTACTTTTTTTTTTTTTCTGTTGTTTGAATAGAAATTCTGGGAGTTGTCATTCAGGAAAGATGTTGGCCAAATGAGTGTCTAGAAGAGGTGAGAGGTCTAGGAAAAATGAACATCTAAAAGAATCCAGACATGTATCTTTCCACAAAATGATGTTTAAGATTAATAGCCTTCAACTATGCAGTGGTCTTCTGTCATAAAGTTTATCTGTGTGGTTGGTGAATAAATTGAGAAAACGGGATTGTGTTACAATACAGAAGGATCACCTTAGATTCCTGGGCAACTTTTGAATTTTAAGTGTAGTGACACAGAAATAGATTGAATGTGGGTGTATTAGACACCCCATCACTGAAACTTTTAGAGTTAGGTTAGACAAGTTCTTCTGATATGGTATATAATTCATCCTGTCAGGACGGGGGGTGGATTAAGTGATCACCTGAAATCCCTTCCAGCCATATGACTATTTAGAACAGAATATACACCTACTGTAATTTATAACCCATTTCAGCTTTACTGCTTCTCTTCATTTCTTTTTCTTGTCACCTTTACTGTTCTGTAATAAAGTAACTGATAGAAAAAGGGTTCCTTTGCTGAATTACTCCTCTATGGTTTATGTTAAAGAAACATTGAGAGCATACCAAGTCCAAGCCTACTGGATTCTTTGGGAGCAAAACAAAACTTTAGGTGCCTACTTCACGCAACCAGTAATTGCTTTATACCTATAAAGGCTCTAAGTCTGTCCCATAACTAAGGCAGCAAATACCGTCCAATGTTTTCCCCAACATTCAGTAAAACTAGAAAAAAAAAAGAAAAAAAAAAGGAAAAAGGAAAAAAATGAAAGATAAATAAATAAATAAATAAAGATACAGATAAACAGAACCATGAACTTTATACTGAGCAGAGTTTTCTGCCCCTTTCATGATTCATCTCGAGTAAGTGCTGCCCGCTGCAGTGTGCCCTGAGAGACTAGTTTCCTGGCAGTGTAGCTCAACAACCTGACTGGAATCAATACTGGAATCAGTACTCGAGTACTCTGTGCAGTTTTGAGCACTACAGTATAGGGAAAATATTAAACTGTTAGAGTGTCCAAAGGAGGACTGCAAAGATGGTGAAGGGTATAGAGGGGAAGACATATGAGGAGCAGCTAGGTCCCTTGGTTTGCTCAGCCCAGAGCAGAGCAGGCTGAGGGGAGGCCTCATGGCAGCCTGCAGCTCCCTCACGAGGGGAGCGGAGGGGCAGGCGCTGAGCTCTGCTCTCTGGGGACAGCGACAGGACCCGAGGGAACGGCATGGGGCTGGGACAGGGGAGGGTCAGGCTGGGGGTTAGGAAAGGTTCTGCACCCAGTGGGTAGTCAGGCACTGGAGCAGGCTCTGTAGGGAAGTGGTCACAGCACCGAGCCTGACAGAGTTCAAGAAGCATTTGGTCCACTCTCTTAGACACATGGTCTGATTTATTTGGGTGGTCCTTTGGGGACCCAGGAGTTGGACTCTGTGATCCTTGTGGGTCCCTTCTAACTCAGGATATTCTATGGTATCACAGCTCACTTTCAAAAAACCAAACAAAACCAAAACAAAAAACAACACTGTGAAGTGGGGAGGAGGACAGAGAGAAATGAGAAAGCTAATGTCTGGCACACCGCAGGTGTACACCACAGGTTCACAGGGCAGGGCATCTGGGCACAGGGGCCTAGAAATATTCTCAACTCTACTGACCGAGCAGGAGTTGTTATATATGAGTTGTTTCTGAGCAGAATTTCTAGCTAGAATGATTAGTTCCACGTGATTCCCGTTAAGGGTCTTAGAGTTCAGAGGTGCAGTCCAGTTACCTTAATTTAAACAGTTACTGAATATTAACTGGGCTGTGATAACTTGTCCATAGCAAATGTCAGTGAAAGGTTTCTGTTCACAATGCAAATATCACAGAAGTGACAGGAAGAAACTGTTGCAAGTCAGTTTACAAACAGTAACTTCTTAAGATTTAGGACTCATTTACAAGAGCAGGCTCAACCATCATTCTTACATTCCTCAATTTCTCCGCAGTTTGGGGGTCTGGATTTTAGACACAAATAACTCATAAAGTACAGGTCATATATGCTTCCTTACTCTAATTTGGGAGTAGATGTTCATGCTCAGATTCCCCCACACAGCAGAATTTTTGTTTATTTGATAGTCATCTAAATGAGAAGGAGGGTTTTCTCCTAAGCATTCCAGACACTAGAAAAACAACAATGCTCGCCAACATTCTAGAGGTCATCCCTAAAGATGACCTCCCACTACCATTCAGAAAGCCTCCTATGGCTTCCTGATGAAGATAAGATGAAAAAAAAAAAAAAAAAAAAAAAAAAAAAAAGAGAGAGAGAGACATAAAAGACAAAAGGAAAAAAAAAAAAAAAAAAGCATCCTAGTTCTAGTACTGATCTTTTTGGTCACTTTGTCATTCAGTCCTATGTGCTGACTTCAGTGTCAAAAATAAGAAAAAGATCTGTCAGCTGGGAGATATCTAATCTCTTCCAGAAATGAGGGTGACACCAAAGGCTCCAGGCCTCACTTTACCTAACTGTAGAGACTGATAGCTTAATGTATAATCTGTGTCTAGCCTTTTTCTATAAAGTATGAATCACTGACTCCATCCTAAAACCGGTAAACTGGGATCAAACGCCATCTGGAGGCGCTTGTGCTTCTCCGTTCACTCCAGACAGAGACTAGATGCCCCCATCGACTGGATGTCAAATTTTCAGACAGCTCAGTTTAAGCAAGATGAAAGTCCCCCTATGTGACAAAACAGTGAGTGCTAAGATAACATGAAAGCGCATGATCTTTTTTTTTTTTTACTTTTTTTTCTGAACCTGAAGGTAGTGTCATTTTCCTTATGTAAAATCAGTAAATAACATAAGTACACACAGAAAAACAGGTGTCTGTATGCCATGTGTGCTTGTATAAACATTTGTATGGTTATTTACCTTCATCTAGACACAGTGTGAATATCTAAAAATATTCCGGCCAATTTCACTGCTGACATAAGCAACGAAATGACTACTGATTTATACCAACAATGTGAACGATTTGTAGATTTGCCTGCGGTGCCAGCTAACACGTTATAGCCCTGTGTCTTCACTGTGCTTGTTGATTTAAGGACATTGTTGTCAAAGTTCTTCTACAAGCCTTTAGTGGTTTTAGCTATTGAAACTTAACTGTGTACATTTCAGACTTAAAACTCTAGACTTCCACAATATAAAATGAATATTAAGACTGCTACAACAATATGTGTGTGCAGATCTCAAACTGCATCTCAAAATTTCAAAATGTCCTGATACAGTATTTGCTTACACTGTTCAGGACTTTTATTCAATGAGAGGAAAACAGATTGGCTTTCTGACATTTTATTTTATTTTATTTTATTTTATTCATTTCATTTCATTTCATTTCATTTCATTTCATTTCATTTCATTTCATTTTTATTTATTTTTATTCTGTTGCTGTTTATCACAATGCCCAGAAGATCCACTAGAGGAAGAAGTTCTACCTTTAAAGAGAGATGGAAATGACTGACAGTCTAATAGATTCAAACTGGTATATGAGGCCATTTCATAACAAGAAAATTAAAGTTGTAGAATCATTCCTTTGTGAGCAGAGTTATTGCTCACTAAGCATTACCAGCATTCATAGTCTATCCATATCCACATCAGCAAACTGCTGGGGGAAATTATATATATATATATATATATATATATATATATATATAAACTTGGAAGATTATGAATAAATGCCTTGCCTTTCCTTACCTAAAAGAAACACTCATAACCATACTAACTACAAGTGCAAGCTGGTTTCTAAATTATCCTTTCTCAAATCTCTTCAGAGAAAAGGCTATCACACAGCAGCAACCCCTACCGAATGGTGCTTTGTGATTAGAAGCCAGCTACTGCTGGTGTTACAGCCCTGACCACAAGCAATGGGCAGCTCTGCTGAGGCAGAAGGAAATGTTTTGTGGTATAGCCCTGCTTCTTTCTAGCTGAAGCAGTCAGTGGGAGGACTGCATAATTAAATTGCCTGGGAGGCTGCTTTTAGTTAAATGTCTGTAACATAGTTGAGGGCTGAAAAATGTGCTCAGAAGATTCATGCCCGGGATGACAGGGATAGGGAGCAAATAGAGAAAATACATAAACATTTTTAGAAATCATTTTTATAATTGAACTGGAAAATTACTGGTATGTTTAAGCGAGTGAGGGGAAAAAATCCATGCATAAATAGACAGCTTCCCCTTCACACAATTTTCAAAGAATCCAGCCAAGTATTTTGCCACTCTTTTTGGTGGAAAAAGTGCAGATGCCTTTGATAAATTAAAGCTACTGATTTATATGGCCAGATTACTGTCGTACTGCTGACCTGATCACACAAGATTTACACCTTGTGAGAAACCATATATATATTTCCCCTGTGTCAAACACAGTTATGTGGCAATGTCAAACTGGAGCTGCAGTGTCAGCATTGCCATGGGAAAGGACCCCTCATGTGACCCTTTGAGTCAGGCCGTTCAGGCTTTGAGTCCTGAGTGGGTCTAGCAAAGCAGCTCCCAAGCAACCTTGAGCATGCTCCTGCAGTGCTAAGTACCTGGGAGTGTAGACATTACATGTGGAGCAAAAGAAAATTGACAGGGAGAATCCCCTTCCTTTTGGGAAAAAATAAAATAAAATGAACTTTAGAAACCTGGCCTCATACATTCTCAGATGCTTAATAGAAACTTAAAGACCAAAATCCATGCATGGATCTACACAAGGTGCCCAGGTCTCAGCAGGTTAAGTATGAGGACATGATCACAGTGCCATATTCAGTAATTTTGCAGATACTGTCCAGCCCCACAAACACAAGAAGAGCACAGGTCTCAAGACTGAATCACTCTGAACACAAGCTGCTGAAACAGCTGCAGGGATAATATTTTTCCCCTCCTGCTCGTTCTTCTTTCCAATGGATATGAAAAGCCACGGGGTCACCTGCCTTTGATCTGATACTGAAGGGCAGCAGCAGCGGTGCAACTCCATTCCTGAGACCTATTCTGCCCCTACACATCCCTCTGCAGAGACCTTTTATGGTGCAGAACAGTCACTTTGGAGGGTGCCAGGCGTGGTGGTTCCCAGTCACACAGCTCCATGGGTGCAGAAACACCTCTGCCCTCAGTTTCAGCGGGCAGCCAGTAGGACAGGCACCAGTCACCAGAAGCTGGAAGGGTAGAAAAGGGGACCACGCCAGCCGATGTTATGCTGCTGCCAGCAGAGCTTCGTTCACAGCACAGTGTAGCACTGCTCATCATAAGATGGGACTGGCTGCAAGCTTTGTCTACACCTGCTGCCAGGGACATCCACAGAAATCCTCTCTCGTGTCTCTGAGGTGGCAATAGCCATAGCCATGTAGGACATTCAACTCAGAGTTCACTCACCCTGCGGAGGACAGAGTCAAGGCAGAAAAGTATTTGTCCCAGTAATTCTTCCCAATGAAAACTTGCGCTTTAGAGCACTGACAGGCAAAGGCTCTGGGCAGTGGAGTAGCTTTTCTTACTTCAGCAAGCACTGTATCCTCACAGAAGACTGAGCAGGTTGCTCTTCACTCCTGCACAGCTGCTACTGTGCAGGTGCCAGTGCAGCTCAGGTGCCAGTGGAGGAAAGAGCAAGCCATCTAGTCCCAGCAGGTTGGTGAAGATGCCTGTGTCCTCCTCTGCATCTGCTTCTCGAGTAGGTTCTTCCCTACTCTGCAATATTTTCTGGACTTGATACAGAGTATTCCCACAGGCACCCTTTTGCTCCAGCTCTGGCCTGTTTTGCGAATTATAATCTCTATCCATTTGCTTCCAGTCAGTTCTTGGCACATTGTTTCCATACTAAAATCATACCCTTCCTCACTCTGTTCCTGAATCATGCCGATTTCTTCTCTCCCATTCCTGTGTGGATCCCAAGTTTTTATCTTGGTTTCTCCTATAGGTCTTTTTAAATTCTTTGCATAGTCATTCCTGTTCCTTTGACCTACGAGGAGACACATTTTTGCCAGTTCTCTGCTATGGAAAGGCAAAGAAAGTCTAAATAAATTACTTTTCCCATTCAGATTTCCTATTTACTGTTCCCAGGTGCTTTCATTTGAATAGACAATAGCTAAATGACTAACAGTGCTGCTGGTCCGAGAGAAATATGATAGAGTACACTAAGTTCAAGGTGGATTCATTGTGCACAGAAGCAACATTTTTCATGACAACTTCAGAAAATTGAGTGGAATGCAGAATTTGCTCAGAGAGGGATATTCCTGCTTATCAACCTGGAGATGTAAGCCGGTCCACCTGAGTCATGAAAACTTTTGTGTTCAGTGGCACAATAGATCCAAAACGTCTCAAGGTGACTGTTCAGCTGAAAATCCTTGCCTGTGACCAAGGTTCAGCTATTACAATTCACTGTTATGAGTACTGCCAAGAAGCCTCTTCTGCCACTCAGCAGGAAAGAAAATAAAACTATTTATTTCCATTTTTAAGTGTGAACAGTGTATTATGAAATTCAGTGGTATACAAAGTTGTTTTAATCCAAACCTGTTTAATCTTTTTAGTTTTTACCCAAGATTCATTTGCTGCCACTAACCACTCTTTAAACATTTTATCAACATCCTTAGTGCTTTTGGGAAAAGAGGTTTCTTTATCAGGCATCCTTGAAAGCTAACTATTGTAAACTCATATTGTAACACATACATTTACGTTGCAGAGATACTAGATATGCTCAGAAGCTATTGTAAATTCATGGAACATTTATGCATACAGAGTAAATACTCTCCATATGAATACATTTACATTTGTTATATGTGTGTGCATGCATGTGTGTGTACATGTAAAAGCATTTATTTAACAGAGACTAAGCCTGCTCTTTTTTGGAGTGGTCTGAAGTCTGAACTGGTAGTGACGAGCACCTTACTTACATTCTTTTTGTTCTTTGGAATTCTGGGGAAGCTTCTTAGGACACACAACCCTATCCAGAGTTATGTGAGCACCAGAAGAGCACGCATTTAAGCCACACCATTAGTTTTCAGGAAGGGTGTTGTTTTTGCTGCTTTGATTTGTTTGCTCAGCAATGGTCATCAGTCCATGACGATGTCCTTATTGCTATGACAATACAAACCTCAGTGATAATATTTATGGATGAACTCATCCCCCATGAATGTTTGGCTACCTCTACAGCTGTTTCTACTTTCCACGTTTTATCTGGGTAGGTACAAGACAACGGTCCTCCTTGGGACCGACCTGAGTGCAGGAGTTGAGATTATCCTTTGCGCAAGGTGGCAGCAAAAGAAAGCTCTTAAACACTTCCCTCTCTCCCCTGCACACCTGCTGTTAAGAATGACTGCCTCAGCTATAGTAACTGCATTTTAAAAAACACCTCTTATTGATAGTGGTTAACGTACATGTATATACTTACTGCTTTTACTTTGAGAACACTGTCACTAACAATTCTTTCCCTGTTTCTTTTTACCAATACTCCCCAGGAGAAAAGGGTAACAAGATGCACATGGAGAAAGGTAAGACACAAAACAAATAGGAATTTGTTAAATTCTTGATTTTCCCTTTTTAATTTTAAAATAAAAAGGGATTATTTTTTTCAAAAAAAACCACAACTACTTTGGGAGAAAAGATCAAGTCCAAATCCAAGATTAAAAAAAAAAAAAGTGTAAGCTTGACATTTAATTACGACACCTTCATGCTAGCTGACAAATTCTGATGGACATACCACATGTACACAACATGTCAGCGCAACAACTGTGTATTTCTATAGGAATTAGGTTGAAGAATCAAGCTAACAAAATCCTTACTAGCAAATGCCTAGATGAAAAGCAAAGAAAAGTGTCGAGTCCACACCAGTAGTTCACCACCCTACTCAGCATTTGCTTTTGGGATATTTTTACAGTTGTTATTGTTTGCTTGTTGTTTTGGGGACTCAAGAGTGTATGTGTTTATTTTTTTTTCCCTGAAGCCCAACATGTGTTGAATGGAATGTTTTACCACAAGTTACCCAAGCTTCATTCAAGTTTCATTAAATCTCAAAATATTCATAATATGCTTTCCCTCACATCAAATAAAACGTATTTTCTTTAATACTTCTTACAGACTTCCAGTTTGTTGACTTCAAGTCAATAGAAGTAGTTCACTCACAGCAGTAAGCCTCTGATGGAGCTGGTATTTGAACTATGAGCAGAATTGTGATTACAGTATCCTATCCTAATATCACCAGAACATGCAAAGCAAATGGCTTGTTCATTTCCCACTTCTGCATGCCAACTATGTTTAAAATGTAAACCTAGACTAGTTTGTTGTTGTTGTTTTTTTGTTTTTTTGGGGGGGGGGGCAGAGCAGAGATTACTAACCTTGAAAGTACAATCTAGTATGTGTGATCTTTGTTCAGAGACATGGTAAAAGAATAGCCAGTCGACTTAGGTTATGAACATTCTTTGCAACCTTAAAGCTTACTGTGATGACTGTATTCTTATTCCAAAAACACTGTGTTTAATAAAAAATAATTCCAGAATATAAAGAATATTTTATTATTGAATACAAAAATACTATCTATGTAAAAACAATAAGTTAGTTTATTTACAGTACTTTACACTATTCTGCTCTAGGGCTTCCTTTGCATTGAATTTATTTTCATTATTTTACACACCTTTATAATTTTGCACAAAGCATTTCCAAAAGCATGTCATCCATGTTCACTGCTCCAATAATGGGCCTGAAGAATAGTTCAGCGATCACATTAGCATTAATAGATCTTAACCAGGATAGAACAACATTCAGCTTGGCAAATCTGGCTTCATCACCTCTGTGAATGAGTCTGACATGTTCATTTAGAGCTTGTTGTGCTTCCCTCTGCAGTCCTTCAATATACTGTGTACACTGCAGTCCAGGTAAATCTGAAAAGAAAAATAAATTATTTTGTTTACATAAGTTTCATCTATAAAACATTCAGCTTACAGATTATATTTATCACACAAAGAATGAAACAAATGAAATTGCTAGAGGACTTCTTGCATGCCGATTCAATGAGCCAAATTTTATAGTGTAGCTCAAAATCTTATCATGTTGGTGGTTCAGGACAATCAATACGCTTTGCTATTCAAAAGTGAACTGCAATATTTGCCAAATTCATTTAAATGTTAAAAAGAATTAGCTGATAACAGAAACTTTCACTGAAGAATGCTGTACAAAATGCCTTTGCAGTGACAAGTACAATCTGTAAATAGCTGAGATAATAATATATATATATATTAAAAAAAATTGTTTAATAACTTGTTCACTTCTACAAAAGGCATTACTGTCGTAAGGCATCTTTTGACAACAGTTTCTAAGTAGCTCCAGATAACAAGTGGCAACAAGTATTAACTCCAATATATGATAGAAAGTTTCCGAGTGAACTACACTGAGGGTATTGAGGGAGTGGGAGTAGAGGGATTTTGCTTTTCGGTGCAACAGTGTGAAGGCAGAAGTGCTAAATACAACTTGGTACAGCCATAGTTAGGAAGTGCCACATCCAGCTACCTTCCAGGTAAGTAACTGACATGGTAACCACTTGGTAGAGCTGTTGGAAGTCTTTAGGAGGAGAAACGATGGATGAAAATAAAAAGAAAGAACAGTAATGCAACGCAAAGCCAAACAAGCACTCCCCTGCCGTGGCACACCTGAGAGCCTGAGGTTTGCCCCGCTTTGTCCCCGCTGTGCGGGTGCCGAGCTGTCCGGAGGGGCCGCTGAGCCCCGCCGGCCGGACAGACGGACAGACGGACAGACGGACGGACGGACGGAGCCCCAGGGCGGCTCCAAGCAGGCGGGGAGCGGCGGCTGCCTCCCGGCTTTTCCCGAGCCACTGCCGCGGGCTGGGCATGTTTCATTCCTGGGACAGCGGCCGCGGCCCCACCCCTGGGGGAACTGCGCCCCGCGCCCCTTCTCCGCCACCTCCCTCGGGGGACCCCCGCGGGCACTCACCCGGGTTGAAGAGCACGGTGCCCTTGAGGTACGCGTACTCCTTGGTGCTGATGTCCAGGCTCCAGCACTTGGCCAGGAAGCCCTCGATGGCCTGGATGTCGCCGGCCGACGGCGGGTGCGGCCGCCCCGGCGCCGGTCCCCGAGGCGGGGTGTGCTCGCCCTGCCGCCGGTTGGTGAGGATCCTCTGCAGCATGCTGGGCTCGGCGCTCTCCACCGTCTCGAAGTGCACCCGGTCCTGCGCCAGCCCCAGCACCAGCAGGGGCGCCCAGCAGCTGCGGACCAAGACGAGCTGCTCTTCCAGGGGCAGCTCCTGGAAGCAGGGCACGTTCTGCACGAAGCGCAGCGTCTTCACCAGCACGGCCGAGGCCGCCTTGCACGCCACCTGCGGGCTCTTCAGGGCCACCCGCCGCTGCGAGCCGCACGAACAGCCGCCGCACGCCGGCACCCGCCTCGCCACCGGCACCGGACCCTGCCTCGGACCCTGGCCCGGCGGCGGCTGCCGCCTCTCCGCCTCCGCCTGCTCCTGGCTCTTGAGGATGTTGTAGAGGATGCTGCTGTGCCGCCGGCTGCCCGCGCAGCAGCGGCAGCGCTCCACGCACGCCATGGCACCCGGGGCCGGGGCCGGGGCCGGGGCCGGGGCCGGGGCCGGGGCCGGGGCCGGGGCCGGGGCCGGGGCCGGGGCCGGGGCCGGGGCCGGGGCTGAGCCGCCCGGGAGGAGGCTGCTCGGGGCGGTCGCGGTCCCCGCCGCCTGCGACCGACGGGAGAGGCGCACTGCTCGCCCTCTGCCCGGCTCTTAACTTATTTATAGCCGGCGGCTGGGTGTGCGTGTGTGAGTGCGCGTGTGTGTGTGGTGTGTGTGCAGCCGCTTTGCCCGCGGTTCAAAGGGGCAGACACTCTTTACTGGCTGGAAAAGAGAGAGAGGAGGGAAAAATTAGAAAAGAAAAAAAAAAAAAAAGGAAAAAAAGAAAGCCCTCCTCCTCCTCCCCCCTTTCCCGAGGCAGCGATGCCTAGAGGGAGTCGGCGAGCCGCCCGCCCCTGCCGTCAGGCTCCGAGGTGGCGAGAGGCGACCCCGCACGTCGCGAAATGGCGGCCGGCCCCGCGGGCTGGGGTTGGGGGGGGACACAGACTAACACCAGGGCCGGAACCAGGCGACATCGCCAGCGGTACAAAGGGCTTATTGCCTCTGCTGCCTCCTCGCCTTGATTAACGCCTTAATGCTGCCGTGGGGAAGGGAGGCGGACATGGTCCCCACAGTGTGGGGTTGGGGTCCTGGTGAGGCTCTGTCAGGGGTCCCCGGGGTTGCTGCCTCTGCTGCATGAGATCCTGCATTGAAACTATGTGGATCTCCCGTGAAACCATCCCCCGCGAATAATTCCCTTCCTCTGCTTCGCAGTGCTGCTGTGCATGGCCCATCTTTATGAGGTCCTGATGTTTACATTCTACCTATCCGTTTAAAACGTTTCAATTTTCCCTACAGGCTTGTCATGTCCTGAAGTGAGTATTTCCTCCTCATCTTAGATCTCCACTTCTCTGAGACCCATCTCGTCAGTGTGACATATGGACTCCGAAACAAGAAAATAACTATACCAGGCCTTGATGTTTACACAGGAGGGATAGAGGAATAGTGAATGTCAAAATGTGGTTTTACTCTTGAATGAAAAACTCATTTACTTTCTTAGTTGGACTAACTAAAACTGGGTGCAGCAGAGAACAGTACTTACTCAATACAGTAAGTAAAGAGTTACTTCTTTGTGCCTATATGGGCCAAACCAGAAACATTTTATGCTTTCTGTCAACTAGAAGAACCTTGGCACAGTTTTAGAGAAAGCATCCAGTTTTCAGCAGCCTTCTGTACCTGCTCCATCAATATCTGCTACCAAGGGATGTTTAAATCAATTCTGGACAAACTTCTTTTCTTTCAATAAAAATTTGTAGTTTTTTAAGCAAATACCGCTAACAGCTTTGGGCTTCTTAGGAACATACAAAGTTTAGGCCAGATCTCAGCAATTTCTTTTCCCTATGAAGCTAGTCCTTCTATATCAGCTTACATTGTTATATAGCCATTTCTCTCTTAAGTATTCCTTCACAATTGGAGTCAAAAGGGATATTCTTTACAAAAAAGCACAAAAGGTATATGTGTAATATAAAGCACTGGAGGGTTATTTGCCTTAAGTACACCTTGTTTTCCAAATTCAGATTGTCCAAAATCCTAATTATAATTATCTTTGGTTTTACCTGTAAAATGCATCATATAATTTGTTTGTTTTATTAAAATATTTTTATTAACTTTCCTGGTGTCTCTTAAGCAGTCTTACAGTTTACTAATGCAGGGCTTTCAGATCTTTGTCTAAGGACTCTATCGTTTTTTTTCCACAGACTCAAATATGATAAAGTCTTTTATTGTCTTTGCAGTGGTGGAGAATTGTTACATTGCACCAATGCACTGATATCTACAGTTTGCAGACAGCTGAGTTTTGTCCCTGCAGCAAAAAGCAATCTTTCACTGAACATTCTTGAAGAAAAAAAAATGCTTAGAGTTCAAAAATAAATAAACAAACAAATAAAACTTAAATGTTATGAAGTTTGTCATTCGAATAGTATCATTGGTAACTGGAAAATACTTGTCTAATCATGTAGTATATTTTCCTGCCATTCACAAGTATTTCATGGTACATAAATCAGTGTTTTCTCTACATTGCTATGTTAGATTTTTTTCCTTTCTAGCCTTTTTCCTTCCTTTTTTTTTTTTTTCACTAACTTCCAAGAGAAAACTTGCCACGTTTCAGAAAATGAGCATCCCTAAGCTTTTAGTTGACTTCAGTAGCACTTCTCCCATGAGGTACGTATTATTGGACTGACTGTGGAATCCAATTATGTTTTTTACTAGATTGCAATTTAGAAGGTATCTGTGGGAAAGTATGGTACAGCTGAGATTCAAAGCATTGCCTTTACAGTTTCAAACTTAGACCAGTAGTGGGAACATTCTGTTTATGGGAGGATGCTGCTTGCACCGGGCCATATGTAACTTTTATAGTGAGTCTATAATAGAAATTTTTCCTGATGTAGCAATGTGGATTGCAGGTATTTAATTTTTCAAGACATTTCTCTTTCAAACAAGTCTCAAATGTAGATACAACTCTACTGTCATACAATGACTTTGCTGGCACTTCATTTTTTAAACCAACATATGCAAAAAGGTTTTTTCTTTGATAACTACATCAATATGGGTATCCCATGCTGTAACTGAAACTTGATTTATTATTAAGTGCTAGAAATTGCATTAGTATAGTCAAAAGTGTACCTCTTTCTCTCATAAGTACATTTATGCATTAATTTCTTTCTTTCTAACTCTTAATGTATCAATATACATGGCATTTTATTCAGGGCAGAGCATGTCTTTCCCAATTAAAACATCAAAATGCCCTAGACATATTTAGTAATGTTTCTTAATGCCCTAGACATATTTAGTAATGTTTCTTATGTTGACATTTAGTGATTTGAATAGTCTTTGTTTTTGTGTCGGAGTTTTGCCTATCTAAAGCATTCAAGCTAAACAAAAGGCTGCAAAGCATTCTGTTTAAAAACAAACTGAAAACAGAATCTCTCACAGACAAGTAAATATGTTTTGATGGAAACTACGTGAAAACACATATAGCAAAAAAAAAGTGGATGTGTCTCATTTCTTCTAATTTACCCAGTCCATGTTGTCCAGTCATGAATAGATTTACATCCAAACAAAAGATTGCTTGTTTGTTTATATTCTGTTTTGTTTTTGCCTCAGAGAAAAGCCTTGGATATGAAGGTGATACAGCGCAGTCTTGGCAGTTATACTCTTTCATGTTGCTCTTCAGTGTCTCTGTATTGCCCATTTGGTAGCACACTTGGTTCTCAGCCAGAGGGCAAGACTTCGCTTTCAGAACAAGACCAAACAAGCATTTGGTTTGTGCCGTCAGTGCTTTAGTGCACCATTAGCTTGAGAGAGTGCTTTTTTCCACTGGGGAATTGGATCCTGATGTTCTGTAAATACCTCTTATTCCTCCCTGTGTAAGGGCTGAAAAATGAAATTTGATCTTAAGATGAGATGTAAAACTGAGGGCTCAATTCAGTGATTAGTACAAGCAAAGCTAACTTTTTCTCTGGAAAAAAAAAAGGCATTGAATGTGGAATACTGTTAAGAGTATATGTTTAGTAAGACATCTTTGGTACAAGAGAAGTATTCCATAAAAACAAGGTTTTGGAATTTACATATTTTGTTATGTTTCACACATATATTTCTCACATATATTGAGACTGTCCATTTGTCAGATTGACCACCATTCAGAGTCTCTGTATTTTACTGGGGTGTTTACTTGAAAATGAGTGAGAATTAAGGGAAAAGTGTCATCATTAAGAATGTTTTACCTACACATTTTTTTAGGCGTTCCTGATGGCACTACTGCCTCCTTCCTCAACTTGCAATGGATTCCTTGGGTGGAACAAACTGAGATCCTGACTGATTCTGCCTGAGCCAAAGACAGCTGATCAGTACCAATCAAGGGATGCTGAATGAATTTATAGAGCTTTTACGGCTGCCCTAAGGCTGTGATTTGACTGTTGTTACTGTATTCGACCACCAGCTCACCTAGCAGGATTTGTTTGTTATGGATTAGGATGAGCATGCGGTTATATTCTTATGGAAATAGCTGGACTGCATAATAACATACAGTTTTAGACCTTTACACCAAGTGCTTGAAAGTAGTTGATACCTAATCCAGTAGAATGATGCAAAAGCAGCCATTCAATATATCTTAAACAAATTTAAATCTTCAAAAGGTATTTTTATATTTATTTTTTTTTCTGGTCAGATGAATGCTTTGCAGCATATTGCTCTGAAATTTTGGATCCAGAAGTAGGAATCCTGAATTTGCATTTACTGTTACTGGACCATGCACTTTACTGTCGTCTTTCCATTGGCAGATAACCAACTTAAGGAGACCTTCACACATCCCACACATCTTCTCACCTTCATATGCTAATTTACCTTAGGTAATACAATTAGCTTACAGGGGAAGGCAAAATTAGGGGAAGAGAAGCAATTTTTTTCCGGGGAAAGAAGTTCAGTAACTTCACATAAAAAAAAAAAAAAAAAAAAAAGTAACAGATCTTTGGGCTCAAATAAGTTCGTGTTAATGGGGGTTCTTTGGGCCTCTACTATGTAGAAGAGCTATGTATTCCAGCAATTTAGAACTGAACATTTAAGTATGCTGTTGGGGGTTGGCTGTGTCAATGTTTAAATCTAAGTAATTTCTTTTTTTGGCAAAAGTTGGTTCATATGCTCCCAAACATCTGCCAGTGTAGCATGTTTAAGGGTGCAATCCCATAAGACAGATTTAGCCAGTCTAATAGCTCATTGGAGCTGAAAGAGATGACTTCCAAATATATCTTTGCTGCTGCTGCTTTCCTTGTGCCAGCTCTGGCACTCATCTGACTTCTTGGCGAGCCAAATCCTTTCATTAAGCTGGCTGCATTTTTAGAACAGCCATTACAGGAAAGGTTGCAAAGAAATTAGATACCTTGAAATGTGCTCTCCATGCTTTATTTTCCCCATTGATGCTTTCTGAGGTTCTGCCCAACCTAAAAAGCTGTACAACTCGTGTTATGGCAGCTTTTTTTTTGGCTGAATCAGCAAGAAACTAACCTATCAAAAAAAAATGAATAGCTTTCTGCCAGTTTACTGATCTGAACTCGTTCAGATAAGGATCAGAAGAGTGCCAGAGCAGGTGGAAAGGAGTGGCCTTTCCTCATTTCCAGGAGTGGAAGGAGAGAGGGAAAAGAGCAGGACCACTGCTGAAAGCTCTTATTCCACTTGGTCACCATGTGGAACCCCTCCCTCAGGGGGGACAAAACCCTAAAGCTTGAGAATAGGGGAGAGAGGGCTTTTAGTAATCTTTGTTTTAAAATGAATCTTTTAAACACCACCTGAAATTGAATTGATCTGTACTTTTGCTAATGACACTTGGCTAAGGGGATTGTATTATAAAATATTAGTGTCGAAATAACTTTCAATTACTAACCTTATTACAGTCATTTGCCTCGAGGAATACATTGCTAATAGGGAAAAACAGATGGATAACAAAAAAAAAAAAAGAATCTGGAAAATTAAGTGTTTTAATACATTGTTCAAGGTTGTGGCATAAAGAATAAAATGCATTCTAGCACTGTGGTGGCAATAGGACGCTATGCATCCATTACACAAATTCTGAAGTTGAAATTACTGTATAAATATGTCTGATTGTCTGACACTGACAAGTTCACAAATACATTTACATTTGTGAGTAATATCCAAGGATATGCTCCTAATAAAAATAATTTAAAAAAAAAAATTACGTGCAAATAGTTTTATCAGTTAGCATTCATTTTATGTGGAAATCAATGCGAGGGCTTTTAAAATGCATACATCTTTCCATAGGTTTTAATTGAGACATATTTCACCCAAGATGGGTGTTTGAAAATAGTGTCCTTTTGGTGAATCGGTGATGTAATTTCTCATTAAATCAGGTTCATGTTTTGGTATTATAAAACATACTTATTTCCTTTTTATCATTCTCTGTACATGCACATACATAAATGATTTGTAGGTTTATCATGCAAACTAAAATCTGAATCTCAAATACTTATAATCTTAAAGTAACTTCTGCAGTCCTTTGGCCATGTTCTTTGCTTAAATCACAGTTCACCATGTTTCTAAATTTGTACGTTTTATATAAAATAGGAAAATCATTTGGCATTCTGTTCTGCTGGCAGACAAGATAGACTACATCCTCAGTTTTATCAAAGTAACTGAGCTAGCTTACCCTCTTTAAAGAAAGGATTTTTCTAAACTAGAACATTTCAGCAGAACTTGATTAGGGAGTGATCTGGCCGTTATGTTGGTGCATCTAGTGTACTCACAGTCATTGATAGACCAATGTACCATGAGAAACGCTAACATCTTAACCTACCTCAGCTGCAGCCAGACAATATCCTTGGTTGGTCTGAGATTCAGAGAATCCCGTAAGCTAACCTTGGACTTCCTAAAAGCACTATTTCCGCTGCTATATGCTGAGCTTTTGTTGACTGAAGTGCAATTTCTGCTCATCTCTATGCCTCTGCAGGAAACCATTCAATCGTGTTTCGGATTTAGTGAATATGAAGACTTTGTGGGTTTTTCAGTGATCATGACAGGGGAAGGTAGAGACATTAAACGTTGAGTTAAAAGAGGAGGTGTTTTTGTTTTTTCTTTTGTTTTTACCAAATCATCTGCTGAGGTTTGGGGGGTTTTGTTTGTTTGTTTGTTTTATTTATATATATATATATACTTTTTTAAAAAATTTTTTTTTCTCCCTGGATATCCATGAAAATGGATAGCATTGAACAGAACAGTTACTGAGTAGAAAACCCCTAGACTCCAGTGTCCATACTGGTGGCTTTAGTTCAGAGGAACAAACTACAACGAAATACACACACATTGTTGCTAAGTGAGAAGAACCCATGATGGAGGAGGAATACATGAATGCGTGAAGGAATAGGGCACTGCAAAGAAGGAAGGAAAGTGCCACTGAATGGTGATAGAGTAGTCATAAGATGTACATGCAAGATAGAAAATGAAGTACAGTGAATGGGCATGTTGAGGAAATCTTTAGCTAAGAAAATCAGAATTGGAAATTTTTCAAGTGATGAAAAAATAAAGAAAGAAAAAAAAATAGGGTAGAGCTTGCAGCAGGAGAGAGTCCATTTAGGGACAGACAGAATGAAGACAGTTGTTCCATAGATATGAGATTGACACATATATTTTTCTTTATGCATCTTTTTGTTAAACTGTTGTTGGGGGGTTGGTTTATTTGGTTTTGGAAAAAGTATTGGAAATTGGAATTAGAGAAGAAAGGCATCCTTTTTTTTATTTCTTCCAGCCCATGGAAGCCATACTTCACATAGATTTCTGATTTTTGTGAAATTTCACTAGAATTCCACTATTACATTATTTTCACTAATTTCCCTGTTATCTCAAGGTATGTCTTTCCAGGTTTTGGTTTTGAAGATATTTTTGTCTTAGAAGAGATTCCTTCTTTTGTACCTTCATCATTTATTTTGTTTTCCAGCCATTTATACACCATGCAGAGTATCCACATCAGAAGGACAAAAAAAAAAAAAATCACTAAAATGTCATTGTTGACACTTCATTGTCTCTTTCTTGCATCCAGAAATGTATTCAGTTTAAATCTTTCACTCTTCTCAAGGACATGTTTTCTCTGTACACCTGTAAGATAGTAAATCATATCATTACCTTGGACTTTTAATCTCAGAACTTCAGGAGCATGGTCTGAGAATGAGAAATGAGGATGTTGCTGATTGCAGATGTTAATGTCTGAAACTTTAAGCAATTACATGAGGAATAGTTTAGAGTAAAACAACTATGTTTACTTTTGACTTGAAGTATGAGTTTTAATCTTTTATTAACTGTGTTCTGTCCTCGCAGTAATTCATACATAAAGCATAGAAAGTTTAATCTGATATTTCATAGCTGCTTATTTCTCCTAAAGAAGACTTGAGTGCTTTTTGTTACCACACTTGACAACACAAATCCCTTACACACAATAATCCCAGAAATTCTTTGAGGACCTCCTTTTTCTCTCAGCATTGCTCTTCCCTTCCACCTCCAAACCCCATAGCAGTTCAGTTATTATAATAGTTTCTAAGTTTCCCAAATCTTTGCCAGTGTTTCCTGGTAAGCAAAGAGCAGTTTACTCTGAAGCAGGTCAGGTTATAATTTTAAAATGTAGAGGGAGAATAAACTACCCTTCTGTAACTGAAACTGTGTAAGTGGCTTCTTTCCAAGGTCTTGCTTACCAAGAGATATGAATAGTCTGCTTCCCTGCCATGGTAGATGCTGAACTCCGCCCTGATTCATGGAATTCTTCTCTGATCAGTAGAATTACATTAGTGTCAGAACTGATGTAAAATTGTGGTGCCTTGCACTGCTCAAAGAAAGTCCTCTAAGGTTTTATCCACCCCACAAAATTAAACAAGAGTAGTTTTAATAAGTCTATCAGGAGTATCAATGACATGTTGGAAATGACAGTCAGAGTCCAAGTCCTCGAGGCTGTCAGTGATATCACCTTCATTCCCATGGCTAAATTAAAGCTACAGTAGTTTCACATCTTCATTTTGCTGAGTAGACATACTCCTAATATCTGTTGTTAAATGATTCGATTCAAGTAATAACTACAGCTCCCTGATATTATGAAGCAACATAAAAGGGAAATCCCATGTATTCCTGGCTTATGGTGTCTATGTTGTACTGTGAGACTGTAATTTGGGAAGGATGATACACTACTAAAAGAAAACTAAAAGTATTTTTCCAAAATATTTAAAAGCTGAGGTGATGTGGCTCAAACACCATCATTTCATGTCTCTGTTGCTGACACAGCTGATGTTGAAACAGTTTTATTAAAGACATTACAGGGTCAATGTAAAATCTCTGTGCATATCTAAAGTATTTTGAATGATTTATGTGAGTCCATGGATGTTCATTATGATGATATTCTTTCATGTTTCCATTGACAGGCAGAACAATGTCACCGGTAATGTCCAAAATAAATTATATCATCATAAAACTGGACCTTAAATGCAACAAAATTAAATTTAAGGTAACTCTTAAAGTTTGACAATTAAGGAAAGTTAAAGGACATATTTCAAGCAGCACTTGACACTCTAAATTGCCCTGTTCTCAGTAAGTGTTGACATGCAGTAGGCTTTGTGACACAGAAACATACATATCATCTGTAATCTATGCTACAAGTGCAAGTGGAAGAATGTAGTGAGAGAGCTTATTCTTAATTCTCTCACCTTGTCTGGTTTACAGGTACTCTGTATTAATACACTGTTTTCAATGCCACCCGTCTCAGAGTACTGCAGTTTTCTGTACCAGGCATGTGCTGTTTTCTGTAGCTATCAAAAGATTCTCTTCAGTAAGAGTTCATGTGTAAGTACTCATTATCTCCAGCAATTCTGCAGCTGGCCCCAATGAAAATACAGACTGCTTATGGATTTCCTGATAGTCTGCTTTTATATTGTCGTTTATGTAGAAAGATGATAAGTAAAGACTGAGATAAGAGTGCCATTGTGCTTAGGAGCTCTATAACTAGTAGTAAGAGACTGCCAGCAGTTCAGAAGATGGATTATCACAACTAACTGAAAAGAATCAAAGCCAGAGAGGGCAAGAGGTGAAATGATTTCTCCGATATTATTTATCAGATCAAAAAACAGAATTAGGAAAGAAAACCACCAGTGGAATTAAGGCTTTGTTTAAGCCAAAAACAAATTTCCCGCTAGATTCAATAAGGCTAGGTTTCATCCCACGTATTAAAACTTCCGTGCTTTATCATTCCCTGTACTACACCAGGCCTAGCATACACCTTGATTTTAAAATATCATATGCCATATGCAATACAGAGATTATGATTTTTTTTCTGGATATACAAAAACAAATTGGAAACTTGTTTCTCTTATGAGCTGAAATAGAGGTCATCCAATTCCTTCATCAATGAAGCATTGAAAAATGCAAGCACTATTCACAAAGGCCTGAATCATGCTGGCTGTAGATCAAAGAACCACTTTCAGAGAAATAGCAGAAGTTAACATCAATAGAGCAGTCAACATTTCTAGTACCAACATCAGGAACATTACTGGTCCTCTTTGTCCTCCACTGATGATGTGTCAGGCCCCTTTCCACCCAGTAAATATTCCAGGCCAGATTAAATTCTGCAATATTTCTCCTTCCACTTTCCTTAATCTTGTTTGTTTCTTTGCATTGGTGTTTTCATGCACATGGTTGTGCTCTAAATCCTGATTTTTCTCTGAAATTGCTTGTGTAGCAATTAAATTGTTTATCTGTTGTTTTGTATGTTTGTTTGTTTGTTTTGTTTCCCTATGCTTCCCTAGCGCTAGGCTTTATCTAGTATATACTAAATCCATATTCATCTTTACTCTAACCAGAGTGTTAAGTTCATTTTAAGTAAAGGGTAATTTACTAAAATAAAATAAAGTATTTTCTTGTACATTCTCACTCATTTTAATTGGATGCTTTCCACCCTGGTAGTATTGCTTTTTATCTGGTAATGGACGTATTTCTATAGCTGACAAGTTGCAGCACTCGTAGCACTGCTGGCAAAGCCTGGTTGCATGCACATTGTTCTTTTACTGCTTACAAAAGTTTATCGTCCATATGAGGACCAGGTCTGCATTTGCACACAAATTGTGTAAATTCTGCTGCACAGGGACTGATTAGAAATGAAGGTGGCAAAGCTTCAGCAGCTACGCTGAGCAGCAAGTACAAGCTCTTCTATGTCATGGAGTCCTGGTGCCACTAAGCATCAAGCCTGTGCACTGAAATTTTCTTTCCACAGAAATCAAAGCACTAGAGATGAGGGGATGGATTAGGATTGGCACATGTCTTGATACATCCTTACCATGCCTTGGATTCAGGGTGCGGCTGGAGTATGTATCCACATTAAAGACCTTGAAGACACTCTTGGCATCTCAAAGTTCAGATGACAAAGCCTACAGCTTCCTCTGTGTTCTTTGATGATAGAGCTTATTTTTATTAAAAGCAATATAACTGTCTTGTTTATATGCCTTGTACACTTCAGTATTCAGTCTTGCTTCTCCTGCTCCCATTCTCTGTCTTCACAGCACTTCATTATTAGAGGATTTTTGACTGGATTTTATTTTTAGTTTTCTAAAAAATGTTCATATATTTTGTACATAATTTCATACACATATACAGATATATATATACACCTTTAAAGATGTATAGATGAAATACATTTCATTTGAGTGTACCTTTTTCCTGCAGAGTTCTCACCTTTGAAAATCTTCGTTTTTCTTTCTCTTTATAAAGGCTGGATTTTGCCATGTCTAGTAACCTATGCTCCATAACTTTCGTCTGAAATCTTTAGTATGATTTATGCTGAAAAGGACATAAGGGAAGCAGCAGGTAGCTTGGAATCTGTTTATGCAGTTTCATATGGTATAATTAGCATTCAATTTTATCTCTGCACACAATAGTTAGATCATACTAGGCAGATTAATGAGGCAAATTCACTATTTCTTTGTATTTAGTTTATAATTATTTTTTTTTCTCATTTTAACCTCTCCTCTGAAGGAAAATATGTAATGATATGAACCAAACTTTGTTATGAAAAATGTAAACAGAAAAAACAGATTGTTCCTATATTCAGGTTTGGGGAGAATAAAGGCCATATGCTTTAGTTAGTCTCCATGCAAAGAGCAAATGAAACAACTTCTTTTTCTTTTCATTGGATATAAACCTCTGGGTGAGATTGTTGTACGTCACAGGGCAAAAATAAGGGTATAATTATGAGATATTGAATAACAAAAATAATTTATTTTCCTCTGTGTCTCTACACAAGAAAGGGTTTGGCTCTGTCCCACTGTTCTGTCCTGAGCATGGACTGCTCTCTTAGTGATGCAGATAACTAGACTAGAAGCCTAGAAGAACTCTTCTCCCTCCAAGCTCGTTTATACTTAATTTGCAGCCCCTGGCCTTTTCCTTACTTTTAAGATGGGTCCTCTCTGCATGCTTGTCCAAAAAAAAAAAAAAATGGTCTGTCTGCTTCTTATTAATGTAAATGTAGTTGTCTTGTTAGAAAACCTGTGTAATTAGGATTGTTCATTTTTACTAGATCAACTCAACTAGAATGATATGTGTAACAAATACTGTTCGTAGGCTTTGCAGAAAGTATTGTGAAAAACCCCCCTTTTTCTTTTTGAGTTACACATATTTTCTTCCTGGAATTTGACTTAAAAGATCTAGAGGTAACCAGAAAACAAAGCAAGACAGCAACTTTATTTTCAGCCTCCTCTTTCCTTATGATTTCTATTTCAGGGTTCTGTGTACCTTTCATTGCTCAGGCTTGATTTTTCCCATTTTGTTCCAGCCAGGCCTAACACAACCCAACTCAAAAACAGTTGTCTTAACACAATATGGAGAGTCTTTTTCTTTTTTTATTTCTTTTTTTTTTTTCCCAGAAAAATTGGAGATATGCAGAATATATCATGCATCTATGTTAAGGCAGGACTGCAGTATATGTTTCACCTAGTGTCACAAACAATATCTTACTAAATAATGAACAGGAGAAGCCCTTTCTCCAGAAAATGTGTAAGACAATGCAGATGTGGTTAGACTGTGTCATTTCAAAATAAACAGCAGGCAGTTTTTCCTGATATACAACAGCTGACTGATATCAGTTCTATTTGCTATCATTACTATTAAAAGAATGGTCTATTAGGACTTTTCTTTCCCCAAGAGAACCCTAAGTAAAAGCTCCAAGGACACTTCCAAATAGACTGTAATAGTTCAGACATTCTTATCAGCAGCACATTATGAAACTGTGCTAGCTTTCTCTTACTTTTCTGACAAGTCAGGTTTTTCTCATAACATTAGCAAAGGAAGGGCAGATTCTCTGCATGTAACTCCATAAACAGCAATGCCACCAAACTGCATGGCATTAGCATATACGCAGCTTTTCTGCTGTACCCAGGCTTCTGTCCCTATTTTCCATAAGTAACCTGTTGAAATTCCTTTGTAGAGAAGAATCTGTCCATAGTCTAACAAAAGCTGCAGCTGATTCATTAGAGGGTGGTATGCCTCCTAAAATACAATTAGGTGCTTGTGGTCTTAATGATGAGACATTTAGAAGAAATATAGCCAGTAGAGTATAAATACATTGCCAATAGAGTATAAATAGCTCAGTATCTATATAAAAAGGAGGTAAAATCAGTCCCTCCTTATTCAAACTAATACATCCTGGAATTCTACTGCCTCTCTTTATTATTATTATTATTATTATTATTATTAATTTTACTGAAAATCAGAGCCTCAGTGTGTTAATTGCTTAATTGCCTTTAATTCATTAGTTACTTGTTATAAGTTAGTGACTGACAAAACGTGTTTTCTCATTATTGTTTATAACATATTGCAGAAGGAGAAATAGGTGCATGTGTTTTATCTAGTGTTCCAAGCAAGTTAACAACTTGGATTAATGATAGAGAAATTTCATGTTTCTAACTGTATAAGCCCTTCATATGTTCATAAATAGTATTTCAGAGTAGATCATCAAAGTCTTAACTATGCCAAATCCTGCACTATTAGGACTATAGTCTCCTTGTCTTTGGAAAATAATAGCAGATAGTTTAAACTGTATCTGCTGTAGAATGGCATTAAAATCAAATTTGTCCACCAGTTTAGGAATCAGAATTTAAGCAGTAGAAGAGGCAAATAAACGCTTCTTACGTGTTGGAGTCACTTCATTCCATACTGCATGAACTGTGTATAAAATCACATTTTTTTCGATTAACTTGCAGAGCTCTTTGCTGAATCACATAAATTTCTGTTGCACCACATTCATTGGTTTTATGACACAGTTCTTTGAGTGATTTTTTTCATTTCTTTTTACTTCAGATTCACCTTTTTGTATGCCCTCTTCTGTGACATTCATTGGACAACAGAAGTATGGTACTTAAGAACTGCACCACAGGGCACAAAGACAGGTAAGGTGAAGGGAAACATGTTATAGCTCTACATTACAACAACAATATAATGTTTCAGCATATTAACAATGATATTTTTAGACTGCAGTTTCTGGTATTTAATTGTCAGTCTAATGGTTTCAAATATACCACACAGACACATACTGTCATATGCAATTATACTTTGATGTGCTCTAAAGGTAGAAGAGTAAAGGTTCAGAGATTGTAATTACAAATTAGACTGATATGTTTTCTTTATGAAAAAGCAGTCACTCAAAGCAGGCACATAATTAAAATATGATACTGCTTATTTTTTTTTTTTAATTATAGGTTTATGTGGCAATTCATGGATTTATAGAAGTGTAGACCACTGTCCAGAGGAGTTTATAGCAATTATTACAGGTGTCCCAGGCTACTCTGGCTCTGCTGGTATAAATGGAGCTTTGCATAGATACTGTGCATGACTGTTCCTAAATTCCTGCGACTTTCATTGTCTTCATCATCTTAACATAAGGTGAGACTAGGTCTCTGTTGGTGATACTGTCTTTTTCTTTGTAGCTCAGCAAAGAAAAAAGTATTTTGTATCCAGCTCCATTATTGTTCGGTTTACTTGATTTCTTTGATTTAGTGATTGTAGTGAGAGATTTGAGAGTTTAATTTTCTGAGATTTAAGATGGCTACCCTCAGCTCAGGAACATCAGCAGAACAGTTCTTCTTGTAACTCACTGTCTATGATTTGACTGTCCAAAAACCAAAAATGTTCATAACTTTGTGCACCTAAAAAAGGGGATTTTGTCTAAAGAAAAGTTTGTTTATTAAAAGTTCCATCTATGACCTTTAAAAGCATGACATACATTATTCAGAAAGCATAGAACAATGACAAGCCAAGCGTTCGTCTCACTAAAAGCACTTTTTTTTCTGAAATGATTTCATAATAACAAAATCTGAAGGGCAATAGAAATATAATGTTCCTCAGAGAGGAAAAAAAAAAAAGGCATTGTTTAACAAAAGTGCTGCCACTGCATTAAAAGAATTCAAGAAACTCACAATAATATAATAATAAATTACAATTGCCTATTGTGCTTTCCTAATGACACTTTATTTATTTCTGTTTACCACCTGTATCATCCTCTGTTTGCCATAACATGTTGTATTTTTTTCTTATGTGTTAATGGTTTGTAGACAATCATCATCTGAAAACATAAGGATTTTTTCTCCGTTTATATTTCTGATATTTTTTCTTCACACAAACAAAACAAGAATTACGGATATACAAACTCTAAGTGTTATAGCTGTTAACTTGATTATAAATGTCCATACATTTGGCTTGATAAAAAATTGGTGCTATAAGTTTCGTATTTCAAATTAACATGTTCTGCTGTGCTATAGAAATGATGGATCCGTGTGGCATTATGTGGTTTATCAACGTGACGTTGCAGAGTTCATTTTAGAAATGCAGAGAATTGAAAAGAGGTAAAATGAAACACTATTCTATTTCCATTTTAGCACTTAATTTAAAACTATAGTCTGGAACACAGCAAAATGGGACTATTATCCTGGTGAATTAAATATTAACTTTGATTAACTTTATGCTGCTGTACCACTTAATCCTTGACATTGACCTACTTTTCTCAAGTTATTGTGTAGAGACTTATATCCTTGTTGTTTGGGGGGGGAAATGTCATACTGTTATAGCGGCCTGTAATTAAAACAGCTCACATTTATTGAAAGTTTTACCTTCAACTGTGTTAACTCCTTACAAGCTTGTGAGGAGGTTTGCAAGCAGCAGCTTATTTTAAGCTGATATCAAGTCTAAATTAAGGTCATATTCAATGCAAACATAATGATAGAATTGAATGCCATATTAGCAGAACACTGGTGTAGGACAGTGGAGATGTCTGTTCATTTCCCAGCATGGACGACAGATACTCTGACTGACCTTGGATAAAACAGTCTGTCTCAGATTTCAATTTCCCGTCTGTGAAAGGGGACTAATATCTTCCTACCACAGAGGCATCCTTTGCAAATGTTTATTCATGACAGTGAGACAGTTACCTAGTGAGGTTTATAAGATACTACAGAGTTTCAGCAGCTGTAATGCCAGACGTTCGCAGAGGTTATGGATAGAATGCCTAGGAAGGAGGCATTCCAGCTACAGGTTGCTCTGGTTCAGCACTGTTCAATTCTGTGTTGTTTTTTGTTTGTTTGTTTGCTTGCTTCATCTTTATTTATATTCATACTAAATGGTTCATTTTTTTTTTTTGTTTATTTCTTTGTTTGATAGTCATTGACTCTAGCACTTTCTGTTCCCTGTTTCTCAGTTGTATTTGCATTTACTCTCACTGACGGTTTGTTAACTCTACAAATGTACACTTAACTCACACACAGCTGCTGATATGTGTAAGACAGTGGTAGCTAATGCAAGTGACTAGAAATCAGCTTTTCAGTAGGTAATCCCCTGCCTTTCAAAGGCATCAGTCAAGAATTTTGACCTCCAAGCACAATAGCTTTTTTGAAATGCAGGGTTTCTTTTTTTGTTGTTTCCAGACCATTTCTCTAAACATCCCCAAGTTTTAGCTACTATGCAGAATCCATCTGCTGGATTTTTTTCTTAATTTTTTTTAACTTTCTCTTTTGGGTGGTCAGCATCTTGGAGAGCAAGAGCTGCAAGAGGATGAGAGATGCTAGATGCTATTTTTGGCATAAGAAAGTTATGATGATATATAAAATACAAGGGGTCATACTAATATAAGACTCAACTGGTAGCAAACCATCCATAAAAGGTGTTCCATACAAAGCCCAGTTACGGAGGTGAAGTTAAACCTAAATATTACCACACTGCAGAATTAGATTGTAATTCAAAAGTGTGCTTATTTTCAGGCTTTGTTAGTAGCTCCTGGTCACCAATCTAATTATGTTTCAAAGAATATAAAAGGGCAACTATGAGCATCTTGTGGTAACAGTTAAAGGGGTCATGTATAGGCATCCAAATATAAAAGTATGGCTTTATAAACTACACTCTAAGCAGGAAAACGTGTTATGCCTTTTGCTTGGTAAATTATTGCTTTCATACAGTGCTGAAGACTTATCTCATTTTTCAGCAGTGTTACAACTAGGTACATGTTAGTCTGTCAGTGTAGGTCAGAAATAACCCACACTAGAAAGAGGGAAGCTGAGAGGAAAGTAGATACTTTTTTTTTCACGATGTTTTCTTCTTTGTTGACTTTAGGTATAAACCATTACAGTCTTTTCTCTAAAACATTTGAAACTAAGAATTGGGACTACGTCTGAAAGCTGAAAATCACAGGTTTCATAGAGGGTTTCTAACTGGAGCTACATTTCTGAATTATGCATTAGTAATGTCCAAAGAAAAAGATACATTAATTACAGAAAATTCAGTTACTGATCTCTACAGACCTTTGGTTTTCGTTAACCTTTCTTTTTAAGCATTACAAGCAAATCTAGGAAAGGTTCATATCTTGCCATAGACAAAGGTGAAAGATAATGTTCCCAGATGCATAAGATGGCTCTAAATGTAGTTGACAATGGATAACCTCAACAGATCCCTTTCTTAGTTGCTCTTTATGACTGTAAAATTTTCTCTCATTTGTGAGGCAAAAGATGTCATGGGTCATTGTGATATCTGTGGTTCGTATTGCTCATGAGCTGCCAGTAGGACACAAGAAGAGGTTGGGCTGAAATATTTTATGTTGTTGTGTAAGAATTTCTACTGTTTAATATTTGCATACTGTAACTGATTGGTACTTTGGGGTATTTTCCCCTTAGACTGTGTGCTTATAATGAGAAAAACATTCAGTAGACTTTCTGAAGGAAGCATAGTTCAAGGTGAAATTCTGCTAAAAAGAAAGACTGCATTAAAAATAACACTATATTCAACAGCTCAGTCCTATGTGCATTTAATCACAGCTGTAGAGATGAGTGTTAATGTTAATCCAGTACTGCCTTTAGTTCCTAATAGTGCTTTAAGAATTTCATACCTGTCAGAGAACAAGAGATCTACTAACACATTAATAGCCCTAGGCATTCCTTAAGTTATTGCTATCAGTCTCATAATTCACACCTTTAGACTTCCGTGAAAACATGTTAACAGATGGCAGTATTTGCACAACAAACTGTTATGTCAATAGTTATGTCAACAGTTTTTTGACAATGTCAAAAATATCATTGTTTCATTTTAAATAAAGTATGGAACTAAGAAAAAAAGAAAGAGAAAAAAGAAAAAAATAGAAAATAGAAAATAAAAAGAAAAAAGAAAAAAGAAAAAAGAAAAAAGAAAAAAGAAAAAAGAAAAAAGAAAAAAGAAAAAAGAAAAAAGAAAAAAGAAAAAAGAAAAAAAAGAAAAAAGAAAAAAGAAAAAAGAAAAAAAAGAAAAAAGAAAAAAGAAAGATCAGCAGGGAGTGACAGGCTTTGAGCAAAATAAAAAACAGTTGTGGGAATAAGATCTTACTGAATATCATCAGTCTGCTTGAATCCATCTTGTTTTCAGAATTTACTTTGGAAATTTCCCAGAAATTGACAAAATTTGAATCTGGGGTTGCACCTACTTCCCATATTGAAGTTAAGGTTCTCAGTGTGAAATTACATAACTGACAGATTTCAGTAGCACACAAGGGCAAGCTGCCCTCATGTTTCTTGTGAAAACTTATTGCCATTTCATACTTTTAATCCACTTGCAAAGTGCATTGTGAATCTGATTTTGTCTTTTTTTTTTTTTTTCCAATATCTGTGTTTTGAATCCGTTTACTTCCCTCGCACACCAAGTCACGGGTATTGTTGATCTCAGCCTACTTGTAGTTAGACTTGATGATCTTTCTAGCTACCTTCCAACTGTTCTGTTCTGTTCTATTCTATTCTATTCTAATTTATGCAGAAAAAATGAAGCAGTAAAACACATGTAAAGCTTTAATGAGGTTTTCTAAATTTTGAAAACTATTTTCTTTTACATTTTTAAATCATGGTATCATGGAATTTTTATATTCTAAATCATAGATTTTATAAGAATTTTAAAAAGGAAAAGTAAAGGAGAGAAGAAAAGTCATAAGGGAATTATCAAATCTCCTGAATTATGAAGCTGCTGGCTTCATATCGGTCAAGAGGTTATCCATAAATTCACAAAAATATTATGATCTAAAGAAGGCATTGCACTGAATGTCTATGCATTTGGGGAGAGAACAGTAAGAGGCTGGGGGCTGCAAATTTGATACCCAGGACAAAGTATTTTACTGCACTATAGCCTCATGATGTTTTATTTCCTTCATAAAATAAAAATCCTTACTGCTTCAGCTCAGTTTGACTAAAATGGTGGAAGGAGGGCTTGGATAAGTAGCTGATCTACTGAGGGCAATAATCTCTCAAAGAAGGAGCAGGCAGCAGCAGGCAGTTGACATGTTTGCAACCAGATTTATGAAGCATGTTAGTCTTCCTTACGCAAAGTGCTTCTGCCTTTTCAGTCTTCTGCAGCAGATTCTTTATTGGCATTATAAAGCCTATCTGTTTAACAATGAGCTAGTAGAGTTGGTCAGTGCAAGTTGTTTTGGTTTAGTTTTGAACTTTTTTTCACAAAGTTGTTTTCAAATTAATGGCATTATCAAAAAGTTGAAAGTTTTGCATCATTGTGATAAAGACAGTGGAATTTATGAGGGAAAAAAAAAAAAAAGCCATCAACTTCCCTTTTAATTGATTGGTTTGTTCAGAATTTTTTACAGAATATTGAGAGTAAAATTTGTGACTATAGGTGTAGTGTGTCCTGGGGTTTTCTTGTGACATTCTTGCTAATGGGTTTCTGAACGGTTAAGTACAGGTGACATGAAAAGCAGGAGCAGTATTTTCAGTAAGACTGGCAAACCTCTTACAGGAGCCATCTTTGTCTTTGAGGCTACAGATCAGTCAGTTTTTAAAGGGAATATGTTTTCCTACATGTCCCCAGTCTTTCTTTTAAAATTCCTTGTTTTGTCTGCATATTAATCTACATACTTAATTTCTAGAACTATTTATTTTCCACTTAGTTTCTAAACTATTGGTTCACTATTGTCCTCTCTTTTTAATTTAGCTCTACCAGTTTACTTAAATTTATTGATCGAGTATATTTGAAAAAAAAAAAAAATTTAATTCTCTGTTAACAATGAACAATCCATTCTTAACACAGAAATATTCAAAAAATAGAATATAGGCGTAATAAATATCATATTTAAGGATGGTATTTAAAATGTATTTTCTTCCTGTATGTAAATTCTTTTACAATGGTTTAGCTGTTTCCTTCTAGTCTTTTTTTCCTAACAGCGTTGTATTTAGAAAAAAAAAATGAAAAAATAGTTCTCCAAGATAGAGCAGTACTGTATGCTTCTGCAAATATTAAGCAGAAAATCAAGAGGAGACAAATATAACAAAACTGAAAATAATATTATCACAGCTGTTCCTTTCACCATCACAGGTGCTATTGTTCACAGGAACACATTGCTTTATCTTAAAAAGCTTGCTTTCCACCCAAAACTGAAGGGAAGAAGGGAAGAAAAAAAGGGGGCGTGGAGGAGGGTGTGAAGAAAGGTTTAAGGAGGGAGTTTAATTATAGAATTACAGAACCACAGAATGGCATAGAATGGCTTGTGTTAGAAGGGACCACAAAGATCATATAGTTCCAACCCCCCCTGCCATAGGCAGGGAGGACACACACTAGATCAGGTTGCCTGGGGCCCCATCCAGCCTGGCCTTGAACACCAGGGATGGGGCATCCACAGCTTCTCTGGGCAACTTGTTCCAGTGCCTTACCACCTGCTGAGTGAAGAATTTCCACCTAGCCTCTAATTCAAATCTCCCCTCTTTTATTTTAAAATCATTCCCCCTTGTCCTGTCATTATCTGATTGAGCAAAGGATTGCTCTCCATCTTTCTTATTAGCCCCCTTCAAGTACTAAAAGGTTGCAGTGAGGTCCCCCAGAGCCTTCTTTTCTCCAGGCTGAACATCCCTATCTCTCTCAACCTTTTTCCATAGGAGAGGTGCTCCAGCCCCTTGATCATCTTTGTAGCCCTCCTTTGGACCCACTCTAACAGCCCCACATCTTTCTTGTGCTGGCGGCCCCAGACCAGGATGCAGTACTCCAAGAGGGGCCTCACAAGGGCAAAGTAGAGCGGGACAATCACCTCCCTTGACCTGCTGGCCACTCCTCTGTTGATGCAGCCCAGGATGCAGTTGGCCTTCTGGGCTGCAAGTGCACACTGCTGGCTCACGTCGAGCTTTTTGTCCACGAGAACCCCCAAGACCTTCTCTGCAGGGCTGCTCTCAATGAGTTCTTCCAGTCTGTCCTCATATCTGGGATCGCCCTGACCCAGATGGCGGCACCTTGCACTTGAGTTATTAGGTTCAGGTGGGCCCACTTCTCCAGCCTCTCCAGGTCCCTTTGGATAGCATTCCTTCCTTCTATTATATCAACTGCACCACTCAGCTTGGTGTCATCTGCAAATTTGCTGAGGGTGAACAGTCCAATGCAGCAGTCCAGTCAGTGTTTTAGTTTAGGTGAGAAAGGTATTTCCAAAGTGCATCTCTTCAATATCTCCACAGGCTCTGTTTTTGTTTGCATTATAGAGTGGTTGTGGATTGTGTAAATTTGATACGTCTGGGGGGAAGCCAAAATGAAAGATGCTCTCCAGAAACATACCTGACACTCTCCAACTGCTAATGGGATTAGTCCTAAAGACCAGACTGATTAGCCCAATGTAAAACCCCTGAAATACATGCTACATGGATGTTGAATCCTCAGCACCAGCTGTTTTATTCTACACATTTGTTCCCAGTGCACTGCACTGCAGCACTTGCTAATGTAGATACAGCCTGATTCTCTTCCTACTTTATGTAGAGTTGCTGATCCATCCCTCACATAGCTGTTACATGAGAGCAGTTGTAGAGGATCCCAGTATGAAGTAGATAAGAAACAAAATTCCTTCAGGGAAGGGAAAGTTGAAGCTACATCTTAACAATTAAAACCACTCAGTTTAGAGAATGATCTTGAAATGTTACAAAGAGAACCTGTGGGCAGGAGTACAGAGAGGAAACTGGATTCCTAAAAGTGAGGATTCATCAGTAGAAGACAGCTCTTCAGAAGACGATCAACTTTATGTGCCCAGGCAAACTGTTCAGGAACAGTTTTAGCAGAAAAAGCATGGATGCAGGTAGAAGCAGACAATGTCTTTGCATTCTCTATTGTTTTTTGGTTTTGTTTAGGAAAAAATAAAATTGTTAGAGGAAAGAAGCAGTCACAGAAGAGCACTGCTTCTTCTTCCACTGCATAAAATTTTTCTCAGTGACATGAATCTACATTTATAGTTTCTTATATATTTCTGCAGTATGAGGGTGGGTTTTTTGTTTGTTTTTTTGTTTTTGTTTTTGCTTCTGTGTTTAGAAAGGCTGGGACAAAAGTATCACCATTTGCAGACACAGAGTCAGGCAGTGTGGTGGCCTGCCAAGCCACTGATACCACATATGCTGAAATGCTTGTTGCCCAGTCACATAGCACTTGTACTACAGCCAAGAGGCTCAAGAGAAAAACAAATGTGCAACAGTTCCCTGGGAGAGCAAAGCTGACATCACCAAGACCTTCACAGTATCATCTACCGACAACAGTGTGAAACCTAACACTGTTTGTTGGATGTTTCTGAGATAAGTGCAGTAAATTTTGAAGATATGCAATGATCAGTGTGAACAGTATTCCTTTTGGTAGTGATCCTATTCAAAGATAAAAATTTTATGATGTTTTGGAACTACAAGAATGGAACATTTCTGATTAAATAAAACAGTTGTCTTTTTCCAAAGAAACATACCTAGCATCCTAGGATGGAAGGCAAAGTGGTTGACAAAAGTAAATGGACAAAGAAATCTTAGCCATTTAAGAACACTTTGCAAAGGAAGCTGCCTGGCTTCACTGTAAAGAATTACGTTTCACTTAATACTGCGGTGAAATCCAGAAATAAGTAGCATTGAGAGAGGCAGAAAAGGTCCTGTCCTAGGATTCTCTGTGACAAGTCTTCTCACCCAAATATCCAACACATTCCCCAGAAACCACCTCTTGTTGTCCTAGATATTGTCCTTTCTATCTTGTTCAAATCCTGCTTTAATGTTTGCCTGCTTCTTAAGGGAGGAGGTAAATTTCACATTCACATTAATTTTCACATTCTCTTTTGGGGAATGTGAAAAAGAGGGCTGATTTGTTTCTTTTTGGGTGCTTGTGTCTTACCAAAAGTTAATAAGACTTCAGTGCCTAGTGGTCGAAAATCTTGAAATGTTTAAAATCCTCACCCCACCCAACTTATTCTGTATGTTTTGCAAATTCAACTTGCAGAACAGGATGCTTCAGATTTGCTAGCTATTCTGAAATCATTATTAAAACCAGGGATAGAATAAAGTAACACAAATAGCAGTGTATTTTATCAAAATATAAGCATGAGAAATAAGTTGTTATGTCTGGGAAGAAATAAAATTATAGAGAATATATTAACATATCATACAGCTCTCTTTTGGTCTGGTTTGTCTTCCCAGTGATTTCTTTGTTCCACTCACCACTTTTAAAGACAAATTTACATCCATGGACTTTATTTAGTCCTAACAGCTGATTTCATTAGAGCATCAAGCTGATGTCTCAGGTCTTTTGCCCGGTCATGCTGGGGATGTTTGTTACATAAAAATAACTTTGAAAGACTCTTTTCTTCTAGGCAGACTAAATAAACATAGTAGTTAGTCAGTGGCAAATGCATTCTTACATGATTTTAATGAAAATAATAATAATAATAATATTCTAATTTTGATTACCATAAACAAACTCTCCTCCTGACCAGAGAATGTGGTATTTCTCAGCTGCCATACGTTTATATAATAGTTTGTAACCTATTTTACACAACTACAGATGAGAAAAAGAATACTTACTGCTTGTCCACAAGGAATTTGCAAAAACTGGCAAGCAATTATATGGGAGATAGACTTTTTTTTTTTTTCAGTAGCTTACTGAATTGGGCAGGTATGTGATAACTAGTAGATGGAGTCAATATAAGACATTGACACTGTGAAAACCCTTAATCATGGGGTTAATGAATGAATGAATCATCATTCTTAAATCACAGAATCATAGAATGACTTCAGTTGGAATGGGCCTTAAAGATCATCTAGTTACAACACCCCTGCCATGTGGGGCCATCCTTAGCTGCCTTATTAATCTTTTTATATTTTTATTGATTCTGTAGATATTTCTGATGTATGCAATATCAGTTTCCAATTTCTAATTAAGAACAATTCTTTCTCTTAGCTGTTATACCTTATTGCAAGATAAGCATATTCCAAAAGCCCTTCTCTGTGTGAAAAATGTAGAGGCACTTAGCTTTCTTGAATTATCCAGGATATGTAGTCATTGATCATGTAGTACAAGGAAATGAAAGAATAAGGAGTATAAGATTTATAGAAAAATCTATGATTTCACTTTATTATGCTTATAATCTAATCTGTTTGTCTGAAATTCACCTTTGTGGTAGCACTTCACAAGGAAAGCACGAGGCTTTTGAAGAATCCCTCACAGCTGATTGAGCTACTGATTCCTTCATAACATTTGTCCAAGTGTTGATGGACTTCTGCAGATTTTATTTTTAATGAATTTTTACACCAAAACTAATTCCACCTTCTTTCAAAAACTTGTACAGAGGACATAAAGAGACCTTACCAAATATGACCTTTTTCCTGAAGGCAAGAAGTGTTGTCATTGCTGTCAAGGAGTTCTATAGTAAAGACAGGTATCAAATAAATGCATGCTTGATCTTTGTATAGGTGTTGTACAGAACAATTTTTTTTCAGGGAACCTATGATGATGATGTTCCTGAAGTGCTGCTTTTGTCACCTTATACTTCTGCCAATGAAGTTGCTAAGTTGCTTCTTAGCTTCTCTAATACTGCGGGTTTTATTCTGAAATTGATATCCTTAGGCATTGCTAAATAAATACAATTTTAAAATTGTATAAGAAATCAGTCTTACAAATTGAAATTCTGGATGATTTCCTCAAAGATTTCTTTAAAAGTTTCTTGGAGGACATACAGATATTGCAAAATAATTTTCAGGATTATCAGAAAGTATTTCTGAAATGTTCAGAAAGGTAAAAGGACCAAGAATAAGTGTTTAAATACTTTCCATCTGTGGTACAAGCATCCCATGTTGTGTTCTCAGTGTGAGGTAAGCATAAAACAAGGTCTTCCTTTGGGTCTCAAGAGTAAGTACCGGTACATTTTTCTGATGTTTAAAGAGAGAAAAAGTCATGACACAGCCTTATTTATTTATTTATTTTTTTTAGCAGCAGCAGAAACATTAATAGTGTTTCTCCCCACTCTCCCAACTATTTTCTCTTATTTATTTTAGATATTATAGGAAAGTAGTGGTTTTGTGACTTGTGTTGACTCTGGCTGAAACTGGACAAACAGTTAGAAGTTGCTGAGATGAAGAATTGTCAGGCTGTCAAGCAAACTCACGATGATTATCTAATTTATTTTCTAAGAGAAGGAGTTTAAAATACAGGTGAAGTGGTAGTTGATAAGAGACTATCAAATATTTCACACATCTCTGTCCCTGGAATATAGTCAAAATTATTCTACAGTAAACATGTTACTATGTGAGCTCATGGAGCTGACTTGCAATGTCCAGGCCCTGTGTTGCTTAAAAACGTGTTCTGCCAAACTGTTTTGGATCATCTGCACTAGAAGCTGATCATGACAGCTCTTACGTGGAAAGTGCTAGCCATTTCAGCATGCATCCAACATAGTTCTGTCTGTTTTCCATGCCTCACTAGTAATAACAACAATAGTACTCATTCTAGGAGGAACAGGAGTTAAGAGTCCTTTGGTCATAGTTTGGAATATATCTGAAGGACAACAGAGATGAATCAGAATACTTTTATTTCTTGTGAATTAATTCAAATAAATGCTTATTAACCTTGTGACCTTTTGGCATAGTAGTGTGATAGTTTTAATGCTAAAACAAAAATTACTAATATGCCTTTTTCAAGGTCTGAATGTTTATTTATTTTGGTGTTGAAATTGTTTATGCTGTTGACAGGCCATGTATCCATGCAGGTTTTGGCAATTGATTTTCTTTGAGTGAGTAAATAATGAAGTAATTTTACTTTGTCTGGGCCTTAATCAAAAATAGTTCCTATATTTTTGCTGGGAGAGGCTGCATATTCTTAATTTTCAACAGGTTGTGTGTGCACTGATAAACTATTCCTGCAAGCAGAAGCGTCCTGCAAGAGTCACCTGTCCCTTCTGTTACTTACATATATAATGTCAACAAACACTATAAGGTGCATTTTGCTAGGGTCATACCATTCTCATGATAACTGATTATATCAGGTACTGTGTTGTATCAGGTACCATCTGTTGTTATTAAAGACCTTAAAATTTGTCTCTGTCTGCTGCAATAGGGTATGAAAGTAGATTGCCTTCCATTTTAAGGAGCAGTAGTTCTGTTTACTTGAAAGGAATAACACCACATTATTTTTTCCTACTTGTATGCAATCTAATTT
Source organism: Anser anser (assembly GCF_964211835.1). Classification (NCBI taxonomy): domain Eukaryota; kingdom Metazoa; phylum Chordata; class Aves; order Anseriformes; family Anatidae; genus Anser; species Anser anser. The sequence continues at coordinate 123,716,182 of NC_139720.1, read as the reverse complement.
CTTTCTAATCAATTTCAGTTGAAAACTCTTTAGGATTAACAGCAAGCTAGAATAGTTTCATTGATTTCAGTGGAAGTACATCAGTTTACAACCAAATGAGGATCTAGTCTTTACATTGCCATGTCAGAACACTAAAGTTTTCATATTCTCAATAGTGTATATATTTTATTGCCAGAACCAACCCTGCTGAGGGGAAGTAAAATGTAAGTAAAAATCTAGTGACTTCTGAAGGGGAGGTTTTCAAAAATATTTTAGAAGCATGATGGAAAATCATACATAGATTGTAAATATCCTTTTTACTCTTTGAAAATGAAAGATGAACATTGAAATGTGGTTTTCAGTAAAACATGAAACAAAAATGGTGGGTAAGTTGTAGCTGAAAAAGCTTGTCTTAAGTTTCATTGTGTAACTTCCTCTGAGAAGGTGACTGAGCACATATTGCCTCCTCTGAACGAAACTTCTTCCAGCAGAGGAAGAAGAGAAGAGGTGAGAGTTTGTATCATCCTATTTAAAATAAAGGGACTAAGTGAGTGTGTGTTATATACTGAGGAGAATGACCAGCAAAAAGAAGTAGATATTAAAATGTTCCAGTAATGATTCAGCAGCTAAGATTGCATGTCAGAATAAGCTTTGTATGAAAAAGAAATTCCATTCTTTTCTTAAAAATCTTTTCTTGAAATTTTCACACAGAGTTGTGGAATTGGATAGAAATAGCAGAGCAGCCTTTTTATTGTACTTCACAGGGATTCTTTATACAGCACTTGTTTTATACATCTCCAGACAGCCATTGCCCTTTTTCCTAAGCTACTTTACATCTGCTTTATCTATTTCCATCAGTAGGTCCAAAGCCTTTACCAAGCATTAAAAACATCTAAAAGTTAATATGTAAAAAACTATATGTTTAAGCTTTCAAAATTACTGGCACAAAACCTACCCGCACAGAGAGGTAATGCCAAAGTCTCATAAATACATGTTTTCTTCCCACACCAATACCATTTTGTTTGTTTGTTTGTTTTTTACCCTTAATGTTTTGTCATTTCCTCTCCCATTTTGTCTTCACACGGATCAACATGCTTCTGTGCCAGATTTCTCAGTGATCAGTGAGAATAGTTTCCTAAGGCTAGTATGATGAGAAGTCTGAGTAAAGAGAGATGGGGTTGCATGTAGATTATTATATTTTCTAAAATAAACCTTGTATTGTAGTCAGAAGAAAGGGTATGTATTAACCAGGTGGCTTAACTTCGTTGCTTTGTTTCTGCAAGACTGAATAAATTCTACCCACTTCAAAACTATTTGTATAGGGCATTTGTAGCCATTGGAGTGAAGGAAGAGAAAAGATGCCAGTAAAATTGCTATTAATATGCAGATAAATAATGTTGCTTAATATTAAAAATCATAGAAGTTTTTGTATAAGTCTTGCCATTAGGGAAGATCACTGACTTAGTGCTTTTATCAAAAAGAAAGCAGGATCTGAGCTTCAGCAATTCTGCATTTTGCAAGAATTCTGTCAAAGCAGAGAAAATCAAAAGCTGCATTGTTTGCTTGCTACTCCTATGGCTGAGATACCGTGAGAAACAAGCAAAGTTATATTAGGAGTTTTAAAGGTGAGTGAAACCACAGTTCGATCAAGCAGTAGGCCAGCTGCAGACAGAACTGGTATTCTGTGGAAAATCAATACTCAGGAATTCTCTGTTTCAAAAGGTAGCAAAAGAAAGCTGAAGCTAAACCAAAGAATATAAAGGTTTTCTGGGGGTGAAGGGGTGAGAGAAGTCCCAATACTGAGATAGACAAATTATCAATTGGAAAAATAAGTTGATACCTGTTACCTACACCTTTCCTCCATTATTTGTTCTCCTGTGAATTAAATGTTATATTCTAAGAGAAGCTAAAAGCTATTCTGTGATATATTGCCTATTATCTAAGTACATAGACTGAGAAAATGAAACATGTTATGATTCATTAGTCCCTTACAATCATAAGCTCATTAAATGAATCTGTTCCAAACCTATTGTGGAAAATCCCTGGGCAAAATGAACAAAATAAATATGTTTGCATAAGCAGTATCAGGGTTTTCGATGACTTCCATGTGATGTTTATTCAGCAAACAGGCCCAGTATCTTTTCTGCATTATCAGTGGCTTAGATGCATCCAGTCTGTGAAGCTCACTTTGTAATCTGACATCAGCATGCAGCGTTCCAGGTTTCCTGTGACTTTGGACAGATTATTATTCCAGCTTTTAGCTTTGTCCCTTCGACCCTTACCCTGTTGAAAGCCTAGTTAAATAGATACAAATGGTTCCTGAAAAAGGAGAAAATTGCACAACAAAGTTTATTGCCAAAGTGTAAAGGCTGAGAGCAAAGCTGCAATCATCAACAAACAGGTCTCAACTGGGCCTCTACACTCAAGGAATGGGGGCTAAGAAGGTTTAAACTTTTTACAATTATATGAATGGTGGGTAGTAGTATAGAGGAGAGAAACTTGTGGAACAGAGGTAGGCATCAGAATACTTACTGGTTTTATGTGCTATATGTAATCAGAGATACAGCAGTAATGAAGATAAAGCCAATAGTCACATCATAAAAGTCACATAATGACTTTAAGTCTTACACAGGTGAAACCTGTATCATCTTTTTTGAAATACCGACTGAGTTTCATTGATTTTTGGTTCAGTGTCAGACATTAAGCTTTCTGTGTGCTCCAGAGGCTTGCAATTCCCTTTTGTCTTACAGTTTGTTTTGATGCTGATGGTTGTTGCTGTTCTGCTTTTTGATTTTTCAGTCTTTGTTTTTCTTTATTTAGTCTGTGAGGTCATTGACAATGGATTCCAGAATTGGTGTGAGAACTACAGATCCTGAGGTAAGTACAGCTCATACAGTTATAATGAAAATCCCTTTGAATTGAAGGAACTGAAGAATATATCCTACTTACTTTGGTGGGAGTAAAAAAGAATATGAACAGAATTACAGCAGTCAGGGAAGAACAGGAACTGCTGCTGACCAGGAGTGCTGCAGAACACTTTTCCTAGCTGTTTCCCTCATTAGGTAAGGATATCCAAAACAGCCATGAAAGCCTAGGGCACAGAAGGTCATTTAAGATCTCAATTCTTAATGTCTTATTTGAGGGCAGGGGGGCAGTGGAGAGCCTTGAACATACTGAGGCTTATCTTTTTGAACTTTGTGGTTAAAACCAGAGACAATACCTGATTAAGAATCATCTCTTCTGCCTGAAAGTTCTGGGGAAGGAATATATTGAGTTCTCTTCTCCAAAAGTTACTACATTTTTTTTCTTGAACCCTGGAATTTGAGATCCACAGGGGATAAATTTCCAGAAGAAAAAGCAAAAAGGAAAGCATAGTGTTTCGATACACTTAAAGATGTTTCATTTATCATGATTAAAGCATTCTGTAGATGTAAGATTATCTTGACTCACTCAAATGTCTCCATTTAAGACATTTTATGCCTGTTTTGTCTCATTCAGATGAGATGTTAGCAAAGTACCATGCACTCAGAATCTAAAGAAGCTAGTCATTGAAGCAGTACTTTAAAATATTCAAACTTTCTCATATCCAGAAATAAGCCTATAAACTTCCTTTTTCCTCTGTGCCTGATAAAACCAGTCAAGTGAACAAAATTTTACTTGTATTTATTTTTTTCTCAAAACCATAATTTTCATAAAGGCAGTGGAAGTGATGGGAGGTAAAGGGGGTTGATATTGTTTTTTTTGTTGTTGTTTGTTTGTTTTCCTGATCAGAACAGTCATTACTAGTTTTTATAGGAATGTTCATTTAACTTCTAATTGGTTCCTCTCTGTTGTGTTAATTTTCAAGGTTAAAAACAGCCACTCATGAAGATAAAATTTGAATGTTAACAACTGTCTTCATACAGTGGTAAATTCAGTTTTTATTACAGCATAAGCCTAGTGGACTGAAGCTTAGACAATCCCTAGAAGAGCAATCCTTCTACACTATCTCCAGGAGTGGGATGTTTCTAAAACACAACTTGAAAATCGTAGGGAGTTGACTGGAATAGCACAGGCCTGACCATTTATCTTCATAAACAACCAAAGTATAGACTTAGAGGCTTTATTTGGTGGGAACTCATGCCTTCCATTCTTGATGATTTCAGCAGAAGTAATAGATCCTCCACACCATGCACAGTTGAGATTGTTTAACTTCACAGGATGAAATTCTGCAGGGATTTTTATTGTTTAGTGTGATGTTGAATAGACCCATTACCACATCCTTATAATAGCTGTAACAACTAAGTGAAATGACACCATTGACAAGTTTTATCCTCAAATTAATATTTTCTAATTCTTTTTAATTCTCATTTTAGGTATTTGAAGTAGACATTTCATTGTCATTCCTTATTATTATTGGCAGTTTCTGTGAAGTGTTAGAAATGGATGAATCCAAGAATACTGAAAATCTGAAGATCCATATTGCAAAAGCCTTTTTGATTTTCTCATCATTTGCCACTTCACAAATATCTTTGACATTCCTGACATGGAGAAGATTATCTGAAAAATAATAATAATAATAGTAATACCTTTACACCATCACCTGTTTTCAGTGTTTGACTTTAGTGTGAGGAAATTTAATTGTTGAAGTAAGTGAAGCTTGTAAAGCTTGTGATTAATGTATATTTTAATGATCCATGCTAACAGTAGCATGTATTATTTTGTATACAGTATCATCTCCTTCTATGAATAATAAATGTCAAACAACTAAGCCCCAAATGTCATTTGGCTTTGATTCATGTAAATTGTTCTTTTTCCTAATACAATTTTAATTGAATTAGCAATCTAAGAAACATGAAAATCAAAACTAGATGCTGAGATGTTACATTATGAAAATGGTTGTGTCATTATTAAATAAAAATAATTTTATTTTAATAAAGTGATGCAAAATAAAAATATTTTAATTAAATTATATTTTAATAAAGTATAAAATGAGTATGTGAAGAGTTCAAGAGAACTAGTAAAGTATCCTGTTTAAATTATCACATATCCCATTTTCAGAAAAGTACTTAAATGTCATTAGGTACAATCATTTGACAGATGCAAACAGCATATAATTGTATTTGTAACTGTTTATATATAACCAGTCAGTTAGAAAAGAGGCATGACAAAGTTATCCTGCTACTTAAATGAGGAGATCTTGAATTAAAAACATGTATTCTCTGGCATCATCCACTGGCAAAGAAAGATACAAGTTAGAAATTAATATTAGAGAGAAACAGAGAAAGAGAGAGATCAATTCCTTTCAGTTGCTAATAATTCAGGTAATTAAGATTCTGGATCATGTCCCAGAGTTTTGGCCAGAACTGTTTTTTTGTGCTAGAAAAGAACAGTGAACTCCTGAACAGTCTGCTCTTCAAGTGAGCTATTGTATAACTCACAAGTAAATGGTGTCATTTGCAATTAATTCACATAAATTGTGTTAACTTTCTGGCACCTCCTTCTGCACTTCCACATAAGGTTTTTCATAACTTCAGTGAAACCAAAAGAGTAGCAGTTTGCCAAGAAAGTGCTAGAAACAAAAAGTTCATAATAGTAATACTATTTATATATATATATGAGAGGTACAGAGAGAAGAAAATACAAAAGATAAAGTCTAAAAGAGTCATAACCTGTTTAAGCTTGTTTCTCTTTTCAATTAACTTGTTAAAAAACATAAGCAAAACAGACAAACATGAAATATTACTGGCGGTATCTAGTTAAAGACTGTAAAGATACTGAAGTGGAAAATGATGACACTCCTTTTTTATGTATAAAATTAATCTTTTTTTTTGTCAGTCAAGTAAATGAAAAAATATATATATTCACCTTGATTAAAACAAACTTTTCAGTGGGATTTTCATCTTTTTCTGAATCCCACTGACTGATTTAAATATGGAATCCAAAGTGGGTCAAACTTTTCCCATGACTGGCATTTTCTGGAGCTTTCTGAAGATGCTGCATATCTCTGCCAGGGATAAATGATGTTGTTAATAGAGTTCTTTTCCTTTATTTAAATCACAAATCTGATTCTGAGTCTCTTCATTATCTATTTTGCCAATATACTGTTCAACTGAATTACATCTGACAGTACTATCTATAAAGAACTGCTGCTCTCAAAGATGACACAGCAGACAAAGGTCCAGATTTTTCTCAATAGGTTGCAAGGATCATGCTTTCTGAGAACCTGACAGTCAGATTGTAGCTTCCTATTATATTACTGCATCATCTGAGTAAGTGTAGCTGCATGGTACCCTTTCTTTATTCAGGGCAAACCTATGATATTTAACTTGAGCAGTACAATTGGGATTAGCTGATTGTGAACATGAGGTGAAATTCATCTTAAATAAAAGCAGACAGTCAAAATAATTCAGTCTCACTACAGACAGTCAATGGAGAGAGACACCCTTGCCATCATTCACCTCGTCCTAGACTCCTGCCCTAGGATAAGCCTAGAAGTTTTTGTCTGGAAAAATTCTTGGTTGGTTACTGTAAGACCTTCATATTCCTGAACCCTGAAACATTTTTTTTGACGATGGTGCAGCCTGCAGGATGTATACAGTCCACAAGAAGATCCCATCTGTCATACAGCTGGTCTGACACTCTGCTCCCTAGCTGAACCTTTAACAACATATTGGAGTGGGCAGAGGCTTAATGAATTGTTTCTGGCATCTTATGTTTTCTATCCTGTTAAGTGGCCAAAACTCTTGCATTTCTGCTGTATGGTAGATGCAGCCAGACTTGTTAACTGTGATGTTCATCTATCCAGTATATATGCACCATTTCATCATGTATTGAACTTTCATCTCTTGATTATCCTCTTCTGCTTTGTCTTTACATGGACCAAATGCACTAAGAAAAACAATGTTCTAACACTTTACTCCCACAGTATTCACTCTCTAACTGTAGCCATAATTTTTTTCCTAATATATTAGCATGACCATTCTGGAAAATCATGGGACATAGTCAGATATCTACACTTTAAAAAGGAGGTTGATAAATGAGTAGCTATTCACACATGGAAAGGGTTGGCATATCCGAAAGGATATTTAGAGGAAAAAGTCTTCACACTGTAAAACATGATTACAGTGAGAGGTTTTAACAAGTTTGAAGAACCTGAAAATCAGTAGATGATATTCTGCAATTTAACAGGTCAAACTACATGATCACAGTGGTCCCTTCAGGTCTCAAAATCTATACATCTTTATTTTGCTCATTTTTCCCTATTGGAAATGGATTTCTCTAGAAGTGATTAAGCTGCCAGACTAATTGAGGTTTAGGTTAGCCAAAGAGTTTGAGCTGTTACTGGGAAAGGAAGTAGCCCACATTAGATCAAAGTGATTTCGGCAGCTTGCAGAAATTTAGATTTGGAAATACAGGGAAGAAATATGTGAAAAAGTCAGTCACTAGAAATATGTGCAAGAGAAGGAAAAGAAGCCTGACAAGTAAGAAAACTGGAAAAGGGAGATAGTAGATATTTATTTAGCTGTGGTACAGAGATTTCTGTGTCTGTCAGATACTATTACGTCTACACAAGCCTGAAGGATTGTAATGCTGTGATTAACAGACTATTACTGATTAATGGACTATTACTATCAGGCTGAGAGAATTGGGTCTATTTATTCTGGGGAAGAGAAGGCTTTAGGGAGGCGTTATAGTTATAGCCTTCCAGTACACAACGGGGGCCAACAAGAAAGCTGGAGAGAGACTCTTTATCAGGGATTACAGTAATTGGACAAGGGGGAAGAATTGCTTTAAACTAAGAGGGTAGATTTAGACCTACCCTCTTCTTCTTTAGGAAGAAATTTTTCATTGTGGGGGTGGTGAAGCACTGGAACAGGTTGCCAAGAGAAGTTGTGGATGCCCCATGCTCGGAAGTGCTCAAGGCCAGGCTGGATGAATCTTTGGTCAACCTGATCTAGTGGGAGGTGTCCCTGTCCATGGCAGAGGGGTTGGAACTAGATCATCTTTAAAGTCCTTTCCAATCTAAACCATTCTGTGATTCTATGATTCTGTGATTATTTGGTTTGCAATTGATATTTACTATTTCTATAATTATTACAGTTTTGGTCTTTATGAAAGAAAAAATATTTTTGTTCAAAACTGGAAAAGTTAGTCAGAGATTTTTGGTCTCATATTTTGTTTTAGTTTCTGAAGGTCTGGAAGGCAAATGGTAAGAAAAGTAGCAAAACTATTCTCTGAATTTAGCTCTCAATCCCTGTGAAGAAAGTCAGAAATAGCTGATCGTCTTTGCTAAGAGTCTAGTGTGTGTTCAATTGCTTTCAGCCACAGTTGTGAATTAACTTTGCCTTGAGAAGCAGTTTTACACATTTGAGTCAGTAATTGGCTATGAATAGTCTAATCACTGCTACACATGGAGCACAGGGGTGCCAAGAACAGGTTTTTTATTGTTCCTTTGGAAAAGGAACACATGCCCACAGCTCACGAGGTAGAGGGTTGTAAAAAATACTTGGCAGCCACACAGAAATCATCTGATCACAAGCTAGCACCCTACCTTATGAGATACTCAGCAAATTTCTAGCCTGAACTTCAGCATGACTGCATATAGAAATCATCCTTCCTCATCTTCTACCCTCAAGTCTTTTATGTTCTTGCTCATGTGTATCTACAGTATATTCTTCGTACTTGTCTCTCCTCCATTTACATCATCCTAGCAACCCTGTGGAAAGTATGTTTCCACTGTGCATTGAGCTGACAAAAATAGAAGACCTATCAGGCCTGCTATCATGTTTTCATAGCTGGGATCCCACAGCAGCACAGGGCTTAAGACACCAGCAAGATGGAGTTCAGCTGCTAGCATCTTTTCTAACCAAAGAACTGAATTATTGATGAACAGAGCCTGAAGCATTTAAGGCTAAAATATGTTATAAATCATATGTCAACAGATGACCCCAAGCTGAATATATAGCTGAATTCATTTCAGTTTCATGTGACGTCAGCATTGCCCGTTGCATGAGTTACAGCCTTGCATTCACTCTGAGGCTATCTATTATCTAATATGTCTTACTTGATTTTCAGTTTCAGGCAGGCAAATTGACCATGTATACTTGCTTGTGTCAGTAGCTAATTTTAGGTAGCTAGTCTAATTGAAGATGTTATGCTCCTTTAGCTTGTCAAATACAAATTCACATTTTCTGATTAATGTGATTCATTTGTATTAGATCTGACTTGACAGAATGACAATGTGTAATATAGAATACAGGGATGACAGGGTTCTCAGTCTCCTCTGTCACATTTCATTATGAATTGTCTAGTCAAGGCTGTGGCCCACAGTATCTTGCCCGCAATATGGTAAAATTTGAACAGTATTGCAGCCATATATGGTCTACACAATATGTTCTCACAGGTGGCTATATGCTTTCAGAAGGGTGACAAGTTAAACAGCTTTCTTATGTTTGTAACACTTATATGTAACTGACTCTCTGACATTTTGATGTGACTGAAAAATTACTGAGAACATGTGGAAGAAAAAGAGAAAATCCTTGAAAGAAAGCTAAACAAACTTGAATTAGTACAAAATAACAGAAATATGGAATATGGAATGGGGAAAAATACAAGGAAACTAAAAATAAACAAACAAACAAAAATTACATTGGTTGGTGGAGCAGGGAATGCAAAAGGTGGGGAAAATGCAACAGTAAGCAGAAGTTGAAAAATGTGTCAAGAAATAAAAGAAAAACGTGACCTCAAATAAAAGGGTACTGGTAACTTCAACAAAAAATAGGGAAAAGCAGTAGATAGTAGAAAAACACTCCATAGTGGAGTCCATGGGGTATTAACATTTATGAGCTCATCAGCAAGAAGAAGCTGCGTGCCAGGGTGGGTAGAGGGTGATCTGTCAGTCCAGCACCTCTCAGAACTCAGGCAGCAGAGGGAGACAGGAGGTGAAGAGCAGAATCTCTCTCTAAGATCACAGACAGTATTAAATGCACGTTTCTAAGTGGGAGGTTATTTATTCTGTGGCTTCCATAGGTCAAATGCCTTGTGTACACACAGGATATGTTAAATACTCAATTTTCCTTGCCACTACAGTCTTCTTTTTGACTGTGTCTAACATTGTGTTGCACGTGTTTTGCATTGTGTAAGCACGTAACACCACGCGCTCAACAGATTAATCTGCAGTCAGTCCAGCCTGCCCAGGCCCATTGGTACTGCTGTGCTACCACTACAGATCTGCATGTGTAGGCAGTCACTGACTCATATCAACATTCATGTTGGAAGGAGCTTTAAGACATCTCTAGACCAACTTCCTGCTCAAATTAGGTTCAGCACTGAGTTCAGGTTTTGGGGGGCTTTGTCCAGTCAAGTCTTTAAAGGACAAAATGTGTCTCCAAGGATACATGACTCTAAGATGCGCAGATTAAAGCCCCCATCTCCTCCCTAGCACGGGAATTCTTTTCAAACCCCTTCTTTCCACCCTGCCAAGCTGTATGTGCTTCCTAGTCCCATGCTTACTAAACCTTCCTTTCATACTGGGAACTTCTATTCTGATTTCCCATTCTGCCATCTCTTCCCTCATTTCACATGTATTTCTGTTCCCTACATTTCTATACTGCCTCTGGGAAGGACGTGGTGGTTGGGGGTCTGACACCTGTTGTTTCACGGAGGCAACTGAGCAGTTTCCAGCCTTACTCACACAGATTTTATCAGACTGACAGTAACAGAACATGACCAATTTCTTTGTGTGTATCATCAGGAAAAGATTTTAAAGTTTTTGGTATGGCAATTTGAGAAATGTTCTTATTTTCCAGTGTAGACAAACTGCTTTTAAAAATAGATAAAAAGCATTTTGTCTGGTAGAGGAAATGCATGGAACAATTATGATTTCCATCCATTGTTCTGGAAATGTTTTTTTTGGCTAAACTGTCTTATTATAGAGTACCTGGAGCAGCATCTATCTCAGTCTGGTATCCCCAGCAGGCTTTGCTCAAACTCAGTTTGCTGATGATGTTAACAAAGATGTCGCAAAGTGGCAGTTCAAGGGGCTTGGTAACTGTCAATAAAACTGAAAAAAATGGAAGAAATTTCTGGTCAGTACAGAAGTTTTGCACTGGTTGAGATTTCACAGCTCGTGTTTTCTTCTGAGAAGAGTAGTTGCTGCTTTTCATGGGGTTGTTTCATTTTCATAGAATCAGTATCACAGAATGTTGGAAGGGACCTTAAAGATCATCAGACTCCAACCCCCCTGACATGGGCAAGGATGCCACCCACTAGATCAGGTTGGCTAAGGCCCCATCCAGCCTGGCCTTGAACACCTCTAGGGATGGGGCATCCACAACCTCTGTGGGCAACCTGTTCCAGTGCCTCACCACCCTCACAGTGAAGAATTTCCTCTCATGTCTAGTCTAAATCTATCCCATTTTAGCTTAAGACCATTCACCTTTGTCCTATCATTATCTACTCAAGTAAAGAGTCACTCTCAATCCTTTTTATAAGACCTCTTTAAGAATTGAACGGCCACAATGAGATCTCCCCACAGCCTTCTCTTCTCCAGGCTGAACATCCCCATCTCTCTCAGCCTTTCTTCATAGGAGAGGTGCTCCAGTCCTCTGATTTTCTTTGTAGCACTCCTCTGGACCTGCTCTAACAGCTCCACATCATTCTTGTGCTCCAGGCCCCAGACCAGAATGCAGCACTCCAAGTGGGACCTCACAAGGGCAGAGCAGAGGGGGACAATCTCCTACCTCACCCTGCTGGCCACTCCTCTGATGATGGTTGCCATGACCCAGATGCAGCACCTTGCACTTAGACTTGTTGAACCTCGTTTGGTTCACACAGACCCACTTCTCCAGCTTGTCCTGGTACCTCAAATGGCATCTCTTCTTTCTTTCATATAAACTGCACCACTCAGCTTGGTGTCATCTGCAAACTTGCTGAGGGTGTACTCAATCCCCTCATCTATGTCATTGATGAAGGTATTGGAAAGCACTGTTCCGAAGACAGACACGCTTTGACATGAAATGGTTGATAGATATGAACATGCATCGGTCTTCATTGTTTGTTTCTAAAGCCCTCAATAAGACACATTAATATAATAAAACACTTGTGGAATAAGAGTCTTGAGGATATTTTCTTTAATCAAACTGTTAAGACATATAGGAGGTAAAATAGATCTAAGATAAGAAGGTCCTGTCCCCAGTCCCTTCCTTCCAATGTGCAAAGTGAATAAGACTGCTGAATGCAGCTTTTAAACATTTCAAAATCACTCTTGAACATTCAGCCATTTGCAGTGAACTGCAGAGATCTCAGTATATTTGTTGGTAAATAGGAATTATTACAGCAATAATTCCTGTGCTCTATCTTGTGGCCATTACCCCTTGTCCTGTCCCCACAAACCACTGAAAAGAGGTTGGCCAAATCCCCCTGTCTCCCACACCTCAGGTAGTTATACACATTGATGAGATCCCCTCTCAGTCTTCTTTTCTCCAGGCTGAACAGACCCAGGTCTCTCAGCCTTTCTTCATAGGGAAGATGCTCCAGGCCCCATATCATCTTTGTGGCCCTCTGCTGGACTCTTTCCAGGAGATCCCTGTCTTTTTTGTACCAGGGAGCCCAGAACTGGATGCAGTACTCCAGGTGAGGCCTGACCAGGGCAGAGTAGAGGGGGAGGATCACCTCCCTTGACCTGCTGGCCACGCGCTTTTTAATGCATACCAGGATCCCATTGGCCCTCTTGGCCACGAGGGCACACTGCTGGCTCATGGTCAACCTGTCGTCCATCAGGACCCCCAGGTCCTTCTCCTCAGAGCTCCTTTCCAGCAGGTCGTCTCCCAGATACTGAATGCAGAAAAAGAGGAGAAACAAAGAAACGAAGCTCAGTCAAGCTGAAGGCTATATTCAAAAAGTAGTAGCATTGTTACAGCCATGATGGATAAAAGCAAGGCATAATCCTTAGAAAAAGGGAAATTTTACTAAAACCAACTGGGACATCTAGAAAAATAAATAAGTTTTTAGGTACTTTTTTGTGTCAAACACTATGACATAACTATAGATTATGTCCTTCAGAAATAAAAAGCACAATTCAGATTCTTTGTTCATTCTGTGTATTCTTCCACTTCCATGTTTGCCATTTTGCAGATGTAATGTTGTTGCAGTTGTAATGATCTAAGGAAATATTCTGTAATTTTTTTACAATTGAGGAGATTTGTATTTTTGAAAATTCATATACTTTTTCCCACTGTTCTAATAAAAGATGTCCCCTCTCCCTGCCATTTTCCCCTTCTATACAGCAAAAATATAGAAAAGGAAGTTGTACTTCTCAAAAATGTAAGACTCACAGCTATCAATTTCAGCAAAAACAGTACACACAGAGAAATCTATATAGTTTTATACGATGCAGCAGAAAAAAATCCTTTGGTGTTTTGTGGCAAGCGAAAGCATATATGAGAAAGAAAAGAAAAAGGATGAAGGAAGCTTAAAATAGACAAATGCATGAAACTAGGGAACAGCTGCACCACATGCTCCATGTAATATGGAAATTGCAAAAGTGAGAAAAGGCCATTGGGGATCTTTTTTAAAAAGACCTGGAAACATTTTTTGTATTGCTATTTTTTTCCAGATGGTAAGATTTTCTCTTCCTTCTCACCATGCTACATTTTTAAAGACAATTTAGAGGAAAAGAGGGAGAAGTTGTAGGCATGTTTAAAAATAAATGTTTCATATTTCATGTCTCTCAAAGAAAAAGTGCCCACATTTTCAGATAGATATTTCAGTTAGTCTGTTGTGATATGTGAATGGTAATAAAGATCTACAGCTGACTTAAATACAATTGGCAGTAAAGTTTATCTGAGCTTCAGTTTATTTAGAAATACAGCAAAATGTGGCCTCTGTCTTTTGTGAGTAACATATGTGACAGTACACACAGAACTGTAAATATTAATACAAGAATAATGCAAGGTGTGTGAAAAACTCAAAGTTGTGTTTTGATGGGTCGAGTATGAGTGTAATCTACCATTCAGGAATCCATGGATGAGGATCAGGGTAGGTTTGACATTCAGAGTTTCACCCTTGACAAACAATAGATGCTCCTCTCATAAATCCTGGTATACAAAATTCTTCATCGTTAAAAAGTTTTTGTTTTTGTTTTTATTTTATTTTTTTTTCCAAAGAGCTATGATTCAGCTTGATTTTAAGAGTACTTCTCCTGTTACCTGCTCTCAGCCTGTCTAATCAGGGTCTTTGTAGTTTGAGTGGCAAGGCCAGCCCAATTTTATCCCTCCACAAAGCTGTAGCACAGGTAGAATTGTCCCAAATCATCCTCAATGTTAACCTTTCATTAATTTTGGGTGTTTTCATCTTTTTTGACCATTAACTGCAAAGTGGTATCTCACTACATCTTGTAACTTTGGCACAGAATTTATTTCAGAATTCTGGAGGCAACCATGATTGTCACAATCATATTCCTCACTTAGATATCACTATGGTAGTCAATACACTCTTGGAGGTGAAGATAATGGAACCAGAAAGAGTTTATAGTAATAACAGATCTACTTCTCTTCATTACATGAGGCATTCTAGTTCATGTAATGTTGCTTCCTTAGTGGGGGATGGCAATAGATTTCCTATTCTTGAGCTGAGTATTAATTATGCTTACTAGTGCTTCTGTAGTTGAAGGTCCCATGATAACCCCCTATTTTATTTTTAGGGGTTTATAATTCACCTTTAAAAGCCCACTTTGAACTGAAATATGTCCCCACCATCTAACACCCACTTATCTGGCCCAGTAATAATATATGATAGATATGGAAGGATGAAGCTGCACTTTGAATAATTCAAGGTGATTACCGTATGTGAAAAATTATTCTTTTCATGTGCATGTCATCAGAAGGGCCATATAAGTATGCAACTAACATCGACAGGCTATATCTCATCCTAGTACCGTGTCAATAAACAGAGGCCAGTCCCATTCCCTACTTTTTCTTCCTAATACAATTTGCATTACAAGAACTGAAATAAACATTTTTAAAAGTCACCAGAAAATGTTAAAAGAGCTAAATTTATCAGTTTTTTGACATTTCCAACGTTAGGATGTATGGTGGCATGATTTCTAAAGGGATACCTTAGTTTGTAAGTCACCAAAGAGGAAATATCTCCACCAATACTTATTTTATAGTTTTTTTGTTGTTTTGTTTTGTTTTATTTTATTTGTTTTGGGGGGGATTATGTGGTTATTCAATTTTAAATATGAGTTTCAGTGTTAGAGGACAGGTGCGCGTATCACAACACCACTAATGAACGTTTAGAGAAACAAAATCAACATACTTAGCTCTGTACTCTTTTCTCAAACTATAGACTCAACTCAAAATTTTTCCAAGTACTAGTAGCGACGGCGAGCAAACCAGTTGCTCGCTGAGGATCAAGAGTCATCAACTCAAAGCAAGATCTACCACACAAAAGATTTACCTCTTTTCCTTGGTGCATTGCTCTATGCTTATTTGCTCACCCTCCCCCCACAAAAAAAAAAAATAAAAAAAATCTTACTCTACAGAAGTATAATATTGGTGCTCCAAAAAAACAGGAATGGAAATGTGAATGTCCTTATAGGAGCGCAAATGAGTTCTACTAAGTAGAGAACTTCTGTCTCCTAGCAACTGTTGCAAGACATATTTGCTGCTCCATTTCCTCGTTTTTACTTCACAGAAAATAAGGTAATTTTAAAATATATTTTAAATTTAGAACTAAATTTTTTGTAAATGTTGTTGATGTATCCATCCCTTCCCCACCTTTTCTGATTAAAATCTTCTCTTCCAACATTTTTCTGATATTAGTGGACAAGAATACTTCAGTTTAATATGGCATTTTACATATTTGCTGAAGATCCAATGCTAATTACTCTTTATTTTGCTAATTTCAGAGTACAGCTGTTAGCACCTTACCTTAATCTGTACATATTGCATATTCTTCAGGTGAAATTTGTTTTTCAGTTATTCATCACCCTGGTAAACTACACCATCTGTAAATCTGCACTCTTAGAATTTTGGAATTGAAGTACTGGGTAGCTGCATAACTCAGAGCTGACACAGTGCAGTTTACTTCTGAAGTTTTCTGTAACAAAAACTGTTGGAGCTATAGCATTAGCATTTTAAATGTAGTCCCATGGCGTCAGCCTTCAAATAATTGTGTCATAAGGAGGGTCTCCCAATGAAACAATAATAGTAGACATGTTTCTTACCCAAAAGAAAAGTTAATACCTTTCTGACCAACAGTTAGCCTCCATTTTCAATCCTAGCTTGACCTGCTGTTGCTCAGAAGTGCAACTCCAATTCCTCAACTACAATGAAACACCAGGGAAGGGAGTACATAGAGCCAGGCACTATTACTTAAAATATTTTTTTAAATATATGGATAAAGAACATCTCCAAGGGAGATCCTTCAGGATTTTGCAGTTTGCTGGAGCTGTATACATAGTGTGTTATTACACTGGTTCTACTTAGCTGGTGAAAGTCTCATAAACTCTCCTTTAGAATTTAATTTGATATGGTTCATGAGTATTGAAGAAAATTTAAAGAAAAGGAGTTTTAAGTTGTGTTGGAACCAAGATGAACGTTCCTTCTTTATAATGAGATGACTATGTATTGTCATTAAAATGTGTTTGATTTTCCATAAAATCTTTTCTTTAATAAATAAATCTTAGTGGTCTTCAAAAATCTGAGTTTATGAACATATATCCTATTTGCTACAATGATGTCTTTCTGAAATGACTTCATTACCTATCTATACAGAGCTCATTTTTGAATTTTTCACTTTTTTTTTTTAATGACTATTTTTCACTTGCTGCTCTTATGTGTACATATAGGAAATTAGCTGATTTTGCAGTCCCTATACCTAGAGAAATCAACTGAGGCAAGCCATATAAAAATATTTATTATTTATTCCTGTGATCTGTGTCATTGTTTTCCCAATAATGGACTCCCAACATGAAGTAAAAACATGCATCAGACATATGCATTCACTTCTCTCTCATATTTAGACATTCTCAGTATTTCTTTGTGGGTTGCATTTATAAATCTGATTTGCTGTTTGTTTATTTCTAAGACTTTTTTTTTTTTTTAATGAATGGTCTAAAAATGTACTTCAGTCCTTCAGTCTTGTCCTTCAGTCTGATATGCAACAAGACTCCTTATAAAAAGTAACAACTTCACTTATCACTTTTAAAGCACAGTTTACAAAACAAATGTGTAGAAATACCTTGGTTATCCCCTACTGTTGTAGACAATGTACAAAATACAGTTTGAAAAGCTGACAACAATACATGTTTAATAGTCTGAACTGGTGTGTTTTCGCCTGTAATACAACAATACAAACCATTAACATCATAATTAAAACCATCAGTATAGATTATAGTCTAAACACATTTTAAATATCTAAAGATATTGCAGGATCTTGAGTAAGCTTAAAAATCACAAAATAATTAATATTTTAAGCCACCCTCCTGCCCCAAATCTACAAGCTGTGCTTCATTTACTTATTCTTGAAGTAAAATTAATTTCAGTTTCTGAAAAAAAAAAAGTGTATATATCAAAAACACTGAAATACAGTGAAAAATCCTCTTCAAGAAATTGTCTGTCAGTCCATTATCTCTCTTTGAGTTAGCAATACACACTTGTTCTTTGAACTTGATTTGTGTTCTTTTTAAAACAGAGTAAATGTATGAAAATAGTCACTCTGTCAAAATGCAGCCAGAATAGCTGAAATATGAATAGATGTATTGTGACTTCTACAAAGATTACTTGGTAGTGTTACTATTGCTACTATATATTCCTCTGCTCATTTCTCCCTCCTTTTCTGTCTGTTTGAAGAAAACTATGAAAATAAAATAAATAAAATAAAATAAAATAAAATAAAATAAAATAAAATAAAATAAAATAAAATAAAATCGATATCAAGAAAATCCACCACTCCTCTCATAAGACAGTTCTTGTTTCCATACACTGGATGAAGAATGAAGAGTTTTGGTGTGGTGGTTATTCTGACTTAATGAAGCTGATATGGGGAAAGCATTCAAAGGGAAAAATGTTCATTTAACTAAGAATCTTACATTAGCAGTGCATATGTTGTAGCTGTCTGTGTATCTTCTATGTTTTGCTTTTAAAGAAATCGTGCACCTCTAATGTTGTTTGATGCCAATTTACTGAAATTGGTGTTTAAGAAACATGTTGAGAAAATTAAAAGTGATGAATTAGCCCATTGAGGTAATGCCACAGCAAACAGGAGACTCTGATGTGAAGACCTAGCTTCCTAATTGTTATTATGCTTACAAGGACACTGTTAAAAGAAAAATGAATGCTTTGCTTCACACCTGCTGTAAAAGATGCTGAAACTGGAGCTTGCTTAAATCATTCTTCCTGAAACAAACTATCGAATGAAATTCAGGCCATTTAATTTCCAAATACCAGTAATTAAAATGAGTCACATCATCAGAGTTTGGCAGGGCTACAGCCGCCTTTTATTTTTTCATTTCCACATAAATTTCAGAGAAGGTCAGATTTGTTGGGGGAGGAGAAGAACCTGCCTGCTTTTGTGCTCATGGGAGGTTAAAATATGACTCGTTCACAGTGTCCCTCATAGTTCAGGACTTAATGGTCCTTGACGGGGATAACCTAGAAGTTAATTTTACTTTGTGTCCCAAAAGCAGTCATTGTCACTGTAATCCTTCTTGCAGGCTGAAGGGTATCTTCACCACCTGATCAGACTTTGAATAGCGATTGATGAGCAATATCTCCAAAGAAGAAATACTTTGCTAGTGCTTTCTTGTAAAAGACAAAAATAAAAAGAAAGAATGTGGTGCTGGCTTAACTTTTCATAACTTTCAGCCGTTCCACTGTTCTTTACTTTAAATTTGTAGAAGACAAAAACTGCAGAAATAGGAACTGCTTCTTCTTTCTTTTCCTCCATATTGCCTGACTCATGACAAGGATGAGGATGAGTGCTTGGTAGAGATATACATCCTCCTTCCAGTTTTGTTATACAGAGCAGAGGGATGCTTGAAGCCAGAGGTAAGCACCATCAGGAAGGCCTGTGCTCAAATCTCTGGGCAGTAAAGTGTCTCATGAGCAAAGGAACCACAAAAAAAATAAATCAGAGAATAAAAATAACTTAAAAAATTAATTTCCAGATAATAAAAATAACTTTGATAATGTCTATTGAAGTCAGCTTGGCTAACACATCTTTGAAACATGTACACATATGATTTTTATTTATTTATTTATTTGTTAATTTAGCGAAACGCATGGTGGGCAAAGCTTTGGCAGCAAAGCTGCTGTTCAGGTGTGTTTAAAGTTGCTGTTTCAAGACAAAAACAATAAATCTTCCCAAGTAAACAGCTGAAAAATTATTTTTATATAGGCAAACACTATGTTTTTCTCTTCCTTACTCCTTGAAAAGCGTTAGTGACTTTTGTACTGAAACTGAAATGTACTGTATTGAGCGGGTAATTCTTCAAGGGAGAAAAATCCATCACAAAATCATGGACATTTATTAAGAAGCAGAGAATTAGAGAAAATATAAGGCTATCTTACCACCTACTACAACAGTAAGTAATAGCTTTACACGTTCACAGAAGCTAAAGCAAACCACTGTAGTCTCCTAGAGTAAGCTCTTACACAACACATAGAATTAGAATAGCATAGAATTGCCCTGAAGAGCTTACAAGCAAACAAGAAAAATCATAAGAAAAAACGTTAGTCATATTGAGATTTTATAGATAGTGAATTTAAGAATTAACTGGATTAAATGACTTGATCATAACTAGATCCATTATCTGATGGAACATGCTTATTTATTTTTTTTTAACCTATTTTTACCCATTTTAAAACATCGCCCTTAATGGACATGAGTAGTAAAGGTGAAATGAGAGCACAGGACAGAGGAGGAAAATCCTTCACCTTCTGATATAAAACCCATAACATGAAACAAAAGAGTATCAAAGATTATGTAATGGAAAAGTCACTTACCTCATGATTTTCCAACAATGTTAATTCTCAACTTCCTTAACAGACTATGTTGTCATGCTGGTTTATTTATAAGCATATATGCAAGAATTCATTTCAGTTTTCAGGAATTAAAAATAAGCTATGTACCATGAGAGAAGAAAGGAAGCTCTGCATATATGCAGTCCAAGGCCTTGGAATAGGAAACATCTCAGTTGCTGTTGGGTTATACTTGTCAATGCATATGAGTGTTTGCAGAGAAAAGGAAGAATAGATAATATGCAGCTGTGTTGACTAATGTAACATAATGCCCAAGTCTGTAGGGCTTTTTGTTTTGTTTTGTTGTTTTATTTGCTTTTTGTTTTTGTTTTGTTTTTTGTTGTTGTTGTTTTGTTTTGTTTTGTTTTTTTATCAGATTTATCCATGTCTTGAATACCACAAATGGGTTGTAATTTTTCTTTCTTAAATGCACTGAATATCTCAGAAACAAAATACCTGAGCTGAAATTTTATCCTATTTTTCAAGAGTCCACACACATAGAAGGTCGTAGCCCCAAGGACCATATCTTCACTAGAAGAAAAGTTACATTTTCCTTCAGGAGGAGAAAAGGTGCGTTTTTACCACATTAGCTAGCCCATAGCACTAGTAAGCTGAAAAATCCGCCTGTGGGCAGGGCAGTTTGGAGTTTTCAGACATGCAAACATGTTAAGGTAGACGCAAAAAAGATGTACATTCCTTAGTCTACATGAAGATTTTGTCAATGGTAAGGTAATGTCCCAATTTTTCTGATCGTGCGTGTTCTTACAAGAATTCATTTCAGTTTTCAGGAATTAAAATTAGTTATGTACCATGAGAGAAGAAAGGAAGCTCTGAAATGCAATTTTCTAATAGTCGTAGATTGCTAAAGAAAGATTCTTTCTAGTCACATCAAGACTTCCCATTTCAAGGTATTTCACCTTTTTCTTTCTGAGGCTTCTATGCTGTCTCGGACAAGCTTCTCCCTACTTTCAGATGTTATTCTTGGACCCATGCTGCCTCTGGTAGGCCTGATCCTTGTCCTGAAGGACAACGCCAGCAGCAGCCTTAGCTGAGTTTCTGCCAGATAAGCCATCCATATTTTGCTCCATCATTACCTTTCTGAACAGTATCATCATTTCACTGCACATCCCTGCTCTACTTGCCAGGATCTTTGACTAATGCAAAACCTTCTAGTTTGCCAGTTGACCCAATGATCAAATGAGCTTTACCAATGGGTCTCTGGAAAAGAAGTCTTCTGTTGCAGCCAGTTTTAAATCTTTTTTTTTTTAAGGCAAAATTTCTTGAATAGAAATAATTAAAACCTTGTAACAAAATTAAATTGTGTTTACACATTTTAAAAAAGGAGTGTGGCCACATTTTTAAATATAAGTTCTTCCCAATAGATCTTAATTTGTGTTCCATTTAATGCTGGCTTCAGACAAATGGTTATTCTAGTTGCTCTTCAAGGGAATGCTGCTTCAAAAGCACCCGTGTGAACAAAGTAAGATATTTATTGGAGATGTTAAAATTAAAAATTATGTTGACAATAGTTTCAATTCTACTGATAGAGAAGTCAAGGCTGTATTCTTTTTCTTAGTTCACCTGCTAAAGCAGTCTGGTAAAAATGGCTTCCTTAGGGAATTCACCAGAGCCCTGCAAATGGCTGATCATCTGCACAAAGGTTAAATTGGTGCCAAGGCTGCCAGCTCTGCCCTGACCATTTACAGAGCCTGCCAGGCTAGTCCTAAACATTCCTTGGCATTTGAGGAAGGTCACCACTGTATGGATTGAATGCCCCATCAAAAATTTTGCACAATCAGAACTGATTGCAGGTCAGAATTATGTGTTTTTAAAAGGTATTTAATGTTAGAGATAAATCACTGATAAATATATGAAAATAGGTAGAATAGTTTTAAATATGCCCTATATTACAAGTCTTCATCACAGTTGATGTCATTGGAATAGAAACTGTACTGTTTTGTATAATTAATAGTAAACATTCAAGACATAATTCAGATTGTTTTCTGTTATGCACAGTAGAAGTTTAGGTTAGTGTAACATTGTCTGCTAACTATGATAAAACCTTTTGGCCTTGAAAGATATGTAAATACTCTTCCTGATCCATGTTACCTTAGTAACAGATAACGTTGCCTTGTGAGTATTATTGACGGTAAAGGTGAAAGTAGGTTGTGTGTTTCAAGTGGGAATAAGCATTTTTTTAAATATTTTTTTTTCAGTTATATGAATGTAGCATCATGTTTATTATGAATGAACTCGTATTGTGGGGGTTAGCATCTCTCATCGAATTACTTGTCAAAAAGCATGTGCAGTTAGAATGGGTTTTGCATGAAAAAAACAGTAAGAAAACAAAACAATTTGTTTCTATAAAAAGAAAAAAAAAACAAAAAAAACTTGGATAGTCATCTGTTAGAAAAATTCATTGAGACTGTATATGAGTAAGGTTTATTCAGTTTCATGGGATCTGACCTCACCTCATTTTTTACTGGAGTCATCTGTTGTGTCATATCAACAAAACGAAGCCTTTAGCAGTACCAGGAGTAAACAAGCATTCCATAAGCTGAAATTTCATAGTAGTAAGAATAACAGATAAAAAGTGGAAAGAATAATAAAGAAGTGCAAAATATTCCTTAAGGATGCATCTAGGCAACACACAGACCTCTGTGACCTCCACTAGTATTTCTGTTTCTGTTGCTGCTGGACAACAGTGATTCGTCTGTTTGGACCTTCTTTACTCTCCTGCACACACAGAATAGAACTATTATTACTAATACAGTATTAACAGAGTATAATGCATTGAGTGTAAAGATAAAAAATGTGATCTAGTCTAAAATGTCTGTGCTTATGAGGTGGCACTCATTTCTTTGGTTTTTGTTGTTGTTTTGTTTTGTTTTGTTTTTATTTTCTCTTTATATCTTAAAAACACTTCCTAACACACATTAAACGTACACTCATTTCATAGCACAGTATTTCTGCTACGCTAGCGCTGTTCCCATTGCAGCCATGAGGTTTTATATAACTGCTAGCAGGTTCCTGTTTCTGGTACTAACACAGCACATATTCAGTAGTGGGCACAACCACCACTGATGACACATCCTCACTCTCTGAATTAGCCCCTTCATTAAAAACAGGTACTTAGATGTGCTTTTGCTACCTGTTTGCAATCAGACATCCAATTTCCTTTGAATGAAACTTCCCCACAGGCACCCTCAAGTCCTGTCAGGTGGTAATATTCTGATGTCTGCTAAAGTGAGGTCACATTGCTACATTTTCTCAGCCGCTTCTTTAAAAGACATTTAGAGGAAACTAATTGTCTTTAAGACCTCTGTTCCCTGACAAATTTAGATAAAATTGGTCAGTGAATTGAATCCATTTGTAAAGTGACATGTAAGGCACTTCTACAGAAAAAGAGAGCGTGCATGCAAGCCTTAAGAAACCATGCAAAAAAATAAAAAGCAAAATGAAACTGTGGGATAATGAACAGAGAATGAGGCATGTTATCCCATTAAAAATAAGACTAAAAAGATTAATTATTCAGTTTAGGAAAAGAAAGCACAAGAAAGATATGAGCAAGTTGTATAACATAATGAAGAGAACAGAGAGGGCCAACCAAGTCTTCCTGTTTTGAAGGACAAGAGAGCACTTTATGAAAACATAAGGTAACGAATAGAAAGTACAAAATGCTTGAGGCAAATGGTTTAGAAAGATTTTTAAAAGGCTCCAACATACAAGGAACAGCACCTGCAACTGCCATAGCTGAGACAGCAATTATGGTAACTATTACTATGGTAACATCTTAATACATTGGAAAATAAACTAATTGCCATGATCCCAAAAATAATTCTTCTCACTATGATATATTATATGCTTACATTACCAATATAACAGAACAAGGCACTGGACCTTCATCTGAAGCATTTCATGGAGTTAGCAATTGTCAGAGCCAAGACACCAGTAAAAAAGAGGAGAGATGTGCACTGACGTGCTCTGCAATTCCTGTAGTTCAGCTGCTACCCTAATAAACATCACTACTCAAAAGTACAAGGTTAAGAAACAGTATGTCCTTTCTTATGTTGTTTGTCAATGGCAATGTATGCATCCTGCAACCATATCATCAGCAGCATTGTTTAGTAAATAATTTGAAGGGTTTAAAATAAACAGCACTTCTCCTTTCCAAGGAAGAGAAGCTTCCCTTTTAATTGCTTAAATAATAAATGTTGACTATTCTTAGAACTACAAGTTCTTAGTTTTATTACTGACAATTTCTTGATTTTATTGTGGATAACATGTACTCTTAAAAATAGCAGAGAGATATCTTTGAAACCTCTCATAGGAGTGTGCATTTTGGAAAAATCATTATAATACTTTAACTAGACTCTAAAGTGTTCCCACATTTACACTAGGATTGACATTATCTTTTTTCATGTTTTGGTTTGACCTTGTTCACCTAGATACCATGAAAATAAGCTGATTATTTTTTCCTGCTGATAAATATGTTAAGGACATAATCAATTATGAGTACTAACAGAACTTTTTCAAATGAAATTGTCTCTACAACAAATCATGTTTCTTCAGTATATTGTGTCATTTTTTTACACTTGTGCATTAAGCTCTTATTTTTATGTAATCTACTGTTATTCAGTCTCTCGTGGTACTGCAAATTTTGCTACGCAGTACTCATAAGAACAGGAAAAAAAAATTGTCTTTTACATTCCATTCTGGACATTCATCCAACCTAGGGTTTACCTTAGTTGCATGAGTTCATTGTATCAGAACACAAATCCAAATTCATTTTAAACTACTTGTAGTGCTACAAAATATCTTACTTGAGAAAAAAAAAAGTATTAAGCACCTTCTAAATCTTGATAATTATTTCTACATTGCAATAAAGCCATTTTTCACATTTTCTTTTTTAAAGGAAAGAACAAAAGTACATTTTTCCACAGGGTTGGAAAACTTAAACCCTGTTGTCTTTTGGATGATTTTGTGCTCTCAGTTTCTTTACATGAACTTGAAACTGTGAACCTAAGCTTTACTGATTTCTTAGGTAATCACCTCAGTGCTTTCAAAGTTATTTTCCTCTTTAGAAAACGAGATAGATTCACCTGCCTGTTTACCTTCATTACCCATATAATCCCCATCCATTTGAAGCATCTCAAAATATTTAATGCATGCATTCTGAGAATGTTCTGTGAGCTGCAGAGTGCTGTTATCTTCATGCTACAAGAGCCTAAGGTCATACAAGAAGTGTGTTTCAGAGCAAGCAACTGAATAAGACTCCAAATAACAGATTAACCTAGTGTCTTAAACATTTTTTTTATCTGTAAGATTTTCCATCCTCTCTTAAGATGAATAAAAACTGTGAAGCAGAACAAACAAGAAAGTCAGCTGTTTAACACTGTTATTTATTCAGCATTGGTATTTCCATTCATGCATTTATAGTTAATCTTGTAAGAAGCAGGAGATAATTAAAGCTGAAAAGCTTAGCATAAGCAATAGAATGAGCTGATAATGCATTAACCTTTTATTTTTTACTCACAGTCTAAACCAAAACAAATGTTATTCTGAAAGTACTTTAAGGTCACTAAATTAATATATATATCTATATGTACAAAAGGAGAAGAAAAGAAGAAGAAGAAGAAGAAGAAGAAGAAGAAGAAGAAGAAAGAAGAAGAAGAAGAAGAAGAAGAAGAAGAAGAAGAAGAAGAAGAAGAAGAAGAAGAAGAAGAAGAAGAAGAAGAAGAAAAGAAGAAGAAGAAGAAGAAGAAGAAGAAGAAGAAGAAGAAGAAGAAGAAGAAGAAAGAAGAAGAAGAAGAAGAAGAAGAAGAAGAAGAAGAAGAAGAAGAAGAAGAAGAAGAAGAAGAAGAAGAAGAAGAAGAAGAAGAAGAAGAAGAAGAAGAAGAAGAAGAAGAAGAAGAAGAAGAAGAAGAAGAAGAAGAAGAAGAAGAAGAAGAAGAAGAAGAAGAAGAAGAAGAAGAAGAAGAAGAAGAAGAAGAAGAAGAAGAAGAAGAAGAAGAAGAAGAAGAAGAAGAAGAAGAAGAAGAAGAAGAAGAAGAAGAAGAAGAAGAAGAAGAAGAAGAAGAAGAAGAAGAAGAAGAAGAAGAAGAAGAAGAAGAAGAAGAAAGACAATCTAACACGAATGTTATTTTACTTCCAGTACTAAGACAGTATGAAACTGTTGTTAACCTGCCAACAGGTGAGGGGAACTAGGCAAACGTATACAGCTATTGACATGAAGAACACCAATAGTCTGTGTGTGCCTCTGTTCAGCCTCTTTCAGGATTGAATTGGAAGATACAGGATTTCTTTGCATCTAACAAAATTACTGTTAGGATATTCAGTTAATAATAGTCAAGAAACTACAGAAACTTTTGTTCTAAATAGCCAAGTAGTATCTTTTTGTCCATTAAAAATTTACTTATTGAAACATAAGATAAATACAAACCACAGAACATGAATCTGGATTTCAAGATGAAATCTGACTGATTTCATTTTGGGATACAGGTCTTTAGATAGTATAAGGCAGCTTTTGTCACCCCAACTCCACCCTTCCCAATACTAGTAGTGTGCATATTTCCAAATTAAGGCCTTAAAGGTTTTCATTTGAGTTTTCATAAAAATAAGGATTGTTTATTACAATTAGAAGCAGTTTTGATTTTAAACATGCCTTTCATTCAGGAGTGTTGGACCTGGGAAAAAGCAAAAGAGTTTTAGTTCCATCTCTGTCTATATCTCTTGAGAAAAAGACATGAGTAAAAGTGCAAAAAAAAATTTTTGAACCTTCATTCATCACCATGTTTCTGTCACCAGAGAAAGATTGGACACGCTGCAAAATTAGAAAGAACATTTTGTTATTATCTAACTATACACTTAGCCTCCCACCTGCCTCTACTGGCCTACATGGTAATCAGAGTGACAAAGGACAAGATAGGATATTGCAGCTTATATCTCAAAAAAAAGAACACACGTCTACAAGAGTATAACAGTGCAGCATGACCCGCAGCATATCTCAAAAAGATGCATCCCACTCATGCAATGACATCATAGGCATTTTCAACACCTTTTAAAATGTACACAGATCTTCTGACCTTTGACTTTTTGTGCTGCAAGAAAGGAGATTTAACTCGACAAACAGACAAGCATAAAGATGTACTTCTTCCTTTGGTATTTGTGTATTCTATTGTTGTTGTCATTGTTTTTGTTGTTGTTGCTGTTGCTGTTGTTGTTGTCCTCAGATACACTTTGAAGTCAGGGAAGCACTTCAGAGACCTCTTTTCCAGGATGCTGTAAGAGACGTTAAGTTATGCCTCAGACACAATCTCAGTAATGGTCCAGCATGTCAAATTCCAAAGAAGAAAGTCCATAATCAGAAGATGTGCATGGATACTGGGTTTAAATTCATCCCAAGTGCCAAAGATATCTTAATACCTTATGCAAAGTTAGAGCACCTATTTCATTTCTCAGACAACCAAGAGAGTGAAAGAGCACATTATCATTTCCTAACTTGCCATGGAAGTTCACCTGAATGTTTCATTTCCAAGCCCTGGTCCCCCCCAAAAATGAGATGAAGTGAAATTATATTGTCCCATTCCTTTATCTCCCTGATAGGAAAAGAAGCCATTCCCATCTCCCAGAACCCAAGCCTGCTGCCAAAACCTCTCAAGAAATCTTTCCCAGGCAAATGACTCCCAAAAAAAAAAAAAAATAGTGAAATGCCAAAAATGCTTCAAATCAGCAGTGATAAGAAAAATATTTCTGGGACAGGATGACCCAACAGTCACCTTTATTTATAACTGAATAGATTAGGCTAAGTTATGATTATTTGTATTGCTTATTGCTAGGCTGTGTAAACACTGAATAGTCCAAAACAGCTATCATCCCAAAGAGCATGCAATCTAAGACCAAGTCGTTAATTTTAAAAAAAAAAAAAAAAAAAGATGATTGGGTCAAACCTAGATGTCACGTCCCTCTAATTAGAATTAACAGTTCTTACAAAAGACATGCCTCTCTTAGTAGTAATGACTTGAAAGGTTTAAATATAATAGTTAAAACACTTTGATTTCTTAGAGGTAACGGTCATTAAACTACTTTCTTTCTCATTTTCTTGCCTTTATATTTTAATTTTTGGTAATAGCACTAAGCAAAACAATCTGGACTGCCTAGAAATATTTTGGCTTTCCAAAAGACATAGACTGTAATAAAATGGGATAATAAATGGACGTAATAAGAACTTATTTTTTTCTGAGGTTCAAATTAAGATTTCTGTTTGGTTTGCTATACAGAAGTCTATTTATGTTCAGTAGAGAAAGCACATTGCTCAAGAGAAAGAGTCAAAAACACACAAGATAGAGCTATGATTCTACGACCCTAGCAGAACATTAATCCTACCTGTATGAGTGATTTGCCTTTTTTTTTTCCCCCAACATAATGGAGCTGGAAAAAATACTGTTATTGGGGATTTTTGTATTATTATGAACAGAGGACCAAGTTCAAGATGCTAAGGGCTGTCCAAATATGCATTTTGAAAAAGTCCCTTTCTTAAGAAGCTTGCAGTTTAATTAGGCAAGACAGAAATGGAAGGGAGAGCTCTGCTAGTAAAGACTTATTTGCCCAGGGTTTTGCAGAATTATACGTGTGTTTAATTATGATATTCCTTGGTATCTAATCTCAACAGCAGCTCTGACCTAAATACAGGAACAATAATAATTAAAATTAAATCTTAAGATTTCATGAACATTGAAAATAATTAAATCTCTGTGTCCATGTATGAAAATATAAAATCTAAAAAAAAAAATATACATATATATATATATGCTGAGAGTCTTATAGAATAGCATACATGCAGGACTTTATTTTCTTCTCTCTCATTCTGGGAAGTGTCACAGAATTGTCATGTCTTAAAGAATTTCTGCTCTTTCATTTCTTGGCCCATGTACCACATCCTGCCCCTCTTGACTGCAGTGAAGCCAATCAGAAATGATTGTTTGAAACAATAAAATGTGTGGGCCAGAGACAGAAACACAACTCTGAGGCCATTAAATCTCTATCACTGTTGTTGAAATTGTCCAACATTTAAAAAAATAAGGGGATACTAACAGACAGATGGCAAACTCACAATAGCTTTGTTTTGGCAGGAAACTATGCTGGAGAATTTTTTTAATGTACCCAACTCCAATGTCATGGACAATGGTTATTTTTCCTTTGATATCCATTTTGATTTAAGATGTGATAGGAGTTCAGATCTCACCTGAGTCTGCTCATACATTTGTAATCAGTTTATAAACCCTTCATGAGAAGGCTCCTAAAGGTTTGGTTATCCCAGCTGAGATTTTATTGGGCTACAAGTTGTTATTTGAAGAAGTGATCTTCACTGATCAAGTTATGGCATGTCATCTATGTCCAGCTGCAAAAGAATCAGCCTGGTAGTCATCTGTCAAAAACTTTAAGGGGAAAATAATATACTTTTTAATATTTTTGCATTCAGAACTATGTGCCAGGTACAGCCTGATGTCTGATAGGCATGAACTTCAAATAAAGCACTATCTCATCTTAATAATATTGTTTGCTGTGGAATTGTCTACTGGAATTTTAGCAGTACACTTGAAATGCCTGAAGGGTATGATATACATAATTTCAATATGCTGGTGATATTGTAGAGTTTGAACTGGAAAATGATTCATTCCTGAATGTCCTTACAGTACAAAACACTGCTGATAATCAGACATGACAGAGTTTGTGATTCAAATTAAAGTTTATGTCAAGTAAAAGGTGTACTTTATACCTGTTGAAATCTGAAGATTGGTAGTGTAGCTACGACAAACCAGACAGACTGTGTTGTGAAATGCATGCAGTAATCTAACACAAATTATGAAATCATGTTGTTTGTTCCTGATTCTATAACAGAAGTGAGGAAAGGAGAGGGAAACAATGAAGCAGATACACATTTGGCAGGCATATATTGCCTCCTGCCAAACAGGATGCACACCAACATGCTGGCAGGATAGAAAAGGATAAGAAACTCAAGGATGCCTAATCAAACGTCAAAGAGAAAACATCTAATATTAGAGTTCTTTTTTCTCTCCTCACAACTCTTATGTGAACAGCTCCGGGGGAGACATGAGGGTGAAGTGTCTTTAAGATTGATGCGCCATCAAGCAGTTTCTGAGGTTTGCTGGTTGATTCTCTGCTCACTTACACCACATGATAGCAGCCTGAATAGTGGAAAGGCATTCTGATCCCCAGTTGCCTATTTCATTTTCATTTAAATATTAGTTCCAAACAGAAGAATTACATGGATATCACAATTCTTTCATCATCCTAATCTACAGACCAAAGCCCTTTGTTAAGTAGACTGTCTACTGTTAAGAAGACTGACAGTTAAGGAACACTAGTTGAGTGTCTTTCATAGAATCACAGGATCCTGTGTGCTGGAAGGGACTGCTGGAAACTACCTGGCAAACCTCCTGCTCAAAGCAGGTCTGATTAGAGGGAGCTTAGAGCATGTAGCTCAGGGCCCAGTCCCGTCACAGTCTGAGTATCTCTGAGGAAGGAGATTTCAGAACCTGCCTGGGCTTCTGCTCCGCTGTCTGACCACCTGTGCAATGAAAACTTTCTTCCTCGTATGCAGTCAGAATTTCCCTTGTTGCTCCTGCTTCCCATACTTCCACTGTGCACTTCTGAGAAAAGTCTGGTTCTGTGCACTTCTAAGAAGAAGACCATGTCAAAGGCCTTGTAAAGGGCAAGTTAAACAACATTCACTTCTCATCCACAGTATCAGTCATCTCATTGGAGAAAGTAATCAGTTTGGCCATGCCAAATCTGCCATAGTAAATCCACACTGGTTGATCCCAATTACTGTCTCCTTCATGCGTCCGAAAATGACTTCTAGGAAGGCTGGTTCCCCAGCCTTTCCAAGGACAGAGATCCAGCTGACTAGCATGTAGTTCCCTGGATCTTCCTTCTTGCCCACCATCATTCAATGAGGAGCTTTGCTCTAAAGGATGCAGAGAGACCAAAAGCTTGTAAGTGGCCCTGTCCAAAGTGCAGATCTCCAAAATTCCTGTTTGCTTTCATCTTTATTCTGAGGGCATCTAAGACTACCAGTTTTTATGAATACATATTCAAAACATAGAAGTCACTTCACAGTGAGCTGAAAAAAAAAAAAAAAAAAAACCTACGTCAGACAGTGCCAAGCAGGAAACTGAAAACTCATTTACTCATTTCAACAATGTCCCATTTTTCCCAATTTCCTGACCTAATTGAACATGTGAAGATGACTTCACAAAACACAGCTCATTCCATTTGACCTGGAAATTTGGTGATTAAAATTCTCATGCGAAATGGGAATTAAACAGATTAGTTTTCCTCTTCTTCCTGAGGAAACCAAAGCTGCACATATCATTCCTACCAGAAGTTTGTCTACCTTGTTCTCAAAAACTGACAAGGACAGAATTTTCTTTAGTTCCCAAGGCAAGTTCCCAAGAAAATTCATTTTTTCATTTTTTCATGTTTTCATTCAATGTTTTCATGTAATGTTTTCAGCAACGTTCAGAGTCTGCGCAACCACATCCCCACTATGCTAAGCAAAGAGGAAGGATTATTTGATGTGTCTTAAAAACAAGAACCTTGTTTATGCACTAAAATGTGTGGTTTGCCTTTGTCACAACTACAGGACATAGCTGACAAACATTTGTGACCCACAGTGTTCCCAGATCATTTCTGAAGTACTGCTACTCTCCTGTCGCTTCCCATCCATATCAGAAAGAGAACCCAGCTATTTTCTCTCTCTCTGTATTTCTATTATCAACCTTTTTTTTTCTTTTTTTCCTTTTTTTTTTTTTGAGGGGGGGGGAGAGGGTAGTGGGGGGAGGGAAGTCATCTAATAGGTGTTTGTAGGGGATGGTATAGTATTTGATTTGAAAGGTTAGAGATGTGGTTCTTCAGCAGCAATTTCAGGCTGTAGATCCTGCCTCTGTACTCTGCGCTCATGAATGGCTCACCCAGGTCTCTGTAATTGTAACACATCTCTCACACCACTATTTTCCTCTGTTTTGAGAATAAAATCTTCAAAGGGCCTAGGGACTCAAAGGCACTGCTGGAGCATTTGGTGCCCTTTGTATAGATCACCATTTCCTGAATCACAATGACTGGACTCAGTTATCTGCTCCTATAGGGATAACACATTTTGGTGAAGTCCCCATGTAAGACGTTTTAACACTATTCTCTGAAACTCTACTGGCACAAAAAGAATTGTTAAAGGTGAAGGTCAGATGAATACCAGCATTTAAAAGAAAAATACATAGAGAAAAGCTTCTGGATCCTCTGACAGGCTCCTTTGACAGGGTCACATTTGACTCAGTATGAATACTAGCAAAACATGCCTGGTCATAATGAATAGTAAGTGCCCTGTTTGTGTATGACCTGAAAGTAAAATAGATTCTGAAGAGTTAGGAAGCAGGCAGCATTAAGCAGTGTGAGAGTTAAATACCTGCCTGCAATGGTCTGAGATGAGTGTGACCCAGAAAGGCTTTGTCAGGAGTTTCAGGATTTTCTGCTATTATAAAGCTATTCTTGGGCACAATACATGCACAGTTTGAGAACTTAGCTATCCAAAAAAGTAGTCTGACAGCAACCTCATTAGCATTTTACAATAAGCTTTTTTAAAAAAAATGCTAACTGGAGGAGCAACTATTGTAACAATAGTCCCTGATGTGGATGTGGACCACTTCAGCATGGCTGACTCTTTCCTGGGTGCAGGGAGAGAAGGGCACAGACAGAAGACATGGCCTGACCAGGAGAGGTGGGAAGGACCAACGGGTACCCACAAGAGAGTGTCTCCTCAGGTGCAGGGGCCACAGGAATAACCTATCTTTTCCCTTGGCTTCTCTCTGCCTTTGGGCTCATAATGTTTTCATGCATAGTGATTTTTTTTTTCATAAATCTCCATTGTCTTTAGCTCTGACCCCCTGACAGCAACTCTGACAGGCACCTGATGTATGGAGGTTGGTGGGCAGGACATGGCAACTCTGCAGGTGCTCCCTGCCTCTCCCTTACACTCAGGATGTATCCCCTTGAAGACATACAATGAAAATAAAATGGCAGCTTTTTTTTTTTTTTTTTAATGAAGACAAGAGTTATGGTGATGTGAGAGGATGAATGGGATATGAGCCACAATTTATTTAAAAGAGTGAGGAACAGTGCATGCAGCAGAACTTAAAATCTTCAGCAGTTGCAAGCTCAAAGTGAAGCAGTGTCCCTTGGAAAACAGCATTTACAAAAGGGATAGAAATCATTTAGAAGATGAGGCCAGTGAAGAAACAAATGCTGGCAACTTATGGGAATACAGCACATGTATAAGAAGGAAGTGGAAAAAGGACTTAAAATGATAAGGCACATGACTCAGTGGGGAGATGCATGGCGGTGACAGTGCTGGGCACATGGCCAGGGACCCACAATGGAGCAGGGGCACCCCTGAGGGACAGCTGCCCATGGGTGGGGTACAGAAAAACAGGTAGGATGCCAAGAGCAGCAGAGGAAAATAAGAAAGGAACCATTGCACAGTGACCCCAATCTCCATCACAGCCTGCTGTCTCACCAAAGGAATGGGAAATACGTAGCATAACACAGGGAAAGGTGAGATGAGGAATAGGAGAGGAGAGGGCTGGGCATGTTTATGTTATCATTTTTCTTAATATCCAGATCATTAATCAAAGCTTGTTGTTAACGGCAATAAGTTAAGTAATATCCCCAGACACAAGACTACTATTGCCTAAAACAGCATAGCAGATTTCTACTTCACACTTAATCTGAAATTACTCTGGAGAGGAGATGCTCAGTTCTGGGTGTCCATTTTTGTTCTTCTTTTATTAAGAATAATGTACTTTGCATTTTTGTCTTGGTGAAAAGCCCCATGAGATGGGACAAGCAGATGTGTCCCGGGGAGAATGTGCTGTGACCAAGGAGGATTCCAACAGGGTGTTGGAGGGATAACATCTCCAGAGATTTATCTGAATCTCCAGGATCAGGATATTTGCTATAGAAATCAATCAATGCCTTCCAAAATGCTTCCAGTAAAGGCACTCCATGCACACACTTTTAGGGGCCAAGGCAATCACTTCACACACCGGTCAAGTGATAGTGCTGTTCGTCCAGGCGACCATGTGTTTTTCCCACAGACCAGTGTTGTAGCTGCAATAATTTTAGTGTATTAAAACTGTGATAATGTTTGAATGCTGTTTTTGAGCAATCCTGCTCAGAAGCAGGATGTTGGCCACTACTTAATAGTCAGTGTAGAGCTGAATAAAGTGAGTTTTCTCGTGATTCAGTCACAAGAAGTTTTAAGACACATCCCATATTTTAGCAGTTTATCGGTGTTGAATAAAACCTCTAACATTATTCAAGGAATCCTGTCTTTATTGGGTGCCTGCAAATGGACCTCATCAACCAGTTATATGGATGTAGGAGAGAACATGAACATTAGCTGCTTGAAAAGTGCTTGGAGCAGGAAGGGGAAGAAGGTGAAGGGTTTCTGTGATGTCTCATGTTTTTCTATATACACCATTCCAGAAAAAAATTTATTGTGGGATTTTGCTGTAAATCATGCCATAGTCACATGGGTTACAGCTGTTACTTCCACATTGCAGAGTTAACATATTTTCTGTTTCTCAGACTATCATCACAGTCCAAAAAGTGACCAGAAGTACTAGCTAATTGTCATGATGCTAATGCAAGTTCTCCAACTGTGCAGCTGCTGTCCTGGCATCCTCTGTGATTTAAATAGCAATGGTGGCATGTATTAATTACTCCAGCAGGGAGACAGCAAGTTTATGACAGTGCTTAGAGGTAATCTAAATGTACATCTTTAACACAGAGGAGCAGAAAAGGCAGAGTGCAATGGTGTTTTCTTTTTAGAGGCTATTTACATAGTTACTCTTGTAATTTGAGTACACTGTCATGGGATGGGGTGAGTGGAAATGTGTTTTTAAGTTAATGCATCGGTTTAATGCCTTTAAATGGTTTTATTTACCTTCTTTTAAAGGTTTTTGGCATGTGTCAGCTTGGACAGAGAATGTCTGCAAAGTCCTGCTTGCTTGCCTTTCCAGTACCCTTTGAGGTTGTTTTGCAGATTCCCAGCCTCAGCTCCTCTGCTGCTACAGGCTGGCAGCGATTACCTAGAGCACGTGTAGCAGGAGGCTGATTAATATTGACCACAGGTAGCGCTCCCTGCTGCACCACTGCCACGGAGGCCTTGACAGCTCTGTGACCCTCGTCCCTGCTCCATCCCCTCCCTCCGGCTGCCTCCAGCTCTGCTACTTGAACAAAACATCACATCAGCATTGTTTACTGAAGGAACTCAGCCAAGGAAGTCACAACAAGACAATAGACATATAATCTGATAACCTTGTTAGCTCGGTTGAATCAGAGCTCCTAACAAGTAGAAGAGTTCAGTAAAGTGGAATAAAAATATTACAGTATTTGTTGTTAATGGCTTTTCAGCTCTGCCTTTGAAAACGTAACATTTCTTGTGCTTTTATTTAAGATTAAAGCTAAGCTCAAGGACACTGAACAAAACAGTATGAACAAGGTCAGACATGACTTAAAAAAAAAAAATGCTAACTGGAGTAGGCAGACAGACTTCTTCATTGTGCTCAAAGAGCAGCAAATAAAAATATATAAAAACTATGAGTTTACCATTCCAAAAATCACTGTCCAGTAACAATTTGCAATGCACTCTTTCATATTTTCTTAAGATCAACTGTGGCAGTACCAAAAGTCCGAAATGAAGGGCAACATGCATAAGCATTGTCACATTAGTGACTGAAGAGCAAATTGGTGACCCCAATCATGTCAAAGCAGCCATGGCATAACCCACTGCTCCTCTGAGCAAACAGTCTGAACCTCCCAAATGTCTCCCTTTCCACAGCATTTTCCTTGTTCCAACTGGTGCCCTGTAGCAGGGGAGAAGTCAGAAGGCAGCACTTCCCATACACCTGTTGCTCCAAGGCCACTTGTCCTGCTCAAGTATGTGCAGTGTGTGTGCGTGCATGTCTGTTAACAATGTTAGTAGTTAGTTAACAATGAACCAACCACAAATAATCTGGCAAATGCTGGTTTCATTCAACATTCATTCAACAGGCTGCTCCTTTTTTTTTTTTTTTTTTTGGCAATAACCAGTAACCATTATTAATCACAGACTCATGGAATGGCTCTGGTTGGAAGGGACCTCAAAGGTCTCCTGGTTCCAACCCCCCTGCCATGGGCACGGACACCACCCACTAAATCAGGTTGCCCATGGCCTCATCCAACCTGGTCTTGAACACCTCCAGGAATGGGGCATCCACAGCTTCTCTGGGCAACCTGTGCCGGTGCCTCACCACCCTTACAGTGAAAAATTTCCTCCTAACATCTCATCTTAAATCTCCCCTTTTATTTTAGAACCATTCCCCCTTGTCCTCTCATTATCTGACTGAGCAAAAATTCTCTCTCCATCTTTTTTATAAGCCCCCTTTAAATACAGAAAGTACTTAAAATACTTAAGTACTTTATTAATGAAAGTCTTTGTGTTTTTCATTTTTCTTAACTATTAATTTCCTCTCCATTACCTAACCAAATGATTGTATCTTTCATTTTAAAGCATTCTGAGTTAAAGTTCATTGAAGGCTTGACAAATACTTGAACAGAAAGTTGTGCAACTTGCAGTACTAAATAATGTCTGTAAATAACTATAAAGGTAGAATGTATAATCTGTGGTCTTGAATATCTTTCCCCGGAGAAATAAAATATCACATGGGATAGGAATCACATGGGATAGGAATGTCACTTCAATTGTACCATTTCCAGATGCTGGAGAAGAATCATAATGTGAGATGCAGTTTATTAAAGCAGGGGGGTTCCTGTTTCATTTTTGTTGTTGTTGTTGTTGTTGTTTGTTTTGGGTTTGGTTTTGTTTTTAATTAAGGGGATGAAAATCAATGAAGTTGACAGCATTTGTTCTATTTTTTGCAAGACGAGCAGAAAAAAAGTTACCATGTGTCAATAGTTGAAGAAAACCCTGCAACTCAAATTCTTCTGTCTTGCAGCATTTCTGAAAGTGTCAGTAGTGACCGAAAAGTAAACTGTTTTGAAGGGAATCTGCTGAGTGTTGAGCACTTCTGAAAATCAGGTCACTTGCCTATGTGCTGGAGTATATATTTGGGAATCTAACTTCAGGCAACCACTCCTGAAATTTCAATGAAGAGTCAATCTTGAGGAAACTTGCTGCCCCATCTGTACAATTAAATTACTGTAATTTTCAGTGTGGGCAATGTTTTCCTAGAATAATTTGTCTCATTTATTTGAGGGGTGCCTGTTTATCTCAGAGTTGCTTTGCCTGGTAGAAAACTGCAATTATACTGGTGGATCTGCGCATTACTTCTTTTAGGACAACAGTGGAATGAAGCCATGAATTTTGAGTAATGGAAGCTGTGTTTTTAAAATGTACTTCTGGCAATGGAAGTATGATTCACGAGGAAGTCCTGCTGGCACAAGTGCATTAGAGATTGCATTTCTTACCACTTCGAACTCAAAACTAGCATGAGCGTTTCTGTGCGTGAGTGGCAGGACTGACTCCTCCATGGTGCAGGACGGGAAGGGGATGAGGAGGGCCCAAGGCAGTGTCCTCTGACAAATTCCTCTGGTTTATGTGGCCAGCAGAGGCCGGGGAAATATCCTGTGTGGAGCTGAAAGGGATGGAAAATTGGGCTTAACCTTCTCTGATCCTTTGAGGGAAGGGCAGGGAGGCCCCCTCAGATGTAGTTGGGACCTGCAGTGCAGGGAGGCCGAGGGATGGCCCTGTTCCCTGGTGGCTGCTGGTAGGGGCTTCCTGGGGCTGTGCAATGGGTGCTCACAACTGGGACAGTAAGTCTTGAGAAACCTGAGCTAATGCCCCAGACAGCCTGCTTTAAGCAGGAGCTTGGGCCAGGGTCCTCCAGAGGTTCCTTGCAGCTTAGTTCATTGGCCCAGTGAGACAGTTCCAGAGAAAGAAAGGCAGGAATGAGCTGCTCGCCTTCTTCTTCCCCTCTCCTCCATCGTAAACAGGCTACAGTGATGTGCAAGCAATTACTTAAGGCTCGGGAAATTATCCTGACCTACATAAAAGTGATTACACAGTAAGTATTTTCTTTCCCATATTTCTTCCTCAGCCTCATAAACAAGGTTTGAATGCTCTTCATATCCTTAAAACTCTCATATCCTTAAAACTCTCAATGGTTAGCAGTAACCTTTTAGTCTTATTTATGCCCAGTGGATTACTCAGAATTTTGCGTTCTGAGTACTTTAGTGGAGTAAAGTACATTACTGAAGCCATATTTCAAATCACAACACTTGGGGCTGCCAAGAAAAGGGTCTTGGGGGAGCTTCTTTATTTCTTTTTTTTTTTTTTTTCAAGGATCATAGAAGATTTTAACAGCTTTTTTTTTTTTTTAATAAATACAGCTGCTACAATTTCAATACTACTTCACCAACACCCACCTCCTCTCATAACTGCAAATAGTTTGTTGTTATTCACAACACCAAAAGGTTTTCCATTCTAATTTACATCACTTTCCTTCTATGTAACAGCATGGCTGTGGCCCTGAGAGGCACCCAATTGTGCTGCCTGGGTGAGATATTAAGGGCAGCACAGCATAAGTGGGAATTAGTGCTAATTCCTGTTTGCTGTGGTTTTCCACTGAAATGTGAAAGAATGACTTTCGGCATAAGTTATGTGCTGTAGTTCAGTGGCATTTTAGGAAGTCACAGCTATCTAGCAGAGATTCACTGCAGGCATCTTGCAAAAACACTTTTCCTGGAGGCTAAACTCTTCAGAGTAGTAAACAATTTTATAAAACATCTAAATAAACAGTGTACTGCAGATGTCAGGCTTTATAATTGAAATGCATGGCATTGAGCTCCTTTTTCAAGCTATGCTTGTAGCTACAGCCCTGTTCTTGACAGTGCTATGCCCACTGTGTAAAGCTTTAGGTACACCATTCTCCTTACTGATGGCAGCAATGCACCACTCCTTAAGAAAAACATTACTTAAAAAAAAACGAGATTTCTATGAATAAAACCTCACATTAAGCTGAAAATAGACTTTCTTTCTTTAAAATAATGAACAGTATCTTATGATACCTTGTCAAATTATCATTTTAAATCTGTAGTTATTGCCATGTCTTTTCTGATTCCAGGAACTTTATCATTTATTAATTTTCATTTCTTTTTAATTTGGGAAGCTTATCATCTTTCCAGCTGAGGTAATTTTAGAACTCTATTAGGGAAGGATAATGTCATTCTCTACTGCTAATCAGTGCAGAAAGTGGGCCTGATTTTATTTTTTATTTTTTTATCATTTGTGTGGTTTTATTGAACTTTTAAGCACAGTGAAGAGAGTTTTTGAATGTCACATACATTGCCACTTGTTTTTTCTTGTTTTTTTCTTCATCCAAAGTAAACTGGGTTTACAACCATGACACAGCTCTTCTCTTTCTCATTACCAAACCGCAGTTAGCTGAGTTGGAGACTGCATGCGTCCTCCATCGATTCTTT
This sequence comes from Anser anser, assembly GCF_964211835.1. Lineage (NCBI taxonomy): Eukaryota > Metazoa > Chordata > Aves > Anseriformes > Anatidae > Anser > Anser anser. The sequence continues at coordinate 123,676,637 of NC_139720.1, read as the reverse complement.
CACTGCCATGTTCCTGAAGCCATGCCCTCTGCAATCTGTTCTAACTGTGACAGGCATTCATAGCACAGTACTTCCACCAAGTCTTGCCATCTGAATCTCCACATTATTTTGAACAATAATTCTCTGCTGAAGTGCAAGAACCTCCTTCTGTGGTCCTAATCCACCAAACAATGTAAGTACCTGTTTAAAGTGAGTGCTATCTGCTTACCGGATTTGAAGGTGTCTGGAATGGAAAGGATGAAATTTTTGAGTCACCATCCCTGGAGGTCTTTAAAAGACATTTAGATGTAGAGCTTAGTGATATGGTTTAGTGGAGGACTTGTTAGTGTTAGGTCATAGGTTGAACTAAATGATCCTGGAGGTCTCTTCCAACCTAGATGATTCTGTGATTCTGTGATTCCATTCTAGTAAGTAACCCTTTAAATAATAGAGCTGGAGATCTGTCTGAAACCATGCAGCCACTTACTTAATTTCTGCTGGTGGAAGAAGATTTGCTCAGGGTATTCTACAACTGTGCTCCAAAACCTTGTAGAGTATGAAAGTTTAGAGTTCTTCTCATGACGCATGATATGTAAGATTAATGTTTGGATAGCTCTTAATCCCTCTGAAACTCCTATCAAAAAAGGAACCATTTTTCACTGAAGTATATTATAAAGTATCAAAACAGTTTGATCTTTCAAAAAAAAAATTAAAAAGAAAATTACTTTTTTTTTTTTCCAAAGAATTATTTAATACAGCTACAATGTTCTATGACATTCTAGCAGTACGATTACAGAGGATATTATCTATTATCCAATTCAATAGCATTTGACATCAGTCTGTTTAATAATAGCAGAGAAAACAGGACTCTTCATTTCTATCCTCTTCTTTTTTTCCTGTTAGGGAAGACATGTAGTGAAATAGTATAATTGCATGCTTTTCACACATTCTCTCTTTCTTATTGCATTTTTCCAATACTTGCAAATCCTGTGTGATTTGAGAAGATCCTGTTTTTTTTTTTCTTCCAGTGTGAAACTTTGAATAAAATAACATTTATTATGTCCTTTTCTAATGAGCTATGTTTGATTTATTAAATCAAATCACTAAAGAATTTCAGATGAAATAACAAAAAATATTTTCAGTTGGGTTTGGGGTTGTTCAGCCTAGAGAAGAGAAAGCTCTGGGAAGATCTTACAGAGGTCTTTCAGTAGCTAAAGGGGACCTACAGGAAAGCTGGGGAGAGAGTCTTTCTGAGGGAGTGTAATGATAGGACAACGGGTAATGGCTTTAAACTAAAAAAATGGTAGATTTAGACTAGATATCAGGAAGAAATTCTTTACTACGAGGGTGGTGAGGTACTGGAACAGGTTGCCCAGAGAAGTTGTGGATGCCCCATCCCTGGAGGTGTTCAAGGCCAGGTTGGATGTGGCTTGAGTAACTTGGTCTAGTGGAAGGTGTCCCTGCCCATGGTAGGGGGAGGTAGAACTAGATGGTCTTTAAGGTTCCTTCCAACCCAAACCATTTTATGATTCTATCATTCAGCCTTGAGAAGAATGATTAAGGCCATAGAAGTAGATTTTGGAGATTACATTTACTTTACATATTTACACTTAACCATAAGAAGTCCTCTGCAAGTTGTGTGACCCCTTCTGGTCTTCTGAAAGGTTTGCATCTTGTGGATATAAAGAGGAGCTTGGTGTCTTCTTTGATGGCTCAAGGCAAGCAGGCTGATCTTGTTACCACCTCTCAAGAAGCTTGTATATAAAATGTTTGCATACGTTAGTCATTCATCAGGTAACCAGAGTCAGGAAGTTGATTTAGTTGTAGTTTATCCTGGATATTTCTTTCCATCCTTTTGGCCCAAGATAAAGAAACAGGATGCCTAGAATTAACTCAGATTTCACTCAGGAGTCTCCCAAATCTAGTCTTGTCGTTAGTGGTCAAAGAAACTAGTCTCATATTTTGACACTATTACTTGTCCTAGTCTGTGGAATGTCATGGGTACTTCTGTTTAAGACAACTGCAGTAAGCCCGATCATCTCTTAATCTGCTAATTTACTACAGTACCTCCATTCTCAATCCTCATAGATACTGGATGTCACAATTTCACAATGTTCTGTTTTACCATCTAGCTGTCTTACCCTCTTAAGCTATTGAACTTCCACTTTTAATTGCATCCTCAGTTAATATACCCTTAATACAGTTCTGAACTCTATATCCTCACCATGAATTTTTATTTGCTAGACGTTGATCCCATCTGATCCTGCACATTTCACATAACTGTGGTCTTTTTGTTGGCGCTTACACAGTCTTTGGACACACCCAGGAAATAGGGTAGGTCCTTCTGTCTCACAGATAACAAAGCTGCTGGCTTCCAAATGTGGAAAGCAAAGTAGATTTGCTCTCCCTGTGTAGGAATTCTGCCTTTCTTCTTTCTTATAGGATTTTTTGTCTTACAGTAGTATGTCTTTAATAGAAGCAGCTCCAGCCTGAGGTGCCTCTATATTTTCACACTATATATACATACCTAAGCAACACGACAGCTCTATTGCAGCATAAATACGGACTACTTACTCGGTCTGAGCTTTGAACTCTTCACAATTATTAAGTCTGCTTCCTCTCACACAAGTCAAATAGAGCAATAGGAGGTGATACATTGAGTTGAAACCATTAGAGCTTGAGACTGGATGCTCAGCCTCTCTGAGTGCAGGGCATGCTTTCTTCAGACTATCTGTAGTCATAGAATCATAGAGTCATTTAGGTTGGAAAAGATCTCCAAGATCATCTGGTCCAACCTCTAACCTAGCACTGCCAAGTTCACATTAAACCATGTCATTAAGCACTACACCTACATGTTTTCTGAAGACCTCCAAGGATGGTGACTCAATTACTTCCCTGGGCAGCCTGTTCCAATGCCTCACAACCCTTTCAGTGAAGAAATTTTTCCTAATATCCAACATAAACCTCCCCGGTGCAACTTGAGGTCATTTCTTCTCTTCCTATTTCTTGTTTGGGAGAAGCAACTGACACCGACCCTGCTACAACCTCATTTGAGGTAGTTGTAGCAAGCAATAAGCTCTCCCCTGAGCCTCCTTTTCTCTAGGCTAAACAACCCCAGCTCCCTCAGCAGCTCCTCATAAAACTTGTTCTCTAGACCCTTCACCAGCTTTGTTTCCCTTCTTTGAACACACTCCAGCACCTCGATGTCCTTCTTAGAATCACAGAATCATTAAGGTTGGAAAAGACCTCCAAGATCATCTGGTCCAAATATCACCCTACCACCAATGTCACCCACTAAACCATGCCCCTAAGCACCACGTCCAACCTTTCCTTAAACACCCCCAGGGATGGTGACTCCACCACCTCCCTGGGCAACCCGTCCCAATGCCTGACTGCTCTTTCTGAGAAGAAATGTCTCCTCATTTCCAAACTAAACCTCCCCTGGCACAACTTGAGGCCATTCCCACTAGTCCTATCACTAGTTACCTGTGAGAAGAGGCCAACCCCCAGCTCCCCACACCTTCCTTTCAGGTAGCTGGAGAGCAATAAGGTCTCCCCTGAGCCTCCTCTTATCCAGACCAAACAACCCCAGTGCCCTCAACTGCTCCTCACAGGACTTGTGTTCCAGGCCCTTCCCCAGCTTCGTAGCCCTTCTCTGGACACGCTCCAGGGCCTTGATGTCCTTCTTGTACTGAAGGACCCAAAGCTGAACACACTACTCGAGGTGCAGCCTCACCACAGCCAAGTACAGAGGGAAAATCACTTCCCTAGTCCTGCTGGCCATACTATTTCTGATACAAGCCAGGATGTCATTGGCCTTCTTGGCCACCTGAGCACACTGCTGGCTCATGTTCAGCTGGCTATTGACCAATACACCAGGTCCCTTTTGGATGGACAGCTTCCAGCCACTCTTTCCCCAGCCTGTAGCATTGCGTGGGGTTGTTGTGCCCCAAGTGCAGGACCCAGCATTGAGCCTTGTTGAACTTCATACAGTTGGCTTCAGCCTATCTGTCCAGCCTTACCAGATCCCTCTACAGATCCCCCCTGCACTTGAGCAGATCAATACTCACACCTAACTTGATGTCGTCTGCAAACTTACTGAGGGTGCACTCGATCCCCTCGTCCAGGTCATTGATAAAGGTAATGAAGAGAACTGGCCCTAATACTGAGCCCTGGGAGACACCACTAGTGACCAGTCTTTAACTGGATTTAACTCCATTTACCATGACTCTTTGGACATGTCAACCAGTTAGCTTTTAACCCAATAATGCGTACACCGATCCAGGCCTTGAGCAGCCAGTTTCTCCAGGAGAATGCTGTGGAAAAAGGTGTCAAAAGCCTTACTGAAATCTAGGTAGGCTTTCACATCGCTCTCAAGTCCTCTGTAAACAAGCAAAAGATCCAGTGAGGCGCTGTCACTCATTTGTTCACTCACCAGCTTTGTCAGGAAGTTATATTCCACACACTCTAGAAACCCCCCAGACTGTTTCCTCTCTGCTGTGTTGTTTCCTCTCTGCTCTCCCAGCAGACACCTGGTAAGTTGAAGTCCCCTATGAGAACAAGGGCTAGAGATTGTGAGAGTTTTCTCAGTTGCTTATAGAATATTTTGTCTGCTGCTTCAGCCCACTTGGGTGGTCTATAGCAGACTCCCACCATGACATCTGCCAAGTCTAGCTCATTAATGGCCACCAGTGATTGGAGCATCGTGGGTGTGCTCCTAGACCATGTCTTTGGGTTTTAGCTGAAATGAATCTAGTCCATACACTCTGAAACTGTTCCACAGTACAAACCAAAGCACCATAAGTGAAACTGGTTCAGAGAATTACTTCAAAAAATTTACTCCAAATCCAAATTAAAATGAAAATTTAATCCAAATTAAAATTTAAATGCATCCAATAGGTAGGATGAAAGGTGACATCCTTTTTCTGTCTCATAGAAGTAAGAGTTCCTAAATTAAAATTCAGAGTGTGGCACTAGAGGACACGCATTTTCTGCACCATGAACTTGTTCTTTTCCCACCTCTGAAAGTATTTGTCTTGTCACTTGCTTGTCCTGTCTGGACCATCCATCAAAGATACAGGAAAGGATAAATGCAAGCAGATTAAAGCTAAGAAAGGTATTTACAAATCCTCTGATTAATTGAGGGGCTACCATGAAGGTTATCATAACTGGTTTTAGGCATATAGAATCATAGAATCATAGAATGTAATTACCTAGAATATGTAACTGTGCTGTAGCCCATGCTACAAGGGAAGCAGCAGTGTCTGCCAGCCAACTGTTTTCCACCTTAATGGCCAGTAGTGGGGTTCAAGCCAAGAGACGACTGCATTAGCACAAAGTTGGTTCATTGCCTCCATCACCCTTTTCTTCATGGTCCTCTCATTCCGATTTGCAGGGGACATCACTGAAACAAAATGTAGCTGAGGCAGTAACCTCTGCCCATTAACCCATGGAGCACCAACGCAATCCAAGCCTCCCACACCACAGCCCATTACTACAGAGGTTTAGCCAGGTCCCACTTCTGGTCATCATGGTGAGAAAATATGGCCTTAACAATTACTACATACTAATAAAGCAAAAGATGGAAGATTTAATGGTGCTTTTTCTTCACTGCAATTGCAGAGATTTGTGTGCTTACTCATATCCCCTCTGTCCCTCACTAGGATGTGGTAATGTACTTAGAAAAGCTAATCACCTAATTGAGGTGAACACTGGCATAAACTTTTAAGGAGTAGGTTTTCCAGTGAATTTCCCTAAATACCTCTAGGTAGGCTGAGAAATCTGAGTGGAATTACACTTGAGGTGAACACTGAACAAAGCATTTATCTTCTCTGACAGAATACTGAAAGGTAGAAAGCATTTGGGCGTACCATTACACTCCAAAAAGTTGAAAGTTGGTATTTGCTGGCCACCTGCTAGAACTGTGTTATCACCAGATATTCCTCCCAGATTACCAGTCTTGCCATAGGCTCTCTAGCATGGTCTAATATTAAACCAATACTAGAGATATTTTTATTCTCCATTAGGAAATGCATAAAACTAAGCATTTAAAAGGGAGCAAGGCCAAGTCTCTTCACTTTTAACTTCTTACTGAATCTATCTCTCTCATTATTAACAGTATGAAGATCTGGATGGGTCTTTGGTCAATAGAGTTCTCTGCTACTTTTTTGAATACAATATACAGTTTCCCCCTGTAGTGGAAGGAAGTTAAGGCAGGGTGAAAGACAGTTTCTAATCTCTATCTTTGCATTGCAAGTAGCAGTGAGATGTGTGGGAAAAGAAGAACTCCAAGGAAAAGCTGTGAATGGGTCACCCCTGCCTCCTAGCTGGTGGAACAACAGGTAATGAAAATCACAGCTCCTCACACCTCAGGGAACACGGAAAGTCAAGGGAGTTCTCTTAGTACCAAACAGAGAGGTCTTAGTGCATAATAGAGTGTGAATAGTGATACCAGGATTTTTACACTTATCTGGAAACAAACAGGTTCCTTCCAAAAGGTGAACGCAACCAAAAGACTTTTTTTTTAAAGTACCTTTAAGGCTATATAAATCAAATTCCAACTTTCTTTTTATTAATGTGATGTTTGACTGGTGACAATTGGTAACCCTATATTTCATTCCTTGATTGTGTCTCTTTTTTTGAAATAGCATAGGGGAGTTTTTTTGCCTAGAACAAGGCTTTGTAGAGCTATATGGTTTGTAACGTCACAGAATAAACTAGTGGTACGTCTGAAATGCCAACTGCATTTCAGAGCTCCTTTCCCTCTCCACAGACACTGTTATGTCACTAGATTCCATAGAAAATATGTAGGTCGGTAAGGTACCTCTGAACATTAAGAGACTAAAGACATTCTTGAAAGATCCCCAAATCTGTAGTGTTTTATAGCTCAATTGACTTTGAAAAAAAAAAAATCTATTAAATCTAGTTAGATGAAACCCAGGAAACAGAAATGCTTATTTACGGTAAAAGAATACCCTGTTTTACCCTTGCATATACAGACTTGATTGTTATCATTATCTAGCAAGTGTGTCAAGGGCATGAATGTAACATTCAAATTAAAGGGGAATAATCATATTAAGCATCTATATTAAAGGAGAACTATTTTTGAAAAACAGGCAAGTGAACTCGTTTTTCATAAAAAAGTCACAGAGGTCTATCTGGTGGTGTGATGCTGTGCTCAACAGCATGTATTAAGTGATAAGATGTGACAGAGAGCACAGTTCTGAAGGTTAAAATATGACTAAAGGTGCAGTATGACTCACAAGGCTGAGGGAATTGAGATTTCAGTCTGTGGAACAAGGCAGTCATCTCCTGAAAATGGACTGCCTAAAGTGACTTATTATTATTGTACAAATATAGAACAAATGTAATGCTACCATTAACTATGAATTCTCATATCTCAAGTCTCTTTATACCTGGCTGGAGGTAAGCACAGACAAGGGAGGCAGTTGCCAGAGGTCTCTGAAGCCCTGTAATGCTGGTCCTGTCTCAGGCCTTTATTATAAACAATTGCTTTGGCAACTGCATTGGTAGCATTTCATGGCTGGAGATGTCCAGAGACATGTCTTACACCCTAATTAAGCTCTTCTAGGCTTACTGGAGATACAAGCAATAAAGCTTTCAAGCAGAGCAGGAGCTCCGCAGCACAACTTACGTGTCCCATGAGCTGCCTGGCAAGGACCAGCAGAGATGCCTCCACGAGCCAGGGAAAGAGAAAGGGGAAAGGGGAGTCAGTGACCTTCAACCAACCTCCCTGCTGTTTCTAACTTAGCTACCATTAGAGTTTCAACACTGTCACACTATCAGCAAAGAGGTATGACAAAGTCCATAACTATGTGTTTACTGGGAAGTATTGATTTTAGTTGTTAATTTCTTTTAAATTTCCAAACATTCGAAATCTAAGTCACTGAACAGCTTAATTCAGCACGACTCTCATACTCTGCTCCATGTTTTCATCTGTTACATAAATTGTATTCTTTTGGAAGTGACGTTAATAGTAATAAATGTCCAAACAGTAGTTCAATTATGTTAATTTCAAGAGAAGTCATAAAATCTTATGTCAAAATTTCAATTTCTGCCTTAAGATATGGAACTGTGCAAATGCTCAAATTCTATTTTATTTCACTGCTATGTGAAATTTAGTATAGTCCTTCATTTAATAATAATAATTTTAAAAAAATATATTACCAAATTATAATCCAGATGTCAATAAACGAAATAATCAGCTTTAACTTAGAAAATCAGAGGTACTGTTTTTTTCTTCTTGAGTCATGTATTTTGAGAATGTTCTTCTAAGTTCTAAATTGATATAGGAATCCAATTAAGATGGAGTGTCATATTTATTTCAATATTCTGAAGTTCATTTCTTATTCCTCCATGACCAGTCCACATTTTGGAGTGTTTGAACATTTAGTGTCTCTTTATAGAGTTGTCTCTATTAATAGGGTTGTCAGTGCTTTGTGTTTGCCTGCAAGAGCTGTAGGTTATTTCAAAGCTGAAACAGATTCCCTGAGTTACACCACTTCAAAACACAAGAAGTTGACACCTGCCCCATTCAAGAAGAGTTTTTACAAAAAACTATATAAGCATCTTCCGTGGGGAAATTTCTACTTATGAATAAGCAGCCTAAAAAAGCACTCTAAAGATGAAATATGAAACAAAGTTTTGGCCAAGAGCAGAAGTCTGTGAAGGCCAGTTCGTGTGACCAAAAAAAAAAAAAAAAAAAGAGAAAGAAAAGAAAAAATCATCTCTACATGCTTTGCTTTTTTAAAGTATGAATATACATCATATGCCAGCTAATTTATGGTGCTTCAGAACAGGAAGAAGTAATGACAGTAACCACTGGTGAGGAGAGTGGTGCCCACCCCTTGTTCCAGGAATCTCGTGTTGGAAAATTTGTCACAGCATCTTTTAAATGACGATGAATTTCCTAACAGATACTTGTTCTTGCATAATGAAATCTATTGCTTTAATTGTTTCCCAAAACTGTGAATCACACACAATAATTTAGAAATCTAATTTATAAAATTCTCTTCATGTGATCAATTGTCTTTCCCTTTAACTGCACTGTCTTAGCTGAAGTCTGCAATGCACCATTTCTTAGGCTGCTCTGATGAAAAGACCTCAGGCTCCTCTTACTCATCTGTCAGGTTAAGAGTTTATTTTGCCTTCAAGAACACGCTATAGGGCATTTACAATTTTACAGACAAAATGGTCTTAACTAAAAGTTAATTTAGTTTGAAGTGGCTAACAAGAAAAAGAAATAAAAGAGAGAAACAGTATGAATAACGATTCATAGAAATATCTTCTACCTCTGCTGGCTTTCACCCTTATATTTGGCTGTAATAGATAAAATTACATTAAAGACAGCTTATGCTTCAGATTCAATAATACACTCCAGGCCCGTGTGCAGATTTCCAGGAGTCTGTGCCTTTTTTTCAGTGTCTTTAGTCTCTTACCCATCTTGTTTCTCCTCTCACTGCTCCTGTCATTATCAGACATTTTGTGCTTAAAGCTCTCGTTATATTCTATTGCATTTTTTCTACAAAAAGATCAAATTACAAAGAAGAAAACTTTAAAAAAGGCTATGTATAGTGACATAGCAGACAAGCCCCCATTCAACCATAAGAAACCATATTTCTAGAATAATTTAAGCACTTTCTTTCCTAAAATTTTACTTAACTTTACAGTCAAACTTTTTTGAGCTTCAGAAATACTTAAGTATGGGTGTGAATATACATCGTGTATGTGCATTTGTAAGAATGGAAACAAAAATGAAAAATAGCATACTAATATAGGTATGAAAAAGATGTTCTGTAGCTATACCTGAGGAGATCAATCCTTAAGAAAATAGAGAATTAAAGCTATTGTTTTCCTATTAAAAGGCAAAAAAAGAAAGTTGTTCTGTTCTGAACTGGGCGAACAGCCATGATGTTGTGGTGGCTAAAAACATAAGAAGAAAGCATGAAACATCAGGCAATTCCCGCATGTGCAAATATTGCACTAAAGCATAGGGCTAGGACTGTCATTAGGTTAACACTGAATTGGATAAACGGAAAAAGTGAGGAAGGGTTTGGAAAGAGACTGTATCAGTGATTTGAGATGCATAAAGACATCCGTTAGAGAAAAGAGAATGGTGTGATATTTAGTGTGTCACAAACATATGGAAGCCTGTGTGATGTTCCCATGTAATTCACAGAAGGGAACAAGTTCAGAAATTTATTAACCATCTGCATGTGTGAAATTTCTAAAAGGCTGTGTGTGTACTGAAAAGTGTTTATATGTCCATAGACTGAGAGAGGTTGATTTAAGAATTACTAGACTGCAATGCTTATCCACTTAAAAGGAAGGAATATTTTTTTCTGCTGCAGGAATGTCTTACGGCATTACAGAAAGTCAGATTCAACTGTCATAGCTATCCTTTCCACCTGTTTTTTAAATCTGTTGGTCACCTTTTACTTTGTAGGATCACCAATTATTATTATAATGAGTCTTCAACCATTTGTGGAATACACTTAATTTTCATGTGCCTCCAAAGATCACATGCTCACGTTAAAATTCTTTTAACCACTCAAATAATTATAAATGTCTTGAGGACCTTCCTGTCTTCACAAACCATTTCTACATACTCTTATAAAGTATAGACCTTGGACAGGTACACTATATTCCAGTGTTGTTCTCACAGAGGCTGTTATAGGTATCCTTCTCTACTCTTTTAGTATGTTCCTTTTTTTCCACTCATATATAATGCTAGTCATTCTCACCATTATTTGATGTTAATTCTTTCACATTTTGCCTCTTTCCTGGATAACCTCATAAACATTGTCCTATGTTCTTTGTTCCTATGCTCTATCAGTATTAAAACATTCCTTCCTCTGTCACGAGCAGCTTAAGCAACCCAGGAAGCTTTGTATGATCTGCCTCTTTTTATTATTTAAGCACCACTTTCATGTTTGTGATATTGACAACGTATATCAGCAAAGGTTTCTATTTTCTTCCCTATAAAAGCCCTGAATAATGCAGGAACAGTCATCCCAGTGGCAACCCTTGAGACAGACTTCTATTCAGCAAACGTTTCCCATGGACAAGTGCGGCTGGAGAGCCAGGTGCAATATTGTCCATTTCATATGGACCTCGACTTGTGTTATGTGACATGATCTCAAAATCTGCTTCCCACTTTGTAAAAGACATTGTTTTCATTCCCATTCAGAAAACAAGTTGGAGCTGTATTAAGCCCTACATAGGATTAGTTGGCTTGACACTGAACATAAAATTGAAAAGTAACATAAGACAAAAACAGAGTCTTTAAGGTCAAATCACTCAGCTATCTGTATCAGCTAATTATATTGCGGCCTCCCTGTTCAAATATTATGAAATAAAATGCTTATTGTATTTTTATGAAGTTGGGAGTCTTTCGGTAAGAAGACTCATCTTAAGGGCTAAACATAGCCCTTTGTTATGTTATTTCGGCAGGTATGCGTTTTCCCACTACCATGTCTGAATAATGTAGACTGCCACAGTTATTGTATTTACACTGTTAACCAATCCGAATGTAATTGGAGTATTAAAATATATGCTACTTGTGTGAAGGACAGTCTGTACCTTAGGATGTTTTAAAGAGCTCATAATAGCGAGTGTGTTTAAAAAAAAAAAAAAAAAAGATTAAAATTAAATGTGTATTTTTCTCTATTGTGCTGCATCTGTATTTTGTCAGAATGAATCTTGCTGATGTTGGTTTCAAGGTTTCCATTCTGTGTGCTTTTAAACCAAGGTCAAGCAGTAGGCAGCAAAGGGACCTTGAAGATGTCATTGGCTGGAAATACATAAGCTTTATAGCTACACCACTAATTATTTATCATTCATAAAAAGAAATATAGATGGGCAAAATGATACAGATACAGATACTTCTGTGGCTCTATGCACACCAGATTGTCAAAATAGAGATGCTTAAGATTATTTGGTACTGCCTGTGAGTATAGGTGTATGTTCCTGAGTACAAATGTCTATATGGTGATATGCATTCCTACTTCTTTTTCCTGTGTCCAGAATGAAATTCTTCTCTGTATGTGTTGCACTGCTTGCACATACAGTCTAAGAAGCATGAGAAATCTATGAAGGGAAAAATTGTTTAATAAAGCTGTCTGTCTAGTATGATTATAAACTACTACATGTTTTTTCAAGGGTAACCTTGAGGTTGTTTCTCTTCATTAAAGATAAAGCCCTTGGAATGAGGCCTTACACCTGAGAAGACAGACATTTTTTGAGTGAAAAAAGAAAATATTATTTTAGTAAATTGGGGAAGGATTCGCTGTTATGTTTTTCCTTAATTTTATGTTTGATGAAGAAAAAGGTACAGCATTCAGGTACACATGACCAGTAACTTATGGCTTATGGTTTAATTTAAATTTAAAGCAGAGTTTATAGGAATGTTTAAGGTATATTCAGAACAGATATCCTATTTGTCTAAGACAGCTGTGACTTCTGTAAGGAACAGAGCTTTGAATTTGTCAGACAGAAATGATGCAGAACTATGTGTGGGAATCTCAGGAGAAATGTTTTCACATAAAGACAAACCTTTTTGCTCCAAATATCACCGTCTGCCCCTCCTACTCAGCACAGGAGCAGTTACCCGTCACCAGCTGTGCCTAACCTTCTGGACAGGCAGTCCCTGTACACCCTACTGTCTTGACTCCTGAGTTTTCAGGTACCTGTTGAATCACACCAGCCGTGGGTCCAGGTCTCCCTCCCACACTGCACACTGAGGTCTCACCCCAGCACAAGGACCAGCTAGGCCAGGACAGGCAACTGGAGCCGAGAACTGGGAAATGCACCTTAGTCCATGGGTCAGGTGTTCCTCTGAGCGCTGGGTGCTGACACTCTTGTATTAGCAGGTAATGCAAAGAAATGGAAACAGATCTGCTGATTCAAACAGTTTACACTAAGCACCTGTCAAACACACCATTTCAGGGGAGATTATGACAGACTAGCTTTACTCTGGCTTTATGGATTAGATGCCCATTAGCAGCTGAAGTGCCCTATGTGCACACCAGAAGAGCGTCTGCCAGTTCGCTTTCACCAAGGAATTTTATTCATGTCCTCCAAGACCATTCTCTGACGTGATACACAGTAATTGGAGACCAAAATGCAATCCTGATTCAAACTAAAACAATAAAATAGGTACATGGTCATTTCATGGGTGCAGCATGTTGATACACCAGGTCTGCACAGTTTTCCACACTTTCTACAAAGTATGGAAGAGTACTCAGGTTTCACAGATGTATTTTCCATAAGAAAAACACCCAGTGTTTGAAAGAATAAATGTTTGATTCAAACTGTATATAGCTTTTTTTATTCAAACTGCTGCAAAACTTTGAATTACTGTTGACTGTTAAAAAATAAAAAAAATTAAAAAAAAATAAAAATCCTTTAATAATCTTCCTTCCCTCCTTTAATGTGTGGCTGAAAAGATGTGAGTCTGCCTAGCAAAATCATCACTGATTTTGGCAAACCCAGGCTTCATTGATGTGCCAGGGAATCATGACATTCCCTGGTCAGGAAATAAAAATGAAGAAATAGCATTTCTTAAAAAATAATAGGCACCCAGTTCAGACCACATTGCAGCTTTCAGACCACACTGCTTTCATTCCTTTATTCTTTGTCCCCCCTAAAGGACTCTGCAAGATAAAGGCAAGCTCCCAAAGTTTCTCTCTGTGCAACATACATCTGCATCTGCCCACCATTCAGAGCTGTGCCATATGTTAGTGCCTTTCTCAGTTTCCCCAAGTTCTTCCTCTCAGATGAGGATGACGTTGTCCCCTTTGCTTTCATGATCACTTCCCTGTTTGTTTGTTTGTTTGTTTGTTTTTGGTGGGTTTTTTTTTCTGCTTTATCTGTTTGCTGCTTGCTTTCTTCTCATTTTCCCAGAGCAGTGAGACCCTAGAATAATGTTCCAGTCGTTGGTAAGGACAAAAAAAAAAAAAAAAATCCACCTCTGTAAGATTGATATATGATGCCTGCATGAAGGTGACAAAGGCAAGCCTTTTGCAGATGTTACTTTGCCCATTTTTGTTATGAGCCAAACACTGTATCATCTGTCACCTTCATGCAAGCATCAGTGTGGCAGTGACCCTTCTAGCATGCAGGCTGCTTAGTTTAAGGATGCCAGTGGACATGCTGCAGCTACCCAGGGCTGCAGAGAGCAATTTTAGAGCATTGTAATGCCTACATGTAGAAGGCCACAATGTGTTATCTGCAAAAAATGTAGGAGTCAAAAGCCCCCCTTAGTTCTCTTTTTCTAGCCTTCAAAGGTGTTTGAAACAGCACATCACAAATAGCATTTGTTATTTCCTTCCACACTTTCATATCAGGCTTAAAGACTGAGTTTTCTGTCTTTCTTCAGCCCCTTTTTATTTCTCTGATTACACAGCACAGTTCTGAAGGGCATCACCTTCTCTGCCAGATCTGGCAAAACAGCTTTACTCAGCCCCTGTCCTGACCCAGGTTTGAAAGCTGCACAAGAAGTAATGCTGTGCTCCCAACATCTTCTGGGTCATGAGATTTGGAAACCAGTAGCACTTTCAGACAATTTAATGGGAGGAAATCAGTATTTCTTTACAGATTTTCCACAAAATAAAGGACATGTTTTGTTACTCATGCTGTTCCGTGCCAACCATGGCAAAGCAGATGGGACTCCAGCTTCTGGTTGGAACTATGAAAATAAAAAAAATTAAAAAAAAAAAAGCTCTGTTTGTGATTTTGTTGTTTCCTGAGTGGATCCTGTGCTTGGGTCTTTATCCAGCACTGGTTTAGCTTCTCTTAGCACGTTATGCATCTACCACAGCAGACTTTGTATCCTGTTACCAGACTGAAGCATGGTTTTGCATAGGATTCTTTACAAAGTAAAACTTACTCAAATTTTTATCAGAAATGGTTTTTGAGCACTCCACAGGGAGCACATCTAATCCAGAGCTTTCTCTGCAGGCATTCTCCTTTTATGTACCAACAGCATCTGTAATGGAAATGAAACTCCACGACTCCCCCGTTTAGGTGGAGAAGATGGGAGGGGAGAATGAAACCATGAGGCAGTTTCATTAGTCAAAAGGCAAGTGGATTTATATAGGCTTTGCAAAGCTTTTTAAATTCGTCAGAGAGCTTGTTAATGTCCTGTGCTCTTAACTGGGATAGACATATGACATTTGTGCTGCTGTGAACACTGTGGGGCTTTCTGAGCATCAGTTCTGTCATTGTCAGCACCGCGGGCAAACCACCACTGATGTGAGGTCATCACAGTCCTGGGTGTAAATATCAATATGCCAGATTAATCATATTTGTTGGGAATACCACCACCAGGAGAACTCTTAAGGTGGGCCTGCCTCCTGACGTGCTTTAGTGCACAAAAGTGCCCTAGCTTCTCAGGGTTGCTGCCCGCTGCGAGGGGGGTGAGGAGTTGCTCTGCTCATTGTCAGAAAGGTTTGTACGGGGAGAAGATGGTGGCACTCCCCTCAGGGGGCCGAGTTCCCATATGGTCGGGGCTGAGCCAAGCCAGGAAAATCCTGAGGGAAAAGTGTGGATATGTGGGGAAAAAAAGGTGTATGGAGAGATTATGGTTGGGTTTGTGCACAGCTGGTGCTCCTCTCCATAGGGTTTGTGGTCCCTCTGTGCAGGGGTCAGCCTCTTCTCGCAGATAGCTAGCAAAAAGAAGAAAGGGAATGACCTCAAGTTGTGCCAGGGGAGGTTCAGGTTGGAAATGAGGAGACATTTCTTCTCAGAAAGAGCAGTCAGGCATTGGGACAGGTTGCCCAGGGAGGTGACAGCATCACAGTCCCTGGGGATGTTCAAGGAAAGGTTGGACGTGGTGGTGCTTAGGGACATGGTTTAGTGGGTGACATTTGTGGTAGGGGGATGGTTGGACCAGGTGATCTTGGAGATCTTTCCAAGCTTAATGATTCTGTGATTCTGTATGATTCTGTACGGCCAGGATGTGCCTGGCTCTGTCCCTGCTGGTAGCTGTGGTCTCCCCGGCCGAGTTCTCACCCGCTTCTTCCCTTCTGCAGCCTCCGTGCCTCCGGGGCTACTGCCTCCTCTGCAGCATCTCCACGTCTGCTCTGCGTGTCTGCTGAGAAATTAAATCGTGGTTGTTGATTAAGTGTAAAATTAAATTCAATCTGATAGTAAAGAATTCTGCTGTCATTAGCCGGTTGTCTGGTTTTTTTTTTTCATGTCATACTGAAATAAATACAATTCTTGCCACTGAAATTGGCAAGGGCCTCGTGCATCTGGCTTTGTGTTATTATTTCTATTGTGGGAACTGTAATTTCTGTAGAATTTCACTCTATAAAGCAGAGTGATGGATTATCCCTGTACAGGGGGATCCACGAATGACTGAACTGTGAAACACAGACCCAGCTAGGCTGGTTTCTGACTTCTGCATGAGCATGCTGGAAAATTATTGTAGCGGAGTTGAGTCAGGAAAAGATTCATATATTTTAATCCATGCTGATTAAATAAATATTTTTCTGGTGACACTTTACATTGCACTGTAATTCTGATCTCCTCAAAGTTCCAAGGAATACTAATCATAAAGGGGTTGTAAGAATCTTTATTAACAATATAATTTCTCAAAGGTATTTAATTCAGGGCCTTTTAGTTCTGTCTTTGACCTTTGCTTTCCTTTCCTGCACAGCTATTTAATACTGCTCGTAAAACTGATTTTTGGGATGCTGAACTTTAACCTTTCTCCTGAGCATGAAAAGCAGTTTATTCGTATCCTATGTTTCCAGAAGCCATCTGGAGCTCACACAAAAGTGCCTCAACTCTTCAGAAGTAATTCTCTCCAGTTTACTAATGTACATACTTAAGCACCAGACTACATAAATAAATATCGTCGGAGTGAACTAAAACACACAAAGGAAATTACCTACCATTTGACATTCCCTATGCCTGGGGCTTAAGTGAGGTCATGCGAAATTTAAGCTGCAGTAAAAATTCTATTTCTATATCAAAAAGTCAAAAATTTACATCTCTCCTAGGTTTGTTTCCAAGAATTTTTTACAACATCTTGCAGAAAAAAATGTAGTTAAGCAACAAACACATATGCATTTTATACCTTCCTGCATTGGTCTTAGTAGAAAGAATTTTGCTTAGCAAATGAGCCTTTGTTTTCTATTACAAAATACTGTGGAAAAATAGAAAAGGTTAATATTCAAGTAGACAATGAAATGTAAAAATAAATAAATAAATAAATAAATAAATAAATAAATTTGATTTTGGGGACATTAAGTCATGCTGTGACTATTTTATCCCAGCTGTATTTTATCATGAGTCCCGTTCCCGTGTCCATTATCCAGGCTGGACACCCCCACATCCAGGGGCAGGTCCCCAGTCAGGTAAGGTCAGGTCAGACCCATCACCACATCAGAGTCCAGCCATCCCTTCCTACCTCCTGCTCTTCTCCATCCCTCCCCATCCCCAAAGTAAGCAGCATGCCATGGTCTTCCTTTGAAGCAGGGCTCCCCAGGGAGCCCCAGACCATCCCCTGGGCAATCCCCAGCTTCCACCAGCATTTTCTGCCTGCTGCACCGCTGCACCACAGGCACTCTGCGGGGCCCGGGGCCCTGAGGTCCCATTATTCATTCTTAACTCTTCTGGCAGCAAATCTCCGGAATCATCACTGCTTCCAAACGCAGACAAGCATCTCTCTCTACTTATTTCCTTCTTTTCACACAGTGAAATGTATCCCTTTTATTACAAATAAATGCAAATATTTATTACCAATGTGTGCACCCATTATTATTGTTCTCCTGATTAATGCTGTCTCTGAGGCAATGGCATGTGAAATATTGCTTATAGCATCTCGAATAGAAGCAAAACTGCTCTTAAAATGTTCTTTGCAGAGTTTAATACAAAGAGTGAAAATAAATAATGTCAGGCCCTTGCCAGGATCTGCCCATTTTAAACTTTTCAATGGCACAAATCATCATTAATGAAGCACTTAACATTACACTCCCGACAGCACAGTATAAAAATTACTGCAGTCATCCAAAGGATAAGAAGAAACATGGCAGATAACTTCTGGAGGGGAAAGATTTATACTCTTTTAGCAAAACTTTATGGGTTCAAGTTTACATTATAATAAAGGAAGGGGGAAATGTTTATCTCTAAAAAGCTTTTGGGGGAGACATTTGGAAGGAAATTGCATTATTTTTTCCAAATGAATGGAAGAAAGATCAGAGAGCAAGGTCTCAGCAGTAGTGAAATCTGGTTTGCATCATCAGCTATTCTGATATAAAATACTGTGGCTGAAGTCATAGGACAAGAGATTTACATTATAATGCAGAATAAAGTACATTATATTATGTAAATCCCTTTGTTACATAGTTTTAGCCACAGTTTGTTCCAAAAAATAGATGACAGTAAGCTCAGCAGCTGGTACCTAACGTTTAATTTCTTTCCTGAT
Organism: Anser anser; assembly: GCF_964211835.1. Taxonomy (NCBI): domain Eukaryota; kingdom Metazoa; phylum Chordata; class Aves; order Anseriformes; family Anatidae; genus Anser; species Anser anser. The sequence continues at coordinate 123,658,204 of NC_139720.1, read as the reverse complement.
TACTTGTAAAAGCAGAATACCATGCTCTTTGTGATAAATTATGCTTAGAAAGCAACCTCATATACCTGTGTTAAGTGGATCGAAACACAGATCCCTGTTTGCGACACAGGGTTCAAGGAGGGCCCAGACGAGAGCATGAGCGTGCAAAGCCAGAGGTCGCACCCACAGCCACTCAGGACCATGGCCGTACTTCCATGGCGCGGGGCAGTGGCTGAGCACAGGAGGCGAACATCCCTTGCGGCACTAGGTGCCTAGCTCCACCAAAGGACTGCTCAGTCTGCACGGCTCACTGGTGGGGAGCTGGTTTTGAGATGGCCAAAAGGGAAAAGGAAAATCCCTGCTGCCAGCTGTCAGCATTTGCCATCAGAGGACAACAACGTGTAGAAAGAAGAGAGGACACATTTAGCAGAAATACAGTAAACAAAATTTCTATGTCACATTTCTCCTGCAACCTATTTTAAACAGAATCAGCAGAAGAAAAGGTCGTCTTTGGCTTTGCTTTGTAATGCATGTAACTGGAAATAAAAGACTTGTGTACTGCGATGCCTTCCAGCCTCCCCTTCCCCCCAAAAGAAACAAAACAGAACAAAAAATACCTTACATAACACTTTATTTATTGCAGTGAATGCAGAAGCCGCTAACATGTATCAGAAATAAAAAACTCTACAAAGGGCATTGGGTTGTGTTCTCCCGTGGGAAATGTTTTTAGGAGTACTTAGCAGTACACTGTATGGAGAGAAGAGCTTTTCTATCTTGATCTTGTAAAGATAGTCCCTATGTTCTGAAACTCAATCTGTCAGCTTATCAGGAAGAACATTTAGTCTCCTTATTGAATTCAATAGATCGCAACCAATCCTTACTCAAAATGAGGTGCCTGTGTTAAACCTCTGCACTTTTTCAAGCTTAATTTACTTGGTTGAAAATTTGGGATTTTCCCTTGATTTATTAAGCAAAGTATTTGTAAATGTAATGCTTTTTATTATTTTTATTATTTTTTATTTTTTTCTGTCCAGATACCTGATCTATTTAAACCATTTGTTTTGTTTCACCCTTTCCCTAAGCCAGCATCACTCACATATTTATCTTTCCCTTTGCAAAGAACAGATTGTCTTTGGGGAAAGATCATAAGGATCTTAAAAAATCTTCTCTGCATTCTGTATTCCATACAACAGTTCTCTAGAGCATCACAGATTCTTCCAAATGTTTCTGGGATGAAATAACAAATAGCAGCAAGAAAAGCAATAAAGAACTGTAAGGTGTTCACATGCTACTGACCAGGCATAGTGTTAAAGAAGGCTGAACTAAAATTTAGTGCCTGTTGTTCCTAGATCAGTATTTTGCTGGTACCTGTCTGCATCACAGATTGTTTCTAATTCTGTGCCAAGTTCATAATCTTTATGACAGTGCTTTAGCTGGGAAAATCTAAGTGTTTTTAGGGCAAGTTTCTAGGAAACGCATCGTTAAAACACCATAAAGGAGGGAAAGGATGTTCTGCTTTCCTTTGACACACTTACTTTGCTCTCTATCCAAAACAGGTCAAGCGTTCCTCCAATATGATTTTTTTGTTTTAATTAGAATAATTTGTTGTGTAGAACACAGACCATCTTAACATCCATGCAGTCATTTTCCAGAAATAAGACTATGACACTGCCGCCTACTATTTCGCCATATAATGTTTTCATTTGACCCATTTTCTTCCAGGATTCCTGATGGTTGCTGTGGGAAACCAAGAAAATCCAGAGCTCCTGTTAAGTTGAAATGCATCCCTGTGGGTTTTTTGTTCTTGCTAGTGGTGGTGGTTTTGTTGTTTTTTTGTTTAGTTGGTTTTGGTTTTGGTTTTTGAAATATAGGCTTTACATTTTTCAGCACAGAAGCTGGAGATGTATTTGCTGTCACAGGGGGACATTTTCAAAGGCAAAAATAGGAGTTAAGTGCCTTTGAACATTAGTAAGAGGTTGGTAAACAGCATCCGCATCTCTTTTGAATAACATAATGACACGGTGGGAAAGAATGAAAAATAGTTCAGTCATTAGACATCTGTTTTTTAAGTGGTCTTCAGAAACAGCCTCTTTATAGCGAGACGAATTATCCTAAGGGGTCACCTCATTTTCTCTTTACCTTTTCCACAGATTAAAGTCTTCCACTTGACTCACTTGTCCATGTAAGCAATACAGTCTGGCTGGAGCTGGGAAAGCATGTTAAGCCTACTGAGTGCAATGCTTGGCTGTTAGGGCAGTCCCCTCCGATCCTGTCAGCTGTCTCTTCCACACGTTGAAGCTATCGTGCAGCCCACCTGTTCCTGCACACAGCATCCACACAGCTCTTCTCCAGTATTTTGCACCACTTGATCATGATGGTAGAAGAACCAGGCACACTCACTGCCCTGACATTTCTGTCATGGTGTCATCAAGTCTCATGCTAGCCCCGACTGTGGTCAGTGGTAATTATACACAGATACATATTTTAAGAGCAAGATCTGACGGAGCATTGAGTGTTGTCACTGTGTGCTACCAGAGGCAGCCTGTTTAGCCTGGAAGGACTCTGAAAAGACAAATACCACTTTGATATTTGTCCCTTTCTTTGATAAGTGACAGCTTGACTGTATTCAGTGAATCTACTAAGGAATACCCACTGTGTCAAAAGCAGGCTATACAAACCGAATGCATGATAGCATTCTGCCCGGAAGGTATTCAGGGACCAAACGGTGCCTGCCTAAGCCGCTCCTCTAAATCTGGTGGATGCAAAAAACTCTCATGAAATGAGGCTTGTCAAACCCTGAAATGAATATTAGTGTTTCTTTGCCTCACTGCCCTGAACGTCAGAAAAATGTTTCTGGAGAGGCCGCAGCAGGCTCGGGCTCTTGGGCTGCTCCCTGCAGGAGCTGTGCGGCCTCGTCCAGCTGCCACAGGCAGTGCAGTCCCAGTGGGGTCCCCACGGCCCCTGCTTGCCCTCAGAGCCACAGCCACCAGTGGTGGCAGAGCCGCAGCTGACCGTCCACACTGGCACATGTGGAGGCAAAGGGGATGGATGAAACTGCACTTCCTCCAAGGCTGGACAAGTAGTGCACGTGGAGGAAGCCCCTAGTTTGGTGCTTTTCTGAATGAATGACTCATTAGCCTTGTAAATGTTGCAGGACTCCTGGAGTACTTCTGTGGAAGGCAGATTCATCATTACCATTGATTATTTTCCATTTGGCTTGAGGTGCAGTTTATTCACAAAGAAAGTGACCTGTCTCATGGGAAATAGCCATGGCTGATGGTTTGAGCTGAAAAAAAGGCTTTAACACAATGACATTTGGGGAATCATTAGCAAAGGTGAGAGGCGTCTTTGATAGCCTGGGGAAGAGATTCAACACAGCTCAGAAACGTCTTACACATCCCAGTGGCATGAGTCATGCTCTGTCTGCCTGTATTAGGCTTAGCTGTTACTACTACAAACATTGGTTTTGTCAAGACTGATTTTCAGTTAAACACTTACTAGTACACATGCGCTGGCTAATGAAAACTAATGACAGCAGAAATAAAAGCAGGGTGAAATGCCTGAGCACACTGAACCCTGCTGGAGAAGATGTGCACACGTGTAAGCTGTAAGGAAGAACAGGTGGAATACCAGGATGTAGCACAGAAGATGCCGTACTGCTGGCTGCTGCTGTCAGCATGCTCTGTGAGATGATATCCTCATAGGAATCATTTAAAGTGTGGTTTGCTTTTCTGCATGAAATCAAAGACAAAAAAAAAAAAAAAAGTATATCTCGTACATTCATTGGTAGTTAAAGAAAAACAGGAGTCCCAGAGAAAAGAATCTGTGTTCTTTCTTACCACTGACTTTCAGTATCAACACCAATTTTCAGAAAGAATCCTCAATACGAGATTAGCTCTCTGACTGTTCAAGTTATGTATCTTTAACTCACCAGAGCTAAAATTTACAAGAAATGTTGAGGCAATAGAGCCTCTCCCTAGAGCACGTCTGACTGATACTGAGTGCATAGCCTAATGCCTTTCTATAATCCCACAAATTCCTGTGGATAAATTCCCTTTTTTCTATACGTGAATGCTCTTCAGAGAGTGTCACTGTTTAGCCACAGAAGAGCTAATGACTAAGACTGCTATTTTCAGCAAGGTTTTCACATGCCACTCTGTCATCAATCTTCATACCAAGCTGAAGGAACATTTCCGATTATTCTGATGCTTTGGAAGACCCACTGAGATTTCCAAGATAGACTGCAAAATGGAGGATCTACTCACCATCTTTAACACACATTTTCAGCTGGTATTTGCATGATTTAATGCATAGAAGACCTTTTTTATTATTATTATTTTATTTTGTTTTATTATGTTGCTACCTTTATAATTCATGGATACACATAGGTTGGCTGTATCTGTCCTTCATAGCTCAAAATTCATCGTCCTTGGTCTGAACAATGAATGACTGTTAACATACCAACAAGTTCCTCCTAACACACCAAACTTTCCTACTCAGCCATTCAGAGACGTATCTGATGTTAAGAAACTCCAGCATCCTCTCCAAGGTCTTAAGTACCTGGACGGAAAATCCCAAGAAACACCTACTTGTCCACTCTGTTGTCTCCCCTGTGCTATGCCTTACAACTCTCTTGCTGCATCCTTTTTCGCAGGACTTCTTCCAGCCTTGCAACTAAATGCCAGGTCTCTCCCACTGAATCTATGAGCCAACTCATCTTGCTCCCTCCTTTTCCCTCTCCCTTTCATCCCCTATCTTTTCTGAAGGTTTTTGCATAATGAACTCCTTTTGAAATAGTGTTTCTGGCTACCTTGAGCATAGAGAAAATAATGCAATGGCTGAGCAGCTCCCTTTGTAGTCCCTATTCAGAGCAGAGGGGAAATCCTGGCTGAGCAGCCAGCTCTCAGCTTTGCACTAGACAAGCCTTATAGAAGTGATGAATAAACCTACAGGCGTTCTCTGATAAATTTAGCCATGTTTTGACAACAAGGTATCTATCTGAAAATTTTCCTGAATGGATGAATATTCTTGGGGCCTTACTTGGCTGATGATTTTGCAGAAAATTGTAGTGTTCATGCCAAAGCCCATTTGTTCCCTATGTATGCTTAATACTAGCATTTCTTCTTTGCAGTATTGTAATGGTACGGCTACCTGTAAAAGCTCAGCACCCTAGGAAGAGCCACATAACGACATCAGTCCAGCTACATGAGTCCTGATGTCCAGAAGGTAACAGGCAGCAAAGCAAAAGCAAACAAAGCTGCGAGGGGCAGCTGTGGTGGTTGTGGGTCTCACACCTGAGAGGGACAGCACCTGAGTTTGTCAAACTGCCACATCTAATCCTCACAGACATGGAAACAGAAAGAATTAACGAAAAAAATCCTTACCTTACATATCAAGGTAAGAGAATCAAATGGCCACGCTGCATGCCTTTACACAAGGAAGGAGAAAATAAACCAGACTGAAGACCGTGAAAACTCGCTCATACATTAATAGGTGTCAAGGAGATCTCTCTGATTTAGTCTTTGACAGGTTGCCATTTTCTACATTCCTCATACAGGTAAAAGCTATACAATTATCTGTGTATGTTTCCAAGTTCTTAAAATGCCAGGCGAAGGGATTTTTGTGCATTTTCCTACACAGTGGATTTTCAAAGCTGATATTGGTAAAACAGTGACACCTTGTGGCAGAGGACAGCAATCAAACCCATAGAGCCACAGTTTCAGAAAAGCATTTCCAATAAATAAATTACATTCCCTAGAAGTATTTTCAATTATTGATGAGCTAAGTTTTCAGCTACCAGTTTCTTCTTAGATCTTTAACCTAAGGTGTTCTTGATGATTACAACATTGTAAGAATTTTACCAATGATGAACGTAATTGTTTAGACAAACATTACTCAAGAATATAGCAATGACTGTCCTGTAATTATTCTTGCAATTAAGAAACAAATATCTTCACTGACTTAATATATTAGTCTTTCTAAAAAATCACACAACATACTCATTCATTTTTTCAATCTTCCTGACCTTATTTCTAGCAAACCAGATGCTTTGAAATGCACTGGAGGGAAAAATATTATGCAGAATTGATAACAAGAAAGATGTGATAGCTGTTAGTCTTATGCAGGTTAAAGGGAGGACTCCAGCTGTCCAGAGCTTTCTCAGGAAGGAGGAATTTCTATTATAATTATTTTAAATGGGCATAACTGAATAGAACAGATGTGGTGCCGTGCTATTTTAGAGTTCTGAACAGACTTTAGAAGAATTTGAAAACACTGACTTTATATCAACTGTATTAACTCAAAAAGGCTGGTGAGCTAATGATTTAAAGACTGCTCTTTCTTTAATTTGTGGACTGTTCAAATTGGAAAGTATTAACAAGCACAGTTGGATGAGAATTCACAGGAACCAAATAAATAAGTAAATAAATAATAAAAAAATAAAACCCACAAGACTGTAGCAGCCTCTCATGTAAAATATTTCAAGTTTTATACAATTCCCAATTACTATCCCATCTACTGAGCACCAGCTTTCACAAGCAGCACTAATTACTGACCTACCAGTGTCTTCTCTGACCTCCATTTAGACAAGGTACGCTGCAAATTATTGGGATTTTGAGTGAATGATGATCTGATTAAAATGACTGGTGAGCTATTCCTGGTATTACATTATGAAACTAAAACATTATGCCTGCATTCATATATTTTATAACTGTCTAAAAATTAAAACCTTTTTGTCAGCATAATAACATTGCTGGGACAGCACTCCTCAGTTCCAAGGGTATTCTGGGGACAAGAATGAAACCCACAGTGTTATATAAAAAGCACATCATAGTCAAAGAAGTGATATACAGGAACAAGGTGTATTTGGTGCCTCTGTCATTTATCATTGAGAAGTTTCAAATCTTGACACCCTTTTTACATCAAGAGGCAATTTTTTCCAACCTCATGGCAAAAAAAGTATGCACAAACTAATGTTTTACATTGGCATGGTGAAAATTACAAAATAAATCTTAAATAGTATTCATCTGAAACATTAGACAACAAACAAACCCAATATTCCAGAACTGGCATATGACTAATAGCACACTTATATAAAATGTGATGCCAGGAAAATCACTTCTCTTCTTGTAAAGGAGCCTGCACTAGCCAATTATTGCAAAATCTAATGATGCAGAAAGTGCTTGCTGCTGTGGGCAGTGCACATCCAAAAAATCACAGAGCTTGTCTCACACATATTAAACCCAAAATACCACCCTCACTCAGGGCTCAGGGCTGCAGTAGAGGACTTGGCATGTGCCCAGCCATGTCTTCCGCCTTTCAAATTTCACAGCCTGTCATAGAATCATAGAATCATAATTTAGGTTGGAAAAGACCTTCACGCTCATCAAATCCAACCATTTATGCAAGCTACCAAGTCCCAACAATAAAGCATGTCCCTCAGTCATGAGGCATCCTATAGCTAATCATCAACACAGGTCCAGCAGGTACAGTGTGGCTGGGAGATTTCTTAGCTGATATGAGCAGTACTGCTTGTCATGGAAGCAAAGATGTGACAATTTGCACCTCCCTTTTTCAATGCCTGCAAATGTGTTTCCCACACAGAGACTAAACCAGTCCTTGGTTATACTGCTTCTGCTAGCTCTTGTTGTGCTAGTGCAGAAGAGCCAGGGGACAAGTTCATCACACCCTATACAGATCATCGAGTCCACACAGGACCACCCAAAAATCAGACCATGTGTCTGAGGGTGTTTCCCAAAGATTTCTTGAACTCTGGCAGGCTTGGTGCCATGACCTGGGGAGCCTGTCCCAGTGCCCGACCACCCTCTGGGTGCAGACCCTTTCCCTAACCCCCAGCCTGACCCTCCCCTGTCCCAGCCCCATGCCGTTCCCTCGGGTCCTGTCGCTGTCCCCAGAGAGCAGAGCTCAGCGCCTGCCCCTCCGCTCCCCTCATGAGGGAGCTGCAGGCCGCCATGAGGCCTCCCCTCGGCCTGCTCTGCTCTGGGCTGAACAAACCAAGGGGCCTCAGCCGCTCCTCAGTCTTGCCCTCCAGACCCTTCACCATCTTTGTAGCCCTCCTTTGGACAATCTCTAATAGTTTTATGTCCTTATATTGTGGCACCCCAAACTGCACACAGTACTCAAGGTGAGGCCACAGCAGCACCGAGCAGAGCAGGACAATCCCTCCCCTCCACCAGGTAGCAATGCTGTACCTGATGCACCCCAGGGTACAGTTGGTCCTCCTGGCCATCAGGGCACACTGCTGGCTCATGTTCACTTTGCAGTCGACCAACACCCTCAGCTTCTCTTCTGCAGGGCTGCTTTCCAGTTTCTCATTTCCCGGTCTGTACGTACAGCCAGGGTTGCCCCTTCCCAGGTGCAGGAACTAGCACTTGCCGGTATTATGCTTATCCATACTCAAAAAAAAAAAAAAAAAAAAAAAAAAAAAAAAAAAGTGCAATGCCTCCTTCTTACTCTGACAAGGAGATAAGAATATTTATGTCCCAATCTGCACAGCAAAGGAGATGTTTTTTTCTTTCTTGCTGTCTCAATGAGTCATTAGAAAAAATGAGCTGATGAACATGAATTTCTATGTCAGAAACAACAAATGAGTCTTCCTTTCTTCCTTTGTTCTCACCTGTTTGTAAAGTCCTAGGAAAGAATAAAAACTGGCACTCTCACAGCTCATAAATGAGAATAAACTATCCCTGTTGTGAGTTTGGAGATTAATTTAACCTCCCTTTGACTCTGCTGTGGACATCTGTGATATTTTTAGTGTTTTACCACGTTAAAAACAAGAGTAGATAAAGAAATTCTGATTCTGCTAAAATTCCTTACATAATATATGTTTTTCCATTTCGGTGTGCTTCTTCTGACCTTCTATTCCCTTGCCATATTCTTGGGTTCCTTCTCTTCTGGATCTACAGACCCCTCAATCCTAAAGGTAGTGTTCCCCCATATAAACTGGGGGTTCAGGAGGGTCTGCTTTTGGAAACATCTGAAAACTGAAAGCTTCAGGCATCAGTAAGACTATGTGTCATCCACTCAGAAAGCCTCCGAAATCCGTCTGCCTAGCAAAAGCTCTTTGACAAGTAATGGCATTTTAACATAAGAAATGTGTGAAGATTCATGTCAGACTGATGATGCGTCCTTTTATGAGCCTTTTACAATTCATTTGCTACAGCTCCTGCCAAATGTGGAATCCTAAAGAAAAAATAATGAGAACTTTCCTCTCCATGAGCTGTTTGGCACTAATATTTGAAATAGAATTAAGAGCTGCTAGAGCTCAGAAATCCTCACATCAAAATACAGCCACAGGAAAAGCTCAGGAAAATTATCCTGGGTGGAACTTGAATGTGGCCAGTAACTAGATGGCACAACCTCAAATTTTCCATCTTGAAGTGGGACAGAATTCTATTATATAGAAAACAACTTGAAAATGGCTCTCACTCAGCATGTCTAATGCTGGCTTCTTTGCTCGGAGCCATTGTTTCAGACTCTATCTATACTCAGATAAGCAAATACTGGTTATGATCACATCCAGCTTCAAACTTTCCTTCATAACCATTTTGTATAAATATATATATGTGTTTGAATTAATGAGCTGTAGTTCTTGCATGATCACATCAGAGTTAAGGCATGTTCCTATCTCTTCAGCTCTGTGTTCTCTTCAGCCATTCCTCCATGGATACAAGAGCAACAAATATCTGTAAGTGCCTGTAATTCTCCAGCTACGTTCGTACAAATAATGATCTCTAAGCCTCTGCACTGGGGCATGCTAAACATTTAGTATCAAGAAGGAAGTCTGCTTTCCAACAGAGCACTGCCTGGGTAAGGACAGTTGGCCCGCACTGAGGCTCACAAAGGCAAGAGGAACTGAAAAGGAGGAATGTTAAAAGCTGTTTTGGCAATCCGTGCTGCTGGGTTTGGAGCTGCACTTGGCAGCCACCCTGCTGCAGTGAGTGATGGCCAACAGTGACTGCTCTGTTGCACTGAGGAGCCTTTCAGAGGTGCTTCTTCTTCTCTTCTTTCATCTGCACACATATCACCTCTGGCCTCACCTTCTTTTCATTTGTTGGCTGCAGATAGGAGTATAAAGCATTTTAAATCAGCACCATTTTCAAACATTCATTTTAGCCTCAGTCAAACTTTCACATTAATCAATGAATAAATCATAGCAGCATGCCCGTTTCTTTACGAACTTATACATAATGAAAAGATACGTTAAATTCACATGGCTTTCTGGGAGGACAAGGGGTTTGTTTGAAAACTGCAATCCATCTGAGACTAAAGCTCCCAGAGGAAATTGGCTTGAATCGGATCTTACAATCAGAACACGCCTAAGCCAAGAAATATGCCATCTTTAGAAACATGTAATGTACTGTGTTTCAATTACAGGAGCTGTGGGCTAACATTACCACTGCACAGGTCAATTTAGCTAACATGTTTCTCAGTGCATGATAGCTTAAACCTTTTAAAAAAGGATTTAAAACCAAATTGGCTGAAACATGAAAACTAATACATTTTTAGCTATGCATTTAGATATATTTTCACTACCCTAAATATAACCACAACATTCAATTGGGCTGTTAATGTGAGTAAGGCTGTTCACATATTTCCTGAAAACTAGTCATTTGGCTTTCAAATTCAATTGCAGCTGTTGCCTGTTTAATATTAATGCCCTTTTTCAATATGTTAACCAGACATGGGAGTTAAAAGACCAAATAAAGAAATTCCCAGACCTGAGTAAAGCCAAATTGTTTTAAATAGTATGATGAAAAGGCTTTTCATTTTGCTTTGCTCGGCCTTCAGTCTTTCACAGACTAAATGTTCATTAGTTCTCCAGTCACTGTTAAGTCTTTCAAGGAGGACAAGTCACTAATTTATAATGGAAAAAAAAAAATAGATTAAATGAAAGAAGTGTAAGCTTTCTACTTTCTTTATATCTCATAAAGCATAAAAGATGAATAACTTTGGTTGTTTTGCTTTTGCTATTTCCTTTAATGATTGTTATCTGGATTTTTACACAGAACTCAGTCACAATTTTTTCTTATCTGTTGTTTAAGTAGTTTTCCTGTGTTTAATATTTAGGATCATAGTTTTATTTTGTGAGTATACTGATTTGTCTCAGAAATTCTTGCAGGTACTACACAATGTAGATTAATTCAGAAGCATATGCACACTCAGATATTCAAAGACTAGAGTGGTACCAATACTTAGTACTTCCTATATATTTTTAATGTATACATAGGCGTGCACATAGATGAACACTGTCTTGTGTGTAATGAAATATTCCTACATCTACCATTGCAAGAGGAGTAAAGTAGGTATACTGAATCAAAACTTAATCCCATACTATTTTTCGATCCAAATTTGGGCTTTTTTTACTTGCCAAAGAAGTGGGTGTATAGCAGGGGAAGACTTCCTCTACAGCCTAAATATATCAGATAATATGAAAAGGAAGCAGAACAAGTTGAATAAATGTGTCCAATTTGACCTATCAATCTTGCAAAGTTCACGCATATACTGTTCAGCTTCTGTCCTGTGACTTCATATTTAGTACCATATTTTCCATTCATAGATTTCTTAGCATATATTAATGAAAATCTTCACAAAAACAAAGCCTTTACAGAGAATCTGTTTATTTCTTGCTAACGTCTAGCTACTAAAAGAAGATTAACTCAGAAAGCTCCTAGTTGTTCTGCTTTACACTGGCTGTGGTTGTTCCTTTTTATTTTATCTTCTGCACACATTAATGTTTTTTCACAGATATATTTGTGGAAAGTGACTTGTATGTTCCCATTCTCAGCCATTCCCGTAAGAAAGAACATAGCTGGTATGGTACAAGACACTTCTTATATGGTACAAGACACTTCCTAGGACAGTTTCAAAACACCCAAAGCCCTGGATAATTAAATCACCCACCACTATGCCCAACCTCATTTGCCTATATTGTGAAAGTCTTTGAGGAGACTCCTAGAGTTTAAAGAGTTATAGAAGCTCGCTAAGTGAGGGCCAAGATGGGGAAGGAGCTGCTTCCACAGCAGCCCCAGCACTGCTATGGGAACGCCTTTGCTTTGGGTGGAAGGGACGAGAAAATTTAAACCTACACCTTGCATCTTACCAACAAATCTTGACTCTAATTTGTTTCTTTATAGGAAGGATGCCTCACACAAGGCTTGCGTGGCCAGCAGAACAAATGGTTTAAAATCTTCTAAACTCACTTAATCCAAACTATCTGCTACCTCTTTCTGAATGATTTGATGTCCTGGTAGCTTATGGAAACCCCCAATCAGAGCAACAAATCTACGTTCTCTGACTCCATTTATATGGACCACCAGTATGCACAGCCTGAATTTCAGTTAAGAACTCACAGTGAGCTGCTCAAAGTCAATTCTCAAGGGAATAAAAGACCAACAGAAATTCATTAAAATATATTTGCAATTGAATAAATGTAAGAAAATAACATTATCCTCTCTACATTTTCTGCAAGCATAAATGGAAACAGGAATGGAAAAACTAATAGTTTATGGTGATTGCTGGATACATCATTATTAGTTCAACTACTGAAGGCTGTTAAATGAGACATGTCTGTATTCTAAAAACTCTTTACTCAAACAATTATCATTATGTAATCTTTACAAACAGATCACTTTACTCGTGTTTAGCCGACCTTAGAGCCTTCAATGATGAAATGACTGCCTGGAAGGATGAGGGGAGAACAGTGAATGTTGTCTACCTTGACTTCAGCAAGGCTTTCAACACTGTCTCCCATAACATCCTCCTCAGCAAGCTCCAGATGTGTGCGATCCATGAGTGGACAGTGGAGTGGATCAAGAACTGTCTGGATGTCAGAGCTGAGGGTTGTGCTCAACAATGCCAAGTCTAGTTGGAGGCCTGTGGCTAGTGGTGTCCCCCAGGGGTCAGTACTGGGTCCAGTGCTATTCAACTTAGTCATCAATGACCTTCTGTGATACTATTATTTTAGTCTGTTTTCATTTCTGTGATTAGGCACAAAATGCTTAGTGGTTACTGCCAACCCACAATCTTCACTTTCATATCATTGCTTTAGACTGTTGTCTCTCCTTCTTTCACAGAATCACAGAATCACAGAATTGAAGGGGTTGGAAGGGACCTTGAAAGATCATCGGGTCCAACCCCCCTTAAAACAGGTTCCTTAGAGCAGGCTGTCCAGGTAGGCGTCCAGACGGGCCTTGAATATCTCCAGAGAAGGGGACTCCACAACCTCCCTGGGCAGCCTGTTCCAGTGCTCCGTCACCCTCACTGTGAAGAAGTTCTTTCGCATGTTGGTGCGGAACTTCCCGTGCTCCATTTTGTGGCCATTGCCTCTTGTCCTGTCCCCACAAACCACTGAAAAGAGGTTGGCCAAATCCCTCTGTCTCCCACACCTTAGGTAGTTATACACATTGATGAGATCCCCTCTCAGTCTTCTTTTCTCCAGGCTGAACAGACCCAGGTCTCTCAGCCTTTCTTCATAGGGAAGATGCTCCAGGCCCCGTACCATCTTTGTGGCCCTCTGCTGGACTCTTTCCAGGAGATCCCTGTCTTTTTTGTCTTTTTCTTGTAAAACAAAACTACACTCACAAATGAATTTACTGAAAGGCAGAAAAAATATGGAGGTCTCTCAATTTAAGTGATCTACTTTTACACACTGTAATATATTTTTGAGGAATTGCTCAGCAACAGATTGAAAAACTGCCAAAGCACCACCCCCTTCTCCTACTATTTGGTATGTCACTTACATGATGAAATTGATACATCTAAAATAATTATTTTTAATGAGGAATTGTCTATTCATTTTTTCACAGGGAGATCAGGAACTGAAATATACAGTTAAGACAAACATATAGTGATCCAAAGTCTTTTAGACACAATGTGCTATGGATAAGTACCAGATCCTGCTTGTTTCTACAGAGACTGTAATAGGTCTTCCATTTCTAGAGAGTACTTTTGAACAGTTTACTCCACTTTGAAGAAATGAGAAGCTTCGCAGCTGACATTTTACATTCATCAAAATATGTCATGCTAGATGTAGTAAGGCTTTCTTCTGTTAATTTACAGACAAACTGAACGTGGAGATAAAAAGAAAAAAAAATGTGATTCAGATGAGTTCTAAGGATGTGTATCAGGGAGACTGAAAAATTAAGCCTTAGGTCAAGACGTGGAGAAGCAACAGTACTAAATACAGCTTTAAAATATTGTTCATACTACACAGTTTCATCTAGCTACAAAATACGGGAGGAAAAATAATTTGCACTGAATGACTTCAACGTGCTTTCTGCCTGTGGTGCTGCATACCTATTCTCTTTCCTCATACCTCATAGCTCGAGGCAATAAACTATCTTGTTTTCCTTCTTCAGTATCTATATGAGACATTTGTCAAGGTAGGGAGCAACCATGACTTCTAGTATTGTTCAAATGCAGAATTACTTAGCGGCATATCTGTTCCCCTTGCAAGGTTTGCCATAATATCTGAAGAAACATACCAACGAACACCAAAATTCTGACCTTTCTTTATGTCAAAGATACTGATCTTTAACAAGTGCTATAAAATCTGAAAATTAGGTTAACTCATCGCTCAGTCCAAGCAATCACAGAACATTGTGTCAAAGTGTCTTCAGTCCTCTCTAAAAGCAAAATCAATTCCTCCTTTTGCAAAAGGGAGCTGGATACAGTGCCTTTGATTTCATTGCCTTCAGACTGCATTACTACAGCTGTCTATAATGTGGAAATTAAGACAAATCCAAAATATATGCTTTTGATAATCTGTTCCTTCAAAGGCTGCAAAACAGCATGCAGTCATAGTAGGCTTTAAGGACCATATGCATGCTGGATTAGGATCCATGAAATGCGTTACCAAGGCCTATGCAGCAGTGTGCCTTTAATAAGAACAAGCAGCTCTAAAGCATTATTTTTTCCTCAGTGTCCCACTCCAATGGTCAGCTCAAATCCAGAGGCCTGATTTTCAAGGGCATTCATATTTCTGGCTCCCACTACATCAGACATAAGCAATACTACAGCTGTGTTCATATGGGTTGAGTTGAGTCACCCAGGCCTGGGTGAGATAGCAAAGAAGCAAACATGGTATGTAGTACACATCAAAGAAATATAACTGATTCCAAGTTGTTAAAATAGTCTCCAGGGCATTCTGCCCGGGAAAATCTTTCCTATCAGTGTGACTGCTCTCTCTTATGTGCCAGTAAGAAATGAGAAATGACTAGTTATTTCTGTTTTCTTCTCCATCTTCCTTTTTAAGAGGAAGTGGAGGAGAGACCCAGGAGAAGGAGGCTTCCAGGAAATTTGTTAGCTCTCTGTGCGCACAGGGATGCTGGGAGAGTCAGCTGTGGGAGCTAGACACAATTCCATTGTCAAACTATTGCTCATATCAAAAAGCCCCCTTAAACTTCAAAGAAAATCCCCATCACAGAATATCAAGTTTCTTCCACAAACAATTAGCATACTTCTCAACTGAATTCCTTTCTCTTTATTATTATTTCTCTCTTTGAAATAAAATTGGAACACTAATACAAAATTCAAAGTATGACTTCATGTCCAAGGTAGCCAGGGAGAATCGTGGCACTATATCTTGACGTCCATACTCTCCAACATTCGAACTCTGTGGAAGGAAAATTGAGAGGCTAAAACTGAGAGGAAATACTGACAGGGGGTAATCTTAGCCAAAAAGAGGAACCTGTATGTGACATATGACAGGTTACATCAGAACCACTACACCTCTTTGTTTCTACTTCCTCTCTTTCTCTTACCATCTGTGGAATGACCATTCCATTTCATGTAGTTAGCATGCATCTGGAGCATATATCATTTCTTTCAGCTCTTAAATGTGTCAAGGAATTGTATCTTTTCAATTGATACTACTCCTGTAGCTGTCTTTCACTGCAGATTTATGTCATGTCCTGGGTCAAAGGGCTTTTTTGGCTTCTAAAGCCCAAAAAATATTTTATTCCACGTTGCCAGTCCATCTCTTTTTGGCACTATTTCTCTTTAAAAAAGTACAACTTTTTAAGCTGTCCCCTCCTCATGCCTCCCAATCCCTCTGATCTGAACCCTTCAGACTTTTTCTCTAATTTTATTCTAGTTTCACTTTTTCTCTCCATGGTCTCATCAATGTCTACAGATTCTACAGATTCGATTACAGATCACATTCAATTACAGATGTAATTATTCATACAACCCCTTTGCTGTATGTTTCACCAAACCCTGTGGCAGCCCCAGTCAGCCTTCCAGGGATGTCATCACCAACCACCCATCCGTTTCTGATCTCTCACTGTTTGTGTTTTTCTAGTGCAGTCACTGCCTGGGCTTCTTTCCCACCTATCCCTAGCCAACAGTACCATGACCTTCCTGACAGCCATCCAGTTCATCTGGTTTTATGACATTTTTTCATCTTAAGATATCTCCTTCCTACCCTCTCTTTCCTTTCCTCTATATCATAATCACTGTTTTTCCTTGTGCTTCGGTCAGGACTCTTCAATCTTTGTAGCTAAATGACTACTTTTGCAACTCATTTGACCAAAGCTCCAGTCATTTTCACATCTTTTCCTTGCCATCACACTTTTTCCTATTTACCTCTACATTTTTTTTCACAGAAGAACTGTTGAGCACCCCAAATTAAAATTATATTTCAACATTTCAGTGCCAGGGCACTATAACTTGCTCTCATTGTTCTCCTACAATTTCACTTCATTTTTAAATTTGATCTCCTCTACTTGTTTCCATGGCTTCATGTTCCCAATACAATTTCTTTTGCATTACTCCTAAACTCTTCTGACTCTTTACTTTCACAATACAAATATGTCTTATTCTCTTCTATCTAATAAATAAATAAATAAAAATCAATTCCACTTGTTCATTTCCCCAACAATCACCTGTATATCTTCTCCTTTTACCTTAAGTTTATTCTGCATGCTATTTTCAATTTCTGTCAACAAATATAGATGGTTCTTATCCAAGCTCTTAATTTCTGCACTCTCAAGCAGTACATCCTTGAAAAATTCAGTCCTGCCTTGATCACCCTCCCCCCAATTCCTTTTTTTTTCTTACTAATTCCTTGTCTTGACCAAATAATTCTTCTCTCTTCATTCCTCCATTGCTACCCTGTCTCTATGTCATCAAACATGAATAAAAATAAACAGGGTGCATCTCTTCATAGTCTATCCCTATCCCATCTATTAATAAGTTTGAAAAAATAAGAGCAGACACACAGATATACACTGCCTTCAAAATTATCAGATTTGGATATCCCATATTGGGAACTTTAATCTTAGTAGGAGCACCTGAACACATAGCTTCACTCTAAGTTGGAATCATGTCACTGAAGTTACTGTTCAATTTAATTAATTGGATCCAATTATTTTGAACAAATTTGCTTGCTTTCTTTTATTAAAGGCTTTCATGTGGTGCCCTCACTTAAACTGAATAACATTTTGTTTCATGACTCAGTCCATTGAGTCAATGACTTGCAAAGAAAAGTGCTATTTAACTGGCATAAAGATGATACAATTCACCTATTTTTCTTTAATTTGTATTTAAAAGGTCACATATTCTTTTTCCTCTTCCTTTGCTCTGTTGCATTTTAAAATATGCTGGTCACAATTTGTAGACAAGGATCACAGGCTGTATGACTTCATTAGGTAAAAGAATATGTACCATGGATTTTTCCAATATGCTGCTGATCGTTTTGTGAGCTGAATGAAGAAACAGGTCGCTAATGAACTTCGTTTCACGGTAAGCGACAATTGGGACGTAACCTGAATGTAACCTCAAACTGTTTTATCTTCTTACAACTGCCTTTGATATTTTAACACAATAGAATATTTTGAATACATAATTGGTTCAATAACCCTTATAGTCTATGTAATGACAAATGACACTAAATTAATTGACTCTTACACAAGTACTTCAGATATATGATGAAATCATCAGGAAATAATCATGTTCCTGCCTGAAAAGTAATGTATTATTTTACAGAAGGATGAATCTATTATTTTAACTGTTTCAAGTTGACTTAATGAATATGATTCTAGCATTTATTATTCTCCTTCAGAAATCTCCTACAGCCTTCACATGTATATTTCTAATGAGACCTGTGCAAATCTTTAATGATTCTGTGTGTCCAGAGGACCCCTTTGGAAATTTTTTGGCAATAGATGATAGGCTAACAGAACTAAAGAATCTTTACCAGATGTATACTAAGAACTGCACTTACACTGGCTGGAATAGCTCTTGATAAAATTCAGCTGTTGTGAGACTGAAGCCAGGGAGGTCCAAATTCCTTGAAGAAGGAAGGTGAAGAACTTCTGATACATGCATGCAGCAGCGAGAATAAGGGGTTGTAGTAGTGACATGTAGTGTCTGGTAAATATGCACTGTGAATATTGTGTGAGAAGTTGTCCTGAGCCATGGTTATGTCAAGCACAGAAGTTTCTTCTTGAGTTTGGAAAATGCTGGGATGTCTAAAAGATGGATAAGTGTCATCTGAGAAGAGGCACTGGAAGCAGAAGCCTGGAATTTCACCTGGATCATGTACCTAGTTATAAAGAAGAGAATTTGGGGAAAGTGGATGTCTATCCACAAAGCAGGATAATAAGAGAGTCAGAACATGCTGGAAAGAATGTAAAAGTAATGCTGATTAGGTCCATATGACTTACTGTCACACCACCTGTTTACGTCTGACAAGTCATCTTGCCTCTCCACTGCTGCTGCCTGTTCCCTCCTTCTTTGCCCTTCCTTTTCTCAGCCTAGACAGTGAGCACAATGCTGTTTATTAGGAATACATCATAAATGTTTGTGCCATTGATATGTATGTATGTTTTTTTTAAACAAAGGTTCTGGATTGCTGAGACTAAGAACCACAGCCATCCATACATCTCAACACCTGAGATTGCCACAGCACCCCTAAGGCGAGGGGCTGTGTGCCCAGGGAGCGTCCACGAGGACTTCCAGTGAAGCACGCAGACAAGGGAGGACACAGCATCCCAGGAGACCTCTTTGCTCTACGTGCTTGAGTAACACAGCTCAGTACCAAAACTGGCTGTGGCCTGTAAACACCAAAGGGATGCCAGCTGCCACATATAGCCAAAACAAGGAATCTTTGGTTCCTATTTTAAAACAGTGAGAATTTAGGGATGGATGTTTCTAGAAGGGGCTTGGGTGTTTCTCATCTGTGGATCAGCAAAAATCAATCTTCCCAAGACATGCTAAGAGCTGTCACTCCTTCTCAGCTCTTGAGTCACTTCACTCTCCTAAAGATGGATGCAAGAGCAGGGGGCATTTTTGAAACTATGCTATGTACATTCTGATGCTAACCACTTAATACACACAGATTTGTGAGTGCCTAGACCCTCTCAGGATCAGTTGCTGGCCTTTTCAGTGCTTATTTTTGGAAAATATCTTTTGATAGACTACCTGTTCCTACCTGTTAGATTCTGTTTTTATAAATAATGGATTCTAAGTTCATATAATCACGTAATCAAATTTCTGCTTGAATTCTCTAGACCAAAAGGAACACTGCTGTGCATTTTTAATACAACCTTACTAATGCAAAAACAGACTGTTCTGTAGGTTTTTCTTTAATTTTTTTACTTCTCAACTGTACCTCTTTAGTCAAGCATTGTGTTTCTGAAGTAATATGTCAGCCAGCTTTTGCTAAATAGTTCAACACCTTGAGATTAATTGGTTTAAACTGCTGGCCTTGACAGCCCCTAACCTCTTTCTTAAAACTGTCTATCCTATTTTTGCTATCATATCATACTATAGAACGGTTTGGTTTGGAAGGAACCTTCGAGATCACCTGTTTTCAACCCCCCTGCCATGAGCAGGGACATCTTCCACTAGACTAGGTTGCCCAGGATGTCATTCAACCTGATCTTGAAAAAGTTCAGGGATGGGGCATGCTCTGCCTGCCTCTAACATCCTTAATATGTGTTGTTTTTTTTTCTTTTGTTGCAAGGTTTTCATTTAGAAATGCATTGGAATTCTCTACCAGAGTTAGAATGGTACTGTTTAAATTATTACTGCTTGGTTTGGTTTTTTGTTCTTGTTGTTTTGTTTGTTTTCCTTTTGTTTGTGGTTTTTTGCTCTGCTCTACCCCTACACTCCAAACATGATCCACTTACAGAAAAGAGGGAATTTGCATGTAAAGATGAAATACAGAGAACCGCATCAATGAAAATTACCTAAATCAGCTCTGCCTTCTGTGATTTTATTCTCATAGCTTCATCTCCCATTACACACACACACACAAATTAAAAATAAAATAAAATAAAAAAGGAAAAAAGCTGCCACAGAGCCTAGTGGTGTGACTCTCACCTCTTCCCTTCCCTTCCCTTGGCTTTTCAGAAATCCCTCCGGCCCGGTCTCTGCTCTGTGAGTGCTGGGCCAGGACTGGGCAGCCCGGGGCTGCTGCGGACCCCGAGGCCTAAGCCAAGGCCTTGCACCACCTGCAGAGAGGGCACAGAGCTCCAAGGGCCCTTGCCTGCACACCTGGGGTGGACGAGAGGGTGGATGAGAGACCACGGTGGGTCTTGCAGCCCTGTAAACTCAAGAAATGGCTTGGGTGGAGCTGGCACGATTGTTGTCTCACCCAGTAGGGGAGTGGCTGGAAGCATCTTCTCAGGAGGATTGTGAAGCCTGTTTACTCCGCTGCCCGCAGTCCTGTGCCCATTTCACAAACCTGGCTCCCTGGCTCCACATAGGCATCCGTTGCCCACAGCCGCCCATGGAGACCTCTCACCTGGGCCAACACCAGCCTGCCTGCAGGCTCCCATCCTCCTCAGACATCACCCCTGCTCCCCTCCAGGTATTTAGTGTCCTGCCATACCACCCTGCTACTCCTTCTCCTACTGCCAGGGGGGCTGCAGGGAAGAGCGAGGCTGGAGAGCCAGAGCAGGCTGGCCACAAGCAACAAGGCAGCATGGCAGGAGGAGGGAGAGAGGTCTCATGGCCTTCCTCAGAGCTCTGGCATGGCAGCACAGTGTAGGAGTGTGCAGTGACCAGCCTTTTCGAGAGATAAAGTGGGAAAGCAGTGCTGGAGGGAAAGGCAGCCTGGAGTTCAGCAGTAATCAGATGCTAACTCAAAATGAGGCACTGCTAATTTTCCTTGAGGGCATTTCCACTTCAGACAGAGTAGTTCACACAACGTTTAGAAAAGCCTAAGGAACACTGCTCCCTTCAGCCATTGGAAAGCCTGCTTAATATTCTGAAAAGTCACCCTAATCCTGTCGGTATTAATGCCAGTGAGACAGCGAGACATCTCTTCCTGATACAGCAGAAGCAGATGAATAATTCCATTTTGACCTAAAGTTCTATTTCTTTATATGCTAGTTATTTTTATGTATCCATTTCTAAGACAGTGATGTTTTTAACCAAATAACGTGGCCCTCAGTCAGCGTTATTTGCCAAGCAGAGGCCAGCCCCGCCGGCTCACGCTGGTGGAGAAGCTGCCCGCAGTGCCTGCACTGTGTGTAATTAACGCAGCTGAAGCTGCTCCTGTCTCTCCCGAACACCCTCCACAGCTGCTGTACTGCTCTGTGGGAGACGCCATGCTCCTGGGTGTACAGGGATGCCAAGTGGCTGCCCAGCAGCTGTCGTGGGCGTACAGCTTCCTTTCTGAGTCCAATGGGCTGCATTTAATGAGGTTTGCTACTAGCTCTGTCAATTAGCAAAAGCACAACAGGCCTTTCATATCTGGTATTGGTTTAAAGTCTGTAGTCAGGTCATCACTATAGCCTGGTGACCTCCCTAAGTCAGCGATTGTCCCTCCTGAATCTATGAGGACAAGGTATACTACCTACACCCAGTGCTAGTAACTACATTTTACAGCACCTCTGATAAGCATGGTAAAAAATCATGTAGTCCCTTTGTCCCCTCCTCCCCATGGCAGGCCTAACAGCTGGTGAAGGTCCCGTCTCTGACAAAAAGCCATAGTAGAAAGAGGCTAGGGGAAGGGGTGGTCCTTAATAGCTGCCCCTACGTCAGGTGTGGAAGGCCAGTAGCAGCAGGAATAAGCCAGACCTCAAGGTGCCCCCGTCTCACCCAGGTCCTGCCCCACAGCAGCTGCCTTGGCACTGAAGCCCCAGCACTACGCCTGGCTGCTGCAGAACTTCATTTATTTCAGTTTTAGGTTGTTAGCTTTCTGTCTTCATCTGAACACAGCAACCGGAGCGTGAAATGCTCACTTTCACATTCAGCACAGAGCTCAGCCCATGCTTTATATCCCTTTTCCTTCCCTCCACAGCCACGTCTTGGCACAAAAACCAGAAACCAGAGCCGGCACAGGGTTTAAACCCAAAGACAGGAGCCAGAGGTTGCCCTTATTGCAGCAACCTCCTTTCCCTCTTTTCTCCTCCCCGAGGATTTTGCTTCTCACACTGCACATCCAGCCCTCCTGGCAGCTCCCAGGAGCGTTCAGTGGCCCTGCGGTGACAGCCTTGGACTCTTAGGGGCACAGTTGCACTACGTATAAACAATAAAACTCCTAGATGCTAATAATCATGTTAATAGCAAAATGTTCTGTGAAGAAACGTCTCAGGAAGCTACTGGAATATGCTGATGGTGGTCCTTCTATAATCAGTTTCTTGACAGTTGGACAAAATAGGAACCAACCTATTTTTGAAATCTTTGCTCCTTTTTTAATTATTATTATTTTCTTCTCGAGTGATCTTTGTCCTACTCAGATCGTCCTATTGCTGGGAAATAGTCATGAGGCCAGACTTCAGGCTTTCCTTTCAAACTACACTCACCAGCCACCAGAACTCCATCAGTGTCCAGTAGCGATGAGCCTCTGCCTTAAAAATGATTATTTAACAAAGATACTAAACAAATGGGATCTCTCTCTTTAAACGTTTGACCCTGAGACAGATGAGGAGGGGAGGGAGGGAGAGAGGGAGGGAGAAGGAGAGAGAAGATGGTAATCGCTTTAGATAACAACCTGACTCATGCTAATAGCAGCCTAATTGCTATCCAAGTGCTTTTAGCAGGAAACAGACACACCTAGAGAGGCACTCATGCAGAAGAAGATTAGTTTTAAATGGAGGAAGGACAGAGATTTAAATGAACTTTCAGCTGAGCGTAGTGGAAAGTAAGAAATATTTGTTTGTTTATGCAAAAGTCACATCCAAGAGTTACTCAGTATTGCTTCAGGGACTGGGATGGTATGTAATTCATATGAGAAACAGATACACAGTAGGGTTCAAAGTGAAACAAGGAATTATACTTAGGCAGGGGAAATAAAATAGCCATATTTCGGGAGGAAGTGGTTGAATGCTCTTTTTCCAGCATAAATCAGCTTCTACAAAGATTATGACCCTTATATGAATAAAATTCATAAATGTCAGTCCAATAATACAAAGTAAGACCTTTATGTGAGAGTAGGTGTGATTATACTAAGTGATTTGCCTGGGAGAAAGCTCTGTACACATGGAGTGATTTGTCATTGATTGAATAATCCAATGTAAGCATCCAGCATGCCCTCTGATTGCAGCAGCCGTGCTGTCTTACACTAAAGAGCTGTCTTTTCTGCACAGCTGCATAGTGAGTTTCTGTAATAGCTCTTTCCTCTGAAAGCCCAGCCCCAAATCCTCATTGCAGCACTCTGACACAGTAGCTAAGGCGTCAACACTGTAAGCGAAACCACATTTCTACATCAGTCTGTAGGCAAGCCGCTTAGCCCCTGTTCCCCAGGTGCTGTTACTATTTCCTAAATCTCTTCTCAGAATGGAGGCTGTGGCCAGAGGATGTTTCCTGTAGCTCTCAGTCACAGATCTGCCAGTTAGGAGGAGAACCAAGATCTGGACTTCCAAGTCACAGATGATAAAAAGCTCTTTTGTTCACACAGTGCATGCTTTATGTAGTGGGTAGAGTTGAGTGCGAAAATGGAGTATGTTCTCTGATGAAGGTGCCAGATCTTTCAGCAAGGGAATTTATGTACGTATTTGACTCTGGAAGTTGCTCTCTTTTTGTTTTGTGCTACTACACGACTACAGTCAAGTGAATGTCAATAGGAATAAACAAAAAAAAAAAAAAACATTTTGAGGAAATTGATCATTCATTTGTAGGACATAAAAAATGACTGCTTGCTTTTGCTGTCTTCTGCAAGCCATTTTCATAGATTCTTGTTTATCTTTTTATTCTGGGATAAATTAAAAAATTTGAGAGATCTATTGATAATGGATTTTGCATGCAGAACACGACTGTACATTTACTTGAATGTTACTGTCTCTTTAGAATAGTATTTTTTCTATTTGTAAATTGAATTTGATAAAAGTCTAGAAACATTAGAAGCCAGAAATTAGCAATCTTGAGTTGTTGAATAATAGTATTGGGGTAGGCTGCTATGGCAACAGAAGTACAGCCTCTGAATTCACACAGGAAAGATTCGTATAGCAACTGTTTTTTGGATACCCCTTCAATGCACAAGCAGGAAAATATACTGACTTATCCAGTAGTCTCTGGGAAGAGAGCAGCAATAAAATAAACTGACATGTTTACTACTTTGCATTTGTTTTTGAAATACACATAAATGCATGCCTTACATTTGTAAAACAAAACAAAAGAGGAACACAAAGGCCAAAACAACAGTGTTGAATCACTGGCATGAATCACTGGCATGAAAACATTTGATGAATATTTATTATAAATTAGTATTTACATTATATTTAAACTTAGAAACTCAGCCAATGATGGATTGTCATTGTCAATGTGTTATATATCATACAGACTCAAAGCAGGTAACCATCCTTGCCCTTGAGGCAGCTATTTATTTTTTTCTTCTTCTTTTTTAAGACTTGTGAGATTTTACGGAAGACCTTTCTATTAGATATATGTCAAGTTCAAATGACCTTGGCCTATTACACAGAGCAACACTAATAACAAAAGGAGGGGTTGGTCATGCTGCTGAGTGGTCTGTTTCTTCTTTCCTTTAGTGGCCAAAAGAATTGGTCACGTTAATTACCCGGGCTTTGGCTTAGCCCTTATTTTTCAATTTGAAATTCTCTTAAAAATAAGGGGAAGAGAAAGAAGCATTCACCTTATTATCACCACTATGCCTACATGACCACTCCACAGCCACAAGTCTGTAAGTCGCTGACAAACACGGTGTCTGTCTGTCATCACAAGTCACTGGCGTCCGTCGTAGAAGTTCAGCTCGGCACAAAATATACAGCTATACACGCACACTCCCGCTGATGAAGTCTGTCTGGAAACAGAGTTTTGCTTTGCAAAAAGGGATGGTAACTTTTGAATAGGAAAACACCAATGGATTAATTAGAGCTAATATAGAAGAACCTGTAAAGTGTCTACTACTTGGTATCTTTAAGAACAGAATAAAAAAAAGAACATCTGACAGAGGTGTTGTAAGTAAAGCAGTTTGGGTCAGGGAGATGAACCAGATGGCATCCTGAATTCTCTGTTTCTGTGGCTCTGCGATCCCTGCGCTTTCAGGGGTGTGAGCCTTAGCTTCACAAAGACCCTCAGGTAGGATGGCATGTTCCAGGGGAGGAAAGTTGAAATGACATGTCAAGGGGGAAGAAAGGGAGCATCTGGAAGAGTGTCATATGCTCTTAGTCATTTTTCTACCAATTTTTTTTTTAATGTCCATGACTCACTCAGTGAAATAAGCCTTTGGGAAAAAACATTTTTAAAAAAATGTAATTCATCTGGCACACAATAGGGGGACATCTGTGCAGTACAGATATTTTGACTTAACATGTGCTGGAAAATGTAACTGGTAAACAGTAAGTAAATTTTAACGAAGCAGAAAGATGTCTGAAGAGATAAAAAAAAATAAAAAATAAAAAATAAAAAATAAAAAATAAAAAATAAAAAATAAAAAATAAAAAATAAAAAATAAAAAATAAAAAATAAAAAATAAAAAATAAAAAATAAAAAATAAAAAATGAGTTTGCAGAACCTAAAAGCTGTCTAACTGTAGAAATTCAAATACTACACATTAGTGTTGCTGTACTGGGAAATATGCAGACTGGGTGTGCTAATTTCAGAGGATATTTGTTCACTGGCTATTTGTAGGAAGCGGCTGATGACAATGTCTTTGGCCTTGGTGGTCTCCATATTCCTCTCTCGTGATATCTGCATGCTGATTTGGTCTACGTTAGTCATGATGAGCTCCGAGGCCAGGATCTGAGTGGGGGATGCCCTGTTTGCTGTGCTATCCATGATGTACTGCTTGTACAGCTCCACCAGCTTCTGCTCGAGGTAGTCATTGAGGGCCGAGTCAGAGAG
Organism: Anser anser; assembly: GCF_964211835.1. Lineage (NCBI taxonomy): Eukaryota > Metazoa > Chordata > Aves > Anseriformes > Anatidae > Anser > Anser anser. Next base: position 123,631,951 of record NC_139720.1, on the reverse strand, counting down.
AGGCTGCTGGTGTGGCATTAAGCTCGCCAGCCGCCAGCACGACGAGAAGCCTTGGACTGGCCTGCGGATGGTCTCGCTGGGGGGGACCCTCATGGACTCCATCGGCGGCGGAATCTCTGAGGACTCCAGGAAGGGGCCAATGCCACTGTCGCAGGTAAAATCTGACGCCACTGAGCTAATAGGCACCACGTAGTCCCCAGCTATATGCAAGTCATTGTAGTTCTTGCAGATGCTTTTGCAGGAGGATGGAACCAGGTAGGTGTCTTTTCTTGCCAGCCCCTCGCAGATGTCCATAGCTGGAGATGTCTGTCCTTCGGGCGCTGGGTGCTGCGTGGGCTGCAGGAGATTATCCTTCTGCCTTCTGCTGTGTTTGCTGCCTTTAGAGTGGACTGAGGAAAAACATTTGCCAGCAGATCTGCATCTCTGAAGGAAGCTTTTTCCTTGTGCTTCATCCCTGGAAGAATAATTAATGGACCTCATTTCATACACCACTTCCTCAGCTGCCACGTTGGTGCAGAGCTCAGAGCTCAGGTCTTCACAAAGGTAGGCAATTCTGTGAAGGTAACCTTCCGACAGCATCCTTCGAGAAAGGAAAGGAACCACCAGCAGACAGAAAAATGACAAGAAGAAACCATTAGTTCGTTACCAAGTCAGTGAGTGATGATTATACTCACACCTCTGTTACAAACTGCCGAGATATATTTCTGATTTGGACATTAACGCATGTCTCTGTCTTTCTGGGGGGCTTGAGTCAATAAGTGAAGTGATCAGATTGTCTCCCTGTTGTGCTGTTAACTCAATTGCATCAAAGTATATTCTGTGTAACACAGCATATGGTATGTACGATACATCCAAAGACAAGTGAATTGGGAAGAGAGGAACAAGAAGTGGTTTGCTGTGGTAATAAGTGTTATAATAGCTTGCATTTAAATATTTATATTTTTGCCCTTTATTTCAGCTAAAAAGCCAAGGTTCCCCCCCCCCCCCTTTCCCTCTCTGAAGCAACTTTATTGTGTGTGGTTTGTCATCTGCCTCTAAACTATGTTGACTTGAGACTCGTATCAAGAGCATAACCCTTTATTATCCAGACTGATCAATGTCTGTAGGTGGGGATCCTTTTTCACTAAGAAGTCTCAGATCATTAAATTAGCACTTCACACTTCCATATGCTAAGCTGGATGGAATTGTCTCTAGTTTTTAGACATTAAAATGTCAGTGACACAAGCAAGGCTTTTTGGAGACATGACTCATGAGACTTGTTTTAGACACCCGAATTGAAATTAGATGAATTGTGCCCTACATGTGCTTACCACTCTCCAGCTACTATAAAAGGATCTTCTTAAACTGACTGCCCTAGATGCAGTGTGCTTTTGAAAAGACACATTTCAGTGCAATGCATAGGCAGATGTGCATTACAGAAGTACTCCAGCTCCTTCACTGTTGTATTAGCCATGAGTATCACCAGCTCTGAAAACAGTTCTCATTGCGTTACTACAAAGGCACAACCAGGTTCCAGAAGTCACTAACCCTATACAGTCACTGAGCTGGTGGCTCATTCTCAAAAGCTGTGTAGCCGTGTTAGCAGTAAAAGACAGGGCTCACTAGCAAGGACAGAAATGTGTCTGCTCCTCAGCAAATGTTCTGCCCACACTTTAGCAGTTCCACTGCCATGTAATTGTTCATAACTCAATCTTTGTGCCTTTCATTTAAACAGATGTCGAGGAGGTGATTCGTGGGAAAGATGTCCTAATGAAATTGTGTGGTCCAGGAGTGAGAAAGTAAATCTTAAATAGATATATTTTTCTTTGTTTAGGACAAAATATCTTGTGTGATAGAGGAGCAAATAAATTCTTTGTTTAAACAGTGGGTACTTCTTTCACTTACTATTTAATCTGATTACATCATTTTAATCCTTACAGATATTGTCTGTGTAGATTTAAGCATATATCCCAATTAGTTGTCAAAGCACCTGCTGTAAAGGAGCACTGGAACATATTTCCACAAAGTGTGAATAGTGGAAAGGTGGGATCTCTGCAGCACATGCAGTACTACATCATTGCTGCTGATGACTGTTCAACTAATATTTTAAAAGAGTGAAAAGACTTTCATTTCTGAGTCAGGTATCTCTTGTGTTGCAGTTGCTAGTGCAAAATGCTGCAGTAGTATTAAATGTTGGCTAAATCCTGTCTAACTGTGGATATGGACTTGAGGCATATGTTGGCAAGAAGATAGTGTGAGAAAAGACTTTCCTCAGGGGGAAAATAAATCACTTCCACACTATGAAGATGGCTGCTGAAGGAAAAAAATAATCTTCCTTCAGAAGGAAATATTCATGAAAATTAAATATATCCAAACACTTGCTTTGGTGACTCTGAATCCCTTCTGCTGCTTCAAGTTGTGTAAGATTTCCCACAGGCAGGTAACATTTAATGAAATATAGTCCATTTTACTCCCTCTCCATGAGAGGCAAATATATATATATATATATATATTTGGAGCTTGCCAATCTTTGCAGTAAGTTGCTGTTGTCTTGTGTTAGGTTTTAGCTGTAATTAAGGTACCACCACAGAAATCTCACCCAAATGCCTGAGGTGCTCTTGTTGTAAACCTCCCCTTCTCCTCCCCTTTTCCTTCTTTCCCCTCCTTGTGCAGTGCAAAGGCTGTTCCCTTCCCCTCTTGCCCTTACCCAGAGGGCTTTTGTGTCAAGTTGCCACCAGCTTAGGGTAGCAGGAACTGTTAGACACTTATTCCTACATTTATTTTTAATGTTGATTCTGAGAAACAAGTGAAAATATAACATCTGGCCTATTCGCTTCTTAACCAACATGCGCAAAGCCATGCATGTTCAGGTAGCATGTGACACTTCTGTCTTTCCTACTACCCAGATGCATCTTGTTTCTGTCATAAGGTGATACATTAGGGAAATGAAACTGCTGGTTTCATTTCTTCGTGCTGCATTCTGCAGTACCCATTTTCAGAGTTTTAGAGCACAGGGTCTGAGACTGAAGTGGAAACAAAAGAACAGGCAAATTCAAAAAGATCGGGCTCCCGTCATGCTTACGAATTACATGTTTTGTTGAACGAGTTACAAGTTTACCCTCTGAAGGTTGCAAGAGCTGTGGCACTAATCTGATGATATTCACAGCTCTGCAAGGAAAGCTAATTGAAACTCTGATGGGTGTTGTCGAGAGCCAGAATGCAGAAGTGAGCTACATATATCTCTGGTCCTAATACTTATCATATACCCATATCACATTGTTATTCCATCACGACTGATGGCTGGCCACACAGTTGGGTCATGCTTAATTCTTGTATTTTACATCAGACAAGGATGACAGTTTTCATTAATTCTGCTTTCTTTTGTCCCTTCTCTTAGTCCCCCTCCTGTGCCACACACACACCTATACACCAAGACTGCAAATGCATGGGGATTGTATCTAATGCCTTTCAATATCTGGGGTTTCACGCTCCTTAAGTTCACCTTTCACTTTCCTCTTCCTGAATATAATTGCTCTATTTTTGTTGTAGAAGGAAGAACAGTCTGGTCTACAATATTGATCTGGTGCATTTTGCACACAAAGTGAACAAACCAATATTTCCTTGCACAGCTACTGTCTTGGCAAGGGGAGCTGGCTACATCCTATCTAAGCACAGATCACAGTGGAGACAGAGGGAGCAGGCTGTCTGCTTTACAGTCTTTTCTATCTTACGTAGTCTTTATTACTCTCAGAAGATCTTAAAAACTCGTAGGCCTTCCCTGGGGTTTTTGTTCAGTTTTTCAGAAGAAGAAAAGCCTAAAGGCAGGATGAATGTTTAAAGCCATGTGGAGAATCCAGTGCTATTGCTACTATTTTCTGAGTGGTGGCAAATTTGCTGGAATATAATGCTTGGAGATGGCACCAATGTTTGCATAAAGACCTCATATTTTAGTCTGGGAGCAAGCAAATAGAATGGGGGTTCTTGGCTTAGGGTAAGCAAAAAGCTTAAGGAACACATGAGAAGTGTGCACAAAGTGGTATGATAAATTGTGTCCCGTAAAAAACCTGAGCAAGATCAAAAGTTGCTAGGGAGAATGGAAAGAACGTGGTGCCAGCTGGGATCACTGCTCTGTGGGGAAAGGGATATTATTTTGCATTGCAAAAGGAGGGGACAGAAAGCTCAGAGAATAGAAAGGCCTGTTTTGAAATGGAATATATCTGGCTTTCAGTTCTCTGAGTGAGGCTCTGAATGGCACTGAAGTTGTGCTCTTGGTGGTTTCAGTTCAAGTTATAGCACTGGGTATAGCTATAGGTATAGCTTAATTAAGCTATAGATACAGCCTATGTTCTAGCTGACAGTAGGTCTGGACTGCAATTAAAGTCTGCACATTTCAAGGGAACCCAGACCTTGTGGATTCATCTTTGGTATGTTTTTTCCTAGAATTAACAGTCACTTTTATAGTCTGTGGAGAAACGGACCCTTCGCTGAGGTTTGAGATCTCCCTCAAACTGCAGGGCATGCATGTGAGAGTTCCCCCGGCAGGCAGGGTAGGCTGGAGCAGCAAGCCCGCATATGCTGTGGGATCCACATCTCACCTTCCACCAGGGCTGGGATGAAACAGCTCCTGAGAAGCCTCAGTGCAGCCAGCATGGGGAAATCAGGACAGTGAAGAAGGAAGTGAAATGAGCTGTGCGTATGGATGAGTATATAGCCCTTCCTTAATGCATGAAACCCATGGGTTTTGGTGTCTGAACCCCATTTGTTAAGGGCTATCTCCAGTGCCCAGAGCTGGCTTAGGTAAAGGTAATGGAGGCTGCTGCTTGAGGTGGGAGTTGGCCCACTTTGCCCAAGGCAGAAGAGAAGAGGACCAGCTAAGCGGTGCTTCTGCACAAGCATCCAAATGTGATCCGCTGTGTTTGTCGCTTCCCCTACTGTTGCTCTGGAAGACCTGAGACCCATGGGACTGTGCCATGAGGCTCTTCCAGCAGCAGCAGCAGCAGCAGTCCTGAGCCAAGCACCTTTTACCCCCCCCGCCCCCCCAACTCTCTTAGCTCAGATCTTTTTGTCTTCCTTCAGAAGAAAATCGAAGCCCAGCTCATCTTTATTCACATGTCCACAGTTCAGGAGTTGCAGGAAAGCTAGGAGTCCCACAAGGATGTATGGGCTGCTTTGTGGGGAACAGATAGAGAAGGTTGAAGAGGATGAAAAGCCCGTATTTCAAGAGCATGAAGGAATCACATTGTCCAAGGAAGCAACAGAGAGATCTCCTCAGAAAATGCATTATGCTTTATATGTTTATTGTAATGTGAAATGTTCTTGTTTGACAAATGTCTACACAGTCATGCTAAATGGATGGCAATGAACTCCAAGAGCACCTGGCTTCCTTCACTTTGAAAAATACATTCTTAATGTATGTTTGAGTGCTGTTGTATCTTTAAGTGGAGTTTTGGGGGGACAGAATTCCATAAAAATAAAACAAAAAGTGTATGTGGGTAAATAGAGCTTCTCGAGCTCTTAAATCATTTCCCATCCAATCTGTTTTATTAGTTCCTTGAAGCTTTTTACAAAGCCAGCCTGATTTATTGCTTTCCACATTTTCCTTAATCATCTGTACCCATACAAACTTGTTTTAGGACACCATCAATCTGATTCGATAGCATTTTACATCTAACATGCAAAGCTGTAAGCAGCAATATGAAAAGTAAGGCAGGAAGGGATCAAGCTCCGCATTCATTAGGATGACTTGACTACATAATATTTCTAGACTGTGCTTTTCCCCGGGGTGGAAATAATTTCCTGTTTCTGCATTTCTGTGTTTATTTTAATTAGTTGTCAGTTGTTGTTATGACTGAACTATTTGCACGGAAATATTTTGTATCTAAGCAGCTGAAATAAAAGGGAAATAAATTCATGTGCACGTGGTATAGAATACACTTTCTAGAAGTGAAAAGAATAAATGGTAAAGCAAGAAAGACAGAAAAAGCTGAAGGGGTTTCCCAGGAGGAGTGAGGGAAACGTTGCACTAACAAACCTTCAAACATTGGTCACATCTGCTAAAGGGTATAAAAAAGGAGGGGAGGGTGTACACCCATGTCATACTGTGAATTTGCACCGAACCAGGAAATTGGCTGTGAATCAGGAAAACGCAATGACAAAATTTCTTTGTTTATATTTTTTAACATCATCTTTCCGTTTTTCAAAATAAAAAAGTCTCAACATGTTTTCTATTAATATTTTTAACATTATGCCCATTTGTGTCTATTACAGTGCCTATTTTTATTTCTAATCCAAAAATAGAGTACAACACTTCTAAGATGATTTGAACAGTATACTACCATGCAAAAATCAATAAAAAATACCATAATGATTCTAAAAACAATACACGTGGTAAGACTCCCTGTAAAAGTATTCTGAATAACATTAGTTTAGTATGATTTTATGACAGTCTCCAGAAGGATCAGAGGATCAATCAAAAATTTTTTACATTCACAATCACAGTCAATTGTGGTTCTGAAGACAGCACTTTTGAAATGCTCTTATCGCTTCTTAAGGCAGAAATTGCATGTGGACGGTGGCTGGGACTCTGCAAACGTGTGCAGGCATTCAGAACAGTCAGAAAAAGCACATCTTCATTTCACCAGCTACCAGCTGCAATCCCATACAAACAGAACCAAGCTGCTTTGGTAAGCAAGAGCAACATTTTCACACTTTTATATAGCGCATAGTATATTTTATTTCTTACCTCCAAAGATACAGCAGCTGACCAGGTACACAAACTGGTTGTCTTACAATCTGTTTAAAGCTTCCTGTGCGCCTGTCCTACCCCAAAATGCAGCGTTCTGTTTTTATTTCCTTTTCAAATACACTTCTAAGATGACATATGCTTTATTTCCAATCCTCTACAGTGCAGAAGTATAGAAAGAAAGTCCCTTAGGAGTTGAGGGGGTTTTATAACTGACTGAACCACAACATGCTAGCCTTGCTTCCTCTTTTATGTCTAAATGAAACTTCATTGTGAAACAGTGTATTGTTAAAATAACTGGTTACAACACACTCAGTCCATGCAGCCAGACTTCTCTTTATTAACCGTTTAAAACAAACAAAACCAAAAATTGTTCACCTTAATGAATTGAACATCTAAAACAATCTTAGATAAAGTGCTCGTCTTTTTGTGATTTATGGTTTATTATATTTCAACCATTACCTACCATTTTCTTTTTAATTGACACAGCAAGGCATCTAGACCTGTCAAGATTGTGGTGTTGCCAAATATACATGAAGAGTGAGATGCCAAAGCAGAAATGCACTTCACTTCAGGACTATTTTGTTGTCTGCAGAGCTTCTTAAATCTCAGCTTCCTCCCAAACAGCACAGGTTAGCTGGTTTATCAGGTTTTGTTTTCGCTGCAAAACTTGTGAGGAAGGTTCGACACAAGGTGCACTCAGCTTGTCTTCGCAGGGGCAGTACGTTAAAATACTCTGGGCAATGGGGAGTTCACCCTCCAAGCTTGAGGTGCATGGACAATGACTATGGCTTTGAGATTGGTATGGGACATACCTTAAGGGACAGAGGACGTGCACAGTTTCAAGGATGTAACAGCAAGTCCAATGCATCAAGAGTACTGTATCCACATCCTCTAAAGAGAAAAGTGCTTCAGGTAAGCTGCACTGTTCCTTCTTTCCTTCTTACCACAATCCTTCTACTCCAAAGAGCACTCCCAAGAAGATGCACTATGTGCATCTATCTCGTCTTTTTATTTGAGTTCAGGAGTGTGTTTTCAAAACAAATCTGCCGGGTGTATGCACTCGCTGTGCTCTGGTTTGCCTCACAGACCTGTCTCGAAGCACATGAAACAGGATTCCTCATGGGACCACAATAGAGGTAGTCCAAAATAACTTCATACCGTGGTTTCATGGTTTCAGCACCAGCTGTTTTGCTGTCCACATCTACTCTGGCTGTGATGCAGTACAGGCTGATGTAGGCAGAGCAGAAAAATGCTGTCAAGAGGCTCATCTATAAGATAGTGCTGGACAGTTTATCATGTCTTCATGAAGAAAACCTCATCCGCTGATGCCATTGAATTAGTGTGTCTCAATATATTGTAAGTGATAAAGCTACACTGCTATAAACGTAAGAGAGAGGGCTGGATTTCCTTCTGTACAGCTACAGGCTGCACCACAGAGGTTCCATATAAATCTCTGCATAGCCTGGGACTGTTTTGTCAAGCAGCACAAAGGCAGCTGCCTGCCAGCTGTACGTGAAATGTCTTTACTAGAAATTGTAACTGGGGAGCCTTTGAGAGGACCCATATTCTGCAGCTTTTTCTTAAAATTAGTAGTAGGAATAAATGCGGAAAATAAATCAATTTTCTTGTGCATATATTCAAGCAGGTATATACGCAGTAAGCTCCATCAGGTTATCAAGCAGTTTTAGCTCTACCCTTGTTTGGTAGGTCTATGCCATTAACTAGGAATTTTGGAATTTAAAAAGGTTTAGGACAACACCTTAAGATTATCACCTAGTGTATAATTACTTTGTGCAATATGACAAAGGGGATATTTTAAAACAGTCTTTGGAAGGGAAGTGGGTATGGGAAAGAGATAAGCACATTATTCAGTACTTTGTCATAAAAAATGATGACGAATGATTCCTGCTCCTTGCTGTAGCAAAGCCGGTTGTATTTCCCTCCACAGCATGGAGAGGTCTGGCTGTGCTGCGTGCCCGGCGCCTTGCTGCCAGGAGCCCCCCAGCAAGGCGGGGCAGCACCTTGGGCATGCCTTGTGAGGTCACGTTAGGCACCCAGCATTTGATGTTACATGCTTAAAAATAAAACAGCTATTTCATCATGCAAATGACTACTGGATCTTTTAGTTATCTACAGGGGCAAGGACCATGACCCTCCTGATTTCTTGTTGTATTGTGACTTGCTTTTTGTACTTCAGCGACAAGTGAACTATTTGTTGACTTGCATGCTCTTTCTAGTCAATAAAAAATCTACAGGTTCAAACTCTGTGCAAGTCAAAAAGAAAAACAAGGCCTTTTATCTAAGAAAATTAGAAGCAAGACCATTGCACCCTGTGATAAAATCTTCAATGGGAGTTTGCTTTGAGAAAGGGCAGCGATGTTGGACTGGGTATATTGAAGCTGTTATACTGTCTGTTCCCAGCATTAGCCTTGCTAGGAATGCACAGCCAGCTGATGGAGTCTTTTCAGTGCATGCTCTTTCTCCTCTCATACTTTACATGAACTATGTGATTGCTGTTTTCACACTTCCAAAATCTTTCTCAACTTGTCTTCATTCATAATCTTATTTTTATCTTAGTGGTCAAACTGCTCTACCTATGTGTTTTTTACAAAGACCATAAATAATGCTGCACCGGTGCATTCCAGATGATAAAGTACCTTATTGCACAGGTGATCCCACTGACAGCAGAGAGTGTGATGTGTTTTCTGTGCACAACTATGTATGGGCACATAATTGTATAAACACTGTTATTTAATCTGGAGTGTATGAAGCACAGTGCTTGTAAAACACCAAAAAAAGTATTGTGTAGGGCTGATCGGCCTCTTTCCATTGCCAAGGTCTGGGAAAAAAAAAAAAAAAAAAAGTTTTTTTTTCTTCTTTTTCTTTTTTTTAATTAATAGTATGATAATTTATATATTTTTTTTAAATAAAAAATAATCTAAATGTCGTCTGCTTTTTTACATCTCTCTAGCATTAGATAACAGTGAGGCTAAAAGGGGATCCACAATGTATAGATACACAGATATATATGTACTGAAGTATTGGTGTACACAGTAAATACCGTGAAACACATCACAGCTTTTCAGTCAGCAGCAGAGAGCAGCTTGAAACTGCGCTGTGCTGGGCAGAGTGCAAACTGCACCTTCTTTCAGCAATGTACCTTATTCCTGCCCAACTCAGCAGCCTGCTTGGCTAAATGGGTTATCAGCAGCTACAAACCCCTGCTTGCGTTTGTACCTTCCAGGTCTCTTTAGGAGTCTTCTGGGGTCATTTGTTAAGCGTTCCAGGGTACAAAGAGATCAGTTCTGCTCCTTTCGTAGAATTTGTGTTGTGGAAAGCCCAGCCCATTTTTTAGAAAGTCCAGTTTCAATGGAGAAACTTAGCAGTGCCTTTTGCTTGCCTGGATATTTCCCCAGTATGCATGATTCTTTTGTAAGTCCCTACACTTTCAAAATGTGCATATATAATGTGAAGGGTTGTTTGTTTCTCCCTGTCTTTAGTTTTGTTTAATGCTTTGCATACACTGAAAACTTTAAATGCTGGAAACTCATAAATATTTTCTGCAAGCAATGTGAAAAAATACCTTCATTATTATATTTTATTTGTAAATCTCAGTATGAGTAGCAAATGTACTTCAGGTGCTAAACAAATTAAGCAGCCATTCCAGATCACTGCATTTAGATGTAACTGCAGAATAAAAAGTGCTTGAGCCTGTATCTCAGCTCCGTAGTGCCAGATCATTTCCTACTGCAGGAATCCCAGCTTCTTTGAACACAGGGTGTTATAATGCAATTTTTGCTTCACAAGTCCAAAATGGCTACTCCTATCTGCTCACTTAATTAAGTTGCAGCTAATTGCATCCTATGTACCAGATAGAAAAGCATCATCATTAGATTCCTTTTAAGACTAACCGGTAGACCTGGGAGGAAATGCTTTTGCTGCTTGAAATGTTGTTCCACCTTTCATTCAAGAAGAATTTTTAAAATACAGTGTCTAGAGGGAGATTTCTGCAGCCAACAGCATGGTCCTAGGCAGAGGACAGCAGAGCCTGACATTATTTTATCAACGTGGCCAGAGCAGGGTGTAGCCTTCCGTTCCCTCCTCCCCTTGGCTTTCTCCCCCCAGGAACCTTTTTCTGATTTTTTCCTTTGGGTGAGCTTCCCTTCTCAGCAGGTCACCAGATTTAACAGGCTTAAGCTTCAGCAACTCCCAGCTGTAAGAGGAGAAGCTTGTTTCATCTGTCTGTGCCTTGAGGACAAGGAAGGCTATTCATCTCTGCAGGACCATCTCACTACGACATCCGTAGTTTTCTTCCTGGCTTTCTTCTGATCAGATTTCCACTCTGGTTAGATGGACTCTCTGGGATGAGCCAAGACTAGCTGTGTAATTCCAAGGTGGGAGCCAGTTAATTATATTACAAAACTTTCGTGTTGTATCCAGAGGCAGTACAGACAGGCTGGAATACTGCCTGCCTGTATGAAATCCTGCCACATGATACACACTCTAATTCTGACGCTTGTATTGAATCTTTGTTAAGAATAAATCACACCTCATGCTGCTGAATTACTTCTTGGTTTAGTGACAACTAGTCGCTAGTGCTGAGGCTTCAAGTTGTCAGGGAGAGAGCTTTTAACTAGAAAACAAGACCTTGCAACAGATTTTTGTTTATTCTTTTCATAGTTTTTTTTTTTAGGATACATCAGTGTAACACAATGAAGTTGAAAACACTCAGGCTAATAAGGGATTTTTTGATAATCTATCAAAATACCACAAAAATCACAGATACCCAAGAGGTATTGCAGTGGTCTTGTTGTGTTAGTTGTATTGGCACGTGTGCACTGTCCAAGCAGAGCCATCCAGTGGCAGCTGGCTGTATTTCATGTATCTTTATCTCAAGTACTGGCTTTTGCTTTAACTCTGATTATCACACCCTTCACTTCTTATTCTTACATCTTTCCAGTAACCAAGAAAATGCACTTTTTCAACTATCTCGGATTCTCTAGTAGTAAAATTCAACTGAAAATTATGTCTAAGTTCAGGCACTGTCTTCAGGAGGTTTACAACAGAGATGATTGGGGAAATCTGGGAGCTGCGACAGAAAAAGCAGTGGACCCACTGAATACTTTTAAGAAGATAATAATAGAAAACACTCCTGCACTTTGGTCCATACAAACCAGATCCCAGAAAAGCATTGCCTGCGGTTTTGTTAGTCAGGCATTCCTGGGCACCTGTGCCATGAACAAACTAGAAAAGGAAAGGCAACAAATGTCATGAGCTGGAACAACCACAGGCAAACCACCGGCTCCATCTGCTAGCAAAGAAACTATGCCCGCTGCGGTTTGCTGCTGAAGAGGTACCCAAGGGCATGAGACCTGGCAGAGGGGGTGAGTGGAAGGAATGGCATCGTGGGCGAGGGTCTGAATAGCAGGAGGAAAGCTAAGGGCCGCTGAGCTGATTTTTTGATGGTTGTTGCCAAGGAGCAGAAAAAAAAAATGAAATCAAGCAACGATATGGGCATAGAGAACCATAGAAGCTTTTTCAGGTGCAGGCTTAAACTGAGATTTTGCAAGGAAAGCTGAGAGCAAAAGGCTTTTTAGTTGCATAAATAAGAGGAAAGAAATGTAAGAAAAATGCATCCACTGTGGTTTCTGAAAACAACAAATATATTTGCTTTGAAGTGGAAGACAGCAAGTTACATTTTCAGGAAGACCGGGATAGAAACAATACAAAGATTTAGGAATAAGATAGAACATTTTAAATTAATATATCTATCTATATATATATTTGAGTCACCAATGTGTACTCATAGCAAAGAAGGTCAGTAACACCCTATGCTGCACTAGGCAGAGCATAGCCATCAGATTGAGAGCTGATCCTTGCCCTCTGCTCAGCCCTGGTGAGACACACCTGCAGTGCTGGGTCCAGGGTGGGGACGCTCAGTACAAGATCCCCAGTACTTGCTGGTGCAAGTTCAGTGCAGGGCCACAAAGATGATTGAGGGACTGGAGTATCTGACATTAGAGGAGCGGCAGCGAGAGCTGAGACTGCTCAGCCTGGAGAAGAGAAGGCTCAGGGGGATTTATTCATGTGCATAAATACCTGGCAGAGGGAGTAAAGACAGCAGAGCCAGACTCTTCTCAGTGTTACCCAATGACAGGACAAGAGGCATTGGGCACAAACTGAAATACAGGAAATTTCACATAAACAAAAGGCAGCACTGTGAAGGTGCTCCAACATGGGAATGGGTTGCCTGGAGAGGCCGTGGAGTCCCCATCCCTGGAGGTGTTCAACACCTGATGGGACACAGATCCACGCAGCCGAGTCTCACTGCAGAGCCCTGAGCAGAGCTTGGACCAGGCGATCTCCAGAGGCACCTTCCAGCCTCAGCTGGTCTGGGGTTATAAATAGGGAGGAGGTAGAAGATATGGTATTTGGTACAAAAGACAACAAATGCTTCTCTGGGAATATTTGCTGCTACTGCAGCAAAAAATACCAGTGATGTGTGAAAGTACATTGATATAATACACCACTACATGGGGCTGTAAGAACAGCAATATGATAGATAAAAGCTGGATATGAAACTAGACAAAGAGGTAACAGAACAATCACAAAGGAGACTAAAGGCAAAGGAAGATTTTTATGCTTAAAGCAACTTTGAATATTAGACAATTCAGGCAATAATGACCACATTGCTCTTGATTTCCTATGTATCCCTGAGTGAGACCTGTAAATATTGTATGGCTCATTTTCTCAACTCATAAAATCACTTAATAGCAAGCATTAGTTCACATGACGTTTTCAGGAAAAAAAAAAAAAAAAGACAATCTTGTGGATTTGGTTACACGAAAGGGAAACAACCTCAAGTGATTTCAGCAATCACTAAGCAAAACTGAAAACTAAGTGAAAGCTAACCAAAGGAGGAGGCCACAGGCCAAGTAATTTCCATAGTCAAAGGAAATACTGGAAAAAGTTTGGCTGCTGGCATCAAGAAACCAAAAAGAGAGTTTAGGAATTGGTAACGTTAAGGAGTTTAGCACAATGTGCAAGACACAATTGCTCTCTTTTTTGTTTGTTTATTTGTTTGTTTTAAGAAAAGGCAATTGTGAAGACACGAAAAGTAGGAATAGCACCTACAAAACTGAAAAGTTTAACTCCAAAGTCAGTATTAAATAATATTTGTATTTATTGTCCTGGGCATTCTAGAAGTATTGAAAAATGTAGGCCTGTGGGTCAGGGGAAGTTGGTTATTACCTTTTTTTTTTTTTTTTTTTTAATAATTTGCTCTTTATCTTTTAATTTTTTTTTCTGCTAGGTAGTTGGCATCTTAATGACTTGGTAATGGTTTTCATTAAGAAAGAACTAGATGAATCACTGGAAATCAAAGGTGCTTCAATACCATCATAAAACTGAGCAGCCTCTCATGCAACGTCAGCCAATTCCATACACCCAGATGCCAGGTTAAGCAGCTCTTGGTACCAGAGTGCAATTGACATTCTGCTGTGGATTCACTGTCACAAATAAGAAATATTTCACAACACCTCAGACTCATCCAGGCATGATACGTGATGCAATGGCCACAGCAGTTTACATCTAGCCTCGTGTCTGAACTTTGCACTTTGAGCCCACTGTTATTGTATGTGCAGGCAAAGCTCCCCCCTCCTCTGCCATAAAGCAGCAGGCTGCTCGCTTGCTGTTCACAGGCTCTGGAGGGTAGAGAAAAGCCGTCATGGTGCAGGCGTTGTTCTCCAGTAGACCTGCAGGCTCTGTAGTCAGGCTGCTAAGCCAACGGTGTAGGCTGGAGACATGGTCCCCGGTGATGGCCCTGAAGGGTTGACTTGCTTCTTGTTTGGTTGGTTGGTTTTTAACTGCAGTGTTTGAATCAGGTACATCACCCAAGGGAAAAGACTTGAGGGGTGGAGAGGCACATCTCCATATCTCCACAGTCACATGCCAGAACTTCTCCACAGTCCCAGGTGAGTCTCCAGCAAGAAGCAGGAGCTGTCCTGAAAAGCAGAAGCTGCTTGGTCAGCTCTGGCTAAGGAGAGGGCTGAGAAGAAAAAGCCCCAGCTGTTCTGCTGCTTTCCTGCCAAGCAATAGGACCTCTGTGATGAGCTCAGTGGGTTTGACCAGCTCTTCACAGCAACAGAAGGGGACTTCCTATCTGGCATTCAGCTCTTAAAGCAGACCAGGAAAGAGTAAAAATTACCAGCACCCTGATTCACAATGCTGGAAGCTACAGATTGATCCAATCTGTACTGGTCGGATATGGTTGCCAAGAAAGAACAGGAGAGGAGAAGGGAGGAGAGGAGGGGAAAGGAAGAAAAGAAGAGGACAATCAAATTTCTCCCTTTCCCTGTTTTAAGTGGTGAACTGAACTCCTTAGGATTAGGAGGTAGTGAAATGTTTGTTGATGCAATCAGCACCTGACTGAAATGAGACACAGCAGGTGCATTTGTAATGAGGGGAGAGGAAACTTTGTCCTGTCCTCCAAAAAATGACTGCTATGAAGCCGTTTCACAATTCATAAGATCTTTTACCTGCAGGCTGGAAGAAATTGTTCTTTTAAATCAGGCCCACAACCCCAGAAGGTTATCAGGATCGCCTGCTGCAGATGGCACGGCTTGTGCTTAAAGACACACAGGGGAGAGAGGAATGGTTTGAGCCTCTTGAGATTTGCATTAGGGAGATAAGACAAATTTCACAAGATTTCCTGAGAAATAGGCACTCCACCCTTGAACTGCTTCCTTTGCAGAGCACATTCCAGTTACTCATTCTTTGCCTCCTGCGGTAAATAAACTGAGCATTACTCATAAAATTGTAGAATGAACTTTCCCATGACCAGGGAAATTGGTTATAAACAGTATCGTCTCTGAACCTGACTCGACAAAACAGAGGCAGGCTAACAAACACAGTATCCATCCACCAGCCTCTGTACCTGCAGAAGAACACAACACATTCAGGAAAAATACCTTCTCATCTTTCTTCCACAGCAGCCTCTTCTTCGAGGAGCGGCTGCATATCAGATTTCTTTGTAAGGCTGACTGTTAAAGTTTATCTGATGAGGGTTGTTTGCACAGTTGAACAATAGCGTGGAGGTTGTTTCTTTCAGGAGATATTTTCCGTAAACTTGTATAAATCTTATCTTCAAATTTTATGGGACTACAATGGAAAACAACAGCAACAACAAAACTAAGGTTCCAAGATAAAAATATGTTCTCTGAGGTAATCCATTTCGAAGAAAAAATCTCTCCTTTATTTGACAAAATATATAGTCCTGAACTGATTTTAAAGCACCTGAAATGTTCAGTGCTTAATTCTGTTATGTAATTCTTAAATCCTTCCTCTCCTGCCCAGCAGGCTGTCATGCGAAACATGCTTTGTTAGCTGGGATCACCTGTTTCACGTACACTGCCTCAGCTGTCAAAATGATGAAGAGTAAATCCTCCTGCTGAGGTGTAGAAGGAAAACAACATTTCAGCCATGGAAGAGCTATTTGATTTATGTCAGGCTTCTAATTATTGTGATGTTTTAAAAAGAAAGAGGCAAAAAGCAAATAGAATCAGTCTTTCCAGAAGAGGTTATGGGAAAAAAAAAATTATTTTGTTTGGATATTGTGCCCTCTGTGCTGTTAAGGAACAGCACAACTGAGTCTCTAGGGAGGGGGAAAAAAATAAAAAAAGTTTTGTTTTTAATCTTAGAAAAAATACTCTCACTGATCTGGGATATCTTTTTTCCATCAACCAGATGTTATAGCAAAGGATGGATAATCACAAAGAAATCCAATAGAAGTACAAGAGAAATACAGAAGAAGTACAATAGAAAAATGTATCCAAGAATTCAAATCAGAAGTGAATGGTTTCAATAGCTTTAATAATATTGCTACTTTGCTACTTTGCTTTGAATAAACATAATAATGTTTTAATTCTACTATTTGCAAAAATGGTTTGCACTAACTTGTGGCTTTCTGCTACCTAAATGATCTCATATACTGGCTGAGCAATTTTCCCCAATGTCTTCAAACTTTCTGCTCTTCTGTTGGTTCAGGCATCCCCATTAGCGCGAGTGGGAGCTGCAGACATGCCGCATTCGCTCACAGAATCTTCACCAGCACTCAATGTCCTCAGAGACTATTTTATCCAAGTAATCAGCAATCTTTTCATTTAAATTTATAATATTTCTACCGCTATTCAAAACTGAAAACTTATGACAATGTGGGTTTTGTTTTTCACAGAGTTTATAACACTTATAAGTAAGAAGGGTCAAATCCTGATCTCCTCAGTTTATTCAGTACCTTCCTCCACCACACTTCCAAACCATGTAACTAAATATGTATGTGGACTAAGGAGATGACACAAGAAGAAGCATTTTCTAATCATATAGTGACTTTTTTTTCGAGTTGAAAGTGCTCGGTGTTTTCAGAGCAGCACACTACAGATGAAGAGCTTGGTGAGACTCTAGCATGAAGAGGGTAATGTGCCGACCTTCAGAGTTCCCTCCCAGCCTAAATTATTCTATGAAAATGAATGGTGTTAAATTCTTAAAAACCACTACTTTACGTTATTTGATATATATTGTGCTATTATTTTAATACAGTGTATGGAAATAGTATATTATTATACTAAATCTTATATATTTTTATATACAAATAATGTTATTTACTAAATTACATGCATTATATTATACATACTAAATAATTATAACTGCTTAGTATTATACCTACATACACTTATCATTAGTATTTATTACAATTATAATTGTTTAGTATTAGTACCATTTATTTTCAAAGTTCATGTCATGATTTCAAATATTGTTGTGAATTAATTGGAACTGTACTTTCCTACATTTCAGATGCCTCCGAGCATCTAATCTAATATTCTCTGTCCTTTTCTGTTTTAGCAGATTCACATGTCCCACTATTAATCATCTGAGAACTTTGTACAAAATGCACTGTGGCAGTAGGATTGCCTATTTACTTATTGCTTATCTTGTTTACCAAATTACAGCAAACAAAGATAGTAAGCAAAGATATCCCAGAAAAATGTATTTTGATGTTAAAACTTTAATCTGGTTTCTTAAGTAAGCAGCGATAAAAAAACACATAGAAAGCAAAAGCACCCACACGAACACCAAGCACATTTTAGGTCATCCACAGGAGAAATGCCCGTCTCCTTTCCCTCTTAAATTAACTGCAAAATCTTCACCTGACTGTGGGGAGAGCAAGAATTTTCTGAAGTATTTCTGAAACATTCAGCTGTGGTGCACGCAGAGATGCTGTGCAGTCTCTTGGTCATTAACCAGAAAACTATTTTTGCATAGAACGGAAAGAAAACCACTATAAATATAGCATAGAAATGCAGCTGAGAAGTGTGTTGCCTTGGGCTGGTAGAAATGAAATAATATGGTAAAAATTAATGTATAAAAGAAGCTAAGGGTAGCAATTAAATTTCTTTGTATTATTATTATACCAAAAATACAGTCTCATACAGAACAAAGTCAGATAAGAATAGGAGCATTATAATGTCATTAGAAATGTAACTTTTCTATTTCTGCAATAAGTAGATGAATTTTACCACTGCTACATTGATGTTCATCATCTGAACGTCTAGTCTTATTATTATACCTATGCCCCTAATATCTTTTGGCTTAATACTCCGAATAAAGAGCACGTACAGACAAATTGCTCTTTTATACTTACGAGAATTTTATTAAATTGCATAGAAGAATCAGCTCAGCTTCTAGAAGTGAATGTGCTTATAGTAATTACTCACAAACAGGGGCAGATCAAAACCAAGCAGCTGGAGCAGTTTCCACCCTAGCTCTCAACTCTGCCCCTAAGGAGCTTCTGCTCATGCAGAAGAGTGCATGACCTGAGGGGAACTTCAGGTCATGGGAAGCACCCGTGCTTTGGAATCCAGGTCAGAAGGGAACTTGAGAAGTGAGCCCTTGTGAACCTAATGAGGTTCAACATGGCCAAGTGCAAGGTGCTCCTCCTGGGCTGGAGCAATCCTAGACATGAGTACAGACTGGGAGAAGAACTCATTGAGAGCAGCCCTGCAGAGAAGGACTTGGGGTTCTGGTGGACAAAAAGCTCGACACGAGCCAGCAGTGAGTGCTTGCAGCCCAGAAGGCCATCTGCATCCTGGGCTGCATCAACAGTGGTGGCCAGCAGGTCGAGGGAGGTGATTGTTCCCCTCTGCTCTGCCGTTGTGAGGCCGCACCTGGAGCGCTGCATCCAGGTCTGGGGCCCCCAGCACAAGGATGTTGGGCTGTTAGAGTGGGTACAGAGGAAGGCCACAAAGGTGATCAGAGGGCTGGAGCACCTCTCCTGTGAAGACAGGCTGAGAGAGCTGGGGCTGTTCAGCCTAAAGAAGAAAAGGCAACAGGGTGACCTCATTGCAACTTTTCACTACATAAAGGGGGCTGATAAAAATAGATGGAGAGCAGCTTTTTGCTCAATCAGATAACAACAGGACAAGGGGGAATGGTTTTAAACTAAAAGAGGATAGATTTAGATGAGGTATTAGGAGGAAATTCTTCACTCAGAAGGTGGTGAGGCACTGAACAGGCTGCCCAGAGCAGCTGTGGATGCCCCATCCCTGGAGGTGTTTAAGGCCAGGTTGGACGGGGCCGTGGGCAACCTGATCTAGTGGGTGGCGTCCCTGTGATTGGCTGAGGGGTTGGAACTGGATGATCCTGAAGGCCCCTTCCAGCCTGAGCAATTCTATGGTTCTCTGGAACCAAAGCACTCTTCTGAAAATGTCCCAAGAGCATTACTGGAATTAGGCAGAAGTCAATAACAAGTAGCTGCAATATGAATATATAAATATATCCTTCTAGTAAACCACTGCTGGGTAGACGGAAATTGCAAAAGCTCCAGAACATGAGAGAATACCGCACATGACTACAGTGGGCCATAGTTTTCAGAAAGTTACCCTGGGAAACTTCAGCAGGAAACTATGTCTTGAGGTACATTCAAGAAAAACAGGAACTTGCTGTCGGAAAACCATCTAGCCAGTGTACAGGATTCACACAATCTGACCATGTATCGAACCACATAATAACCTACTGAGATAGCCCACACCTGATGGCACAGGTGGGGCCACCTTTATGTTGTGTATATAAACCTGTAACAAACACCTCTTGTTGCACAAGCACGCGTGGTTCAGAATCCAGTATGTAAACCTGACCGCGCTGGTTCCCTGCGATGCTTCATAAGTAAGTATTACCTTATTGTCACTGAAGGGAAATAAAATCTCCTAAATTTGCCTCTGGCCTGCTCTCTTGCCCTTTGAGCTTGGTTGCAATGCAGCTGGATCTTAGAGAATGGGAAGTTCACACAAGCACTACCCTGGCCTTCCTTGACTGCAGCCGGCTGGTTCCTCTGCTCAATCAGGACTGTGTGGTGTGCAGGTCATCTCTCAGACAAATTGATTTTCTTATTTCTGTTTGCTGTGCTTCTCCACCTTTACTTTAAGAAAGTACATTCTTTAGATTAGGTATCCTAAATAATGTTTAAGACATGTAGTCTCTGCAGATGTTCAGAAAGCACACAACAAATCATCAAAAATGTCAAATTCAGTCCTTGAAGAACAGTCAGCATATCCACTTCTTTCTCTTTGGGTAACTGGGCTTTTTGCCCTAATGATATCCTAATGATATCTACTGACTACAACTCTCTCTTGGTCTCTTTAGGATATTCTAATTTTTTTTTTTAATTCTTCTTTTTTTTTTTTTACCTCACAACCTCAGTTCTTCACTCCACAAGAACACCTTTCTGTTGGTCAGCTTCATTGATAACTTCGATAACTTCATTGATAGCTTGGTAAACTCCATCCCGGTCTTTTCCTTGTAGTTTATTTTAGTTGATTCCAAATCTGAGAATTTTCTCTCTCGCTAGAATTTGTTTGTTTGTTTGTTTGTTTGTTTTCCATAAGCATAGCTTTGGTGCTCTACCTTTGCAATCTCAGAAGGAAATCTACACATCTTCCAAATTTAATTCAAATCCAATTCAATTCTTAAATAAACACAGCAGAACAGCTTTCAGGATATTCTAAAAGGTTGGTGTTCATTTTGGTGTCCACACTGGGGTGTATTTGCAAGCTGAGATAGCAAGTGAGGTTTTTTTCTGTCTCAATGCACAGAAACTTTTGTATTTTACACATCTGTCAGTATTTCTTTGAACGTAGGACACTCCAAAATAGAGAGCACAAGCTTCAGGAATAGCTGCTGGTGTGTGCCATCCTGTCAGTGTCAGACCTTGGCAAGAAAAGATCCACTACTCTGAATGAGTCCTTTTGGACCTCAGACCCTGGCATCATCAGTCAAACTAAGACATCCTCATCTGACATTGCCCAGGGAAGTGGTGGAGTCACCATCCCTGGAGGTCTTTAAAAGACGTTTAGATTTAGAGCTTAGTGATATGGTTTAGTGGAGGACTTGTTAGTGTTAGGTCAGAGGTTGGACTGGGTGATCTTGGAGGTCTCTTCCAGCCTCGATGATTCTGTGATTCTGTGATTCTGTGTGACATCTCCTTCCAAATCTCCTTTTCCTGGAGATGTTTTCTTTGGTCATCCATTCAGGAGGTTCTAGGCTAGGCTTCAAAGCCTTCTGATAATAACAGTGAAGGCTTGAAGGAGAAGCAAAAGAAGAAAGAAGGGTCCAAGAGCTTGGCTTGGTTCAGCCCTCAGAACCATTTAGAGCTCTGCCAGCATCACTGATACCAAACTCCTGCCCCATTAGCTAGTACTGCTGCACAAGGGGTTGTGGAGCCTCTCCTGGACTTACAGCACGTACCCTCAGGTTTTCTGCAAGATTCGGTGTCCAAGAATCTTTTAGAATCACACTTGAAATTTTACATCTCTCAGTACAGCTTTTCAGGAAAATACTGTCACTGCTCCCTTCAGAAAGAAAAGGGTCAGGGTCAGGGTGACTTCTGAAATCAAGGCTAGGATTGTCAGGGGGTCTCCTATTCCTAGAACGCAAGCTCCATCAGAGCACAGATGCTTCTCACACAAGAAGTTCAGCCTCTTCAGTTCTGACAGTGGTGTTGATCAGTCCCGGACAGTGTGAAGCTCAGCCTTTCTCTGCATTTCTAAACAATGCTTTTCCGGGAAAGCGGCCCGTTTGTCTCCCATATCAATCAGAAAGGATTTCTCACCCTACGCACAGAGCCCATAGTCTTCCAGGTAGTTCACGACATAGATTCAGGGTTTTTTTCATAATCTCTCACAGAGGGTATTCCCGAATGTTTCAGTACTGCTGGAGGAGTCAGAAACACTGAGCAAGGTTTATAGGACAATATCCCTCACCCAATCTCTCTAGAAAGCTTTTACCTAAAAGTCTGGCTCTGCTGGGCTCTTCATACCTACTTCATGATCTGCAAAAGCAGTGGACTGGAAATATCAAGTCCTTGCTGGCATGACAGAGGTTTTGTTTAAACACGTACCTTCTTCTTTCATTTGGGGAAATAGCTAGAAAAATCAAAAATGCATAAAGAGATTAGAGCCATAAAAACAGAGGAAAAATGTAATCTGGCAGCTCATCTTAAATCTATGCGATTCAGTTACCATACCAAGCTTTGCTTCTAGCTCTTCATTACATTATTTTGAACTATCTGCTTAGGTTGAAGAGTAGAGGTTAGGCATCAGTTTAGCTATTAATCTAGCAGTAATTTCTACCTATTCCTCAGTTGCTGAAAATGGAAATATTAAAAACTGAAGCAAAGGCACTTTTTATGCTCTTCTTCTGGTGAGAAATTCCTTGACGCTGTGAAATCTGAGGCTGGTATTTGCATTACTTCTGAGTCCTTGATGACCTGTGTATGGAAGTAATCACCCCAGTTATCAGCAGTTGTGTTTGCAAAGTAACAGTGTTCAGGCACTTAGAGAAGATCGCTAACAAGTCTGTTTTTCAGATGGGGTATCCCTTCACACACATGGCACGCTTCTGCATAAGAATGTAGTCATATTTACTAGCAGATAAGCTTGAACTATGTTTTCCCAGCCCTCCAGTCTCTAAAACAGAAGAATCACTGTACTCCCTGGGTCTCTGTGGGGTTCTCCCTTTTTGTATTTCAAAACCTTTAGATGTTCTCCAATATCATTTGTCCCATTGCTAACACACAGCCCTACAGAGGTTATTTTTAATTTGGCTATTTAAGGCAAAGCTGACATCAGTGACTGATTGTCTCAGAATGATCTCAGAACTGTCTCCATCTTCACAATCCATAGAATACCCCCCTCAGGTGTCTTTATTAAACTGCTTTAGACTCTGAAGCACTACATAATTGCTAAAGTCTTTGGAAATGGTTCAGGTAGTGGCAGCAGTCCTGAGGTCACTGTTTGCTTGAAGCACATTCTAGATACTGCTTGGAGACTTGTCACATGAAAAATGACATGCAGTACTTCTGAAGGAAAGAAAGAGGTTGTTTAACTGCAGCTTAGTGTTTTTTTTGATATCTGTAATCCACTAGTGCACTTGCTTCATGTTCTCTTCTCTCTCTACTTCATATTCCAACTTGTTTCTTTGTCTAGATTATAGAGAGGGACTGAAAGTGTGTAGCTGACTTGTACCTATGGACCTGTCATAAAGTTAAAGGGAGCAGAGCTAGAGGTACTCAACATGAGTGTTCATTGGACTAAACCTCAAAAAAAAAAAAAAAAGCAGAACCACAGAATCACATGGGCTGGAGGGAGCCTCTGGAAGCTAGCCGGTCTGGCCCAACCCGTTCAAACCAGCACCAGAGCAGGGTTGCTCGGGCCCTGTCCAGTTGCATTCTGAGTATCCTGAATGATGATTTTACAACTTCTCTGCTCCAGTGTTTGACACTTCTCACTGTGAGGGAAAGAAAAAGAAAAAAAAAGTTGCTTATTTATAGCACCTCCTTACATCTGACCAGAACTTCACGTGTTCCTATTGGTGTGTGTTCCCCCTTGTCCTACCATCATGCACCTCTGAGAACAGATGGGATCCACCTCTTCTATACTCGCCCACCAGGCAGTAAAGGCAGCAGTAAGATGTCTCCTCAGCTTTCTCTTACAGCTGAGCAAACACAGGTTTCATAGCCTCTTCTCATACATTATCTACCAGTCCCCCAAAAACTCCAGCTACTAGTAGCTGGCCTCATTTTGCCTTTGGATATAATCAGGGCATGAAGAATCTCCAGAAGACCTCTATATAGCTGAGCTCTCCCATCAGTTTCATGACAGAGGTACACTAGTTTTGTGATATCTGATGTAGATATATGTAAAATTGAAGATAGCAATGTATCAAAGTTGTTCTCAGAAACAGATGATACAGTTTCTTGACAATAGTATAGCTGTTCATATCTCCAGAATGTCCTGAGAGATAGCTGACATTCAATGTGATGATATGGAGGTTGAAGGTCCATGAGCAGTGGCATTGTAAGAGCTTGCTATTGCTGGTATTTCATCCTGTCCTTCGTCTCCTCCACATCATCTCCTACTTATTCTTAACCTTTCCCATGCTCCTAGCTGTGGAAATTTCTGCTCTTGCACCAGCTCTGGCACTCATCACAGAAAGCGAGCCAATTCAGCTTCTTGGCAGAAAACAATCCACTTTTATTTTGTCTAGGTTTGTTCTCTGCCATGTTAATGAGCTCAGACAACTCAAGAAGGGATCCAACAAAAACCAGACACATTTCACAAGCAGCAGAAACTGCACAGGCAGGAACTGGATGGCAGTAGTAAACACACATTCTTTTAGTACCTATGTGCTGCTGGCTCAGCTTACCCTGTGGAATCGTGCCTCTGCTGGTTATTATTAGGTAATTCAGCCCTGCTCTCTCTGAGGTCAACAGGAATGCAGTTACTGATTCCTGAGAAATGTAGCGGATAAGGAATGCAGTGCCTTTTGACCTGAGGGAGAGCTGTCCTTTACCTCTGCTCTGCTAAGCATTTGCTGCGTGACCACTGGTTAGTAATGCAGCCGCTCTGAACCTTTCTCCATATCTGTAAAAAAAATGCTAGGAGCATGACACTGCTGCAGGAGGTTTCGTAGAGCCAATACACCAACAGCTTTTGAAGTTCACAGACAAAGAAATACGTGGATCCTGGGGCCTTCTAACTAACTTGGGTAAATGCCATGACCACCATAGAATAATCAGTATTAAATTCTTAATGCCCTTTCTCTGGATGTTGCTTGGCAATTCAGCATGAAATAACAAAACTGAAATTGCAACCAAAAGCGTGGGGTGTGCTTCCTTAAATACACTAAAATGGATTTTCCTTAATATAATTAAATATATTTCTACAAAAATAGCATATATTTGATTATATGTTTCAATCAACACTATCATTCTGGACTGTATGATGCTTCTCACTTCAAATATTCCTTTTCTATTTTTAGTTCTTCTGCATGATGCAAGAGCTCAGGTTAGTGCAGAATTAACAGAAATTCTTTAAATCCAGTGTAGTGATAGCTTCCAGGTTCTCATACAACTTCCTTCGATAATTCTTAATAGTTTCACTACAGCTGTCCTGGAATTTTTGATATCCACAGATGGAAACCAAACTCTAGAGTATGTAATGCTAAAATTTCAATTCTGAGCCTGGGTTTACATAGAAAAGTGACAAATATTAATATTTAGAGAAATACAACCTTTTTTTTTTCTTCTAATCCTATCATTATACATAGATATTTCTAAAAATAAGCTTAAATTGCTAATATCAAGTGCAAAAAAAAGATATATGTCAGAAGATGCGCTGTATGAATAGCAATTGCCTTGCCTTTGCTAATTTGAAAGTCAAATTGAAGAATAGGATGAGTCTATGTGAAGCGGTCTTCATATCATCCATTTATGGAGCACAAACTAGATTAATTCATTTGACAGGGAAAAATAGGATACAAAAAGAAAGAAAGGATAAAAAAGAAAGCCAGCAATATATAGCATCTAAGGAAACAAGTAGAAAACTATCTCAAATTTAATGCTTCTCCTCGATGCAGTGTCCATTCTCCCTCAGGAGTTAATTTTGCAGTAAGCAGCCATAATTTCTGTATGGAAGCTAGAAGACCAAGCACCTCAGAGTTAAGGATTTTGAGGCATGGAGTAGCTACTATACCAGTAATGAATATTTATATTTCTCTGAATTATTCATTTTAATTCCCAAGAATGTTTACTTTTATCTATATGAAAATTGTGGTTTTTTTTCTTTTTTCTGATTTTTCCGTTTTGAAAAACTACTTCTCAAAGTGGCATTCATTGTAAATTCAAGTATGAATTTACTTTATCCAGCTGTTGCTTTTGTCCACATGAGAGACAGTAACTGCAACAATGATTGCTCAGGGTCTGAAGAGTGAGAGAGTGATTCTAAATATAAAATGTCATTCAGGGAAAACTATTGTTTAATATCAGGTCAGAAGTAAAATGCGTCCTGCAAGACATCTATTGCATCACAACAGTCATGGCTTCACAATTAAACTGTTCTTGCCAAATGGTGACAGAGCACTGTGGACACCTTCCAAAATAAGCCTAGGATAGAGAACAGAGTTGCTTGTTCTAATCAGCTTCCTCTATATCCGTGGAAAGGCTCCCTGTATACGAGTGCTGCAAACCACGTACGTAAATGCGAGGGCACCAGCAACCAAGGTCATGATCTATTTGTGTTTGCTCCTTGGGGTGGCATGAGAGACTGAATGTATTCAAACGTGCAAGCATCTGCAATCTCACATGTATCATTCATGCTCCCAGTAGGCAAAAGGGTACATGCAACAGCGTAACTCATGATCCTGGCACGCTTCACACTTTATGTGTACACCTGCTGTAGGCCAATTCCAAATATTTCCCTTCAGCTCTTCCTACAGGAACACAAAGATCAGACATCAGTAAGGCACATGAGGATTCAGCCAGCCGAGCTCTCTGTCACTAACAGGCGAAATGGAAAGACATGTGGATGTCTGGCATCCACTCTTTAATTCACACAGTATCACATGCTTGGAGTAGCCTGACACGGTCACATTTTGTCCTCAACTTGAGGTCAATAAAGAAGAATCAGCCAGAAAGAGCAGAATGTAATTACCAACACCCCTCCATCATTCTGCTGATACTGAAAAAAAAAAAAAAAAAAAAAAAAAAGGTGGGTGGGGAGGGGAAGGTGTTATTAGCTATTGAAAACAGTTCTTTAGAAAACAAATTACTTGTCTTGGAAAAATGTATTGTAAATATTTATGTGCTTAATGAATGTGCATCAAATATGTTCGTTACCTGAAAATATCCAAAACTACCAGTGGGGTTATACATACTCAGAAGTGGAGAAACACAGATATTCATGCTCCTTCAGGCACACCGCTTCCATTACCAAGCTAATTCCTTTAACAATATCTGAGCTGCGTGCAGCCTCGCACCATCTCACCGCAGAGGTATGGCCGCAGCTCCACCCTTCCTTCCTCTGCAAACAGCTTCCTTGGAACAGTGCCCACTATCTGTACTGACAGGTCTGCAAAGAGCACCTTTCAACTATAAAGCAATAAATACCACAGGGAAAGAAAAATAAAAGTGTTCAAACACCAAATAAAAACATTGAAGGATAAAGAGTACGCTGTTCTATTGAATATTCATATTATACTATTCTGTTGAATGAGCTAGGAAGACTAGCTAAGTTGTTCTCCATGACACTCTGTTTACTAGAGTCTGCCAAAATTCTCTGTCTGTCTTAATCAAGAGTCTGCTGCAGGGTAAAGAAACAGCACAGGTTATCATTGCCATCTCTCCTTTCCCAGGTGTGTGAAAATACAGAGACACTGCTAAAGAATACCCAAGAAAATGGTAGATTTGCACATCCTAGGAAATTGCTGTAACTCAGTGATCTCTATAAATTGTATATAGGTGCAGTAGTGTTTCATGTTTTGCATAAATATCAGTCATGATATTACTTCCTCCTTTTCTGGATCCTGAGAGACCTCAACTTTTGCTGAAAATAGTTATGTCTTACCTCGAGCTAAAATTTAGGTTCAAAACATCATATGGCAGGTTTTAAAAGAAGCAAAAGAAAATACAAAAATCATACTAATTATACTGATGAATTTAGACTTCAATAAGATCCTCTGAGATTAATTCCCTGAGCTGTTAGTCTGTATGAAGATGGTGTAGCCCTGCATAAACTTTTTAAAGTCAGCTGTGGTTACTGCCCGTGGCTGTAGCGTAGAGGTTGCCTGCAGTGTAGGTTGTGAGAGTTGACAGGTGGAGAATTTGGAGGGTTCTCCTGCACAGCCAGAGAGGATTGTTGTCACCTCCTTGCGCCACCTGCCTCTGGTCGTTCTCTATGGGCTGCAGAAGCAAAGTCTCAGAGCTAAGTAATCTCTGAACTGTAGCTGACATTTTAAGAAGAAATACCAGTCGTAGTTAAAACATTTTAGGGTAACAGAGAATCTTTCATAACATTTAGTAAGCGGTTCCAGTGCTTTCTTACTCCAACTCTTAAAAACACGCAACTTCTTACTAAACTGTTATCTGTCTCATTCCAGATTTTGTAATTACAGGCTGTAACTAAGTCATTTGCTATCTATTATACATTAGCAAAGAGCCTTAGCATCCATGCCAAGGTGCCCCAATGCCAACAGACACAAAAAAAATGGTACGCTGGAGGCACTGGATCAGATGTCACACCAAATACTATCAAGCAGCAGCAATCCGATTGCGTCTGACCATATTCTGACAAAATACCTCAACTTTGGACAACTACCACCAACGGGAAACAAAGACAAATCTATTTAATTGGAGCCGGCGGAGGACGATTTACCGCGACATTTCACTAGTTAACTTCTCACATGCTTTAGTCAGCATTATTAGCTTTTGCAACTCGATCACGGGTCTTGCAACACCAGCGGTTTTTCTTGAAGCACTAGTTGCCTCCACGTAGGAAGGCCGGAGGACCAAGATCATGGGGTTTTGTTTTGTTTTGTTTTTTGAAGGCAGTATTTCTGCTGGATGCAGAGACCAGCTTTGCGAAGCGACACCGGCCCCGTTGCGGCCGACGTTTCACAGGTGGCTGCCTCAGGCGGGGTGGCTGCCTCACAAGCCCTCGGAGCTGCCCGGTACCGGACAGATTCGGGCTTGGAGAGGGACACGGAGCCGCCCCGGGCTCCCCTCAGGAGCCGCCTCAGCCTTCCCGCCCCGCCAACGGCTGCCCTCGCGCCGCCAACAGCCACCGGCGTCCCCCCCCGCACCGCCCGTCACGCGCCCCCCGCCCCCGCCGCGCCCCGGGCGCCGATTGGCTGCGGGCTCGTGACGCGCGCGGCAGCGCCCCCCGCTGGCCCCGCCCCCTGGCGGCCCCGCCCCGCCCGCCGGCTTCACTCGGTGGCCACGCGCCGCGGGCGGCCGGGCAGCGCGAGCGCGGCCGTTGGCGCCTCTGCCCGCTCCGCGGCCGTTGCAAGGCGGGGACGGGCGGCGGCCGCCGTTGGCCGTTAGCCGGGGGGGGGCCCCCTCATGGCCGCGTCGGACCGCGTGGCGCTGGGGCCGCTGGTGGGCTCCATCGATCAGGGCACCAGCTCCAGCCGCTTCCTGGTGAGCACGCCGCGGGGATCGCCCGGGGAGGGGGCCGGGGCGGGGACGCTGCTGCGGGTCCCCTCCCGGCCTCCCTTCGCCCTTGGGGAAGGGCAGCGCCGCCCTGCCCCGGCTGCCGCCCCCGCAGGAGGACGAGGAGGGGGGGGGCGCCGAGGGCCCCCCTGGCCTGCTGCATGCGGGAGGATGGAGGTCCCTCCGGGCGGCCGCGGGGCGATAACGTGTATAAAAGCCCCACCGGCCGGGCTCCAGCCCGCTGTGGTGGCCTCCTGGGGCGGCTGCTGCAGTTCCGGTCTCGGTGTCGGCGCGTCCCGGCGTTCAGGTGGCTGAGCTCGCCCACCCTGCGGAAGGTGGGCCCGGCTGAGCACCGGGGGAGGACGGGCTTGTCTAAGGATGGGGCGGTTAATGACAGCCCTCTAGGCTAAGGCTCTAGTCATTTCCATATTATGCAATAGACAGTAACTAATGTCATTACTATCTACCTAACTTACTAGATCAGCTTCCTGCTTGCAAATCTCTGTGCATGCTGTCCTGTCTCCTAGTCAATAAGTCGTAGCGATTTGACATAGGCCCTGGTGATAGCTTCTGTTCTGGAACCGACATAGAGGTAGCAACCAGATAGGGAATGTTGTCAAATGTGCACAGTATTGAACTGGGAAGATGAATGAGATATGCTTCCCCCATGTGGAATTTTCTTTCACGAAGCAGGAGACCGAGTATCTTGACCTGTGTTACCGTTATTTCTCAATATCACGACCTTCATGGGATTGTCAAATGACAAAGCAGAGATCTAGGGGTGGAGAGAAACTCCAAACTGACAAATGACACCAGCGGGCTATCTGGAATGCCAGTCAGGAGCCCTTTTCAAAAAAATAATTGGAAAAGTTCCCTGTAATGCCTGAAAATAAATTCTGTCTGCTCTACACATGCAGCTGAGTTAACTCTTTTTCTTAGCCTACAAGGCTAACACTAGTAGAACTGAAAGTGACACTTTGAACTTTATACTCAAGATCTTTTTATGAATACAAGTTCTGCTAAAAAGAAATTCCTTGCACTAGTTGCATTCATGAGCAGTTTTTATACTGTTAGTTGTTTTTTGTCTGACGTGAAGTATGTTTCTGTTCAGGGATTCAGATGCTCAAATAAAGAAGAGGCCATACCTTTTTACTTCCTTCTTTTTAAGAAAGTGTACTAGTACTGTACAGCCATTACCTTTTTTTATTATTTACTTTTGAGACAGAGGACATAAGATTTTGAAGAGCCCAAAGATGTCTGGGTGAAAAGTGTGGTTAGGGTAGCATCAACAGTTCAGTCTAAATGGTGGTGGCCAATTCCCACGTGGTGTTCCACAGGGGTTGGTAGTGAGGGCTGATACCCTGTGGTATTCTCATCAGCATCCTGGATGATGGGTCAGGATGTGCTCTCAAGTTTGCAGGTGAGCAGTTGATTGGAATTCCTGGTGGAGAAGCGGCCTGTCAGAAGCGTCGTGAAGTTCAACAAACTCTAGCGCTTGGGACAAAAGGCTTGGAAGCAGCTTGGTGGAAAAGGATCCAGAGTTCTGCCGGACAGCAAGTTGAGCATGAGAGAGCCGTGTGTCCTTGCAGCGGTGAAGATTAACCCCATTAAGAAGAGTACAGCCAGCAGGTCAAAGGAACTAATTATTGCTGTCTATGTGCCACTTACATGGCAGCACTGAGAACACTGTGTCTGGTTTTGCCCCCCTCAGAGGAACAGAGAGTCCAAAAAATTGAGTTTAGTCCGGCAGAGTTTCGCTAATGCAGTTCGTGGGCTGCAGCACATGACATGCAGGGTGAGGATGGGAGACCCTGGGCTGTTTGTCCAGGGGAAATGTAAGGAGGCATGGAAGTGGTGTCTCTAGCTATCTAAACACTGCGTGTAGAGAAAATATAACAAGGCTTTTCTCAGAGGGGCGCAGAAAAAGAAAACAGGAAACAAAGACAAGTTACAGCAACATAAACCTCAAATAAATCAAGGAACAAAAGGTTCACTAGGCTCAAATGCTGGATCGGGGCTCAAAAAGACAGATCTCCATCCTTGCAGGTACTTAACACCTGGCTGGAAAAGGCCCTGAGTAACTAGGTGTAATTTTAAATTTAATATTATTTGAGCAGTGGGTCAGGCCAGAGGACTCCAGAGATTCCTTCCAGCATTACTTATTCTGTGTATTCTATGTATGGACACAAGCCAGGATTTGTGAGATTCTCCTGCTTACATGAATGAGGCTGGCCGACGATAAATAAGCACCAGAACTGAGGAAACTGCATCTCTGTTACTGCCACTCCTTGTTTATCCTTAGCACACACAATGCACACAAACAGTTTTAGTTTATGCTGTAGCCTTGCCCTCAGAGGACCTTTATTTGGATCTTTTTTTCTGCAAAAGAAACCGTCATTCCTTGTGTGAGTTCTCAGTTTTCCTGTTAAGTTGGGATGAACTTGGATGACAGGATCAGAGTTACTGGGGAGAGCTCAGTGCTTTGAGTGCCATCACCATTGCTTGCAGCTCATTTTCTTAAGATACCAAGCTGGAGGAAAAAGGGGTGGGCTGAACAACTGTACCTGAGTGACTAAATTCTGATCTAGATGTTTTGCCAAATACATTCATCAAATACTTGCATCTATCATATTCCATTTTATTCAAGAATGATATCATTAAAATCCATTGTAACTCCTGCTACTTTTGCTAAAAGCCTTGGGGTCAGGAGCTAATGGCTCTGCCTGATCTCTTGAAAGGTATTTGCTGGGTAAAGCCTTTCCGGTATTTTATCCCAGAACAGCAAGAATTGAAATATTCGATGAAGTGTCAATACAGTGAAGTACACCTACAGTACTCCGAGTCCTAGGTTTATCAGTCAGTCAGATTTATTTTTTTTCCATGCCCTGCACATTTTCTTTCTGCCTTGATATCCAGAAGAAACACTTCAAATAAAATTGTATCACATTATAACCATTCTTTTCAGTAAACAGAACCAGCTTTTACTTAAGGAAACACTGAGTATCCATTGGGCTTACCCTACAGAAGGGAATCTCTTCTGCTCCTCTGCTAAGTAGCCCAACCTTTTGGGGGGAAAAAAAAAATTGGCCACGTAGCTAACAAGAAAGTTGAAAATGTTGCAAATGCTTTATTTTTTTCCCCCAACTCTTAGCTTTTATCACTTAAAAGGGTTATGGTTTTGCTTTTTATTCCCGTAATCATAAGTGCTTCTGGAGGAGGGGAGGAGCTGTTTGACAGGAGACTTCCAAGCAAGATAATTTCTCTGAGACAATTTAAATTGTGCTCATTCATGAAATCTGCCTGCCTGCTTGCTAATTTTAGTTAAATGCTAAGGGTGGAATTATTGTTTCTGTCATCCTTTCCCCAGTTGGGTTGATTTCAATGCAGTTTCAAAACTCCGTCTTTGGGCGTGTTGGCCTACAAAGCCATAGCTGTTTCAGCTTAACATAAACTCATGAAAACACAGCATAGGCTAACTGAAGTAGCTTTTCTGCAGGTAGAGTTATGACTATCAGGAGCGACAAAGCTTGTAAGTAATGGTAAGTTACTTGTAAAATATGTCACTGTTTATTGCGTTTTCAGCCATGCAGCTTCTTCATCACTTACATGAGCCTCATGTTTGTTTGTCTCACGGTTCTTTTTCATTCTTTGAAAATTGGTAGGGCTGGGTGATCTGAATTCTTTTCCACTAAGATGATAAAGGGTGAATGTAACGCCATGCAACTGTTAGCACTATTTAGTGTGTTGTCATGGATGAGACCCTAGAAACAGCTTGAATTAAATGATCAGCTTTTCTGTTTGTCTGCTTGCTTCCTTACAACATAGCTACATAGGTGTTCCTTCTCTGCTTCGTTGTTTTGAGAGTCAAAACTCTAGCTCTACTTCTTTGTATGATACATTTGCTGGGAGAGGAAGGAGGGTGTTACTCTTTTTGCCTTAATCTCTCACCAGAGCGTTCGGTACATTTCTAGATGTTTTCACTGCCTTCCATCAGATCATCTCTGCCGCAAGATAGCTCCACATGCCCAAATGGCCCAGACAATTCTGTATCTACTGCTGATACAGTTAGGGCAAAACCGACTTTGACTTTTTTTCCCCTATGAGAAGTGAGAGATCATTATCATAAACTGGAATCAGCTATTAATGAATATGAAAGGAAGGAAAGCAGTGACGGAAATACACTTCAAACCTGTTTCAACAAGAATGTGTTGACCTTATCTGCGTTAGTCATTGTCACCTATTTCTCTCACGCCACCGTCAGAGAGAAACAAGGACAGTTTTTCTTTTTTGGCTACAGCCTGGTGGAGGTGGGCAAGAGCTCCAATTTGTTCTGCTTATTTACTACTTTGTTTACCATTTTCTAATGGGTTTAAATGTAATGTCTCCTTCATGTTTAGCTTCCTTCTGTGTATCATAATTCCATTATCACTATATAACATGGTATTGTTTTCAGCGACACTTTTTAGTCCCTTGCCCAGAGGTACAGGGAGTGTTTGCTGCTTTTGTTGAGGATGTCAGAAGCTTGCGGTTTTGTTTGTGTTGGATTGGGAGTTTGCGTTTACCTAGTTCTTCTCTATGGGCATGAAAAAAATCCATGTGTTTGTAGTCTTACTGGTTCTGTTGAGAAATTATTCCTGCTAGAACAGCTTACTTAGAAGGAGGCAAAATCCTCGCTCTGCTAGGGCTTCACCATTTATTATCTGCAGGTCACACACTCTAGGTTTAATGAATGACCTCGTCTGGTT
This sequence comes from Anser anser, assembly GCF_964211835.1. Taxonomy (NCBI): domain Eukaryota; kingdom Metazoa; phylum Chordata; class Aves; order Anseriformes; family Anatidae; genus Anser; species Anser anser. The sequence continues at coordinate 123,597,951 of NC_139720.1, read as the reverse complement.
GAATCTGTGTTTATTTCCTTCTAAGAGCAGGGATCCTTATGTGCTACCTCCTATTTCAAGGAGTACTAAATGATTAATGGTGAATGATTACTGAGTGATATTTAACATTGCTAATAAGTCACATACATATTATACCTGTGTTCAATAAAATGTCTTCTATCTTTATTATAAAACCTTAGTAAATGTTACTATGCTTTTGGCATAAAGGGAATTTTAAGTAAAAATATCTTGCTACATACATGCAAGACTCAATCTCTCCTATTAACTGTATTGCTTAGCATTTTAAGACCCTTATCCAATTATACCAATTCCTTGCAAGCATGCAGTACTGACAGAGCTTACCCTCTTCTAGGATAGCTTCATGTCAAGCCTGAGCTGGTAGGTGAAACAGAGCTAAGTAAATACAGTGGAAAAAATACAGTGGTGCTTTTCTGTGTAATCTCTCGGGTGATAACGGAAAAGGAAGAACATGGACCTCTTTAAGAATTCTTTTCTGGGGAATAGAGTGGAAAAATTAACTTCTAACATTTTCCAGAGAGATTGTGCTGTTTCCATCCTTGAAGATTTTCAAGACCTGCTTGGAAAAAATCCATGGGCAGCTTGGTCTTAAACCCATGGGTGACCCTTCTTTGAGCAGGAGGTTGTACCAGAGGTGTCTAAAGGTCCCTTCCAGCCTGCTCTATTCTACAATTCTAATATGTAACTAAAATGTTTCTGAACATCAGGATTTCAACAGTTATCATTGACAGCAAAGCTTACCAAAATATTGCATAAATCCTAATACCTGAACCCTGCTTATGGATATTTTTTTGTAGTTGTTGATAGATGAGAAAGGGGCTATCAATTATAACTTCACTATATTTATTGCAAAGAACAAATGTTATTTATTGTTGTTTAAACTTCTGTGTTCATAGAAAATTAAATTGTGTAATTTATTTGCAGGTGTTTAATGCAAAAACAGCGGAGCTCTTGAGTCACCATCAGGTTGAGATACAGCAGAAATTCCCTAAAGAAGGGTATGCATTTTCTGTGACTTTTTATTCATTTATGGACATTTCAGTAGAGCATATGTATTGTTGTGTATGAATGACCAAAACTGAAGTTGATGATCTAAAATGACTATTTAGAACGTACTATCCACTATAAATGATTCTGTGGTAGGAAAAATGGCATAATATAACTACTTTAGGCATCTAGTATGTGCTTTGTGTTACGTAAACTAAAAATACTTAGTTTTTCACTCTGACCAATCATTAACATGTTCTCTTGCGGTCTCATTTAAAGTGGTAAAGCTGGTTATTTTTGCAATTTAATCATATTCTTCAGCTTAGTCCATAGAGATGGCACAGTTTGTTCTCTGAGGTGTTTTTTGTTTGTTTGACCTACCATTTTGTTAACTGACTTACTGGTTGCTCCAAAGCCCTCTGCATGGGATGAAACAAAACAAAATTCTTGTTTTCTGCAGATAGTTTTGCTATGAAAATACAGCTTACTCTTTAAAAATGCTTTGAAAATCGTTAAACTTCTTATAGGTATGTAAACCATTCTCTGTAATTATGATTGTGTCAAAATGATCAGACTTGATTTTTTTTTTCCTCCTAACCATAATTTTTTAAAACGTGCATTTTTATTGACTGTTCAAGATGGGTGGAACAAGATCCAAAGGAAATCTTAAAGTCAGTCTATGAATGTGTGGAAAGAACCTGTGAGAAACTGCAACAACTGAACATAGACATCACTAACATAAAAGGTATTTCCAATCCTTAAGTGTAACTCATGACTTTAACATGCTCATAGTTGAGCAAGTCAGATTCTTTTTTAAGTCAATAAGGAGAAAGTATGCACTAGCCTCAAAGAAAATGTTAACTCTTACTGAGAGTCATTTGTTTGGGAGGAGTAATGAGAAAAGAGGCTGTTCGTGTATATTAGCAATGCAAAATCTACAGAGTAGACTTAACCAATCTTACAAAATCACAGAGACAGGCAATGAATGAAGAAATTCTGAAATGTAAAATGTTTAGGAGTTACTGAGAGAAAACTAGTTTACCTGTCAGTGTTGGTGCTGTCTCAGTTTGTGGTAAATAAAAAAAAGATTTAGAGCATGTAAGTTAAGCAGTGAAAGATGAATCGACAGTTAATAGAAGTAATCTTTCTAGACTGTAACATGAAAAAGTTGGAAGCATTTTATTTCCCATTTACGTTCCTCTTCTCCTTACCTGTTCGTCCCTCATCTCCACCTCTCCTTTCCCTCCCTCACCCCCAAAAAGAGGAAAACAAACCTTCTGAAAAGGATACTTCTTTCTATTTTGTCCTGAAGCCATTGGAGTCAGCAATCAGAGGGAAACAACAGTGGTTTGGGACAAGATCACTGGAGAACCTCTTTATAACGCAATTGGTAACTGCTATACTTTCTAAATATGTAGCATTGTAGAATGAGTGTGTTGTAGAAAAATGCTTTCCTAGTTCTTTTCAGATCTCATTGTGACATAACCTACTGACTTCTTTGAGTGTTTGAGATCTGTGTCATCAGCTGTGTGTTTGTATACACAAGTACAATTAAAAAAGACTATTTTGTTAATTATTACCTAATAACTTAATAAATCACTTAATAGTCTTTTAACAAAAAACAGTGTTCCTAAGGGGTTTTGTACATCCTTAGCGTGTCATGAAGTCCTGACTTATGCACAACCAGTTCTGTTAAAATGAAGGAGCTTACTAAATTTTCAGGATTTGATTTAACTTTGATTTAACTTTAAAGGAAACACATGTTAAGTAGATTTAATTAATACTTACTGATTTGTATTTGTATAAAAATAATTTACCTTGGCTTTTGAGATTGACAGCTGAGAAATGGTAATTGTCTAGATTGTTTCTCTTAGCCTATGGCAATTTAGTTTAGCAGTTTATCATTGCAAGATCAGGACTCCTCTATGTTTTCCTCTGTTGTTTACAGCTTTATCTTCAGCTGTACTGTGATAGCTCTGGCATAGCACTTTAGTTCAAAGTTTTCATGTTATAGTAAATAATCAACCTGCTGTTTGTTTTGACCTTCCAATTTAATGACACTCATCTGCTATAAAGTAAGCAGTATTAGTCATTTGCTTATACTCTGGTAGAGAAAAGTATATATCCTATTATGTGGAAAATCCTGTTTGACTTTTCAAATCATTAGTTTTTCTAAATCAAATGAGTGTATCCAACCTTTTTTTTTCCCCCACAAACACGCATTAAAAATAGAATGGCAATACAGTATTCTTTCAGCTGTGTTAAAAAAAATAAAAAAAGAAAGCAATAAATAAAGACAGGAATTTACTGCCAAGAGCTCTAATTTTGTAAAAGCAGCTTACATATCTCACTATTGGTGTGTTAGATCATTTAATTAATTCATTTTATTCATGTTTGTAGTGTGGCTTGACCTGAGAACCCAGTCAACAGTTGAAAGGCTTCTTAAAAGAATTCCAGGAAACAACAAATCCTTTTTTAAGGTGAGAGATATTACAGACTAAATAGCAGCTGGATACTTATTGCTACAGTATATAACGTTTTAGGGATTTTTTGCTGAAAAATTCCCCCAAAGTCAGTCAGTTGTAGCTTCTAGTTCCTTCTTAGCTGTAAAGTAATTTTAAAAAATGCATAATACTATCTACTGATCTGAGACTCAAAACAGATTTATAATAGTCCTTACATATTCTTACTAGAGAATTGGGTAACCTTTCGTAAGACTTAATCGAGCACTTCCTATCCAATCACTAAATATCACACCAAAAAATTAAGATCGAGTAGAAAAAAAGTTCAAAAATCATTTACTGATATGAAATATTATCATTTTTCATCGTATGCCATAACATTGAACTTAATTATAACCAGTCTGAGAACTGCAGAGATATTTTATGAAAAGCAAAATCTTCCTTTTTTTTTTCCTTAATAAGAGTATATATAAGAATTTGGAAAATAAATGCTTGCAGAATGGTATCAAAATTCTTTGATTTATGTTTTCCTTGATTGATTATGTAAATATTTTATATTTTATATATTTTATTTTAGCCACAAAATGGATGTAAGAGAGCATGTAAACGTATTTGATTTTTAAGTTCAAATAGAATACAAAATCCATCTTTCTTGTGTCATGTTGTTCATTTTTATCTACTTTACTTGCTGTCTAGTCATGGAGATATCCTGGATGAGACCAGACTTCTGCAAATAACCGTTTCCACGTAAATGGTCTTTGTACTGAGTTTAGATCAGCTTTGATCTTTGTCCATTAGTGCACTAGCCATTTGTTTTTGATACTTTTAGATTTATTGTATGCTTAATACTTACTAAAAGAACAAGTTTGTTTAAGTTATCTGACTTTTGAATCTTGCATTTTTCATTTGATATGACTATTTTTATATTTAACTGTAGTATGTGTTGAAAAGATCTTTGTATGATCTCTAAATGCTTTTTTTTGATTATTTGTTTCTTTTTATGTTTTTGATTTTACAGTTTAGGACTGGTCTTCCACTTAGCACTTACTTTAGTGCAGTGAAACTTCGGTGGCTTTTGGATAATGTAGAAGAGATTAGGCAAGCAGTTGATAATGGAAGAGCAATGTTTGGGACTATTGATTCATGGCTTATATGGGTATGTACTTATGAGTTTATTATTACTCTTCTGTAAAATGAATTTCCATTTCCCATACCACACAAATTCATTACAAAAGCATTTTTTCCTGAAGACACAGACAGAACCAAATTTTGAGTATTTACAGGCTGCTTGTAATAATATTTAATCATAATTTTCTAACCAATTTCATACTTTTCTTCATCTAGAAAAAGGGATTTTTTTGTCTCCTACCAGTTCACTTGCTGAATATAGCCTGTTTTTTAGCACAACTTTAGGCAGAGAGATGGGATCCTAGCAGGAGCGTTGTATCACATGATGCCCACTGATCACACAGTGATGTTGTTACAAGCTGTTAACGAAACTCCATTAAAGCTCCTTACAAAATGAGCTTGTACTGTCCATATAGCACTACGTTTTTTTGTAGAAGCTTACTTTTAATTTCCCACTTTCTGTAAAACGTTGCTTATGCCTTTCAAAAAACTTGGACTTCAGAAAGATGCATTAGCCACCTTTGCAACATAAGAATCCAAGAGGTACTGCAGTACCCTTACTATTGTACTGCTGGACCCATACTATCTTTTCCATGCCTTAATTCCACTATATTAAGTCTTCCCCTTTAGTTGTTGCAGAAATATCAGTTTTCGCACTCCCAGACTGAAAGCTTTGTGAATTTACTTTTTTTTTTTTTTTTTTGTAATTTGTTGAAGTAAACATGTATCTTTTCACGGCAAATACAGGTGTGTTTTTTTTATTCAGTGTTTGACAGGTGGGAAGAATGGAGGTGTTCACTGTACAGATGTAACCAATGCCAGTAGAACGATGTTGTTCAACATTCATTCCTTGGATTGGGATCCTGAGCTCTGCCAGTAAGCTCAGATTTTCAGTTATATTGTTCTTTAAGTAGATTCTGTAAGTGATATGTAAAGAAACATTTAATAGAAGAATTTGTTGTTGAGACTACAGTCAGTTATTACTGTTGTATTTACTGTTAACATTAATAATTAAGATTCATTTTTCTCCAAATGTCCAAAATCCAACTATCTGGATTAATTAAAAAAGCAGAGCCTTGATTTTTTTCTGTCAGTAGAGGACTATTGCATGGAAACAATGGCATTTAATATTTTGTTTATTTCTTAATTAAATTTTTAGTCAGTTACAATTAATAACAATATTATAAAGATAGTGTTGGAAGAGCAAAGACTTCCCATGTGAAAGCGTTGGACATGTCTTCAAAATACTCAAATATTTCTCATTTTACTCCCTGATTCAGTGTCACATTATGTAAGAAGTGGGGAAACATATAGTGATGGATTAAACCCTAGAAATCAGTTACCTATTTTTGTTTATAGCTTATGTTTATTTAAGAAAATAAATGCAGAACCCTTCGTGATTTATCACTGACCATATATATAACTTCTTTTGTATTGTGTTCAGGTTCTTTGATATTCCTATGGAAATACTTCCAAAAGTACGAAGCTCATCTGAGATTTATGGCCTGATGGTATGTTTTCTTGTGACGTTGATCTTGTAAAATATAATTATATCAATATTGATTGACAGAATTTTCATTAAAACTAATGGCTTTTCCTAGACTGGTATTGTTCGGCTTTTTCTAGACCAGTATTGTTTGATTTGTGAGTAATATGTCATTATCGCCTGTGTGATATTATATGAAGTTAAATATCAGTCAAAAAAGCAAAGCAAGATGAGAGAGGTTTTTGATAAATATAAGACAAGTTGTTGACAAGTACTTATTGATGTAGAAATTACCCATCAGGTTGCAAAGTGTAATCAGTAGATCTAAAGTAATGAGCTTGCTGTTATTAAGGCACCGTATTTGTACTTCTTGTACAACTGAAAAAAAAATATGTGAAAGTTACTTAATGGTCTAAGAAGACTGGACAAAGTGTGTAATGTCTTATTCCCATATAACTGAAGGTAGAATTTGGTCAGTTTCTATGAACTAGCAGATCACAAGTGATACCGTAAGATTGCTTTTTTGCCTTTTGTTTTTAATAAACTCCTTTTGCAGTGTATATTTACATAGAACTTCAGTTTAAAAAAAAAAAAAATAACATTGTGAACTCTTACACTAATTGCACTGCTCCCAGTGGAGCTGTGAATGTAACTTAGGAGTAAAACATGATTTGTTATCATTGGCCTGAGGTTTCAAGTTTACTTTGATGTGTAGTACCAATTCTTCTGATAAAGTGACATCTAATTTATTCTTAAAGCTTGAGAATAGGATAAGCTAGATGTTGTGGTTTCACATTTTTTCATGGTATTTTACCCTATTGCTTACTAAGAACATACAAGCATTTTGTAATTAACACAAATTAAAATTTTATTTAAAAAGAAATTCTAATTTGCCTGAAATGTAAGTACTTTTGCTAATCTGTCAAAAATGATGCCACTAGAAATCTTACTAACTTTTACTAATGCAAATGGTCAGATGAGATTGAGCTGTATTAAGCTGAATGAGTGAGGCAAATGAAATACTAGGCAATGTGGTAATGAAAAAGGAGATACAACCTGGCAACTGAAACAGAATAGCTGGTCATTGGTCACTTTAAATTTGAACTTTTGTTTCTCTTCCCCTTTCCTCCCATTTTTTTCTCATTCTTCCTTTTGCTGACTAGAAAATCTGTCCTAGCCTGGTGAGTAGAGGCTTCCATTAGGCTGACCACCTCTATGTTATCCACTCTGTTCAGGTGCTGTGCATTTCCATTGATTTTTAGTATTAGTAAAAGCATGCTTTCTAGACCAATAAATTTGGCAAGTATTTCCAAATTTGAGATATTACAGTATGTGCTCATGTCAAAGTTGCTTCTGAAGTGTAATCTTTATGTAAGTATTTGCTTTAATTTGTAGGCTGGGGAATATTTCTTTTCACAGCGAACACAAAAATACAGCTACTGTCTACTAAATGCTGGCTTTCTCATTTTATAAATGAGGAAACTGAGCCATTCTGTCTACAAATATTAATTCTATTATATTGAAACATTAGATTCATGCCAGGGTTTTTAGTGCATCTATAAAATGAATTACCTTAATTCCAGTCAATTGAAATGAGAATTAAAAAATAAATAAATAAAAATCAGATTGGAAATGCACTTGCATGGCTTCACTGAAAATTCATTTTCACAATTCCACAAAGAAACAATTTTAAAGAAAGAGGTAAAAATTGTCAAGATAGAGATTTATTATGATACCTACTGCAAGAATGCAACTGAAAAAATATGTGGTAGTGTTTGGAAGAATTTCTGTATGAGCCTTGAAATGCTGTATCTTAAAATGAGGCATCTGTCTTTGCCTAGTGTGTCATCACAGTCACTTTTTTTCTACTCACTTTACTGTTTTGCACCTTTTCATTTTAAACTTGACACAGGCTGCATGTTACACTGTATCTGGTTTTCTGTACACTATAATTTCAAAAAATTATCTTTAGAACTATTGAGGTAGTATACAATTTTAGGCATTAGCTGCATGAAGCTGAAGTCCAATGTACAATTCGACTCAACCATGTAGTCCGTGACCCTTTCCTGCTCTATTTTAGGCATGAGCTGCATTAAGCTCAAGTCCAATGTGCAATCAACTCAACCATACTGTTTACGTGATCCTTCTGTTTTCCTTTAGGCGTTAAATCTTACTTCCTTTTTTTTTTTCCTGACCTTAAACCAACTTCAATGCATTTCTCTTTAAGTGATATAAAAAGAAGAGAGTACCAGCTTCTACAATCTTAATATTACTACAACCTTAATATTACTAAAATATAGTTAACATATGCTATGTTCAGGATTGGAATCTGTGCTTTTCATAAACATAATTTGACAGGATTGACTTTTTTTTTTCTCTTCCTAATTCTCTCACTTGACTTTTATTCTCCCAGAAATTTGTCTTTATGTGATGTATCTGTTGTTTTTTTTCCTTGTTTGCTCTATGCAACAAATTGCTAGACAAACAGTTGCTCCTACCAGAAAGTATTTTTCTCCAGGACACTTTCTCCTTTATAAATATCTTGTGGCCATCTTCCATTTCTCACTAGAGATTTTTGTCAGAATTGAAAGAAGCATTAAAATACTAAAAAAAAAAAAAAAAAAAAGTCTCTTTACTGCTTAAACTATTGTCTGTGATAATCGGGTCCTGCCTTTTGCCAGACAGTACCATGATTCTGCCACCTCAGCACTGATTGTGGAAACATGCTAACTGCATAAGTGATAGATATATATATATATGTGATACCATATAAACAGCAGTGATATCACAACTTGCTTTTTTCTTCTCCCCCTCCCCCCCCCCCCCTTTTTTTTCAGCTTATCTACACATTTTCCTTGCTTTTATTCTTGGGTTGAGTTATCTTTCATGTTTGGCTATAACAGGATAATGGGGATATATTTTTCTATTCTTTTTGTGCTTTTTCTTAGCCTTTTTTTTTTTGTTAATTGGAAGGTGAACCTGAAGTACTGTAGTCTAGACTTTAGGGATCAAGGGGATGCAGACTTAAAAGTAACTAAGTTTAATTTGGCTTACACAGAGGACCTTCAGTGAAAAACCTGTATGGTTTTGTGGTCTTTTGTGAGTTTGTTGGTCTTGTATTGAAGTCTTTCTCTTGAAAACTGTAACGGTTTCCATTAAATGGATACTATAAAGCAAATTCTACAGTATTAGTGACACTGTTTTTAAGCGGCTGTCCATTCTTGTATGATTTAGCCTTTCTTTCATGTGTTTTGTCTGCATCCAGGATTTGCATCTCCCTATTAAAATAAAAGTTTAGCTTATTTTTGACTGCCTGAAATTTCTATTCACAGAAAGCTAATATGGAGCTTTTCTTTCTCTTTTTGTGATTCAGAAATCTGGAGCTTTGACAGGTGTACCAATTTCTGGGGTGAGTCAACTTCAACTAAAATTCTGGCATAGGAACCTGGTAGATACTGCAGGAGCATTTCTTCACTGGAAAAAGCTTTAAGAAGGGTGAATCCTGCTACAAATTAAGATGATGGTTTCCAGTTTTGTTTTGTTTTTTTTTTATTTTTCCTTCATATGAAGTAAATTTCCTTTACATGAAGTAAATTTTGAGGTTGAATTTAATAATGAAGAACCCAGTAAATTAATAAGATAAGGCCTGGCTATGCAAAAACAGCTGTCAACTTTAATGCATGTCTAGTTATGTTGGAAACTTAGAATCTCTAAATAAATAACATAACAAAATAGAACCGAGCTCTGCTTTATATATAATAGTAGTTCAGCGTATACGTAATCCAGAAATTTGGGGCAGATTCCCAGCTTTTTCTCCAATATGCATTAAGATAGTAAATTTCAATTTTAAGTTGTTCACCATAAGTTCCATAATACATTTAATTTGCAGTTCTTACAAAAGGAAGAGTAATAATAAGCACAGGTTATCTCTATGGATTTTTCCTCACTTTCAATTACCTGGGTGCTCCTAATAGGTTAGAGTCATAGTTAAATATATCTATTCATGTACTTGTTCATGAATGCGATTCATGCGCAGACATTTGCTAAAAAAAAAATTCCTTTTTTTTTTTTTTCAGTGCTTGGGTGACCAGTCTGCTGCTCTTGTTGGGCAAATGTGTTTTCAAGATGGGCAGGCAAAAAACACGTAAGTTATGATGAAAGTTGTAAGATAAACAGTAGGTCACTGTTCTGTTTTGAATTTAGTGTTATGTTCTCTTTCAACCTAACCGCCGGATACTTTTGTAGTTATGACATAACTATAGCTCTACCTTTTGACTGTGTTGACCTACAAAATAAACAGTGTACTGACTTCTGAATGAAATAGGGAAAATAGTGAAATGGTTTGTGAGGTATACTTTGGAACAAAGTCATTGCGAGGAAATACCTCTGTGTGAAAGAAGGTTTTTCCTTTTAAAATTCTCCAAAATACCGACTATAGCAGTTGCTAGGGTAATGTAAACTGAGTAAGCTAAAGTTAAACAAATACAGGCAATGGAAGTTAGATTGCATAGACTTCAATGACAAAAAACAGACTATTGCTAGATAGGAAAAGGCAACCTCTAGGTTGCTGTGCTTAGTTTTCATTCTGTGTCTAGATCAATATGGAGATTATAAAATGTTATTTTCCTAGCTCTCAGCCTCTTAGTTTCCCTTGTTTAAAACAGCTGATCAGTTAAATCAGGCAAATGGTGTAATCAAACATTCATTTGAGGAAAAGCTCTTTGCTTAAATGACTTACTGTTTCATTTACAATTGTGTGCCTAACAGAGCATGTAGGAATATACAGAGTTCTGGACTTTCACAGATTTAATTGCACAATAATCTGTACTTCTTGCAAATTAACCTTCATGTTATCTTTTATAACACGAATCTAATTGTCGGTAGCCTTGTGTTTTATTAAAACAAACATTGTTCTAAGCAATATTGTCACAAAGTATTTTTATAAAAACATTTTTATAACACGAGAGACTTTTGGGAAAAAAAAAACTTCTAAAGAAAATGGTAAAAGTTAGATAACAGATGAGAATGTTTAACCTATTTGTAGTATTGTTATCTTTTTTCTCTCCAAATATAACTGAGGACTTTCTCAGTACTATGTTTAAGTTGTTGATTTTTTTCAGGGTGTAAAAAATATTGAGAATTAATAATTAGTTGGAATAAATTAGCATGGATTATGAGTATATTGTATTCCTTTTATTAAACTGTGTCTTTGTATGTGTGTATGCACACATACATGTGACGTGGTCTTCAAATGAGAAACATGCCACTTTTAGAAATATTTGAACTAAGTATGTTTAAATAAAACCCTCTTCTTTGTGGCAGGAATGCAGTGTCTTGAATTTTCACCTTTAAAAGTTTGAATTTGATGTTTTGAAATATTTATTTTATAAAGTGGCTTTCATAATCATCTTAAATTGAAATAAGTAAACACTGCCACCCAGGATGAATTCATGTTTAGTTTTTGGCCCTATCTGCTCCATGATAAGTACTATACAAGAAATAACCAGAGAGAGAGGTGTAGGTCTAGATTTTTCAGCTTCAGGTTGCATTTAAATTAATTGGGGGGGGATGATTTTATCATCAGTTAATGCTAACATAAACTTAAATGCGGGAAAAAAAAAGTGGTGTCTTGATTCTCCACAAAGGAGTTGTGGATTCAGGAATTGCAGTAATTGTTTATCCTTCAAACATCCTTGTTTTAACTTTTCTTTGCTTTCATGCTAGGTATGGAACAGGATGTTTCTTGCTGTGCAATACGGGTCAGAAGGTCAGTTGCATTTTTTAATTTTTCACTTGTTTTTATTGCTCTTCATTTAAATACTTGAGCACAACTGTAAATTAACATTTCTTAAACTTATAAGCAACAATTACACTGCTAGACGTAAGGAAAAATGAATATTGAAATATGAAAGAACAGAAAGTAAAAATCTGTTCAACGTGTTTCAGTAAGACTGTATATCCTAGCTGCAAAATGAACTTTTCATAGCAAGTTCCGTGCTTTTCCCTTGTGTATGTTCCTTAACCTCACCCACAAAGTGCTGAGTCTTGTGTTACTTAACCACATGCTCTGTTCCTTGTCTTGGCTATTCTTTTTCTTCTTTTCACATTTTTCTTTCTATTAGTAGTTGAAAAAATAATGCAGAGCTTTGGCTTCCTTTCCATTCATATCTCTCGAAGAGCCCCATTTCTTTGCTATAGAGAGTCTGGAAAGATCTGGGGCAGCTTGTGGAAATTAGAACTAAAACCAGCAGTCCAAGGGTTTTATCTTTGGTGTTTATAGGATCATAGAATCATTAAGGTTGAAAGAGACCTCCAAGATCATCTGGTCCAACCATCCCCCTACCACCACTGTCACCCACTAAACCATGTCCCTAAGCACTACATCCAGCCTTTCCTTAAACACTCTCAGGGATGGTACCTCCCCAGGCAACCCATTCCAATGCCTGACTAAACTTATGTAACTTTTGTAGAGTCATTAATAATTTACTTTGTTTAAACATTTTGTGTATATATATATATGTTTTTTTTTTAAGTAAAGGTTTTGTCTCTTCTTCATTATCATTTGCATATGCCGATTTAAATATTTTCTGCCTGTATTCATGCTTCACCTTTTCTTTCTTCTTTCCCTATTTAGTCTGTGTTTTCTGAGCATGGTCTTCTAACCACAATAGCTTACAAACTGGGCAGAGACAAACCTGTTTGTTATGCACTAGAAGTAAGTACAGTAATTTCTTCCTCTCTGTAGCGATACATGTTTTTGTTTACTTCTGTTTTCTAGTATCTTTCTGTAATCTTCAGTGAAATTATTCAGTTGCACAGAAATTAAAATAGCTTTTTGTTGTATCTTGTGTGCTTCAACGTTTGTGTGTTGTTTTGGTTATCCTACCTCCAATCTAGATCACTTAATCTAATAAAAATATTTCTACATTGCATTTCTTGGCATAATGGCTGAAACACTTTTTCAGTTACACAGTCTTCTAAATCTTTAATAAATAAATAAACAAAAATTCATACTAAGATTGAGTTTAAACAGGAGGAAGTTCTGGTACTAGTGTTTCAACTATCAACTATCCTCTATTAACAAAAAACATGACTAGATGTCTTTTGTCTTATTTCATTCAAATGTTTTTTACTTCTAACTTAAAAATCTAAGCTAAATTTCTGGGACAAGATTCATCAAACAGTAAAGCCCTTTTTACCTACCTCAAAATCAGGTTCCTACTTCCAGTTCCTTTAGTTCCTCAGTTCTCCTCACAACTCTGAGGATATCCAAATTCTGTAGAAAACTGGATTTTTCACTCTTACTCAAGATTTCATTGTTCTAAAGCTCTGCTTCTGAAGCACGGAGCCATTTGGCACATATTTGGCACCAAAGCTTCTTTGGGATCAGTAGAATGAATATTTTTCCATCTATGTTGTTCAGTGGGCCTGATCTAATAGTTACTTTCAAGAAGTGTACTGAATTGCCTGCTGCAATCGAGCTTTTGAAGATAGCCTATGTTTTTCATGTCAAACAGACCAAGACAACACACAGGATTTTCTTCTCTGGGAAAATAATTTGTGGCTTACAATTACCAGGATGTGGGAGGTTGTGCTCATTTCCTTTTCCTTCCCTAAGGAAAGGTGAGCTTTTTATTTGCCATGTTCTGGCAACTTTGGGGGTTTCACTTTATGAAGGTGTGTAAGAGGTTTGTTTTGGTTTTAGTCCAGGTACTTGAAGAAAGGACTTGGAACTGTGTTGAGAGTGATTTTAATTTCCACTTGCTCAGACTTCTGTATGCACACTTTTGCTTCTTCCTCATCTCCAAGTCGTTAATGATATTGTCTGAAGAAATAGCTTCAACCAAAGCTATTAAGTGCTCTTTCTTCTATGGCATCCATGCTAGAATTGTCTACAATTTAGTGGATAAGACACTTTGCAGAGAGGCAAGAAATGTGGCTTTAGCCTTTTGTTTTAATCATCCCTCTATTTTATAACTGTAATAGCTAGCTGTTTAGAAAACACCCCTGTTCCCTTATAGCAATGGCTCTGAATGAAAATGTAATGCTGCTTCCAGTTTACTTGAAGCTCAGTCTAGTAGACTTGAAACTGTCTTGTAGAGAAGTCCATTTGTACTTTGGTGTGAGATGGGAGCCATGTCATTCATCTGTGATGTGATGGAACCATTCAGGGCCATTTGCTGAAGCAATAGAGGAATTTTACTGACAAATGAAAATGCCTACATTTTCTGTCTCTCTGGGCATTTTTACTTAGGCTCTAGCTATAATTAGTCTTATTTTTAAAATTAAAGCATAAAAAACTTAATTTGTTATAAAAAGAAGGCTGAGGCTACTGGACCTACTTGTCCTTAAATTAGTGAGACCAAGAAGATTGCTCACGAAATTAGGTAACTCCCCTCCATGGAAAAATTGCATGCAAGTATAGTGATTTTATTTTCTTCAGGGATCTGTTGCAATAGCTGGTGCCGTTGTTCGTTGGCTGAGGGACAATCTAGGTATCGTTAAGACTTCACAGGAAATAGGTGAGTATTTGCAATTTGGAGCTTTTAATTTTAAGTTGTCAACTGTCTTGATAAATTTTTGAATTCTGACAACTGCTTTATTGTTGAACAAAAGCTCAAAATATTCAAGTAAAGAAAAGCTGAAAGATGCATATATTTTGCTGTGTTCAAACGATTTGTTTTACACCCATGAAATCACTACTTACTGATATTTTTCACCGATATTTCATACAGCATATCACTAAGGTGTTTGAAACCCTTTGCCAACTTTCTGTAGCAAGCACACACTCAGGAAGATACTGCACTGACATACAGTATCCTGGTTTTGTACAATATTGTTTTCCAGAATCAAGAGTGTTTAAGTCTCTATTACAGAACCCAAAGCATGTTAGATCATACATATTCTTTCCTGTCACAGACATGACAACCTGAGGCTCTAAGTATGCAATGATTTATGTAGAAGGGTTTGTATCTACTGATGCAGAGACCTCAGTTTGCAAAGCTGTCTCTTAAAAAATTGTGGATGATGGCAGTCTGTTTCGGCTAAGAACACAGTAATCCTTTAGTATTTGGGTCGCTAATGTTTTCTGCATGAGCTGAACTTAAAGCAAGCTTGTTTGTGACATAAAAACTAGGAATATACCAAATTTTGAAAAAGGAAAAAAATCAGAAACATGCAACTGTAACAGTTTGAAAGTGACTGATATAACAAGATTTTGGACTGTAAAGTAACTCATTACATTTTTTTTAATAATTTGATATCTTATTGAAAAGTGGAAAAAGTACAATTCAAATTTGACTTAAAGCTTCAGAGACTAAGCAAAACTCATAAAACAATAATCTATGAGAAAGCCTGACAGACCATATAGAAGAACATAAGCTACTGTCACTAGAATTAGCCGGTTGTTGAAACACTATAGTAACTGTTGGCTTCACAAGTTTGATTAGACCTTTGACATGTAGGAACTTCAAGAACTTTAATTTGTCAATGTTGCTGAAATCATGTGGGACTCAGTCATTGCTTCTTTTTCCCTGAAGATGTCCTTCCTTCTCCCTTCACTCCTTTATGTGGAATTTGTATGAAAGTACCATTTTAGAAGACTTTTTGAATAAGTTTCCCTAACCTTCTTCTCTATTGCTCTGCTTTGATCAATGCAAACATGAAAATTACAAAAGCTGAAAAAAAATCTACTTTCCTTTCTTGTTACAGGAAGGAGCTGCACATTAACTTCTGTAGTTTTGGCTGTTTTAATACAGCTTTTAAAATTATACGTTTTAATATTGAGGAGTTCAGATATCTGAAGTTACTACTCAGATATTAAGAAACTTCACTTTTTCTTGTAGTTGGATGTGATTGTATTCTTAAGATGAGATTTTAGAACTCTAAATCCATTTGAAATTAATCGGAATTTAGTTCTTAACTCCCTTTGGTCTTGATCCAGTTTCACTTTCTTGCCTTGGCTTAAATGCAAGTAAATTGTGACCTTTTGGAAAGCTTTGAAGGTAACATTCTGTACCCACAGGATACCCTTTGAAAACCGCACAGAATCTAGATCAGAATATCAAGTAAATGATTCTGGAGTTTGATTTTACATTTACCACAGCCCCCCATGCCCCATCTTCCATTTATATTGTTGGATATGGACAGCTAGTCAAAGAGAAGCAGAGTGGCAGTTAGTTGCATACTCTAATGGTACATGGCTTGATTGCTTTTGTAGCTACCTAACATATTCTGAATATTTTCCCTATTTAATAACATCTTTAAGTGTCATTTTTAAGTGTTGGTGCAGTTGTAAAAAGCTAAATATAGACTGTTTGTGTGTGCATTAGAAAAACTGGCTGCAGAAGCGGGGACTTCTTATGGCTGCTACTTTGTGCCAGCATTTTCAGGACTGTATGCACCGTACTGGGAACCCAGTGCAAGGGGGTAAGGTTCTGAATAAACTACATTTGCAGAAAGATTAAATTATGTCACAAATCCTTACAGGTACCAGATTTTTTTTTTCTTCCTTTGGTGTGTCTGGATACAACATTCTCTGACTTATCTTCAAGCAACCATTGTTTCTGTTTTGTATTTAATCTGTTCAAAACAGCAACTGCTACTGGGAGAAGCAGGATGAGCTGACTCAGCTACTCATCCTAATCACCACCACCACCCAAAAAAAAAAAAAAAGGGAGGGGGAGGGGCACAGAAAACATTTGGACCAGGAAACTTTGGGACACTGAAAGGTTTGTCATGATAACAGCTTATTACAAAAATGAGGGAATTCAGATTAAAAAGAAACCAGCTTTTTAATGTTAAGAAGCAGTCCTTATACAATGGAACTGAATGAGACTTGAATTAGAAGACCTAGGTCTAGGATTTTCTAGTAAAGATGTATGTTCTAACTCTGGTTGTTTTTTTGTTTTTGTTTTTGTTTGTTTTTGTTTTTTCCTCTATTCAACAGTATTATCTGTGGCCTTACTCAGTTTACAAATAAAAAACACATCGCCTTTGCTGCACTAGAAGCTGTCTGCTTTCAAACACGAGAGGTAAAAGCAAATTAATTCATAAATTAATTGTAAATTAGTATGAGAACAGTGACTGTAACTCTTCGGGAAGAGAGAGGATTAAAAAGATTCAATGAAGATGATCAGATGCTTCATATCACACTTCCATGCTATTATTTTCTTTACATGATGCTAGTGTTGAAGGTTTGTTCCTGTGAACTTAGCTAGAATGATCTGGCTGGGTGGTACATTATTTTGGAGTGGCAATTATACTTTTTATCCGCGCTTAAAATAAGGTGAACATATTTATGACTGTTATGAGAGGCAGAACATGCAAACAGTAAAATGACAAGGCCAGTGCCATAACAGAAATGCTGTATTGGTTCTACAACAGAAGAGACTACATTTTATATCATCTGCTGTGACAGATATGGCTGATGTTGCTTTCCGTAAGAACAAAAATTATTTAAATCAAGAGAGCACCAAACATATCCAGGGAAATCTGCATTCACTTTTTGCCCACATCTCTTTTTGCATTTGTCAGCATTCTGCAAAAGCAAACCTACATTCTCACACAATAAATTAATCCTTCAACCAAATCAAAGGGCTTGATATCAGTATGTTTTGAGCATTAAAATCTTTATATCACCATCTGCTAGCATTTTATGCTTCTTGTGTTCTGTACAAACACAGGACAAAATGAAAGTCATAGCCCCCAAAGGGTAACAGTGAAACCTTAATATGTTTGCATGTTTTAAATTTATGTTATTTAAACCTCTGTGTTTTAAAATAATACCCACCTGAAACTGTGTGAGATGAGGAAAGTAGCTTGTTGTTTCTGTAGCAACAATGAGTAAAGCAAGAAGTACTCCTGTGGAAAAAAGACAGCTAGAAACTTCACCAAGGCATCTGCTTTTGAAGCTGTGTTAACAGCCTCTGAGTCCTCTGAAAGTCATGGAAGGAGCTTGGAAATAGCAAGCTCTTAATTCTGATACTAGAAGTCAGGGTAAAGTTACAGCGAACTGAAGTGATAGCCTGGTTTGTTTTCTTGCTCCTCTCTTTCCTTGTCTCTCCTCCCATCCATTCCATCTCACGTGACAGCTCAATGATCTTTCCAGCAAAAAATTATCCCTGTTTTGCTGGGCTATTTTTCTGTTGGATTAATTATCTCAGCTGACTTGCAGAGGATTGTAGCAAATGTAACAAGAGATGGCATATGTCTGGGTGTAGCAGGGTGAGGAATAAAGCTTTCAAACCTGAAGGTGAAACTAACTGAATTTATCTAACTCTTCCTTATTTCCTTATTTTTTAGTCAATGTACTTATATCACAGTGGTAGGCGTGCCTCATTAGGTCTCTGGACATGCTTAAATTAGTAGATTAAGTCCTACAGATGTGCAGAAAACACACATTTTTCCAAGATACATTGTTATTTTTGTCTTCTCAAAAGCAAAGTCATTTTGGTTTAATTCTATTTGAAATGTAAGTCTTTTGTATCCTTCAGGAAAAGACTCAAAATTCCTATTCATTGTTTTTTTGTTTATTTGTTTGTTTGTGCCATCCAGTTCTTCTAAGCTTCTGTTCATTTTTTCTCCCAAAAGTTCCTTCCTTGTGCAGACAGATGACCCGTTACATTATTTTTTTTTCTCTCAGAAAGTATTATGGAAAAAGAAGTCATTTTTCAGTTGCTGCACACCTTGCTCTTAATCTAACTACGCTACAATAGAGATAGCAGCAGCATGATCATAATTTGTTTTGTTTCTTCATCACCTCCTCGATTCTATCTTTCTTTTTGCTTTTTAGTCAAAGTCAAAAACTTTTAATCTAAGTGCATACTATGCACTTATATCTTGCACTTAGACTTCTAGTCTGAGTGCATAGTATGATTCAACATGCTCTTGCAGAGTAATAAACAAAATCAGAGCTTCAGCAGTATATGTAAAGCTAAGATTAAGAGGCACTGATGAAGTTCTGAATAGTTAAAAAAAAAAAAACAGGTGAAATTCGGTATAGATGAGTATAAAATGATACATGTGAAGAAAACAAGGTGTAGGGAGCAGTACTAGCTTAGTACTGTCAGTAAACTTTGGTGCTCCGCTATATATCCTGTATTCTTGGTTATTTATAATGTATTGAACAGTGCAGACCCATGTACAGATTCTGCCACAATGAAAGGTGGCCTTTTACCTTCTAATTTTTAACTATTATTTATCGTGTGGCAATGCTTTTCGTTCCTTGTTGACTTACTTTCTGGGAATAAATAAAATCTACTGTATAACCCATCTCTGTATAGTTTTCTGTACTTTACCAACCTACCCGTTTGTTCGTTTATAGAAACATGTTGAATTCCAAGTAAGGATTGTATAACTGGGTACTTTGTGAGCTGCAGAATAGCATAGAATGCACTGTAGTTTCTTGTTTGTGTATTTTGCTATGTTATTTAGAGCGGAGAAAAGCACACTTACAATATGACAGAAAAATCATTCTGCAGTAGTTAATGCCTATCATCAAGTATTATATAATGACATTAAAAGATGTAAATGATACATTTAATTGACTGTTTTTACAAAACCTTAAAAAAACAATATTCTCCATGTAATAGATGATTGTAGGATGATGCTGTGTACTTCCTCGTTAGCTTTAATGAAGTTCGTAGTGGTCATCAGTTGCTTTTTTTCCCCAAAGTTCTTCTCAGACCATATATGCAATGGGTAGGCTGGGTATAGAGAAACATTTCCTACACTAGGATTTCTGTGATAAATTGAATGCATTTGCTATATATTAAGCAAAACTGTGTTGTCACTACCTCCTTTTTGGCCTCTCGATGTACAGGGAAGGAGACCTACCTACTTAACACTCTTCAGCAGACACTGACTTATCAATATTTTGCATTTGGAGATTTTTCTGCAATTAAATTGTAACATATATGGCTCTTCAGATTTTAGATGCGATGAACAAGGACTGTGGGATACCACTAAGTCAGTTGCAAGTAGACGGAGGAATGACCAATAACAAAGTTCTCATGCAACTCCAATCAGACATTCTCTGTATTCCAGTAGGTAAGACAAAACTATGACTCCTGTTTTCTTTTTAAAGCTGAAAACGCTGTTCATGTGTAATGGCTAACGAGGGCTGTTTGGATGGCTTTTGTTGTTGTTTTTGCTGGGCTTTTCTTAGTGCTGAGAATGTTGCTTTTGGGGGGGGGAGATGGGAAGGGTGTATTTTGGTTTTGTTTTGTTTCCAGAAAAAAAAGTATTTAGGTCTAGCATCAAGTTTTGAGGTTCATTTTCCTAGAGCATCTCTGACTCATTTCTCATGTTGAAATATTGTAGCACTGTGATGATATTAAAGTTGTCTGATCAATATCTAACTGTCCAACAGTTCTAAAATCAGTGAAATTTACATTGCCCTGCAACATGTCAGCCCTGAGAATCTTGCTCAGAGATAAAATCAGAACTTTGCACCTCCACTGCTCTTCTACATAAACTTGTGAGCCACTTCAGCGATAGCAAGCCAGTGGAAAGTTTTTAACTCCAGAGTTACTATAGTTTGCCTTTAATAAGACATAATGCACAAGGCTTATACTGTCAGTGCTTCATAGCTAGCACTTGAAAGGATGTGATCAATAAAACCTGCTTTTAAGGGATTCTCCTCTTGAAGGAGAAAAGCAGGCATTTGTAGAGTTAATGGCACAGATTTACATCTTGGGGGTGGTTTGGTCTTTTATAGCACCTGTGGAAGGCAAACCAGCTTGTAAGTACAGCTGTGTAACCTCTTTTAAGATGCCTTTTCTAAATATAGATGCTTTTAATAACAAAGTGACTGGAGCAGGAGAACAACATGGGTTACTAAAACAGTAATTGCTGCTTTGGGGAGGGAGAGGACAACAAAATGTCGTATTATTAACAGAAGTACTCTGAGGAAACTGGTGGTGGTCAGTAACCTTGCACATGGTATGAAAATGAGCAATTACGTGATTCATAGAACCATGGAATGGCTTGGGTTGGAAGGGACCTTGAAGATCATCTAGTTCCAATCCCCCTGCCATGGACAGGGGTGCCACCCACTATTCAATACTGAGGGAAGCAGTTATCTGAGGTATTTCGAAGACTTGGAAGACTCATAGTTGAAGTTAACTTCATAATCATGTGAATGGCAATAAAATGAGGTTTGTAGTTGGTAAACTTAAGGGAAGCTCATATAACGGTCATAGGAAAATATGTGTCATTCTAGATACATATGTAAGTCTGGAGTTCTGATATCATCAAGTTGACTTTCAGTAAAAAGCATCGTGGCCTTCTCTCTGATTTACTTCAGTAAAGCCATCAATGCCTGAAACAACTGCTCTAGGAGCTGCTATGGCAGCAGGAGCTGCAGAAGGAGTTGGAATTTGGAGTCTGAATCCTGGAGATTTGACAGCAGTGACATGTGAACGATTTGAACCACAGATCAACCCAGAGGGTAAAGCCCATTAATGTTCTCCAGGAACCTGTGAACTCTTTTATTTTATGTTCAAAAGATCAGTTTTATTCTTTGTTGCAGTCTGACATACCAGTATAAAAACAGCTGTATGTAAATATCCTCAAAAATGTTAAAAATCAGCTTAGTAGTGTTAGGTTTAGGAAAAAGTGCATTCCACTTGCAGTTTTGTTCATGTATTGACTAGTAGGACTGGAAAAAGGTTAAAACAACATAGCTCCATCAGGGAATGTGTCAACTGTTTACTTAATGTGATGGGGTTTTTTATGTTGTTCTGGTGGTTTGGTTTGGTTTACTTTTTTAAAGAAGCTTGTCACCTGGCATTGCAGTTAATAGCTTTTTTTTGGCTTACAGGAAGTAAAATCAAAGAAATATTGAAAGATTTTTACTGAGAAAGATGTCTCCTAAAGTTCCTGTGCATTTTTGAGTTTTCACAGATGTAGAAAGGACAGACAGAGTATTTTTGGTAGACTCCTAATTTGGCTTTAAAAAGCCTACACTGATCATTCTTTTAGTTAACTTTTTCATCATTCTTAAATGCTTCTAGAAACAAAAAGCATATACTTGACATAATTAATCCAAGTGCATGACATTTTTGCCTTTTCAATTATTTCTTCTTGTTTTTGTAAAGAACTTTGTCTTACCATTTTGATTATAATTACTGCTATGATCCCGTCTTCAAGACAGTATTTTCAACACTGAAGGGCTTATGCATGAATAACAATTGTTTCATTTTGTCCTACTTGTATATCTTCTAATTGGAGAACATGCAGAAAATTGTTTTTAAAGTTTATTTCTTGTCACTGTGCATAATTGTGTTATTTTAGTTGTTTGGAGGGTTTATCTTTTAATTAATTCAAAACATTTATTTAATACTGTAGTTGTATTCATAGGCACTGACAGACATTTCTGTTTGCTGATTTCTCTATTTCAGAAAGTGAATATCGCTATGCCAGATGGAAGAAAGCCGTGATGAAATCTATGGGCTGGGAGACATCTGAAGCTCCTTCAAACGGTAAACCAGACATTAACACAGGTCAAATATTAATTAGCTAACTAGCCTAGGTAATTAATCTTGAGTTTGGTGAGCTTTTCTGTTCATTCTATCTGTTGACTATTCTGATGATTTGAAAATGATTACTTAAAAACACTGTGGAAACAAAGCAGGATATAGATAGGTCTTCCTCTTGAAAGGAGGACACAAGCAATATCTTGTAGGTCTCTAAAAACATAAGACATTAAATCCAGACTAACTGTAGGTTCCACAGAATGGTGATGGTTTACAAAGAAAAAAAAAAATCTTTCCTGTTAAAGAGATACAGCTTAATTCGAAGATGGTGCAAGAATTTTATAAACTTTCTTATACTCATGTTGAAAAAGAGGAGAGTTTCATCCAGTGATTTTTCTTGCTGTATCTTGGCTTTATTATTTGCTGTATAGGAAGGAGGGATTGCTAACTACATCAAAACCTGCTTGACTCGCAAGGACTAAGAGCTAGAAGTTATAAAGGAAAGCACTGCATACACCTATCGTTCACACAGTATATACATACACTTTGAGGGACTAAAAAAGATGTTTCTTTTGAAGTAGGGGACTTTTCCATTTATCAGGTTTGAATAGTCTGCAGTCTTATATGATCTATAATTTGAGTTTATATTTTAGCACTGTTTCAGGATAAGTTTTTAGGCCTGAATCAGCCTACAGCACACAACTTCCATTTCATTTCACTTTTCTTGGAAAAATTACTGAAAAGATTAAGAATCTTCAGAATGTAACCCTATCCCCAGAACCCACAGCTGCAGCCCTCAAGCTGCATAAAGTTTCTTACTTTATTGATGAAAGCTAAAACTAATTTTTTTCTCTTATCATCCTGTATGTAGATGTAAGTATTTTATTTAACAGTGTAGTTATACAAACAATTCTCTCAAGGATGCTTGGAAGGGAAATTGGTAATTTATCATGAATAACAAGATTCACTTCAGTATTATGCATCATGATTTAATTGCCTTATATCTAAATTCTGTTATGTGTCCCCAAATCCCAAGTGCTTGATGTGTGTATTATTTATTATTCTTTCCTTTTGAAGCTCAGAATATCTGCCTTGCAGAAAAGAAAACTAGATCTTGTTCTCCAGCTAATGTGAAAAGGGTTATGTTTATGAAAACTTGACCTCACTGATTATCCACTTTAATACCAGGGGAAGAATGCTAATTTTCTTAGTTCTAGCTTTGAAACTGTCCTATGCCTGCTAGGAGCATTTAAGATTGGAGAATACTAGAAATGGTCTCCACCTAGATAGTTCTAACAGTGGAATTTGGTTTTGAACTCTTATTGAGAGCTTGTTTTGAATTATTTTGGGGGGGTTGCATGAACTTTTTTATTTTTTTCTGCAAATTGTTTTAGTTTTTCTTGCAATTGTTACTTTTTGCTGTTCATATGATTTTTAACACATATATTGCAATTTATATATATATTTCTCTTTTGATTTGCTTGACTGGAAACATCTTCCCCTCGATGACATCAGGTGACACTAGTATCTTCTGTAGTCTGCCCTTGGGTTTTTTTATTATGAGTAGCATGGTAATGTTAATCGGAGCAAAGTACGTCTCAGGTTAGTTATTATTTGAACTAGATCACTTTAAAAGTTGTCTACACTAGTTTAAGTGTTGTGGGTTTTTTTATATTCCACTGTTTATTTTGAGCAAAAATGACTGATGCTTTTTGTTGTTCATGCACACAAGTGTTTAAGGGTGTTTAGTCACATAGAACCTAAGGGAACAAAGAATGCCTTCTTGAATTCATTTTTATGTGCTGTGAAATTCATAATTGTTAGATGCATGTGAAACCTTGGACTATCCTCTCCCTTTGTCTAGCTATGCCGACTGTACACAGTTTATAAACAGAATATAGTTTGGATAGTTTGGAGCAGCCTAGCAGAGTTTTGCATTGCCTGCATTACATTGGGCATTGCAATTAGAATACGGTTCCATCCTTCATCTTTTATTTCTTCTCATAACATTTTAAATTATTTAGAGGATCTGGTCTAAATAAAGGGAAGACTTCTCTTCTGTCCCTGAAAGGCTTTGTGTATCTCCCCCATCTTTTTTTTCTGGCACCCTTGAAGCTATTGTATGGTTAGGAATCTTCATCTGCTTAATCTACAGAATGTTCTTTTAGTACTTTTCTCTTAATGGATAAGTTGAATTCATTTTTTGTAAAGAGAAGAGACACCAATAAACCTACCTACAAAAACTGGGGAAAAAGGGACTGTGTGCATATGCAATGAAGGTGCATCTTCAACCTATTAATATATGTTTTATTTTAAAAGAAAGTTCTTAATATGGATGGATGATGGTGTTAGTTACTTATGCTAGCAGTAAGGCATTGTAGTAAGATTACTTGTATGGTAAGAAGTTTTGTATTGATGTCATTTGTTCTTTGCCACTGTGTTTCAAAATTTCTTCCCAAGTAAAATATTTTACAGCATAGCCATGGTTGCTTCTTAGTAAGGTTTTCTGGAGTTACTGTTTAGTTTTCTTTTTTTTTTTTTTTTCTGAGGGGTGGGGTATTAATTAGATAGCTGAGAACTTTAGTATGCTCCTCTGATAATGCTTGTCTCTACTCATACAGCCTGAATTAACCGTTCAATAGTAATTTTCCTTGCATGGAAGAGACTGTCTGAGCTTATAGGAGAACTAAAATCAAACTAAACAAATGCTGATTAAAAATCACACTGAACAAATGGTTTGACATTGATGTACTAACTCTGAAATACATCTGTGAATGAGAACAATCTTGGTTATGAAATATAACATAAAACCAACTGTGAATAAGTGGGTAAATTTTTAACAAGCTGAACTAAACAACTTGAATATTAATTCCAGATCAGGTTCTCGAGCACATGGGGGATGCCTAAAATAATAGGAAGATCAATATCAAGAGGGCAGATAAGTTACCTAAGTTCCAGGCTTAATGCTTTGTGAAAACAACTAATCAGTAACCTGCATATGTATCTAAACTTACACAATGGGAATTCATAAAAACAGATCTTTTTCTCCCTTCCCTAAGCTTGCCAGTGTCTTTCTGCCCCACAAGTGGAAATCATCTTGGCTCCTCACTCTTGCCTTCAGAGCCCTTTTTTGCCCTTGTTTTCAACCAGTAACAATTGAGGATTTTTGTTATATTCTTTACATGGTAAGCTTGGGGACAGGAGAAGTTGCAAGAAATTTCTAACTTTCCTGGTTTTTTTTGTTGTTGTTTTTTTTAATTATGGTGTCTAAGCAAGAGTGAAATTAGTGATGATATGTACTGTTTGTAGTTTTGCTCATCTGTGTTAGGGTAGAACATGTTAGGACATATTGAATCTGTGTTGCTGATTGGAGCGGGGCTGCATCACCACCACCACCCACCCCCTTAAACATTTTCTCTGGTAAATGCCCTTTTGCTTTTAAAAGCCAGAGCTAGCTGACCAGGCTTTCCTTCTAACTTTGGTACTGTAACTCCATTAATTAATTTGTTCCATTTTATCTCTTAACAAAACAATGGAACTCCAATGCAGTCATCAGTATAGTAAGTTTGAGGATTGAATCTACAGAGGATTGAATTCATCCTTCATGTGCTGAAACAGCAGTAAGTCTTGCATGGCAGCAGCGCTGTTGTCGAACGTGTCTGTGTAGGTCTGGGCCATGCTTTTACAGCTGCTGAAATGTGAAGCAAAAATCTGCTGTGGCAGAACAGAGAACACTAACGTAGCAAAAACCCATTTAGGGATCTGCTAAACTAACTGCCTTTTCGTGCAGAACCTGATGACAGAATATGAAGAACAATACTGTAGTTCATAATTTCATCAAAATCAGGTCATTTACTTGCTCTTTCTTTTATGATCTTCTTTCTTCTCCCCCAGTGGAGAAAGAGTTAATATTTTGTTTTATTTCACTGTTAAAGCAAATTGTATGTAGCAACTGGGGTCCTTATGTTATGATTCCACTAAGTCTTTCACACTACTTTTGTATCTGGATACCTGAGAGATTTCAACATATTCTGTAGCTGTACTTTTTTGGGGGAGGTGAGGGTTAAATTAAAGTGACATTATATTTTATTAGACTTAAATTTAAAGAAACGCCTTTGCATGCTTAAGTTGGCACCTCTCTAATGAGGTATAAAACCAGAGGTCTGGCTATAAATGGGATATTATGCTAGATCTGAGACACAAAGTTCTTTGACCTTATTCTCACAAAGTAAGGTATCGGTGCTGATAGTAATATCATATGCCTCCTGCTTAAGTACCCTTTTGTTGTTGTTGTTTTTAAAAATCTGTTTTTCTTTTAAATTCCTTGTGCTGTGACAGTTACTGCTGAATTGCATACTAATTTACATATAGGAATCACAATGCAGTTCACAAATCAGTTGCAATATTTCCAAAATTTCTGAAAACTGAGCTCATATTCGTGAAAAAAAATAGCTCAGTGTACCTTACTTCAGTTCTTCTCCTTGTTAAAAGTTTACCCATCTTATTTAGTGTGGTTTCTCCTCTTCTGCTGTATACACATCCCACACACTTAAGTGCTAGCTTTTATTTGCATTTGTGTCACAAGATTCATCTAATTTATAATTGCATTAACTGAAAACACAAGATGGTTATACTGAATTCTTCCTATCACTTAGCTTTGTTATATTGTGTTAAAATTGTTTAAAGTAAATTCTATGTTACTAATGCACATTCTTTCTCATTTTAAGGTAACGATAAATGAGACTACATAATGGACTCTCTGGACACAGCTGACTTTTGTTTGTTTGTTTCATTTTGTTTTATTGTTTGAAAAGATTCCACCATCAGTGTGATGATACTACCTGTGTGACTAAATTCATTCATGAATACATCTGTTGTCAGTCCCTGAGCTACCTCCCTGTGGTACATTGAAATTTAAGTATTCAGCCCTTCACTACTCTCCTCTCTTCCCCATCAACTCCAACTGCACTGGAGGCCTTTGTGTGGACTATATCCCATCATCCTTTAAAATTTCACAAGCCATGGCTTTGTTTGAGAAAGTTGGCATAAAAAACCCTGCAACTTCTGAGATGACTTCAGATGTTTAGTTAAACTTTTCAGGGGTTGGTACTTTACACAACACACTGCAAAAAGTTAATGATGAACTATGGGACTTTGTAAACATCTTACAATTTTTCCAGCTGCTGTGAATTACCTATCATACATATGTGGTTGCCAAAGATGTTTTATTTTAGTCACCTCTGGTCTGAAACACCTTCAATGGTACTAACCTTTTAATCTCTAGCTCAAAATATATTATCGGTAGGAAACATTGCCACTGGTTTGGCAATGAAAAAGTTGCTGATATGGTAAACAGAGCACTATTGAAACGATCAATTAAAGACTTAAGTTTGGTTTGGCTTCTGGCATATGTAGTCAGTTTGCCAATTTTAAGTATTTAAGACACTAAGTCCTGTAACTGTACATTAAAGAGGTAGGAGTAAATGGCCGTTTTGGTTTAGGCCGTGCTTCATGTTCTTGCCCTTTTGTGTTTTGAAAGACAAATTTGATACAGCATGCTATTCACAGGACAGCTTCTTTGTCCTCAGTAACTGAAAACTTTTAAAATTACTCTGTACGGTGTACTTTTTCTTGACCAATACTGCATATATTCTGTCGTCCTGCTTAAGGGTATTTTTAGTGATTGTTTGTTAAAATTTGAAAGTTGAAGCTAACAGTTTTCCTTAAAGAGGGTCCACTCCAAATTAAATATCAGTGCTTTAGTTCTTGCTGTCATTTAGTATACCTCAGGGACCAAAATCTCCCTTTCAGTTTCCATGTCCATAGTTTTAACAGCAAGTTGTCACAAAATATGCTGAGACAACCCAAAACCCTGGCTTGGAATTGTAAGCACTTGGCACCTGAAACTGGCCATTGGAGTTCACAGGCAACAGGAGTGAAAACGGAGTTGCGTCCACTTTGAAACTTTAGATCTTCCACAGGTAAAGGAGTGAGGCAATAATCTTACCTTCAGCTTTCGTGTTTGTACCAACAGCATGACAAATGCCAGCCTTATTGGGTAGGTCAGAGAAAACGTATTCTTGTATCATGTCACTGGATCAGTATAGAATGATAGCAAGGTTAAATGTGGGAACAACATGAAGAAACTCAAAACAAATTACAAAGAGGTGTTTAAATGCACTAGGAGTTAAAGGGAGTGGTTTTTGTGTGTTCTTAAAAAAAAATGTTGTCTTTGAAAAATATTCTTTAAAAGTTTTTCTTTGTTTAACTAGAGGCTTAGATTTTAAAAAAATGTTAAATATGTGTTTGTCTGAAGCAGTGGTTTGCACAGAAGTTCAGGTCTGTATGATATATTTAATATCAAATGCATATTAATTGCCTTTTTATTATCAAGTGCAATGACCTTTGAAAATGTGACTTTTAATTAAGTTAGAGAAGGAACATTTTTCCTCCTGTGGTTGCATGTGTACATTTAACAGAAGGGATTTTTGTGCATAAGTGAAAATACAACACCAACATTCAAATCCCTCATCTTGTATAAGAACTCAAATGTGAGGTGTAATAATTAAAATTTCTGAGTTTTCCAGTTTGTATTGGAGAGGTGAAGAAAGAGTGAAAAATGAACATGAACCCATAGGAAAATCTTTATACTCCCTACCTTTACTCTGAGCTGTCACTGATTCCATCTTACACCAAGGAACAGCAGCCTTCGGAGCACACGGGGCAAGGGCAGCATACACCTCAAGCACTGGACTTCTGAGTTTGACTTCTTGCCAAAAACACTGAAGTACTGAACCTGGGAATGGTTACTGTTAAGTGTTGCCTTTGCCAGTGATGTATGTGGCCGGGGGAAAGGTAGCACATAATAAGTAGGAGGAAGACTTTTTGCTGCTTTTCTGATATATCTTTTACTGGGAAACACAATTCCTATTACTTTTTCACTGAGTAAATATCATAATTTTATTTTCAATTGCTGTTGCAAATATTTTTTAAGAATTTCACACCACTTTCTACCAACAGTTGAAATATATTGTAAATTGGGGTTGGGGGGGCAAACTGTTGAAAGTTAGCTTTTTGTGAAGCTGTGATTTATTTTTTCTATAAATTACCAGATTTATAAATTCTTACTTGAGACATGCATTAACTTGGTATTAAAATGCCATAAATAAATTGATCTAAACTGTCGGTTTATTCTTCCACGTTATCTTTCAGACACATTTTCATTAACGTTTATTACACGAGACATTAGTATATACTGAGGTATATTAAACAATGGAGCCCCATCTTTAAGTATCACAGACACATGCTCTAAGTTGCTCAGAGGTATGGATCAAATACATCCAGCAGTGCATTCTGGTGTTCAGTGATCTATTCAGTTTTGAGGTTCTATTAGAAATGCCTCCCATTTTCATGAATGCAGAGGAACTTGTGGAAAAGCAGGAAGCTGTAAGTAAATTTCACCAAGTAAAATGGTTAAAGGGAGTACAGTCCTAACGCAGGTGTGAGATGAAGGTTTCAAACAACAGTGGTGGTGCCACTGGGCCAGCTGGTGTTTAGTCTTACACCATTCTTTGGTAATTGACACAGATTAAAAGGTCATTATAAGTTGGGGCAGGGACTGTACATGAAATAGCGCACCCAGCAGTGTTTTCATTCTAGAAACACGTGGTATTTCTCTTCGTTTGAGAAAGAAGCATGGGGGTACGCATACATGTGCAGGGTGCATTTATGGAGTGTGCCTGCCAGACTCGTTTTTGTTGTCACTATGTAGCTCCAAATTATACTCTACACATCTGCTGCAGCATAATTCCACCAAGGACACGGCCTTCATCAACAGTCGTTACAAAGTCTTTCATTCCAGGTGTCAAAATCAGTTGTGTGAGTCATATATTTAAATGATTTCTGATTGTTTCTATCAGCACAGAAGCTTTGGGTAACATGTTATTACTTAGTATTGGACAATATCTGCTTGTAAGGTTCCAGACTTCCTTTCACATGGCAAAATTAGGGCCTTGCCCTTAGCTGCACTCCACAAGAGCATACTGAAATTTCATGAATATTAAGAGACGAGAACATTTGTGGTGTACTTAGTACCAATACTTTACAGGTAGATTTTTTTTTCAACAAAAGCTTATGCAATGTTTAGTCTATTATTAGAACTATATAAAATATAGTATATTCTTAACATCCACATCAGCATCCAAGCCATAATCTTGCCATCTAAAGAAGCCTGAGTTTATAGCTATTGGAATACCTTCCCATTAAGAGGTGTGACAGAAACCCAGTATGATTTTTTGGTGGTTGTTGTTCTTTGTTGCCATTACTTCTATTTCTGGAAGTAATACACATCAGTAATACCTGGAGATAAGGGCAGGAATATGGAGAGTCACCCTTCAAAGCTCAGAAATGACACGGGAATGCTGCTGGGATGGTTTTTCCTTGACAGAAGTAACAGGCTGTCAGAACATCATGAGGTCCAACAAGGGGAGGCCAAGTCCTGCACCTTGGAAGAAATAATGCCAGGCAACAGCACCAGCTGGGGGCCATCCACCTGAGATGCAGATTTGCAGAAAGGGCCCTGCTGGACACTGTGGGCAGGTGGGCATTGGACACCAGGTTGGACATGGAATTTCAACAAAGAAGGCCGACAGCACACGGGGATGCATCAGGCAGAGTGTCACTGGAGGTGGAGGGAGACAGATCAGGAGAGCTGAGTCGAGCCCTGGGATCCTGGTGTGAGAGACACGTGGAGACACTGGAGTAAGTCCTGCGAAAAGCCACAAAGATGACTGAGGGATTGGAGCATCTGTCTGTCATACAGGGAGAAGCTGAGAGATCTGGGGCCGGTCAGCTTGGAGAGAGCTCAGATATAAATTCTTGATGCAAGGAGTAAAGGCAATGGAGCCAGACCCTTCTTGATGGCACCCAGTGACATGATCAGTGTCAGTGACAACAAACCAAAATGCAGGAAATTCCACTGAAGCATAAGAAAACACTTTCTGACTGCTGGTGGTCACACGCTGGAGCAGGCTGCCCAGAGAGGTGGTGGAGTCTTCATCCTTGGAGACCTTCAAAACCTGACTGACACAGCCCTGAGCAACCTGTTGCTGCTGACCCTGCCCTGAGCAAGGCGTTGGACTGGACAACCTCCAGAGCTGCCTTCCAGCCTCAGCTGCTCCATGGGTCTGTGCTTAAGTCAGTTGCAGTTTGTCCATGGTGCATGCTGAGGGCATTAAAAGTCAGGGAAAAGGAAATGCTAGTTTATTTAGACAAAAGTGGATTGCTTTGTATGAATCGGTATTCACCCTGAGCTGTATTTCAACATTGCTCAAACAGCACTATTACTTTTTATCTTATGTACATCTCTGTTTTGGAGGAGTCTGCCCTATTGTGTGGGCTTATTTTCTTGCATGTTTTAATTTTGAGAGCTAAGCTTTTAAGCAGTTGCTGGTGTGAATTTAAGCAGAATTACTGTGGGTTTTTTTTGATTCCTGATTATTGTAGCCTTATACCTAGTTTTGCATAGGCGATTGTACCACCAGGTGCTTCAAAGCAGTCCAAAGGGCAAGCATGGCATAACCTGCTTCCAAAGACACCACACCTCATTGTAGTTGAAAAAAAAAAATGGGTTCCTTATATTTTTGTAATGGAAGATGGAAAGACATCAGTTCAGATGTCATTTCTTTTTGTATGTGGATTTTGTTTGTTTGTTTGTTTTTAGTTTAAATCTGCTGAGCTGGGGTTTCCTTTTCTGACTATCTTTGAAATCCCAAACACTTTGGTTAGGAGGATTTTCTGCATCATTACTTTTCAGTTCTGTGGGGATGGAGTGCTCTGAGAACTGTAGAGCCAGCAACATGGTGAGTCTGATAGCCTCATAATGCTTCTTGGTTGTTGGGCAGCCAGAAAAGAGCTTTCAAGGAGAACAGCTTTGGTGATCAGTTGTTGCTGTCTAGTGCTTTTCCCTCCCAACACTAAAGGAGTTGTCTTCTATTTGTTTTGGAAATAGGATGGGTTAGTCAGAGTGCTTGACAGCACCCACATTTCCTCCACTTCATAAACAGCTTCAGGATCCTTGAGGATTTCACTTTAGCTACTCTGTGCTTTTGCTGTTTTCCGACTACATCGCTCCTATCCATCTTTCTCGCATGTTTTCTCACAGCTGAACAGATTACTGAAAATTTGACAACAGGATTCAACTTACAGTTGAGAGGATGCTTACACAAATATTAATTGCCTTTGTTTCAATAAAAAAGGGGAAAAGACAGAAATAGTGACCTGCCTGGAATAAGCAAGAACACTTCCTTCATTATGAAAGGAAATACAAGATGGTAACTCTAATATACTGTAAATAACAATCATGTCTGTCAAGCTTCAGGACACATATTATCAAGCCTTTATAAGACACTCCCTGCAGGAAATGGGCTTATATTCTTACGCCTGTGTTCAAGGAGGTGCAGACCGCTTCACATGCCGTTATTCTGGGACTCTCTGGTAGATAAGCCTTAAAGTAAGCACTCAGAGATTTTGTTTGGATTTCAGCTCATTGAACAACTCATTGAGCAACTTCAGACTCAGAGTTTTCAGGAGCTATCATACCCAGCAACGGATTTCAGATCATGCTATCATTTTGTATTGTTGCCTTGCTTTTTGTTTGGCTGCTGATAATAACCAACAAACAAAAGTACACAGGGTGAGATTTGTCAAACTACTAAGTGTTTGGTAATGTTAATTAAAGGAAATCTTTATATTAAATAAATTCATTAGATTAAACATATTACAATAGTGCTGAAAGATCTCATTTGCTAATCTTGAAATAGATTATCTGTTTTTATTCATGAGTATGTGAAACACTGAGTCCCAACTGATAAGCAAATGAGGGATGTTGTATATTGGAATAGGCAGGTATGGTTTTATTATTCAGTGTGTGTGACAAGCTCTTACGAAAGGTAGAGGAAACCTACCAGAATTTCTGCAGTTCAGAACCCGGTGTAACACAACAATGGATTGATATAACAAGCAATAGCATAGTTGAAGGTCCTAACAGTATGGTGGTGTTGTTTTACAGAATATCCTTGAATATCTGAAACTGTTGGAAGATTCTGTAATAGCTTCGTTAAAAAATAAAATCACTTATTCCCACTTGCCTTTCAAAGTAGCACCCGCTGAAGCTATCAGCAGTATTTGGCACAGTATCCTCAAAATGAAAATGTTGAAATCATAATTTAAATATTTATGCAAAGACATGAGTCACAGCTGTATTACCTTATGCTAGAAAGGAAGGTAACATCGGCTTAAGAGCAGCTTATTTATGAGCTGCATATCATACTGTCAAACTAGTTTGCAACAAATATGTATTACTAAAAACATATGAGGAAAGACAGTGTGCTCTTTAATAATAAAGTAAAAAAAAAATGTGGAAATACTTTTTTTTTTTTTTTTAAGAAATTACCCTAAGACTACTAAAGTTATGCATTTTTCACCCAAAAGTCATGAAGATCTGGTACTATGGTTACACATCGGTCTAATAGTCCAAATGCACAACATATCTGTTAAACTCTAATTAGGAAATTTCTTTTGCTCTATAGAATTTTAATCTTGAATGTTAACTAGATTTTGAAATGAGCTGATGTTCCCTAGTAAAGAAAACATATGCAACTAGGATCCATGTCTTTTTTATAACTTTTATTTTGATGTTAAAGGTTTTGTAGTACATAAAAGCACAGATTCTCATTATCATGTTGTTTGTCCTTAGTTCTTGTCTCTCTGTGCAGCACTTTTCTAAAGACTCGTTAGCAATTGCACAATTACACTGAACTACAACTTCTGCACAGGCATGACTAGCAGGTCAAGGGAGGTGATTCTCCCCCTCTACTCTGCTCTCGTGAGACCCCACCTAGAGTGCTGCATTCAGCTCTGGAGCCACCAGCACAAGAAAGACATGGAGCTATTACCCTAATAGAACAAGTCCAGAGGAGGGCCACAAAGATGGTCAGAGTGCTGGAGAACTTCTACAAATACAGTCCGAGGGAGTTGGGGTTGTTCAGCCTGGGGAAGAGAAGGCTCTGGGGAGACCTTATAGCAGCCTTCCAGTGCCTAAAGGGGGCCTACAGGAAAGCTGGGGAGGGACTCTTTCTAAGGGGGTGTAGGTATAGGACGAGGAGTAATGAATGGCTTTAAACTAAAAGAGGGCAGATTTAGATTTGATATTTGGAAGAAATTCCTCACTCAGAAGGTGGTGCCACTGGCACAGGCTGCCCAGGGAAGCTGTGGATGCCCCATCCCTGAAGGTGTTCAAGGCCAGGCTGGATGGGGCTTTGGGCAACCTGCTATGGCGGGAGGTGTCCCTGCCCATGGCAGGGGGTTGGAACCAAGTGATCTTTAAGGTCCCATCCAACCCAAACCATTCTGTGATTCTATCTACAAGATACTTCTCCCTCTCCCTCCTGTGTCCCCTGGTTTGTCATTTTATTATGGACTTTATGAAATTTTTTAAACACTGACACATCTAAAAAGAACAAAAACTAAGTACTATTAAAAGAAAGAAATAAATGAAAGTCCTTATTTCACTTTTCAGATTTCCCTGCTGCCTGCTGTTCCTGCTGTTTCACCTGTTTCTAGATCCTGCAGATTCTGTTTAATCTCCCTAATGTAACCCACATCTCTGAAACTGTTTGTCCAGCCTTCTCTATTCTCTGGCCCTGGCAAAAATGCAGGCATTTTATATCCATCCAGAAGGCTGCTAACAGACATTGGTTTATTGTTTTGGGTTTGGTCGTCTTCTTTATCTCTTTGAGCCCGGACTCAGTGTCAATGCAGGCACTCCTATTCCAGAACAGGAAGGCGAGCAGTCAGAGCACATGTAACCATGCGCCTAGACGCCGGGCAACATCGTATGTTAAAGATGTTTTCTTCAGAGCATGCACTCCTTATCTGCCTTTATAGAGCTAGTGTTAACTTTTGCATCTTGACAGGCAGCCACAGTCCATAGCTACAGTCTGAAAGACACAATATGCAGAGGAATGATATAAATAAGAGTTGCACTGAAATCCACACATTGAGTACCTGTTGGGATTCAGGATAGCATCTTACAGGGGTTTTTTTTGTTTGTTTGTTTTTGTTTTATGGATCTGGCTTACATCATGACAATAGTTAGAATATTTTTTGTTCTCTGGCCAGGAAAAGAGCATTAAGGAGAAAAAAAAAAAAAAAAAAACACATCTGATACGCTTTATATTTGTGTTTGTATAAATTCAAATATTGCCTCTCAGCTCCAACTTCAGTGCTGCAATCAGGCCCACACTGTAGCCCTTTGCCAGCACAGCTGTGCTACCCACGGGTATAAGGATGCTTTGCTTGGTTGATATCTTAGCACCCACGCACATCAGACATAGTGGCAATGTTGTGCTTTTACTGGCAACACTAGTATTTTAGGTGGGGACTGATCTAAAATCTCTGTATTACCACAGCAAAATTGCTTTACTGTTATCTCATTTCTGCACATTAAGAAATCCTGCATTTGCAGTAATAGCTTTGGCATCTTGGGCTTGGACTAAACCAGACTCTTATCAGAACAGTTTTAATAGCTCAGTGCTCAGGCCAAGTCACAGAGTGCTTCTAATTTAAACACGGTAGAATAAATATAGTCTATTCAAAGTAATGTTTCTTCAGTGAAGACAAACTTTTAAAAAATATGAGAAAGAAGCTAATGTCAAGGGTTAAAAAAAATAGTAATCAAATTATAGTATCACTTTATTTGGATATGTGCATCAATTGGTTCCTTCAGTCCCCTTTGTGCCTTAGATTGACCTTTGCTCCTATCACATATGATTGAAGTTTTCCAAAACACAAAAAATAAATTTGTCACCACTGTCATTTTCCTACCAGAGCAGATGATAAGGAAATGTGGTCCTAATTTTAAAACTAAAGCTGTATGATCAGCTGGGTAACTAGACATTGCTGGCCATGCATGGGACTCTTACTAAGTAAGGCATGTTTTGCACTCAAAAGCCATTTACACAGGTGCAATATTTAATATGTTCATTTTCAACAAACATACATTTGTTCTCCTTCTTTGCCATTTTCATCATTTGCTAGCACTGCCTACATTAGCATTAAGTTAATGCCACGAGTGACTTGAGAGAGAATTGGAAATGATTGGTTAGTTTATAAACAGTGGTAATACAAAAAGCTTCCATATGGTTATGATAAGTTCTGCTTCAAATTTGAAGTTTTTGATTGATTAGGAGTTTAAAGTATAAATTGTATTTTCTGAACAAAGGAGCAGAGAATTGGTTTAGCTTTCTTAATCACAGCCTTAGCTTTCTTAATTCAGCCTTTGCTGAAAAGTACCACCTGTTTATAATTAAAAACAAGGCATGTTGTCTGCATTAATTTCTCAGGAAAGCTCAGTTCATTTGTAATTAGAGGTGCCCAGGTGACGGTATGACAAGCAGAAGCCCTTTGCATAGTCACAAAGCAAGCCGTGCACGGGCAGCAGACAAAGTCCTTCTCTCTTACCCTTATGCACCACGTACACAGGTAGATTCTTAAATCCAGCTGAATCTGGACTGTCTCTTTTGGTATCAGGGTGCCGCTGAGATAATGCCATATCCCTGGGTAGCTACCCGTCTGCTCGATACCAAAAGAGTTCCCAACCCCACTGTCAGTTGTTGGGCAACCAACATCCAGGGACACCAGTCCTCTATCAGCAGCCTGCAGCTGGATCAGCTGTCTGATAGCCAGGCATGCTGGATCCCCTCCAGACACCTTCTTTCCTTTATTTTCCCTCCTCTCTCCTCTCCTCTCCTCTCCTCTCCTCTCCTCTCCTCTCCTCTCCTCTCCTCTCCTCTCCTCTCCTCTCCTCTCCTCTCCTCTCCTCTCCTCTCCTCTCCTCTCCTCTCCTCTCCTCTCCTCTCCTCTCCTCTCCTCTCCTCTCC
The DNA here is from genome assembly GCF_964211835.1 of Anser anser. NCBI lineage: Eukaryota > Metazoa > Chordata > Aves > Anseriformes > Anatidae > Anser > Anser anser. The sequence continues at coordinate 123,560,453 of NC_139720.1, read as the reverse complement.
TCTCCTCTCCCTCTCCGCACCATTCTTAGAATAAGCTTAAGGAATTCACCCAAGGTCACACCACGGGGCTGTGATGCTTTCATTCAAGGCGTCCATCCCAAGCACCAGAACCGGGACAGATACAAGCAGTTTGGTCAAAGAATGAGTGTTTAATCAATGTGGCAGCCAACGACAACTCACACTCAGCCATTCAGGTCACGTCACCTTTGCCCAGGTGACATTTGCCCTCGTTAGGGTTCCTGACAAAAATAAAAACAATTTAAAAACCCAGAGTAATATAGTTGTACGTATTTGTCAAATTTATCAAGTAGTTTGTGTAAAGTAAGTTGACTTAAGGAACTACAAAGGTTTTAATTAAAATTTATTTCAATACATAAAATGAATCAACCAGGCTTTATAATTAAACCTTGGGAAAAAAAAAAAAAAAAAAAAGGATTTTAGTGGAAAATGCCAGGGCTTAAATTGCATTAATTATGTAAGTCTATTCAACACGGCTAACTCTGCTGCTTTTCTGATGGAGTAGGAATGAAAAGAATAAAAATACCATGCTGAAATGTCTTTGCATGAGTGGATATTAGTCACTTCAAACTCCTTCCTGATTAATAAAATGCATTACCATAACTTTCAGAGGGAGGAAAGTGATATGCTCAGTGGGGAAGAACAGCTGGATATCATTAGCAGCTGGGAAGGGGCGGTGGTGCTTTCATTGCTCCACTTTCCAGGAACATATTCCTTTTCCTCCCCAGTCCCTTCTGCATCTGGGTCAGAGCCATAGTTTCGTTTTCTTGTTCTACATGAACAGACTCCAAATTACAGCTTTCTTGCAAAAAGAAACTTTATTTTCAGATTTTTCCCTCTATATTTTGTCAAGCAAGACAGTGGTGGGTAACATTCAGCAACTTTTCCTTCAGAGCACATCCCCTTCCTCTGCATGAGCCACCTGAGCAAAAAACAAGAGCTAGAAATACCCCATGAAGTCCCACAGCTCCCCCACAGGTGGAGCTGTAGCTTGTGCCTCGGAAGGGGTTACATCTGCTGTTGCATTCCCTTCTTTATCCATACCCAAAACCTGGCTCTTCAACCCAGGTTGCAGACCTTGGTGCATTCAGCTCTGGAGCCTCCCTCCTCCCCGCTGACGTGCCGCAAAGCTGCACAAGTTGCAAAACAGTCTGAGTGTCGGGGCAGGCTGGAGAGGTGGTGTCGGCCCAGCACACTGAAATTTCACAGGAGGCTTGCTTTTCAGCAAGCCCTCTCAGATTCTGGCTCAGGCTACAGCTCAGTGACGGCTCCACAGAGGTTCAGTCACCGCGTGCATCCTTCCGCATGGCATGACAGAGGTTCATGCAAGCAGAACGGTTTGGGTTGGAAGGGACCTTAAAGACAGTCTAGTTCAATCTTTTATATCTCTCTCAAGCTCAAGAAGAAGAAGAAAAAATATATTTCTCAAATCAAACAGTATTTGAGTTGTTGGGCTTGGCGGCGTATTTCTCTCCTCTGACTGAACTCTGGAAGACAGCTCTTAGGAGGTCTGTTGGGCCCCCTAGAGCTTTTCTTCTCTTCATTTCCATGTACCTTTCCTTGGTCTCTCTGTAGAGTACTATGAGTACATCAGGATTATTACGCTTGAGGTGAATTACTTTTCTGTTACTTCCATTTGTGAAGGGTTAAAAGAGGAACTTACACAATAGTGCTTCATACAGTAGTAATATATCAAATAGCTGGAGTTTATTTTACTGACTCCCCATTTTTAATGAAATCATATTCTCTGCATTTTAGGATTTAATCTGTAAAGTGATGAATAATTACCTTAATTGTGGTTTTAATTTTTAATTTTTTTTTCTGACATGGAGCGAGGAGGAACAGTGAATAAAGGTTTTTTAATTAGAATGCAAGACATTACAGACTACTCTAAAACCAAAATGTGAGTAGGTGGATAAGTACGTAAAATCCTCGTAATTATTGTCTCCAGACTGCACGGTGGGACATGGATTATTCATATTGCATTGGTGATATACTGCATATTAACTGTGATGACCCATCAGCCTGAGATGAAGTGTTGAGCCCAAGTGTTTGTTTTCTTGCATGCTCATTTTAGTTTTAAAATAACCTTCATTCTGTTTCTGCTGTTCCTGATGGAGCTAATGAGCAGTGCTTATGTAAAGTACCCCAAAGGCAGTTAAAAACACAGTACTTAATTGCTGGTAAGAAGCAATTTTTGATGAGAATATTGCTATTCCAAGCCATGATTAGTCATTTAAAATCAGGCAAGCGCTGTTTATGTAGCTCCTCCAGGATAAATATTATGCAGTGGGCTGTTGACAGGATCTCTAAATATCAGTGGGGTCTGGATCAGGTCTTGTTTGCACATTAATAACATTCTCAAGTATTCAAACTTCTTCAGAGTGAGCAGGAATAAGTGGAGAAGATTTAGGGACCTGGGCACTTGTCCAAATGTTGACTGGATGGCAACTACTTCTAAAGGAATGGTTTCATCTTGCCATTACCAAGCTATGAACTGGGAAAAAGAGAAAAGGTGAATGCTTTCCTCTTGCTTACTTCAGTAGGAGTAGTAGTTTGCCAGTGCCCAAGCATATCTTTATTGTCCAACAATAGTTGAACAACAGACAATTGCGTGCATATAGAAGAAAAAAAAATAAAACAATAACAACAAGAACAACAACAAAAGTTCATTGGGTCTCTCATGGCTCAGGGGAAGCTGGAGAGACAGATATACATCTCTACAGCATTTTCCCAGTCATCCTAGGGACTTCAGTAGGATAAGGAGAGTGAGTTTTTGGAGACACCTGTGCATGTGCACCCTACGAGCATCCCATTTCCTCATTTGCTTTACTCGTGTTTGCGGGGTAGAGCTGAGGATTGCTGTGAGAGGACTATGACAACTCCACGACTGTGAAAGGAAGAAGCAGCAGCCCGTTCCCTGCTCCAGCCACCCTTTATGCCTGGCATAGACCTCTCCCAGCAGTGGTCCATGCATGACTTAGCCTGTTTCTCTTCAGGAGCAATTGTTACAAATTCTGTGCATATTGGGCTACACCTTTTACTAACTTGCACACTGAAAAATTTACCTACTTTTAGTACCCACCCATTTTAGAGCAACAGTTATTTCAACGTTTGCTGATATATTTACTTAACATGATGAGGAAGGATTTGACTACGCAAACTTTGTAATGCCTGCTGTAGTTTGATTTTTGAAAAAGGAAAGCTATTACCTTCTAATTCTAACAGACACATAAACGCTTTCCCAACATTTTACAAGTTCCTTCCATCCAGCACTGAAACATGGCTGCACCTACGGAAGGAAGACAGAGCTTAAACTAAATTCATCAATTTGCTGGTATCTGCTCTGGCAGGTCACCATGAACATGTGCAGGACATATAGCTTGGTGTGCTGGGGTAGGGGCTGAACACAGAAACTTGTTTGAAATTGGTACAGGTTTTGATACTGCCTTATATGATACCACAAGTGGATACATGCTGTCTAAAACATAGCCTGTGCTCTGAGGGCTTTTTTGTCTATTTCAATTGTATTTTGTATAAGTATTTAAAAGATGAAGTATAAAAATTAGGATAGATATCGTAATAAGTCCTTAATAGCGGTGAATACATGGCACCTCAGTTTTGCAACTGAACAAAACTGTCAGTGCATGTTGCTGGTTTTTATCTTAAAAGCTTCATTAATATATATATATATATCACTACTTTACTTATAATTTAAGCATGATTTAAGCTCAATAAATATTTCTATACTGAAAGATGTCTTCTTGGTCTGTGGGGCAGCATCCTCTCCGGTCATTAGTTTTGTTGTATTTCCTCTTGTGCTTTTTCCCATCTTTTACTTCTAGTTTGAAAGATAAGAACAGATTTTAGTTTCCACTGACTGTGCATTTCTTCTTCTTCTTTTCAGGATAGGCAAGTGCAGAAAGATAATGCTCAGAACAAAGTGCTGGATGCAATAGCTCTGATCCAGAGAAATGTCTCCAGTCGGGGGGGGGCGGGGGGGGGGGAGTTAATTTGTTTAACTCTATTTTAATGTTATCAGTTTCAAGAGGAAAGATGTAGGTGTGTGTTTTCAGACTAAGAAACCAACTTTGAGCAATTTGCATACTTAATCCCTCTTCCCCATAGAGGCAGAAGGTCTGGGTTCCCTGATGACTGAGAATGACAGATATGCAGAGCCTGTGTGGTATTTTTTTAAATGACTGACCTTTTAGAAGACTCAGTACAATATTTAGAACAAATTTAAGTAGGGAAAATATTGCTATGTACCTCATATCACAGACTCTTTGAAATATGGAGTGCCTTGAAGCAAAGTAAAATTAGTAACTGCAAAGACAGGACTGCAAAAAGGGAGACAAAAAAAAAATCAGGAAAAAGAAAGTTTGAAAAAGTAATAAATGTTTCATTGCCTTACATTCTAAAAAGAGTTTAATCAATAATGGGAAAGGTACCAGAAAATTTCTGTAACTCAGTATTGATTTTTATGTCTCCTTTGAAAGGCACTTGCAGGTCATTACTGAATTAGATAGAGCAACCCTGAAAAGTTAAGGACTTTTGCCATCCTCAAAAGCTACATATTTGTTACTCAAGGTCATAGTGACTGTTTATTTTTGGAAAACTATTATTTCCACATTGTATGTGAGGAGAGTTTCAGCTGCCCGACAACAAATCTGAAGTTTCTACTACTGCCTATGAGAGTTCATGCATAACCCTTTCTTTTTGTTTTTTTTTTTTTTTCTACCATAGAATGGTCATTTATTATGTTCTGTTATTTTAGCTTTTCAGTTATCATTAACCAAAATCCCACTGTTGGCAGATTTATGACCAGCCTCTTTACAATTTTATTTTGAACCCGTGGCGTTTATATGTAGGACTCTGGCACAAATAAATTCTAAACTAACCAGAGACACCACAAAAGAAAACACGCTGATCAAATGCAGGCCTGAGGCTACAAGCTTCCCCTTTCCCTGAGGAAATGTCACAGCCTGTGCATTTGTGTGCCTTCTCCCAGGAGGTGAACAACTCACTCCAACGTGGGCCGAGTCCTCCTGACTAAAACGTTCTGAGAGTCCTCCGGGTTAGGCTGCGGGCGGCATTTCGGCGTTCTGAAGGTTCAGGGCCTCTGAAGTTCCAAAGCTGTCACTGCACTGCCCTGGGCCCCGTCCCGTGCAGCAGAGAAGTCCCCGCTGGAGAGCAGCTAGGACCTTTGTGATCTGGGCTATCAGCCCGGCGTGGTCCCGTTCCCTGCAGGGTGGGAAAGGGCTGGTTGGCAGGGGGTTGGACCACAGGGATGCTTACTCACATGGACGCCAAAGTGCCTCAAGTGAGGTGAAATTAACGAGCACATGCTTGAAATTTTCTTTCTTTTTTTTTTTTTCTTATTTTCATCTTTTTTCTCTCCTTTTTATTTTATTATTATTATTATTATTATTTGGCTGGCTTTTTACTTTATTTGAGTTTCTTGCCTTGAGGCATTGAAATATTTAAGAGTATTTATTTGAGCTGAGGACAACCTAAGCAGTAGTGTAATGTAATATCAAACCATTAGCTAGGAAGTAACTTGTTAGTTGGTTAGTCCAGCCCCTAGAAGACAAAATGTACAGTATCTGATTTATTCCTGGTTGTTCTGGCAGTTCTAATGTATCTCTATTTTTTGGGACTGTATTTGGGACACACCGTCTTCATTTCATCCATCAACTTGGCTAAGCCCAACCACTTCACCATTGTGCATTATTTATTTGACTTTTTAATCTATATTAGATTGCCAACCAGCCTTCTGTTTAATTACACTTTACATTTAAGAGTTTTTTCATTTGTTCAGATTTTTTTTTTTTAGAATACATATATTATTTTCTCTCTTTCTGTTAGCAGCTCATATTCATTTTGGTGCCAATTTTTCATTTCCCTCTCTGTTTCAGGACTAAACTTTTTTTTTAATGTACTTTTTTATTATTATTTTTCTCTTACATTGTCTCCATGGGGAAGAAGGTATCTTCTCTCAGTATTAAATATACAATAGGATATAAAGAGCAAGTAAATCCTCAAATTAATCCTTCTATATAATTCTGCTTTCTAACTTCATTTCCTGACAGTTTTTCCTTTAATAGCCTCCCAGCATTGTGATAAATTGCTCCAGATAACACTTTTTTTCTCAATATGGATTAAATGTCTGTACTGGGGAAAAAATAATTGTTCAGGGAATTTGAAGTGTAAGCCTTCACTCACATTTCATGCTATACTTGCTAGAAATTCTGGCTGTGTGAATGAGACTAATTGGAACATGCTATGAAAGGCTGTCCAGGATTGCAGTGCGCCAGACCCCTGACAGTGCCTGGGTGTACCTGGGAAGGTGGCATTAAATAGCTCCAGCTGGATCCTGGCACTAAAGCAAGCCTAAATTGGCTAAATTAATTGTCTGTTATTTTGGGGAGCCGTGGAGATTAAACAACAACAACCAAAAAAAATCCTGCCACCACTGTTTTAGTCCATGTTTCTTCTTTTTTACAGGTAAAAAATGATCAGAATTTTAAAAATAGTACAGTATCTATAATTTCTTCTTTTGTTTTTATTTCAATTTTATCTAGGTTAATAGAAATGGAATGTAGCGTAGAGGCTTCAGGTGAGGAAAAATAAATTAATTACATTTGAACTTTCTCTCTACATAGGAAATTTTTAAATGGCTTCATGCTGAATATCTGCTTTAGTAATTCTATAAACAGCAGTAAAAGAAATAGAGCTACAGTGGACTTGGAAGACAACCAAAGCTTCTTTTTTGTTCTTCTGGCATCTATTCTCTTTATTTTATATAGAACCTGCTGTGGAGTTTTTTCTACTTTCTCATTAGAGAAAAAAAAAAAAATATATATATATATATATATAAATTCTTTTCCTCTAATTAGAAAATAGTTTACTATATCTTATATGATTGCTTTTTTTTTTTCCCCAGAGAAAATGGAGAAATTTTAATTTGTATGGGTTGATTTCCTACAATTTTTGAAGGATACTGTTTATCTGTTTATCTTTTTTAGAAATAATAGATTTTCAGATAGGCCTCTTTAAAATGATATTATTTCAGATAGGAAGAAAAGGAAAATAAATAGACTGCTAAGTATTTGCTATTTACTTTGATGATATTCAGCCTTATTTTAAATGCTTTGTCATCATGTTTATACTAGATAAAGTCATCTCCATGTTTCAGCATAGGATTTTGCTGTTCATACTCTGTTGTGCTAAGACTTGTGTATACAGTACCTTTCTCAAAGTTTACAGTCTCAGTTGTCAAAACAAATAAGAGATTTTAAAGGATGCATTGGAATCTGTGGAAGATGTAGACATGAAAATGTTTTTTTTTCTTACTGAAAGGCATGTTGTATACATGAACTCTAACGAGATCTTTCCTTTAATACTCTTCAGTGAGTTTCCATTATTTGAAAGCATCTTAGTGTTGGAAATAAGAAATTGCACTAATGTTACAGATGGTTTTTTATATACGTTACTATAAAATAAAATTAACTTCTCAACATAAAACTACTTGTTTCTATTGAATACCATTTCCCTCTGCAAAGAAATCTTTTTAAGTACTGTAATTTACATGTTTCAAGAGTGCATATTGAACCTATGCTGAACACCACAGTTAATGGGTGCTCATAAGTTTTCCTGTAAAGTGTGTTAAGGATTGTCATCAGCAATAAATAGCTCTCGATAAAAGTTTCAAATCCATTACATTGATCTATATTGTTTTGTGCAATTACAATAATAGGGCATATTCAGATATCATCAGATGACTTTAAAAAATAGCAAGAGATTGTCTCCAGCACCAGATACCCTCCCAAGCTTGTCTTCTGCTTCTCAAACATATCAGACAACCCCAGGTTAATTCCTTATTGCTATGGCTACCTATGCAGTTGCTCACATGTGGTTGCTAAAGCCTCGGCTAGCTGTAGGTTCAGCCATCTAGCTGGCCTAAAGCCTGCTAGTGGGCATCCACCGAAGCTGTGGCTTTACCTTCTTGTGCAGTGGACGTGCCCATGTAGGTGCATGCTCAGCTGGACGACAGAATCAAGGCTGAAATGAGGATGACGACAGTAACTTCCTCTGCTTCCTTGCCTCCTTACACTAGGAACGGCCCAAGAGCAACCCTGTACTCTGGAGCTGCCTTCTCTGTTGGCACATCATGCACAGAGCTCAATGCTACATCTAGGTTTGTTACACTTTTCAATACAGATCTTATTGCAGACATTGCTTTTAAAATGGGTGGAAGGAAAACATAGGCTATAACATTTGAGGCCCATTTTAGTTATGAAGTCATGATCTAGACCTCATAGTTTCATAAATAGATGAAATAAGATTGCTGTTCATTTTCTTAGATGTTCTAATTTAGGGCAGTAGCACAGATGTTATATTTGTGTACGCATACACACACACACCACTATGCCATGACAAACAGCCTGCTTAATGAGCAGGTAAGCATCAGGTAAGACTATCTAGATGTTCCTATTAGATGAAAACAAAACAGCTATGATTATCTAGCCTGTGGATTGTATCATGAATACTTCATTTATAGGTAGCTTCTCTTTGTTAAATTCACTGATTTAACTGCACTTTAATAACACAATTTCAAAAATCCATATGTTGGAAGGCAAGAAACAATAGCAAAACATTACATGTGACATCACAGTGGCTCACGCCTGTATCATTTCAGATTAATTTGTATGTTGTTGCTTTCAAAAATCTGTCATGATGATAAAGATGAGTGTGTATTAGCTTATAATTTCTTCCATATCCATAGTTGTTGTTCTCTTGGATCCTTCTCCCCCTCTTTCTCCTGCTCCTCCTGGAAGGCAAGGGCCAGCATTTCAGCACATGATAATACAGCTGCTTTGTAGGACATGGTGGAAATCTTTGGAAAGGAATTTGTGACGAACCTGTAAGAAATTTTGTACTATCGCAATGTGGGAATAAATGTAACTTGACCACTAAGAGTTACATGTTAAAGGACTACCTGGGCTTTCATCAGCATGCTAGCCCACTCAAAGTTGAGAGGTAAAACTGAAAGATGTACGTTCGGTGCTATTACTGCACCTTTCAGTAGTGATAACAATTAGTGCTGCACATTTGACCACCTTACACATTTTTTTTACATGAATCAAACAGAGCTGTGCCAGCTCCCCACAGGGTGCGAATGGCTCCAAAAGAAGGTAGAGCAGAATGTATTTCTGACAGGCTCCTTTCTGAGTCTCCGGTGTACAACAGGCCTGGGGTAAAACAAGAGGCAATGAAAAATGGTCTTTCTGCAACACTGTTTTTAAATGGGCAGAACTTGAAAATGAGAGGCAGGCAGACAACTAGCTTGTAGGCTGTTTTTGTTGTTGTTTTCCCGAAGAGGTAACAAAACAAATATAGCTGTTTCTGATCTTACTTTCCCCATTTTTCACAGTGGATCTGTGACCGAACTGAAATCAGAAAAAAATATCCTGCCTGGGGTGACTGTTTATACACAAAGACAGATGCAAGTAAAGGAGTTTGGTATTATTATGCTGTTATTATTTCTTTGACATGACACATTCAGGGAAAAATGATTTATTGTTACCATGTGCATAATAAGCAAGCAGTTGCACTTTGGACTTTGGTAACTGCAAACACAGACCCAGCAGACAGAAGTTATCCAAATGCCCCCACTACTTCTACCTCACTCTGTTCCCCGTTTGCAGCCACTGCAAGTGAGTGCACTTCACACCTATGACCCTTGAAGAAGCAGCTTACAATAACAGGAATATAATTTAGTCTTGAGGTAGGATTCAACTGATAGGAAGTGGGTGGCTTGTTTTTCTACTTGCAAAGGGAAAGAGGTAATTTTAGGGTGAAATATGTGTCATTTTACAAGAGACCACTAACACAGGCTAGGTGAATGCTGCTCCTGTGTCTGCTCTCCATTTTAAGAGAGGACCCAAAACGAGTAGCGCGGATATAGACATCACCGGGTGATGCCTATCCGGGTGATGCACCTGGGACGGGGAAACCCTGGCTGCACGTACAGACTGGGCGATGAGACGCTAGAGAGCAGCCTAGAAGAGAGGGATCTGGGGGTCGTGGTAGACAGAAAGTTGAATATGAGCCAGCAGTCTGCCCTGGCGGCCAGGAGGGCCAACCGTGTCCTGGGGTGCATCAAGCATGGCATCACTAGTCGGTCGAGGGAAGTGATTGTCCCACTCTACTCTGCGCTGGTGCGGCCTCACCTCGAGTACTGTGTGCAGTTCTGGGCACCACAGTACAAAAAGGACATGAAACTGTTGGAGAGTGTACAGAGGAGGGCTACGAAGATGGTGAAAGGCCTGGAGGGGAAGACGTACGAGGAACGGCTGAGGTCACTGGGCCTGTTCAGCCTGGAGAAGAGGAGGCTGAGGGGAGACCTCATCACAGTCTACAACTTCCTCGTACGGGGGTGTCGAGAGGCAGGAGACCTTTTCTCCATTAACACCAGTGACAGGACCCGCGGGAACGGGGTTAAGCTGAGGCAGGGGAAATTTAGGCTCGACATCAGGAGGGGGTTCTTCACAGAGAGGGTGGTCACACACTGGAACAGGCTCCCCAGGGAAGTGGTCACTGCACCGAGCCTGTCTGAATTTAAGAAGAGATTGGACTGTGCGCTTAGTCACATGGTCTGAACTTTTGGGCAGACCTGTGCGGTATCAAGAGTTGGACTTGATGATCCTTAAGGGTCCCTTCCAACTCAGGATATTCTATGATTCTATGATTCTATGATCACCTGCATGGCCATCTAAGCTTAGGTGAGATAAATATCACCTTTAATGTCACTAAATTTGTTTAATCTACTTAAATAAACCAAGTAAGCCCACCCCAGCTCTTTAGCTGCATGTTCCCTTGTTACCTGTGGCTCTCCATTTCTCAGTCCTCCCTTTGCTGACTCTGTGAGAAAGAGCACAACGCCTTCTGCAGAGCCCAGCGCAGTCTCCTGCCTCTCACTGACCTGGGGAATGGGTTATTGCCTGATCACACACTCCTGTGACCAAAGTGTACTCAAGTGACCATTTCAGAAATGACAGGAACTGGTAAAGATGCTGCCATATACCAGCACTTTGTTTCTTCAGCAGTTGGCTGATCTTTGCTGGCTTCCCAATCAGTTATGGAGGCAGTAACCTCAGATACACCTAGCAGTGAAAACTGGTACAGCCATCTTGCAGCACCTGTCCAAACACTATTGTTTTCTGCTGCAGTTGTCCATAGATCTGATCCAGTAAATAAGCCTTTATACATGAACTAGTATGCTCGTGAACATGGATCCTGTGTAGTCTGGAAGGTATGCATTGCATCTTCATCATCACTTTTTATGAGAATATGTCCAAACTCTGTTTTATTGTTCACATTGGATCATGTCTGAGAAACATAACCCCCTTGACTATCAGAAAATAAATTCAATTGCAGTGTGCACCCAATCAGATAGGAAAAATAAATAAATAAATAAATAAATAAACAATTAAATAAATAAATAAGAAACTGAGGTCAAGGTGATGAAAGAGAGAAAAATAAGGCTATTTAATCATAATTTATTGCAAAATAATATTAAAAGCAGATGAAAAAATCTGTTGTTATATGCAGCAACAGTCAACTTGTTCTTTCAGCTGATCTCTCCTTCCCTGTATATTTGTTTGGTAAGTAGTCTGTCAACTTTGATCAGAGAGGGGATTAGTTAGTGCTGAGGTAATGAACAGCCATGCAGCTAACAGCCCCATGGGGAGAGCAGTGGCAAGCTGCCAGAGCCCAGTACTCTCTGACCAGGCTCTTTCAGATAGCCCACAGTAGGAGGGCTTAATATTTTAATACCTAATTCACTTACTTGGAGATAATTGATGTTACGTGGGATCTTGATGTAGCAGAGTGATGAGATCACAACACGAGCACAATATAGCAATAGCAATATGGCTAAATGACAGTACAAACGTGATTCTCGTTACCAGTCTCTATATGCTTGCTGTCAGGATGCTGGGCATTCCTAATGCCAGGACAGAGTATGTGGCTTGAAGCCAGCACAAGCCCGTTGCTCTCTTCCAAGTTAGTTTTGTTGATTGCTCAGTGTTTGCACTCAGTGTTGGGCTGAGCCACTTAAGACACTTCCCCCATGCTGGCCTGGCTGGCTCAGGAAGACATTCATGCTCTTCTGGTGAACTCAAGTAAGACCATTTATGCAACCCATGACCCACTCAACTCACACAGATATTTATTTACTGAAAAAGCCCTCTTCCAGTCTCCCTGGTTTTGAGGTAAGTTCTTCCTTTACAACATCTGTGTTCACTCTGTTCTTCCTTGGGCTTCAAGAGCCATCTTGCCTATCTCCTCTGAAGATTCTGCCATTGTAGGGATATGTTGGCCAGTCAACAAACCTAGGAGAGTGCAGAAAAACATTTCAGGTGCAGGTGTTCTGAGTTCTTCACTTGACAGATAACAATGTTAGGAAATCATGAGATAGAAATACTCTTTATCTATCAAGCTAAAGTTAGCACTGAGCATGGTCTATGGTACAAACACCAGGAACAGCCATGCAGTCCTATTAGACGACATGAAAAAGTAAGAAGGAAACAAGAAACCCCAAAAAAATTATAAAATACTATTTCCTTAATAATAAATCACATAATGTTCATAGAATCATAGAGTGGCTTGGGTTGGAAGGAACCTTAAGGATCATCCAATTCCAACCTCCCCGCCACAGGCAGCCCAGGTTGCATGTTGCTCAAAGCCCCATCCAGCCTGGCCTTGAACACTTCCAGGATGGAGCATCCACAGCTTCCCTGGGCAACCTCTGCCAGTGCCTCACCAACCTCACAGTGAAGATTTTCTTCCTTATATCTAATCTAAATCTGCCCTCTTTTAGTTTAAAGCCATTACTCCTTGTCCTGTCACTACAATCCCTGACCAAGAGTCCCTCCCCAGCTTTCCTGTAGGCCCTCTTTAGGCACTGGAAGGCCACAATGGGGTCTCCCCAGAGCCTTCTCTTCTCCAGGCTGAACAACTCCAGTTCCCTCAGCCTGTCTTTGTAGGAGAGGTGCTCCAGCTCTCTGATCACCTTTGTGGCCCTCCTCTGAACTTATTCTAATAGGGTAATATGTCCATGTCCTTCTTGTGCTGGGGGCCCCAGAGCTGAACGCAGTGCTCCAGATGGAGTCTCATTAAAGCAGAGGAGGAGAATCACCTCCCTCAACCTGCTGATCATACTTCTTTTTACCGCACATTCTCATTTTTAGGGAGCAAGTACCAATGAGGAGAGCTTCTGGTCACGTCTTTGTTGACAGAAGTTCATCTTTAGTACTAAGGCAGCAAATTGAGAGGAAGTGATGATTTTATAGGCATTTGCTTGCTCTTTTATACAGCGGGACACATTGAGGACTGTTCTTTTTATTGAGACAAATTTAACTGACAAACAGAAGATAGGGAAAAGAAAAAAAAAAAAAAAAAAGAAGAAAGAAACCTGAGAGACTTTTCTGTCACAAGACACAGCAAAACAGCAACATAAAATACAAGTGTTACTTGTCTTTGATGTTCATTCCCCACCCCCACTATCTTACTGTGAGGTTTGTAGGAGAACATCAAAGGGGAGGAAACAGAATTTTGCGCAGGCCCTGTGCTGGTGGATTGGGTGTGACCCACACAAGGGGGCTGCAGGGAGCACGCAGGAGAGGAGCCCAGCACTCGCGGGCTCCTGCACAGCCCTGGGCGGCCAGCCTGGGGTGGTGGCCTTGGGACGTGCTGCTCGCCTCGCTTCTCCTTCCTCCGTGCCTCGGTCTCCAGGAGCAAGGCACGCAGCACTTCTGAGATAGGCCTCCCTCAGCCGCTGGAACCATACCTGGCCTTCCTCGTTGCCTTTGGGGGTCAGAGATGTGAATACCGGCACTGCCGCTGCTGTGACAACAAGGGACGACCACTCATCACAGAACTTGCTGTGGCAACAGGGGAAGGCCCAGCTTTATTGAGATTCCTGCACACTTCCCAAATGCAGATTTTTCAGTGCAACTGCTGACAGAAGGATGTGCTCCCATTCACTAATATCGAGGTTTCTCAACACAAGTAGAAGACAGATTAGTATAATTTGAGAAACCTAGAAAGCTAAAAACTGAACGAGGTTCAGTTTGTAAAAAAATCTCATTTAGGCCATCCAAATCGTAGAATCATAGATTCATTTAGGCTGGAAAAGTCCTCTAAGCCAATTAAGTCCAACCTCTAACCTAGCAGTGCCAAGTCTGCCACTAAACCGTGTTCCTAAGCACCACATCTGCACGTCTTTTAAATACCTTCAGGGATGATGACTGGAGGGTCATAAATAAGTGGGTAAGGATCTATTTCTAGCTGTGGTCTCAGATAACTACTGTGCATTATTAGCATCACATCTCTCTATTGATTTCAGGTTAAGAGGAAAATGTTCTTCTTCTCAAATTTCCCCCTCTTCTTTGTGAGATAGGTGTTTTTTGTTGTTGTTGTTGTTGTTGTTGTTGTTTTTTTAACAGTGAAGGAAAGGACAACCTCTACTAATAAAAAGTTAAGCACAAAATCCCTACCTTAAAGAAGGAAAAACAAACAAAAAAACAAACTCAGTAAGATGTAATATTAAAGGCATGATGAGCTTTGAGGTTACTGAATTTATATCTGATTCCCAGGAGATCCGGGCACATCAACCAGCATGTACAAAGGCCTGGAGAGCCCTACTTTGGCCCTTTCTCCCTGCCACCCCTGCACCCTGCAGAACCCCTCTCTGCCCAGCACTGCTGCATCCCCTGGTCTGAGCAGATCACCGACGAATTTGGACATCCACCTATCGACTCCCAGAGTTAGGGAAAATAATGAAGAAAAGATCATTTTAATGAATTTACATGAAATGTTCAGCTTGTTACTTGCTGTTATAATTATAAAGTTAGGATTTTGCTTTTCATATTCCTTTAGATGTACTTATGCTGAAAATATTTTTTTGTATTTTTTCTTTTGCATTGTCATATAAAACATTCCAGGTGAATTAGAATGGAGAAAACTTCCTCCCGTTACTACTGAATGGAGACATGTAAAAAAAATCTCAATAAACAGAGTATTAAGTGCTTATCTTTTTTCCTTGACGGTTGCCTTCCGGTAATAACTGCTCAAATACAATTTTCATATAAATAACTACATAAAAGAAACAAGATATAGTTTTTCTCTGGATGTTTTAACTCTCCTCTGATGTGAATATTGAATATAGTGAATAAAAATAGCAGATGGCTGTGGTTTCTCATGTTTTGTCACTAAAATCTTGATCTGCCAAAACATGCTTACAAAACCAGATGCAGGTAAAGGATTCTCTTTATTTCAGCAGGACACACACGCTTGGTTGTAGTGGGTCTAAAATATTGTCTTCTAGTCAGGCACAGAACAAAAGGCAAGTCACCTATAAGGGCTCTGTCAGATGTCTATACTGACAAAACGGTGAACGTTTCCAAAGAGGTAGTTTGGATGGGTCGCTCCCCAGTCCGAGAGCTGAGCAGGATGATGAGATGATTCAGTGCCCAAGGCAGTGTTGGAGACTCAGAGTCCTAACAGAACAGCCACAGTAGTGACCACTTCCCAAAATAAATTAATATGATCATTAATCCTATCTAGATTACACATGTGCCTAATTTTGTCACACAGCAAAGCTTCAGTATGGGATCAGCACTCTGCAGGAGGCTGGTGAAACGGCCACTGCCACTTGCACAGGCAGGTGAAAAATAAGATGTGATGTACATCTCAAGAGTGGAAGGATGATAAAGATCTGAATATCTGTAGGAGTTAGAAAAATCTGGATAAGAAAATAATGTTATGCAGGACACACTAAGTTATTTCCTCTGGGTAAGGCATAGGTCTCCAAACTGTCGAGACAGAGAATTTCTTTCAAAGTGGTTTCTCGTGTAGAACAAATTTGATGTCAGCAGAATTTCTGAGTCGGAAAAAGAGCAGCATGGTTATCTTTCACTTCCAGTTTCAAGGAACAGCTTTGAAAACTACAGGGAAACATTTACACACACTGCATTTATTGCTATAATAAACCTGCTTTCATTTTCAGACCAGGCAATACCATGTGGAAATTTCACACATGCAGTGATTTTTATAGCTCATGAAAACATTTATATTTTCTTCCTTGTTGGAAAGATAACTCATGTAGCAATCAGAATATACTTTAGTAATTTAGCCATATTTAGTGTAACATCCTGCTATTACTCTGTTGTCATTGTTATCGTTATGACTCTTTCCTCAGTTTTATATGCTACGCTCTCCTGAACTACTGCATCTCCCAAAGTGCATTTCTATTGCTATGCAATATCAGCTGTTCAGAGGTGCCACATCCTGCAGCCTGATGGAGACAAGGACACGGCAGCTCCATCGCCCAGGTCAGACCAGCAGCAGGGCTGAACACGCATTCACAGTACGTATATGCCCACACACGGGTGCAATACCTACACATGCATATGTATAGATGGGCACACACGTCCACAGAGATACACTCAGCATTTAAACGAACACAACCAGCACCAGCATTCTCTTTCCTTTCCCCTCTCCAGCTGGTTGGGATGAAGGCCTGTCACAGGGAGCACAGACAAGCACACATCCAAGTTGGGTCCCTCACAGCCGGACTCAGACATGACATAGCTCCAGGGGCTGCCCCGACCCCTCGCCCTGCCCAGCTGCCGGCACCTGGCCCACCAGAGTAGCTGCATACCCTCGTATTTTCAGTCAATGGCTTCTCAGTCTCCTTGCTGGAGATATACTGTATCCGCGCTGCCTGATATTCCCGAAGGACTGAATGCATGAGGCTTGGGCCCTGATAAACTGATTCTCCCTAACCCCAGTAGTGAGAACTAGCCTCTGACAACCTTGCAAAGGCTGTACTAAGGAATCTCTCGACCCTTTTGTTTGATCCACATCTCTTCTGTGGTGGTTTGCTTGTACCACTCGTTGCACCATACAACATTGACAAGTTTTCTCTAAGCGCGTAAGAAAAATTCCACGGCAGCAGGTTCCTGGAGGGAGAAATCTCCACTGGGCTCAGGTTTAACAGGTCTAAAATTTCCCAGTGCAGGCATGCAGGATACGACCATCCACCAAGACGCACTCATCTCTGACCCTCTCACACACAGGGTCTTTCAAAGTCTGTGCTACCACAGGCATGACAGAGCCATTTTGTGATGGGAATGATGGTGCTACTGTGAAGTTGCATGAGAAAAATAGTAAAGCACAAGACCACAACCACATTAAAAGAAAAAAAAAAAGGAAAAAAGGGAAAAAAAGGAAAAAATGAAAAAAAAAAGAGGGAGGGGGGAGCAGGGGGAAAAGTTCTATTCTGGAAGGCCCTTTTCTCAACTGGATCATACCCTGTGTAATGGTGGGCACAGTATCAACACAGTACACCAATTCCCTTTGCCTCCCAGTGAGGAAAATGTATTTGAAGAGTGCCCCTGGACACGGCCCTTCTGAGATTAGCAGTCCAGGTGACTGCAGGATTCTGAGCTTTGCAGTTGATCCAGACAGATCAAAAAGAGAAGAAGGGAAAAATAAATTCTGCTTCTTAATTGCAGATAGTGAAAGCACATATCTAGGATTCGAAACGGTCTCACAAACTTGGAATTTGTACTAAGGATTCATTAGAAAAACAGACACTGTAAAGAAACAAACGGTAGGGTTTTGCATCTCATTCTCACTAGAAGAAAAAACAAAACAAACAAACAAAAAAAAAACTTACCGAACTGAGGTATTAACTGGCCACCTAGGAAAGAACCAATCAAAAAAGCAGTGATGCAGCTAAGTTACTGTGCTTGTGTACAGGATTTAATTGGGAGCGGGAAACCACCCAGAAGTTCTAGATGAACAGCAGCTAATGCACCAGGATACAAGCTGCATCAGGCATTACCACTGCCGAAATAATGTCTCAGCATAACATTTCAATGATGAAGTGCATTCTTCGTGACAAGTCCAGTATGCATGCAGCTGTTAAGCACTCAAATGCAGAGTTAGCAGATAAAGGTCACAGAAGTTCATCGTAAATCTAGTCAGATTCTTTCACTTCTCACCATCTGCTTCAATTACAGACGTGTTGCTGGAGATACAGTGACACTCACAAGGTGACCATGTGCACCAGGAAGTGTTACAGACTTGGAAGGTGAAAATTTGGAAAATTTTTGCTATCCAGCAGCAGGCAAGATCAGTCAAGAAACAATCAAATACTTGGGTATGCTGCTTAGTCAAAGCAGGGTATGTTTTATCTTGGAGTAAAACTAGAATGTAACGAACCAGGAAAATATGATGGGTCATTTATGTGAACATTGAATCACATTTTATGTTTGCTATTGCTACGATTTAAAACAAAAAAGGATCTCGTTATCATGCCCTTAAAAAATCTGATGTTGTCTGTTTTAATACTGTAATTAACACATGCATTAATACGTGCACTACTAGATGAGAATATTTTGCAGGCCAATTACATAGCATTCCATTTAATTGTTATTCAACTCATTATTCAAACTCTTCCTCTAGTGTCATGAGGGGAAGTATTTGGTTCTGGTGTTTTTCAGTCATTCCCCAAAGGCCAATGATCTTTCCTGTTGTGGTAGTGCCTGCCTGCCAGGTGCCCAACATGAAGGTACACATCCCCCCACTTTTCCCAAAACCTTTAAAAAAAAAAAAAAAAGCTTTCAAAAATCTGTACTGTGTGTGTCTCATTCAAAGGGTTTTCACCTTTGTTTCCGAAAGCAGTAATATACTTTTTTCTTTTGTTTTTAAACAAACCTATCAACAGAACCTCTAATTTTGACAAGGTCTTCATGGTGTGGGAACAATGGATAACTAATCTGTCACAATCTTCAAAGCTGAACCTGTGAAATTATCAAATACCTGGGATGTTTTAAGTCCTTACTACCTGGAAATAAATTATCTGCAGAGTGGAGTTCTGATGGATGCATCTATTTTCTCTTCATCTTTTAAATCAACAACACTACTGTTTCCAAGAAAGAATGTTTTGTAAAATAAGTGTCACTTCTGCCAGAAGAGGCTTTTACTGGTCTGACCCTGTGTTTACTGTCAAACTAAAACAATCATAAAATCCTCAATCTAAAAATCAGTGTAGGCCCTTCTCCAACAACTTTACAGGGTTTCTACAAAACTTCAGGTAACCTATTTAATATATAATAATTTGAGTCCAGCTATTAGATGAAATTGGTTATCTACGTTTCCTCCTTCCAAAAAGTGTATTTGCAATCAGACAGCAAGCAATTAAGAACATACAGTACTTACCCAGCACCACGGATCCCCTCGAACAATTAGCAGCATTTAATTCCTGGAATACTTACCAGATCACAACAGAAATCATCTTTCTAAACACCACAGGTTCAAGACGCGATACAATATTGTCAAAACCAAGCAATTTGTATGAATAAAACAAATTGTAATGTAATTATGTCAGGCAGATCCTCCTCTGGAATTCACGAGGGAATAGTGGCTGCTTTCAAGTTGTTAGATTTTCTTTTGGTTTTGCATGTTCTCCATTAGTATAGCATGTTTTAAGGGTAGCTTAACATTTTAAAAAACTTTTTTCCCCCTAAAAATAATAAATAAATCTTTCAATTGCAGTGATTTCTGAAGTAAAAGGATCAAATGCTTAATTGATATACAAACCTAACCTGATTTTTTTTTAATAAAAATTAATTCAAATTTAGCAAAAGGAATGCAGAACTACATTCTTATATTTGCTGACAAAAAAGTCAAAACCAATATTGCAGTAGGATTGTTAGACCAGAATGTTTAATGACTGCAATTGTATATTAACAAAAAAATACAGCTGTAATACAGCTACAGAGCTTTCAAGTTTTTTATTACAGTGAACTGATAAAATTAAGACAATTAAGAAAGCACATCCATAAAGAGAAATTGTCTGCATAGTGATTAATGCTATTCAAATTCTCCACCCTGGCCCAAAGTAGTGCCTTTCTCTAGAGGTTATAACAGAAGACAGACTTCTGTAATCAGATACTCAGTACTGCCTAGGATAAGCAGGAATGACTGCAATCAAAAATACAAAAAGGTGATCATCTGCTATAGCATAAAGCTATTCCTTTAATAACAATTTTCCATTCAAAAATAAGAAATTGTGATGAACTCTGCTTCTTCACACATTGAACATCCTATGTCCTGTTTCTACACTAGAAGATGCGCAGAATACCTACCCGCCATCTCAATGGGACTCATGCTTACACACCCTGAGCACCGTCACAGAAACAGGATTTGGACCCTGTCTGAATACTCAGCAATTGCCTAACGAGACTTATGTTGACCACCAAAATAAGAAAATCCCCTAAAAAAAAAAGTCACTGAAATAAGTTTGCTATAGCTGTGGGCTCAAACAGAAGACTAGAAGCAATCCGATTATGAAAGCAAAAAGGTTATATTTTTAAATGTTTCCTACTACATACAAGAACAAATGCAGAATGTGATGTTTGCTTAGTTTTATTAATTTATTTTGCAGGAATCTGCAACTCGGAGTATGCACTTTCTGGAGGTACCATGCATGCATAGCCTCTGAATGCCTTTGTACAATTTCATCTCTTAGTAGTAAGTTCATTCACAGCATACACAAATCTAGAATGTAGACACCATATATACAGGATTAAACAAGATCGTGTCTTCTTGTTTTAATGAAAAAATTTAACAGGGTTTCACACAGCAGGAAATATGGATTAGATACATTGGTGCCACCATAAATAAATAAATTTCAAGAACACAGTTTTTTAAAATCTTTTTCAAAGGTACTGAAAATCCAGGATTATAATATTGCATTAACTCCATTGACTTCTGATTATTCAAAACCAAGAAAAATAGTCGCATTAATATTTATGGACATAAACAGCAATGAAAGCCCCAAACTGAAGAAATCTGGCAAAACTCAGTCATGGCCAGCTTCAAAATAATGCTGACATTTCGAAATGAAACAAACGCAGCAGCACATAGAGACAGTACTGACTATGGGATGTGTTATTGTGCATGTCCTCTTTCTTTACGGGATGGAGAGTCACTGTAGTATAGAGCACACGAGTTCTGTTGTGCCAAAGAAGCTGATGAATTGTTTATGTCCAACTGTCCACTTCTTGCCAGGATAGTCATTTTCACATTCTAGGGTATATCACTGAATTTTAAAATACAATCCTGATGACAAGCTGGTTTTTAACATATTTAATCTTCTCACATTCTTTTTAAAATGTTCTTTTGTTTTCGTTTTGACTTGTCCCCATTTCAACTCAATTATTTTTATTTCAGTTTCAAGGGGGTTTACAATCAATATTAAATGTGAAAGTATTTAGAAATTGAAATGAGAGATGTATAACTGGGAGAGAGAAAGTAACTGAAAGAGAGGGTATTTTTAAAAATGTGATTTAGTAGCATATGATAATCAGAAAGTACTGAGACCAGCTCTTTTAAGAATTATTACACCTTTTCACCACACCTCCCAGTTTTCAAGAGAAACACACACATACCACAGACACACAGATACACAATTCAATCTGATCTAAGACTACATTTTACAAAGTAATTCCTTTTGCTTGACTTCCCAACCCTTTCCTCTTCACCCAAACAAGACTAATAATTACATCAAATTAAAAGTAGATCCAAAGTTCAGGATTTCTTTTGGTTTACTGTACTCTGAATCATCCTCCACAAGCCCCACTCTAAATAAACTTTTAAAGAACTACAGAAGTATTCTATAATTAAAGGGAATTTATCTTAATAGCATAGCAGATATAAAATAAGCTTTATAAAATTTCAATGAACAGTGAAATAATTTTGAATATTTGAGTGTCCAAGTCAGTTACAAATTCTACCAATCTAGTAGCATGGTTGAGGGAGAGCTCAATCATTAAGGAAAAAAGAAAACACAAGTAGTGCATTAACTCAACACAATGGCATCAGCATCCCACCATTCACACATACACACACAAAAGTTTTATACAATACAGTGCATTTTTATATGCCAGCTGACATTAGGGTTTTATGTGCATTCAATAAATATTACACAAACCAATCTTTTTTGGCATAATCTACAATTCAGTTGGGGTATGAACAGCGTCACCTGCTTTCAGAAGGAAAGTGAATCATCATTCAAAATACAATTTACATTCTAAGAAACTAAAAATATTCAAGCACCATGTAAAGTTTTTACTATTAATGTCTGTGCATGAGCATTTACAAATAAAGGAACACAATGGAAGGTTTTTCTGTGGCATTGTTGTTGCTTTGTTTTTTGTACAAACAACAAATGAGAGTAAGTGAGAAACTGGAGTAAAATTATTGGTACAAAGGAATTCATTTGCAATTTAATGGCACTCACTTGGTCTTTCAAAAAGTATCTTGGTGTCAAGGCAGCCTTCTTTTTCTTCTTCTGGTGAAGTTATGACTAAGACTAGCAGGTCTCCATAACCCCAGAAACCATGCACTTGTGGTTATTACAGTTCAGGGAATGATTGGACTGCATGCATTTTTATTTTTATTCAAAAGGAGCATCTATTCTGTCAGAAAGTGACACAACAGTAAAGACACACAACACACCTACTCTCATTTGCTGAGTGCCATGATAGTTTCTATCATTTTGGAATTCCAGCAAAAACAAATGCTTCTTTCCAGAACTTCTATGGAAGTACAAATGAATAGAAAACTGAAATACTACAAAGGCAAAGGCATCATGATAGAGAAGTCATTAAGTTACTGGTGTTGTTTTGAGTAATTCATAATACCAGTAAAAGCTATGGTACTGCTCATCCTAGGTAGAATGCTTCTGCTCATCTGTTTTCTAGTTATCGCAGTTTTGTTGATGTGTCCACTTACAAAAGTAAAATTATCATCTTATATAGACTGATTTTTTTCCCCTCTCCATATGTGATGAGCTCTTCGCATAATATGGAAGCGAGAAAAATTACCTCTGATGCCTTTGACTTTGTTTTGCTCATCTGTGGTATACACTGATTGCTGGAGATCTCTTAGCTTATTTAAAATTATGCTGAAGATTTAATTAGTGCAAAAACATATTGAAAAATGCCAGATCAAATACTGTTTCCTCATCTAAGATCACAGTTTATTTTTTACTGTTATCTTTATAAACTGCAGGGAGAGAAGACACCAGATTCAGCAATGCAGTCAAGATAAGTTTTCCTCCACCCACCCCTTAAAAATGCTGCTTGATTTTAAACAAGGATTCAGACACATGATTGTTCTACCACAGCTCAACAAGTTATCACGCATCAAGTGAATTGTGGTAATTGACCATATGGATGGGGTTGCCATGAGCTAAGAACAACTTACAATGAAATAGTTTGAATCTCTCCTGCTAAGGTTTCGGTAGCACGTTTTGCCTCACAGTTGTAAAGCCAATTACCACAACTCAGCTGACGTGCTTGGTTGCATCTGACTCCTGACGAAGTTGCACCATAAAAACTCAAATGCACTGTATCAGCTTCTGACCAGTACACAAAACATCCTATTCGGTCGCAGTTTTGTAACACAATCATTCAGCTGCCCAAACCCAAGTTCAATTTCACAAATAATGAGTGCTTTATTACAGCAACCTGAAGCATTCAAATTGAACATCACCTTTATAATACAGTATATCATATGCATAAAAGTACCAGTATGATTTCAGTTGCAAGTCTTGTGTTCTTCAACCTACGGCAAATATTTCCTGACCAAAATAAAAAGAATGCAGTGTATATTTTTTTCAAGATCTGCCATCTGCTATTTTATACAGGCTGGTTTATTAACAATGTGCAAATAAACCTTTACTGAAGAGCTAACTGATTAATTATTTTTCAGCTAACTTTGAACTGGGGCACAAAGTACCTTCTGTGCTGTAAACATCATGAATTCTCCACAAATTGGAAGCTGAAAAGGCCTAAGGAACTGAGTACAAACACTTCTCATACATAATCATGGCTGAACTCAAGTCTTCCAAACTGAATTTGTAGTAGTCTGCGTTTGGCATATGTCACTGTGCTGCTACAGCACAGTCTTAGAAAACTGGTGCATATAAAAGCATACTTTTAGCTTTAAAACACGATGGCCTAATGAAAGCATGCAGTAGTATTTTCATCCATAATATGGTAGAATTCATTCTTAGTTTATTACCAGTGTTGACACAGCCAGGTGAGCACTGTACAAGCAAAAGGGATTGTAAAAAAACTACCTCTGATTAAACTCTCTGTAACACTCATACAGTATCTCGTTTAGTCACCTTAGGTCACTATTTCAAACAGCAATTTTTTGTAGACATAAATTACCCTGAAAAAAGCAGCAATTACAAATACCCTTTTTTTTTTTTTTGTACACTTTGCAAATTTATGGTTGCATTTACCTGTCTTCCTTTTCAGTAGCTTACAATCTAGAAGCACAGGGAGCCTTTGTTTTCCAGCTAGCTGTGGCCAGGTTAAATCAGCTCTGGCTCTTCAGTTTTTCGGGTTAAGTGTAACATTTCACACCATTACTAAGAGTCCTATAACTTCAAAAAAAAAATTTTTTTTAAAGAGCCACTAAGCAGTAACTATAACCACAGGACTAAACACCAGTAGTTATTTGCTTTCCTGCATACATTCTTCCTGAAATTAATCCTTTTACATTTTCAGCTTTTGTTTTCTGCTTTGTTCACTGCAATAGGATAAGAAAGAATTTCACCCTTATTTCTTTTTACTGTGGTACAAGCAGAAACATCTTAACACGTTTCTCCCACCCCTTGCATTATGAAGATTGTAGACTGGCAAAGGCCGGGCAGATGGACTGAAAGGTTCCCCATGTTTCCTTCTCCTACAGCTGTCGGCTTGAGAGCCTGTTTTCAACCCAATGCAGCCCCTTCCTGATTTTCAGGTGTATCGTGGCATTTCACACTGCTCACAGCGATTTAGTGCTGGGTGATTTAGAAAGGTGCAGCTATCACAATTCCATGGAGCCCCTTCAAAGTCTTCATCTCTTGGCTGAGTCCGTGAAGCCTGTTTGGAATTGTTTGGATGCTCTAAAAAAAAAAAAAAAGTTTCTTATACATAAAGGTAGAAACATTTCTACATAGATAACACAAAAGGTTTTTTTTCCTAAAGCACTTCTAATTCAGTTTGTGAGATCTAATTATTTAAAGGATTTCATTTCTGTAAAGAGTCACTTAACCATACTGCATTCAAAACAAGGAGTCACTAATGTCAGGTCACTGATACTGCTAAAGGTTTAAATATCTTAAAACAAAGTTTGTTAAGAAACATTCCTGTTAAGAATGACCTGATAAATTTATATACGGCAGTCTCTTACCCTCTTTTAAATTCCAATAACCCTACTTTTATCTGAAGTGAAAGACAACTTCTAAATCAGTTCCTTCAATATTTTCTACATCTTTGCTAGCATTCATCCAGGCAGAAGAAAACATCAAATATCAAATCAAATGATAGGCCTGCTTCAAAACCAGGATGATTGTTTTTTCTCCACAATCATGACATGGTTGGCACTGGAAGGGACCTCTAGAGATCATCTGGTCCAACCCCCCTGCTCAAGCAGGGCTACCTACAGCGGGTTGCCCAGGACCACATCCTGGTAGCTCTTGAAAATCTCCAAAGAGGGAGACTCCACAACCTCTGGGCAATCTGTGCCAGTTCCCGGTCACCCTCACAATGTTTCCTAATGTTGAGACAGAACACTGCCTCTTGTCCTGGTACTGGGCACCACCGAGCCTGGCTCCATCTTCTTTGCATCCTCCCTTTGGGTATATATAAACATTTATAAGATATCCCTCTGAGCCTCCTTTTCTCCAGACTGACCAGTCTGAGCTCTCTCAGCCCTTCCTCATAAGGAGAGATGCTCCAATCCCTTGATCATCTTGGTGACCCTATGCCAGACTCCTTCTAGTATATCTAGATCTCTCTTGTACTGGAGAGCCCAGAACTGGACACAGCACTCTAGATGCAGCCTCTCCAGTGCTGAGTAGAGAAGGATCACTTCTCTTGACCTGCTGGTGATGCTCTGCCTAACACAATGAGAAGTACTGTTAGCTTTCTTATAGGCACAGGCACATTGCTGACTCATGTTCATCTTTGTGTCCCTTACAGGCCCCCTAGGTCCTTTTCTGCAAAGCTGCTTTCCTGCTGGATGGCCCCTAGCATGTACAGCTGCATGGGATTGTTCTTCCCCAGGTGGAGGACTTTACACTTCTTGTTGGACTTCATGAAGTTCTTGTCAGCCCATTTCTCCAGCCTGTCACTACCCCTCAGGATGCTGCAATGGCCCTCTGCTGAATTAGCCACCCTCCTCAGGTTTGTGTCATCCACAAATATACTTGCTGAGAGTACACTCCACACCATCACCTAGACCACCAGCGAAGATGATAAGCAGGACAGGACCTAGGATTGACCTCAGAGGGTACTCCACTTGTTACTGGCCTCCAACTAGACTTTTGCACCACTGATCACCACCCTCTTGGCCTAGCCATTCAGCCAGTTTTCAATCTACCCCACTGTCTCCTTATCCAACCCATACTTTATCACCTACTCTATGAAGGTCTTATGGGCGACAGCATCAAAGGCCATAATGAAGTCTAGGAAGACAACATCCATGGCTCTCCCCTTGTCCACCAGGCTGGTCACTTCTTCGTAGAAGCTTATCAGGTTGGACAGGCATGACCTTCCCCTCAGCAAAGCCATGCTGACTACTCCTGATGACCTTGTCTTTCACAGGCCTGAAAAAGACAGCAGTGACATTTGCTTTCCTCCAGTCTTTGTGCACTTCTTCCAGTTGCCACAATTGACCAAAGATCGTAGAGTGGCCTCCCAATCACATCTGCCAGCTCCCTCAGCACTCATGGGTGCCTCCTCTCAGGGTCCACGGACTTATCAATGTCCAGTTTGCTTAAGTATTCCCTGACCTGGTCCTCTTCCTCCAAGGGTAGGTATTCCTTGTTCTAGCCCTTCCCCCTGGTCTCTAGGACCTGGGATCCTAGAAGGCCGCTCCTGCTGGTAAAGACTGAGGCAAAGAAGGCATTCAGCACTTCAGCCTTTTCCCTTCCTGTGGAACCAGGTCTCTCACGTGGTTCAGCAATGGGCCCACATTTTCCATACTCTTCCTTTTGTCAGTGATGTAGTCCTTTTCAAGGCCAGGCTGGATGAGGCTTTGAGTAACCTGGTGTAGTAGAATGTGTCCCTGCCCATGGCAGGGGGGTTGTAACTGGATGACCTTTCAGGTCCCTTCCAACCCAAACTGTTCTGTGTTTCACTGAACTTGTAGAAGCCATTCTTGTTGTCCTTGACAGCCCTGGCCAGATTCAATTTCATTTGGGCTTTAGCTTTCCCAGCTCCATCCCTGGATGCTCTGACAATTTCTGGGTATACCTCCCAGGCTACCTGTCCTTGCTTCCACCCTCTGTAGACTTCCTTTTTGTGTTTGAGCTTGGCCATGAGTTCCTTGTTTCATGTCCATGTCCCTGCAGGCCTCCTTGCAATTTTACCTGATTTTGTTGGGAGGCATTGCTCTTGAGCATGGGGAAGGTGGTCCTTAAATACTAATCAGCATTCTTGGGCTGTTCTTCTCTGCCACAGGATTCTACCAAGTAGATCCTTGGAAAAGGCCAAATGACTTTCTCATGGCTTTGCAGCAGGGATGTACGTGTGTTAAGTAGTACTTAAGTCTGTTCTCATTCATATAATCAGTACGTATGTATGAATATACATTAGGTATTAACCCACATAAAGAACCAAAAAAGGTTTTCTGATGTCTCCAATCAACACTTCAAGACCTCAGGCTATCTATTAAAAGTGAAAAAAAACTCTTAAGATGTAGAAACACAACATTTCACATAACGCTAATATTCCAAGCAATATTAGCACAAATACCTAGAAGATAAGGTTAAGATTTCCACCTGCTAAACAGACATCTGTAAAACAGCTTAATTAAAATAAAACTTATGTTGTAAAAAAGGACTGCAATTTGTAATTCAAAAGTTCACATATTACTTTGCTGAGTATCATCTACTCAGAAATCTAACAGGAGGCCGATGACAAAGTCAGTGCAAATAGTACCTACGTTTGTCTTCAAAGACATACTTAAAAAGTGAAAAAAATGGCCTCCTTGCTTAGATGTAAACCCTCTCCAATCCAGATGCTGCACAATCACATTAGCAGTGTGTGGCCTAAACAGATTTCTGCTAAGCAGGCAAGCCATGTAAGCACAAAGACCTCATTCATGTTCACTAGCCAGCTTGAAGCAAAGAGCAGACCCTTGTCTGCCTATACCTGCCTTTCTGCCCACATCTTCAGCAACTGAATATTAAGGATATTGAATATTAATTAATATAATTGAACATTAACTTAATTTTCCAGGAAAAAATGAACTAGATGGATCCGTGTTAAAAGCCGAGCTCAAAATACAATATACCAACCCTAACACAGGTCACTATTAAATTGTCAGACAAAACCCAGAAACTAGTCTTAAGTCATACAAATCCTCACAAGACAGTTTCCGATTGCCAATAAAATCACTTATTTCATACAAGTCTTGCACATTATTTTGCTTTGAAATAATAAATTGACTTGTGTAATCAAGAGAATGTCTTCAAACATCACTAAATACCTTGGATCAACCAAATGACCACTGCAATTTAACACGAATCCAGGTAGCTGCCTTTGTGCCACTGCCCACCTGATGATACTGTCTTTACTGCGCAGTAGCACTTGTGCAGGGAACACACAACAATTTTTTATTGCTGTTGTGTGTTTTTTTTTTTTTAACTGGTATATGGATGAGCAGGAGTTCTGGGCCTTTACTTTTAAATTTCCACATGCTAGGCATTTTAGAACATTGAAGAGAAAAAATTTTTTTTTTCAGAAGGGGGAAAAAGGTTTCCTTATATAAATTCAAAATTAAACTGCAAAAGCCTTTGAAGTGCTTACTAACAAATAGATTTTTATTTTAAATAAAATTTGCATTTTCAAGCAAACTATATAGTTACATTTCTGATACAGCAGTTTTTTCACTAGCAATTTCAGTACACACTATTTACGGTGAGAGGAGACAGTAGTATACATCTTATCACATAAGATTTTCAGAGAAAAGACCACTGTTTTCTCTATATCAGGGCACAGGATCCTGGACTGACTATTTTAGAGGAACATAGTACATAGAACTAAGTATTTAAGAACATTCACTAACATTTGAAAGCAATTCTTTCAACAGATTTCAAGAGCTAATTGAAAAAAAAATACTTGGGCAAAAAATACCTGAGACAAGAGGCAGGATTCTACTCCAAAATGACCCGTGTACTGAAGTTCAGAGTGCTACTGAGCTATGCAGCCACTAGGTGTCTACTTAGGGTGACCAGCAATTCACTCTGGAATGTACTGATCGATTCTCCACTGAACAAGAAGACTAAATACATAGCTCCTGCGTGCACATGTATCTGAAGTCCTAAGCTGGATAGGAATGCTAGATACTACACAATTAGCACAGAAAATTTCAGAAATCAGTAATGAACTTATAACAGGTGGGACCCTGGAATAACTGCAGACCCATGTGAGAAAACATACTCCATCATAGTCCTTCAGACATCTGAGGCTCTTGCTACACTAAAACAAACTTTAGGGTTACTACTGTGAAACTCCTACTCTGCACACAAAATGAAAGCATGACCAGGCAAGTTAAATTAAAAATATAAATGCAAATTTTAAAAAGCTGATCTTGCCAATTAAATTTACATAAAAGATCTCAAACTATAAAATCCCAACAACATATTAGAAGACAGCTAAAAAAATCCTGATGTAGACCTCTTAGGTTAAAAGTATTTCAAAAAAACATAATTAGGAAGCTTTAAAGTGTTAAGAGCTTGTATACTTTAAACTCTTTTTCTAATAGTGGATAACAGTATTTACAAACAAGACAGTACCAGAACACTGGTTGGAAACAACCTGTCTGAGGAAAACAAGCTGCAGCCAGGATTACTGCAGTTACATAAACATGTTATGGTTTGGCTTATACAGAGAAAAAAAAAGAAAAAAATATTCTCAGTACAGTTAAAACAAGTTGAGGCTTGCTTTTTAACCTACCCTTTTTATATGGCTTTGGTGGCACAACAGGACCAGGCTCTATGTTATCGTAGAAGTTACATGTGGCTTTCGGATCAAAGTTCCCTGTCAGAAGAGATAAATAAGAAAGCAAAATTCAAATGTTATTTACAAGCCTATACCAGTGACATGAACATCTAGAAACTTCGTATTTTA
The DNA here is from genome assembly GCF_964211835.1 of Anser anser. Taxonomy (NCBI): domain Eukaryota; kingdom Metazoa; phylum Chordata; class Aves; order Anseriformes; family Anatidae; genus Anser; species Anser anser. The sequence goes on along the minus strand of NC_139720.1, from coordinate 123,530,157 downwards.
TACATGTTATTACTATTACACTCTATTTTAGCTTTTTCCTGACAGTCTTTTATCAGGTATTTCCACCTTTATATTGATTCTAGTAATTTTTAGCAGTCTAATCCCATACTGAACAATCAACTCCAGTTCAATGTTCTGTATTGTTTTAAAAATATAGGAAAATTCAAATCACTCTGTAGGACATGGTCTTGGTTAAAAAGAATGAAAAAAGAGGAAGACTGAATTTTTACACCTATTTGACTGTATTTATGTCAGGTTTCTGTCACAGAAAGGATTTTAAATACCTAGACAGATTTATATTTGCCAACTTATTGGCTGCAACCAGTGTTTCTGGTTTGTATCACTTTATTAGAGGTAAATTAAAAATTTAAGAACCTTCACTAGAAAGTATTATTTTTAGATTTACTCGATAAAGTTACTTTTAAGTAACTATTTTCTCAGTATTGTAATTTACCTTGGCCAAGTCAAGTTTAACAATTTGCAACTGAAAAATACATCTTTTTAGTTAAAAAAAAAAAAAAGAGATTGATAAAGTTCAATTTTAATTAAAGAGTCCAAGAAGAATATGCACATTTAAGCATACACTGTATTTAAATTGTTTTTTTCAAAACCTGTCAGTTCTATACCTCTAGACTGAAGGAGGTCAACTTCTTTCAGTGTACAGTCAACATTTATCTGGAGCTGTCTGTTGAGGCTTCTTAATTTGGTCATTTCCTCAGGCTGGGGAGAAACAACCCAAGATAGCAACTGTAGGAGAGTCAGCATCTTATCCGACATATAAATAACATTGTTTATCTATGTTAACAGCTTTATTAGAAACTAAGTATAACCAAGGCACTGAATAGAGCATCCAAGATTCCACTGCCTCTCCCTCCCTGCCACCCAATTTTTCCTCAAAAAACACTTTTCTACTGTCATTTGAGGAAGTTTAAGAAAAAAAAGGAAGAAAAACACAAGTTAATACTAAAATTCATTTGTAAAAAGGCATAGTTCTTCATAACTGTATAAAATCACATACCTTATAAAAATCTGTATGAACTGACGACTTGATACATCAGTTTACATCACAATGATCAGAAAATAAAATACGAGCTGCAGTTCATATAAGCTTCTGACCTTATTTGATTACTATCAAATAATAGTCAATTTACATCATCCAAAGGAGCTCCAACATGCCAAACCTTCTAGCCTAGTATATTTAAATCATTCAGTACTGCATGACAATAATTACTCATAATGGAAGAATGAATAGAGTCAAGTCTATATATATGCATATAATAAAGAAACCCCATTTAGGTTACTGAAATGCTAGTGCTCCTAATGCTAGCAGCAATGATTAACAACACAGATGCAGGCGTAACTCTAAGGATCCCATTTTAGGGTATACTTGATCATCACAGAATTTTTGAGGTTGAAAGGAACCTCTGGAGGTCACCTGCTCAACCCCTGCTCAAGCAGGGACACCCAGAGTAGGTTGCCCAGAACCACACCCAGGCAGCTTATAGAGATCTCCAAGGAGAGAAACTCCACCTTTCTGGGCATCTTGTGCCAGTGCTCGCCACCTGCAGAGTAACAGTGTGTTTCCTGATGTTTGGATTGAACTTACGGGTGACAGCATCAAAGGCCACAATGAAGTCTAGGAAGACAATATCCATGGCTCTCCCCTTGTCCACCAGGCTGGTCACTTCTTCGTAGAAGCTTATCAGGTTGGACAGGCATGACTTCCCCTCAGCGAAGCCATGCTGACTACTTCTGATGACCTTGTCTTTCACAGGCCTGAAAATGGTCTCTGGCATTAGCTGTTCCACCACCTTCCCAGGGAATGAGGTGAGGCTGGACAGCCTGTAGTTCCCTGGGTCCTCCTTCTTGCCCTCCCTGAAGACAGCAGTGACATTTGCTTTCCTCCAGTCTTTGGGCACTTCTTCCAGTTGCCACAATTGAACAAAGATCATAGAGTGGCCTCCCAATCACATCTGCCAGCTCCCTCAGCACTCATGGGTGCCTCCTCTCAGGGTCCACGGACTTATCAATGTCCAGTTTGCTTAAGTATTCCCTGACCTGGTCCTCTTCCTCCAAGGGTAGGTATTCCTTGTTCTAGCCCTTCCCCCTGGTCTCTAGGACCTGGGATCCTAGAAGGCCGCTCTTGCTGGTAAAGACTGAGGCAAAGAAGTCATTCAGTACCTCAGCCTTGTCCCTTCCTGTGGAACCAGGTCTCTCACATGGTTCAGCAATGGGCCCACATTTTCCATACTCTTCCTTCTGTCACCAATGTGCTTACAGAAGCCCTTGTGTTTGATACCCCTGGCCAGATTCAAATCCATTTGGGTTTTGGCTTTCATAACCTCATCCCTGGATGCTCATACATGCCGAATACCTCAGACAGATGAGACGTACAGCAGATGTACTTACTACTTCAGCAGTTAACGGCATATATGCTGTTACTAAAGCATGGTATGCTTTCCTGCCTACATCTGTCTGTATTGTTTATGTAAGCACAGTGAACAAGACTGAACTGATTTGGCTAACAACTGCACAAACTGAAAGCTATTTTTCAGTCAGATGAGTTCTCTTATCAGAGCCATACAGATTTCTGGGCTAGAGTCACTAGTGGTTAGAAGTCAGAGATAGGAAGAAGTAACGGGACAAGAGGCGAGAGAGATGCCAGCTACTTGAGCCAACACTGCCAGTGAAAAGTTACTTGGCACATCGTGCACATACCAAATGGGAAGTGGAATGTCTAAGAGATGCAACTACTCATTGTATCAAGGTATTTTGGTGTTTGAAATACCTTTTCAAAAAACTTGAAGCCCAGCTGTATCAACAACTGAGCTGGATATGGCTCAGACACTACACACAGACTTGGACATACACTTCTATAGGTTGTTTTGTAGGAAATTACTTGTAGGAAAGTAATTATCTATTCGGTTCTGTGGCCCAGAGAAACACACATATACAAGTCTCACTAGGTCTGTTGTGAATCCTAAGAAAACTGGACACACACGCTTCTTAAATGTTAAGAACTGGCTTACTACAGGCCAAGAACTTACAGAAAATCATTTCCAAATACTGAAGATTTTATAAGGCAAAATATATGGGAGTATATTATACTTTATTTTATGAAAGTATAAGAAATAAATTTGTATCTTGAATTAAAATACTAACAAATTGCTTACTGTTGGAATTGCAGTTGTACAGCTAACTCTTCGAAGCCGCCTCTGCATTAGATCGTGCTCCATGCCATTGACTTCAGCTTTCAGGCGTTCAAGTTCTTCTTTCTCAAGCTTCAGTTCCTTTGCTAATCTCTCCATCCTTGCTCGTTGATGTAAAAGCAAGGCTAACATTTCACATGGAAGAAATAGTTACTAACAAAAAAAAAAAGCTGGAAAACTGAATTCTTAGCTTATATGTAAGATTCATGAGTGACCTTTCTGGAAAAGAATGTGATCATAAACATGCAGCCAAATACCAGTGTGAAGATGCTTTCATGCCAAATGAACTACTATTTAGGACAAAGTTCTTCCAGAATAAATAAAAAAAATAGTAACTTGAAGTTGATATTACCATTTTGGTCAATGCTTCTTTTTTTTTTTTTTGTCATTTGGTCTTTCTCATCTCAAAAATACAAAGGCACCTGTACAAGCAGACAGCTTCTCAGGATGGAACAGCAATCTAGTTATGTTAATACTGTACTGACAAAAAAAATAAATACCAGAGGTAAGATCAGAAGATAACACTTCATAGCTACTGTTCAACAGTTCAACACGCTAGCCTTCAGACTCCTGAATTGTTTTTTCAGTGAATATTTAAGTATTCCTTGCTTTTCATAGAATCATAAAATGGCTTGGTTTGGAAGGGACCTTCACGATCATCCAGTTCCAACCCCCTTGCCATGGGCAGGGATGCCACCCACTAGATCAGGTTTCTCAAGGCCTCTTCTAACACCTGATCTTGAAATCCTTTAGAGATGGGGCATCCACAGCTTCTTTGGGCAACCTGTTCCACTGCCTCACTACCCTCACAGTGAAGAATTTCCTCCTTATATCTAATCAAAGTCTCCCCTCTTTTAGTTTAAAACCATTCCTCATAGCCCTGTCATTGTCTGCCTGAGTAAAAAGTCACTCTCCATCTTTTTTATAATCCCCCTTTAAGTACTGAAAAGTCTCCTCAGAGCTCTCTCTTCTTGAGGCTGAACATCCCCAACTCTCTCTGCTTTTCTTCATAGGTGAGTTGCTCCAGCCCTCTGATCATCTTTGTGGCCTCCTCTGCACCAGCTCTAACAGCCCTACACCTGGATGCAGCACTCCAAGCAGGGCCTCACAAGGGCAGAGTAGGGGGGGACAATCACATTTTCAGGGAGTGCTTTAATTATCAATACTACAAATTCAGCATTGCTCAAAGTCAGAACTAAAGAACTTCAATAAAATAGCCTAGACATGAGAATCCTGAAGGGGTGTGGGGAGGTAAATGACAGAGCTGGGCGGGAAAGGGAAGCTCAGGTCTTTCATAGTCATTAATTCTACAATAGAACTAAATTGCTGCCCTCTCACCTGTCCCTGCTGTTAATCAACCATTTTCTCATACTTCTGTCATGACAGTGAAATTTATGACTCCTAGTTGCAAGCTGATGTTGGGCGCTCTGAGCAGCCACTCAGCTAAAGAAATTTGCCTAGCTAGAAAATGATATTAGTTTTTTGCAGGAAGTGTCCTCAGTATTTCATCATGATGCAAAATTGGCCAAGTTTGTTAGTGTGATGCTTAGCACTTTTTGACCTAGCTGTTTTACCTGATGAAAGTCTACCAGGACAGAAAAACAGGAGAAATTTGTTGCTAGTATTCAGACAAGCATGCTGCCCATGTAACAATCTTTCAGCAAACTGTTTGAATACATGAAGACACTGTAGAAAACTTAGAAAAAAATGATATTTCATACAAAGTACCTGCCACCACCTGCCCCTTTTCTTCACCTCTATCCAATACAGGCAAAGTAAAAAAAAAAAAAAAAAAGTCTCACACATACTTGCATTCTTGCTGGAAAAAAAAACAGAAAAGTAAGCAACAATGTGAGGTAGCTTACTGGGGGAAGATAAAAATGCAGGGGCATAAAGTGACTTTTTATCAGATGTCAGTATTCTGTGCAAAACAACAGCACTATACTTTGGTTTTTGCATGGATCCACCAATTCTTGGTCAAAGAATAAACATTATTAAATCCTATCCAAAGAATAACATCAGATGTTTTTACAATATAGGTTCCAATGTTACTGATCAAAACCGTTCTCTACTTTTTGAAGTAAATGCAAGTCATTCGAGTACATTTCAAGAGATCACAGAATGAATTCAAAAAAAGAAAGTACTGGTACTAGGGTGTATGATTTGCCACCATTACAGTCAAATCCTGTCTTCGCATGACTCCTCCAACTTAACATGGGGTATGGCTTCATTACATAGCTTGGTATTATACCTCAGGTACAACTAATCAAATTTGACTCATGCTACAAAGAAACATTAGAAGTACAGACACCAGAAGGGATTTTTGGTAACAGTTTTCACAATGGTTCATATTCAGAAGAAAATTAAGTGATCCCTCACATTCCCTACATTAAGCTTTTAAGTATACTCCTCTTTAGGCCTCTGCAGTGGTAGCAGAGTGTAACATTTATTCTTCCACAATTTATTTCTATTAAGAGTTCACAGTGCGGCAACACCAAAGGCTAACGAAGCCCCAGATGTGGTATTACCACAAAAGCAGATAGCCCAAACAGCATATTCTAGCTGATTTTATTGTTTTCCAAACACAGAAATCTAGACACAGATTCAGAAGTCAAACAGATTTCTACATTTCAGAACATGTTTTCTTCATTTATGTGAAACATAAATGACTACCTTTTGTGAAGTTGTAAAACAAACACTACCAAAGAAAGCATATGACCTGAGTTACAGATCTACTAGCGTTCTCTCAAAATAACATTTCTAATTGGGTTTACCAGGTATAAAATAGCTCTGTTGATGAATTAAAATAGCTCAATAAACAGAAAGCAAAATAACAAATCAAGAACAGAATTATAACCATTATTTCAGCTGTCTCAAGTTGAAAGGAAACCTAGAAGGAGCAATGCAGGAATAGAGACTCTTCTTTCCAAACGCAAATTTAGAAACAAAGTACATTCTTTAAATATCTGCTGCTGATTATCATTCCATCATTACCCCAACTGATTGGTTTGAATACTTGCAGAGTGATTCATTTATTCCATTTAAAATGTTTCAAATCTAGAAAACTGGTTACCCTGAGAAAAGCAGTTTTCATCTAAAGTTTAGGTGTCACCACTTTGTGTTTTTCTTGAGTAAATTATTTAACTATATTTACACATAGCATTAAGACTAACTATAATCTGTCCCCATGTAGCAGAATACAGATCCTAAAATCTCTCTACCAAGCTTTTCCTCCTCTTCGAAAACTCTAAGTGCAACAAGTGAGCTTTTGATCAAGTTCTTCAGAATAATTATTTTAATACCCTTCAAAACAAAACACGATTTGTATTGACATGAGAAGCAATTTTAGCTGCAATCCTCTCTCCTCTTTCACTTAATATTCTTCAATCTAAACCAAATAAGAATAAAATTCCTTGCAGAAGTTAGCGTTTCAGGTTTCATAAAGCACCCAGTACTGAACAAATAAATGTACTGCAAAGTTCTTCAAACAAAAAATAATAAAATTCACATGTAAATTTATGACATGGTTCACAGAATTTACCAACCAGATACATGGCATACGTTCATTAGTTGTAGTGTTCTCTTAAGAAATTCCCTTTTGTCAAAAGCACAGCAATTTTATGAGCCTCAGAAATCCTTAATGTATTCGACTAAATTTTAGTGCAATTTTAAAAAACAGAACACAAACTAGTTGGATGATCTTTGGTATGATTTGTCTTCTCTGTACAAGTTCGATATTTCCTTCTTAACAAGTAGCAAAATCAAGCTAAAAATGCCTTTTACAATAATACAATTTGCAAGGGTAAAGCATTTACCTTGAGTGTAAGCATAGTCATCTGATCCAGAACTAGAACTTCTCTGATATTTATGGCTTCCTTTTTCTCCTCCAGATCCTGGGATTACAGAAATAGGCTGAATAGGTTCTGGTGCTGCAGTACGCTCTTCTTGGTCCACTAAATTTAAAAGATTCTCAGTCGGTGCTCGACCTACTGTGATTTTAAAAATAGTTGGGTTTGGCTGAGATACCATTACCCGAGGAGACTGTGTTGGTGCACCTGTAGGCCCAGTTGGTTGAGTGTAGGTAATATATACTGGATTAACACTAAATGGAGGTTTGGGTTGACCCGACATACCTCTTGATGGAGAGCTTGTAGGAGGAGTAGTGGCTGCATACAGCGGGTGCTGGTTTCGTTGAGATGGTTGATTACTTATTGGTGAAGGACTTCTGTTCATTGCAGTCCCAGGCCTTTGCGGTGGCTCAACTGTAATTTCTATTTTGTTCATGGAACCTTTGGATAAACTAGGTCCAGCAAAAGGAGGAAGATACGACACGGAGTGACCGCTTTGTTTTTGAAAAGTCTGGGATGCTTGCTGATATGGATGAGGTGGGACAGTTGAAGGACTAGGAGGCATGAAGACATGGGAACTCTGATGACCCAGCTGAGGAGGCTGAACTTGGTGCTGAGGAGAGCCAAAGGGAGAGGGACACTGGGATGCCGGTGGTGATCGAAAAGCCGTCTGAGGGATCTGGGGTTGTTTAGGAGAATACTGAGAAGGTTGGTAGTTCTGTTGATGTGGATACACAGGTAGAGGACGGGGAGTATAATGTGGAACTGGGCCCTGTGGTGACGAATGCCACTGCGTATTCTGAGGAGTCTGTCGTCCTGAAGAACTTTGAGATGTTTGTCTAATATAAATAGAGCCATGAGTCCCATAAAGATTGCTTGGAATCTGTGGAAGAATTTGTAGAGCTCTGGGTACACTCTGTCCAGATGGGAGGTTTTGTGATACTGTAACAGTAATGGGATTTGTACTGTACCGAGGTATGTGCATATACGTGGGAGGAGGGCCTTGCATAGCAGACGTGTTCATTCCTGGTTGTATGGAAGATGGCTGTGGAGGTGGCTGTGGAGGAGGAGTAGCTGCATTTCTATTCTGGTCATTCATGAAAAATGGATTGTAATTAGGAGAAGCTGCCACAACAGCGGGAGCAGAATGTGGTTCTTGAACTAAGCATATCAGTTGTTTACCTGCTGTGCGTTGTGGATCAATATGTCCATCACTTGAACTATGTACCAGTGTACGACCACCATTAAGTTGAGCTCCATCCCCTGCATGATAGCTGGTATGAGGATGAATACCCAGATTAATGTGCAAAAGGCTATTTCTATTCATTCTGGTGTCATCGGGACTATGGTACTCCATATATAAGTATTTGTTGCTCTCCTGTGCGAGGGCTCGACAACAGGCATCTAGATTGTTGTTGTTCTAGGAATAAGAAGGGACACCTATTTTGTTAAACTGCAAAAGAAAAAGCCACTGCTCAAAGTTCAACAAGCATTCAAATGAAGCTGCGATCAAGCCTTAATAGGCATACCTCATAAGTAGTTGACACAGATACGAATTTTGAAATAAAGATCATACCTACCAGGTCACAGTCTGCAAGTAGTACAGAGCTCACGCTGCATCTAGCAAAATACAATGGTAATGCTAGCTACAGTATGACATAAAAATCAAGTCAAGTCTGGATTTGGGGAAAGCAAAGAACAGGAATGCACAATTAATTATTTCTAATAACACAAATAAAATTAAACTAGATCAAAACTGCAAGTTCTGGAGAGTCCAAACAAAGATGCAGGTAACACTTTAGTGTTTACCCATGCGTTTATTGTTTTACCTTTATTTTACAGTTTAGCTGAGTACTTTTCTACCTGAAATTCTAAAACCACAGCATTTTAAGTCAGCTACTCTAGGTAGAAATTAGCACCTTAAAATTAAATAAATGAAATCAAAATAAGTGTTGCTTGAAAGTTTACTGGCAATTCCCTAAGGCCCCTTATAATTATGACATAATTTTAACTGTCTTAAAGAATTTCAGGCTCAAGGCTTTAAAAAAAAGAAAAGGCTTATTCATACATCAAAGGGAAAACCAAATAACCCCTGTAAGGGTTTGATTTGTTCTGCAATGCCAGCAGTTGAATATACAGACATTAAATTATGAATCAAATCAAATGTAAAATTGGGAACTCCTCCCTTCTTCATCCATTTTAGCTTCATTTCTTAATACTAAAGTGAAGACGACTTCGTCAAAACTTCACCTCATTTCACTACCAGACTAACATGGACATTCAGCATCCTGTCAGATGAAGACACTATTGAACATGACAAAAAAAAAAAAAGAGAACAGTCCAGCGCTTAAGTTTATACGGCTCTCACTCCGTGGGTACTTCTACCTGCTTACTTCCCCCTCACGCCAAGCTCCCCTGCTAGAGTCCGATGGTCAGTGGGAATACCCAAATGTCTCACACAAATCTAAAAACAGAACACCTGGGAGACAGATCTTATAATAATAACCAGAACCACAGTCCCAAGACATCAGCCTCAAAAAAGCTAAATGCCACTATCAGTCACTTGCCTTCATAAGACAAGGCTTCATAAGGACAGTCCTTAGCATCCATGCCCCGAAGACAGAAAAACTTTAAGTTTTTAGGTAAAGCCAGTTCCTTATTTTGGAGGAAGGAGTTGTACTAAAACCTCCTCCAGTGTACCTATGTTCTTGATGAAGCCATCATTAATAACCATCCTGTTAGCCACTCTCCTTAATCCTGTGTGCATACAGTCACACATGCAAGGATGAATAACCAGCAAGAAAAACATAAAACAACAGCAACAAAACACAAATGCAAGTGAGGAATGGTAACATCTCGTCTGTAGAAGACAGAACAAAAAAAGCAAACAGCAGAGTCTTCCACTCCTTCAAAATAAAACCAGAAGAACGAGAATTTATGTTTCAAGTAGACTACTAAAAAGTTTTCATACTACAACAATAAAAGTACACAAGCTCCTTTAAACTCTTCACCATACCTGAAGCATGCACTGAGATACCACCCCTTCAGGTATCTCAGGGAAACGTTGTCGGAGATCATGGAGTACCTGCACATCGAGTTGTTGACTGCCCTGCGCCATGCCAGACTGATGTTGTTCCAGATTATCAAAAAACGGAAGTCAACAGGCCTTCCAATGATTATGATCTTCTGAGGCTTCTGGCATTTTCTGTAAGAAAAAGAAACCAATTATTTTTAAGCTATCACAACCATTCTTTTTCCTTTCCCCAACTGCAATGACAAGTACATTTTTAGATCCAGATATAAAGAGCCAATGACTTAAGCATGAGAGTCAGAATCATAATTTCTCAAATTCTAATCCAAAAACACTTAACATAGCACAGGTATATCTACACAACATTTTACTGGAATGTGCTAGCTCAGTTCTTTACCTGGTCCCATTGTGGTACCATATATGCATGACTTTAATTAACCTGGCCTGTATAAAACAGAACTGTAACAGATTACTTATATATTATTCCCAGTGAGAATCTGAACAGTTTCTAGAAACATCTGAGGTCATGGAGCATGCGTGTCTTTATTATTCACATTATGCCAGAAATAACAGGCTAGAAGTAGCACAATTATTTAAAAATAATTCTCTAGTAATGGGGCTTAACTCTTTACATTGTTGTAAATTCAAAGAGTTGGAAGGAATTTTTGTGAAACACAACAGGATTAAAACATACTTTAGTAAGTCCTTTTTAGGCCTATGATAATAATCTATTTCAGATTGTTGTAAAGTACCTATTATTTTAATTATTAGCATTATTAGTTACAAAAAAAAATTCAGGATTCTTGCATTCAACAGCAAAAATACACGATTTGAACTACAATACCAAAGGAATGCTAGACATCAAATACAATCTGAGTCAATAAATGCTTTCCTCACTTGTGGCTCATAATCATAGGAGTAATCATCCAAGAGCTAAAGTCTAAGTAAAAATTCACATGGACATTGCATGAAGGTGGTACATGAAAGAGCCTCTGTCTTTCCAACAGTAATATTCAGCCGAATTTTTAACAGGGGAGAATGTAAAGGTGTTTTCAAAAATGAAAATGAAAGATACCAGCAGAGTGGGTGTTCAAGTAATACATTAGCTAGTCTAAGGCCAAAGTTTTCTCTCCATTTAAAACATTCACATCTCAGCCTTGGTGGCATTTTGAATGGTACATAACGTACATACTCCAGAGCTGGCTTTTCAGTAGTTAGCTCAGCTCCTAATAGAAAACTAGAAAAGTACAACAGAACAGCCCAGACATACGCACACCTTCAAGTGATAATAATCTCCTACAGTTTCCTGTATCTTTCCTAAGAAAGCCTCTTAGTTTGCTTAAGCAAGAAAATAAAACATGTTTTCAAAGAAATAAAAAACATCAGGTTTAGGGTTAAAAAAAAAGGTTTGGTGGGGAATGGGGGGGGGATTTGTATTGTTTTAAATATTCAATACTCAGGCCTTTGTTTTTATTACCTCTTCCTAAATATTACTTCCTTTCACTGAAAAGTGGCAAAACAGCAACAACACGAAACAGAAGTCTGCTTCACTATCTGGCTACTACATATGTGGACAGCCCTCAAATGACATTATCAATCATGAAATGACACGTGCTCGCAGGAAGGATTGCTCTGTTTTATCTGATACATTCTAGTATCCAGTACTACACCTGTCACGTCACACTCTTCCAAAATAAATGAGAAAAATTTTAAAAAGATAAAAACAGCGAGATCTTAATTATCCTGCTGTGATTTCAGATATACTGCAAGAAATATAACTTGTATAATCACAGTGTATTATTTCTCTCTTCAAACATTAATTCAAATGTAACACAAGAAAGCAGACTGGGAATTTGTAATCATTTCATATAATGTTTTTCTATGCTTTAATACTAGTCTAAATCCAACATTTCTTTTGACATTTTTTCCAATACTTCCTGAATACTTGAGATGAGCAGAAGTGTAACCCTTAAAGTTATTGGCAGTTATTAGCCAACTAGGAATTTTATCAGAGTTCTCTAACCACAAATAATGGATAAGAGAAATTTCCATTCTCATTTTAGAGTTAAATCCTCTAGTCTTGAAAAGTCTACAAGAAACCTGAAATAGAAGAGAAGAACAAACACACAAACACTCAGAACTCCACGGATTCGACGGCTGCACAACTACAGATTTATTTATTTATGCATTTATTTTCCAGTCAACTCCACAAAGTTCACTTTGGCCATATGTAGGCCATATACAGGCACACATCTGCCTATTCTGTCTGACCTTCCTACACCCAAATCAGCATTTTCCGGGCTAAGTGGCTTCCAGGCTCAGTGGCCCAAACCACTGGGAACAAAAGGCTCACATCCCATATCACTGCACAGCACCAGGCAAGCAGAGCAGTGAGACAACAGCAGATGAGTGCAGACGAGGGAGCTGCAACAGACACGAGCAGACAGGACAGGAGCTCCTGCTGAGCCGCAAGAGACTAGGAAAGCAACTCTCCGATTCTCTTTCATGGCATGCACGTGCTGAGGGACACGCTGAGGCACGCTACATTTAAGGTGCCTTATCATTACTGAAAGTTCACAGTGCAGTTCACATCAAAAAAAAAAACAACCCAAAATTGCAGTGAAAGCAAAAGTCACTTCATCTGCAACTTTCAAAAGTGAGCAGAGGTTACCCAAATCCTAGCCGAAAAGTAACTCACAAGGATGAAATAAATTAACATTGCTATGCACACTGAAGCTGTAGTAACAAAGGCATTAAAGGATATTGTTGCAGAATTGGTCCTGCTGTGATAAGACACAGAAATGACCTTGGCAGCCATTAGTGAAACATGGGCATTATGTACAGCATTACTCCAGTCCTACACAATTCCACCAGTCATTTTTTCACACCTTTTACATGACTAAATTGTATGGACGGGAAAACAGTATCTGTATCTTCCTCCCTAAAAGTCACTTATGAACTTTGTAAGTTAAGAAAATAAACTGGAGTCCACACTTCCACCAAACAACTGATATCTCTCACCAAAAAGAATGAATATAACCCAGAATTACTATAATCTTGTTACTCCCCCACAGTGTGTTCAGAAGGAAATCTATTTTACTACTGTTATTTTTAAACACTAAGTCACTTAAAATAAAGATAAATGAATCATCAAAAATAAGAACCAATTGAAAAACAAATGAGGTAAATACATACAATGTGAAAGTTTATAAGTTATGTAATGGTGTGTGCTTGCAATGCAATTGCACCATGCAATTACAATATATGCAACAACTGAAACGATTCCTGAGTAAATTCCCACAAAAGGCTATCCAGGAGACAGCTTCTCACAAAGCCTCATCAATTTAAAATGAATTATGAGTTGTGTAACAGTAGTTGTGCCTTGAAGGATAAGAGGAAAACCCCACCCAAACCAAACCACAACAGTAAGCAAATCAGTTTATAGAAAAATCAACTCTTCAAAAGACACCCTGCTATTGTACCTTTTAAGCAAATTCCTTCATCTTAAAAGGTTATTTTAATATTTAGATTAGAAGGATGAGAAAACAGATGGATTAAGTACAGACAGGTAAAGAGCCTCAATTTTTCCTCAGCATACTACACAAATGTAATTCTTACATTTTATTGTCCTGACTTCTAATCTAATGCATGCTGACACTTACAGACAAGAAATGGATTTATTGAATGACATATAGATGAACTCAACCCAACCTTTGTAAATTAATGTTCTTTTCCTCTTTTGTTCACTTGTTCACCATTGCTGTTCAAAGTGTTGAGGAAAAAATTCAGATTCATGAATGCAGCACGTGTGTGTGAGAGAGACTTTTTTTCCCCTTTCAGTGCTCATTGGGCGCTTCCTTCAAACACCTGCACTGGATACTCTGTCTAAACACCGCTGGAACTTCAGTGTGGATGTACCATGAAATTTCGCTGGACAAAACAGTAGAGCATGACCAACATCTTACTTATAGAAACTTCAGAATAAAACCAAATAATATTAGATACAAATCAGGGAGCAAAAATGAAGTGAGCATACATAACATCTTCGCCAAGAAAAAGCGACTTGGATTTTAGTGACATTTAAACTCATTTCCAGTAGCAAAGTAGCAAATCCAATAAACAGTTATACAATCCAAATTTGTGACAGTAATTTCTAATCGTGATCTACCAAAATATCATTTGCCCATACCAACAAGTCATACCTCTTCATATTCGCTTCTGGCATTTAGGTGTAAGACTTCTAAGTAACAGTGATGCCAGCATTTTAAGACCTTTATTCCTGTTCTGGGCCACACAGAAGAGCAAAAACAGTCTCAGTACTCTCCCCGAAAAGGAATTTTACTTGTTTCTCATGTAGTGGATTGAGGGAGAACTGAGGAGTGAAGCCAGGAATTGATGTAGCAGAAAAATGTGAAATTCTAAAATACAATTTCATTAATCTGGATTAAGTACATAAATATATTTTCACCAAAAAAATGGCAGTGTAAATAAAAACGAGATCATACTGAAAAGAAAAATATGGTGTTTTCTTTAAACAAAAGAACAAAGTTTAACACTCATTTGTAATCACTTTACCAAAACATGCATTTTGTTTTCAAAGCTATGCTAAACTAACTTTATACTGGCTGCACAGTATAAGTTCTATTACTTTGAATTATAAGATTCTAAACGTATCTCGGTCTTATGTGCTAAATTTATTTATGTATTGGGTTTACACGGCAAGGTTTTGGTAGCAGGGGGACTGCAGGGGTGGCCTCTGTGAGAAGAGCCCAGCAGCTGCCCCATGTTAGATAAGGGCCAGCTCCAGCTGGCTCCAAAGGGACCTGCCGCTGGCCAGAACTGAGCCAATAAGCAATGTTTGCGCCTCTGGGAGAGCAGATTTAAGGAAGGGGAAAAAAACCTTCTGCACAACAGCAGCTGGGAGAGTGAGGAGTGAGAAGCAGCCCTGCAGCCCCCCAGGTGAGTGCAGCAGGAGGGCAGGAGGTGCTCCAGGCAGGCAGCAGCAGTTCCCCTGCGGCCTGTGCAGGGAGAGGCCCCCGGTGGAGCAGGCTGTCCCCCTGCAGCCCATGGGTCCCACACGGAGCAGATCTCCACGCTGCAGCCCGGGGAGGAGCCCACGTGGAGCAGGTGGATGTGGCCTGGAGGAGGCTGCGGCCCATGGAGAGCCCCCGCAGGAGCAGGCCCCGGGCCGGAGCTGCAGCCCGTGGAGAGGAGCCCACGCAGGAGCAGGGGGTCTGGGGGGAGCTGCCGCCCGCCCGTGGGGGACCCGTGCTGGAGCAGTTTGCTCCTGGGGGATGGATGGACCCCGTGGTACGGAGCCGTGTGGGAGCAGTGCTGGAAGAGCTGCTGCCTGTGGGCAGCCCCCGCAGGCTCAGTTCGGGAAGGACGGCATCCCGTGGGAGGGACCCCGCGTGGAGCAGGGGCAGGGAGGGACCGTGAAAGAGTGGCAGAGAGATGAAGTGTCAGGGACTGACTGCAGCCCCCAGTCCCTATTCCCCTGCACTACTCGGGGGGAGGATGTAGAAGCAGATGACTGGGGGGAAGGGCTTTTCAGTGGTTTTTTAAGTTTGCACTGCTCACTATTGTTATTATTGAAATAAATAACTGAAATAAATTAATCTTCCCCAAGCCAAGTCTGTTTTGCCCATGACAGTAATCGTTGAGTGATCTCGCTGTCCTTATCTCAGCCCAGGAGCTGCTTTGTATTTTCAGCCCCTCTCTAGCTGAGGAAAGGGAATGAGAACGCAGCATGGTGGGCACCTGGCATCTTGGCAAACTCAACCCCCCACAATTTATTAAATGAAAGAAGTTGGTAACATGTGCTATGAATCATTCTCTCTCTGAGAGACAATTACAAACTGTGTTTCTCTGGTCATGATAACAGAGTAAGAGTTCTTCAAGTTACCTTTGTTATTGCATTTCTCCTACTTACTTTCACTTATTTTGTTGAAAGAAGTTACTCCATTTAAAAAAAAACTTCTAATCTGAAAAGCTGTTTAGAAGAACACAGTACACGGAGTGCTTAAGAACTAAAAAATATTTTATAAAAGAAATGCCTTTATCTATATAATTGAAAACCGTAACTGCTTGTTAAAAACAACTACATTCATGTTTCATGACTACTTCCTTCCAGATTGCTAAATTCAAGATATCAGATAGTATGGAAATAATCCTACAAAAAAGTCATCCACATTCTGAACTATGTGCTGCCCCTGTGGAAGTGGAACACCACGTAACACCTTTTCCAAGTAATCTATTATCTTCCCAACAGCAGAAGCGATTTCATTGTGCTACGTTAGCATAAACAAAGATATTCAAGGTGCATTGAAGAGATTAGCCTACTTAGTAGAAGTTTCTTTATTAAAAACCATGGCAAAAGAAAGAGTGAAAAACTACCCACCTCTCCCAATGGCAAAGTATCACCTGTTCCACCTTCAGCACTCAAATGCAACATCTACTCCAAAACATTTATTACTATTAGAGAACTAAAAAATGGGCAAGTTAGGTCCCTGGAAACTATGTTACTGGTAAAGAATTGGTAACACATTCAGTACAGTTTCTTGCAATAAATTACTCTATTTACAAGGAGTGCTTAGGGGTAAAGCCACTTGAGCTCCTAGAATAGTGGTGAGCAAACCAGTTACCCCCAAGTCCTCCAGAGCTTTGGCTACAGTCCCCCAGGGATGCCAAACTTCCAAATGCTAGGATACTCCACACACACTGCATGCCAGTAGTAAAACATGAGAAAACAAGAAAGGAATTAGCTCAGCCAACAGATTTAGGAAGCACTGACTTTGAATTAGACATGGTAAATATATATATAGATATAACTAACATTGTGGTGTTAACAAATAAATGTGGTTTTGGCCAGGGAAGTCTACAATGCTATGTGATCACATCCCAATTCCACTTCTGTATTTCAATACTCAAGAAGATGTTGAGATGTGTAATTACTGTGGTGCTTCTAACAATGGCTGCAAACACACCACAGCTAAGGTGTCAAAAAGCACTTTTTTAAAAGTAACATTTTGCATAAGACCTTAAAATTTTAAGATGATTCAAACTGCGTTTCTTTGCACTGAGGATCAACTGAGCAAAAAGTTGGGTTTTTAACATCCCATCCCACACATACCTACTGTTTAATAGGCATCTGCACCCAATTATAGCCTTGTAAACACGCCTGGCATGTGACCTGGCTGCAGATGCAATCACATAATCACACCTCTAATCCTTGAGTAGCCTCTGGAACCACTGTTGGCTTCAATTCAAAGGTGCCTGCAGAAGAATATTCAACTGGCTGTAAATGGTTTAAAGTCACACTATAATGATACAAGGAATAATAAAACAAACAGTTTTGTACATTTAAGTTTCCATTTATTGAACCATTCAAATAAATAAAACCAAATAACCAATCCATCCCACAGGTGTCAGAACACTCGCCAATCCAGCTACAACTTTGGATTGCTCTTGCAGCAGAGGAAAGCAAACACTTTCACTGCCATGTGACAACTTTATAAAGCTTTGTAGCTGAAACATCTTTAAAAAAAATCTCAAATACAAGAAGCTAAGCTATTACAGCATTTCCAAGACAACAGTTTTTCCTCACACCTGTTTTTAGGCCCACAATCACACTATTTAAACATGTTGTATCACAAAAAACAGGAATTACTTTTCTCTGCAACAGTCCAGGTAATTTTTAGGATTATATATAGCTAAAAACTTCTCTCACACCACATATATCACAATGACCATTTGCTACAGAAGCCTTTTTATTTACAGGGTGACATATCCCATAGCTTTTGGAGTACATTGCTTCACAGCCTGGAAACGGAGCTAGAAAGGAATACAAAATTGAACTTATCTTGTCAGTTCATACAGACATAGTAAGTTCCACAGAGCAAAAAAAGAAAAGCAGTCAATGTTTAAAGCCGAGCTCAGCTTGCTGCTGTCACTTGCTCTGAAGTGAATGACTGGCTAAGTCACTAAAAACCACAACTGAGTGGTTTGGCAAGCTGTTTTATGATGAACATTCATTCATTTGTATGAAAGAAGGCCAACAGCTTCAAAAAGCTCCTGGATGGCAGGAAGGCAAAGGGAAACATAGTAAAGAAGTATATGGCAAAATAAAACTAAAAATAAAGCTGACAAATCGCTGACCAATTGGTCTCTTAAATTTTGGTAAAGTTACACAATCTCACTTGCCAATTCTTGACGCAATTTCCCTGTACATATGGCATACAACAGCTTCACAGGTGCGTCACCTGATGGCCTAGAACAGCTCAGAGTACCAAAATGGAGCATAATTCATCAAAGCGAGCACAACAACAATACCATTAGCTCACACTGATAAAACGGGAGTGTCAAACAATGAAGACATTCCTTCTCTTGTTTTTATTCATTTATGCAATGATCAATTTTGTCCATGTTTGAAAACTATTTTGACAAATTCAATAAATGAGGAATGGGGAAATACAATGTGGTTTGTCTTCATCACACAAAAGGCAACATGTAATTCCAAGGCAAGAGAAACCTGGAAGAAGGAAATCCATTTTTCGCACAACAGGGACACTGCCTGGGGATGGGACTAAAGCATAATTAGGTTTCTTCTGTGGTCTGTGGGCAAGAATTTCAGTGACAGCTGTTGCTAGGAAAAAAATCAGAAGTTATAGTCAATCACTGTTCCCTCTTAGGAACCTATTTTGTGTTGCTTTGTGTGCTTTAGTATTTGCTTTGCTTTTCTCCCTTTCATTATAGTCTGTCACCCTTGTAAGCTGTCAGCATCTAAATGGACTAGAATTATCTATCTACTGTTCCTCCTCTTCCATCTATGATAAAAGACATCAAAAATGTCACAGTGTTGACACCAATTAAACAAAAACATCAGGCACCGAGACAGCATGTTACCAGGTGGAAAAGGATTTAGTATGTAGAGTACAAAGATCTTGTTTCCCAAACAAGTCATACATTATTCTATGGCCTTGGTCTTGATTAAATTTCTGTCCTTTAAGGTAGCATCTATATGTGGCACTAAGAAAACTTATTTATTCCACTGCTTTGGAAACAAAAGGAAAGGAGTCAAAATCATCTTAACCCTAAATACAGTCAAATCTTCATAAAATAAAGAGTACTTTTAATTACTTCACAGTAAGAACTGAAGGATAATGAGAAGGCTACTTAACTGGAAAAATAATAATCCTTTTAGCAAGTGGCTAAGAAGTACTTGGCTAGTAATTCCACTACCAAGAAGATACTAGTAACCTTCTCGTGTTTATAATGAAATGCTTCATTAGAAATGTATGGTTCTCTCACTCCCCCAAGCAACTAGAAGCAGCTCTTGCTACACAACAGTTACAACCCAGTAGGTTTACGAGGCACTGAGACAGTTCTGGAATAATGCTACTAAACAGCAAGTAATAGTTTCCACAACAGTTCTGCAGAGTACCAGGTCAAACAAAGTTGTAAGAACAACTGAGTTTGTATGTCACAGAGATAATCATGAGATTATATCACAAGTATCACGTTCATACCAAAATTTATAAGGACGATGAATTGTCCTGCTTGCCAGGACATACAATTGCTGACTGAATAGCTGTGAACTACAGGCTGCGGCTGGAAAAAATCCTGCAGTAAACCAGCTCGCTCTCAGATTTCCCAATTCACAAACTCCAAATGTTGGCCCTACTAAATGCAGTGTAAAAATTATATGGGGTGGGGGGGTGGGGAAGTGGCTGTTACATCCTATTTTAGGAGTCAAAGTGAGCCAGAAAGGATACATATTCCCTTCCAAGAATATATAAAACTAAACATGTACTAACAGTATCAGAAAACGTCTACTGCATATCCATGGTACAGCCCATCTGTATTTCCATGTTTAACAGTTACTAAAAGCCAAGGCCCAACAAACTGCAAAGCCACTGGAACACTGTTTAATACATAACTGCTCCAGAAAGTAAGCTTCCTTCTCAAAAGTGACATTAAATTTCCTCGTAGGATACCTGTCTCTGAGCATTGCTACGGAGGCAGAGGTGTCTGCAGGTCACCAGCTTGAGTCCCTACCAGGAATTTAACGCTGTCCCAGCCAAGGAGACGTCTGGCAGCTCCTACACAATGTAAGTGATCCTCAGCATCAGCTCTTGCTCCTAGATCACAAATTCACTGCCACACTCGGCATTCACTTGCAAGACATTCAGAACAGGCTCTGTTGTAAGATGCATTTACACTGGTCAGAATACAGCGAGTCCTCCCACAAGAGACTTCCACAAATTGAAACACTGAACTCCTGCAAAAGTAGGTACGGACTAGTTACTATTCACTCAAGCCAGAGGTTTCAGGAAGACTGAAGGCAACAGTCATGATCTAAGAATATAAATGTGTCACTTGGCTTGTCATATAAAAGTAATAAAATATTAGAGTTAACTACACTCACAAATCCACTGTTACACATGCATGTTGCTATTCACATAATTAGCTTCAACATCTCCCTCACTTCTGTTCACCTTCACCCTTTGATTCAGGCTTCTCCCTGTTAAAATGTTTGCTCTAAATAAATGGGTTGCTAGCAATAAAACTGAAAGAAACTGTTGTCCATTTGCAGGGCAGAAGCAGCATAATCAGGTTAGTCATCTGAGACGGCTGATATTTCCGTACAGGCACACAGCTGCACTTCATGCATTCAGTGGTATACCATCCCAATTTTGAACCAGCTATTTGATTTACTTGGGTGGCTCAGAGCAAACAATTTCACAATGAAATAAGAGTTCGGCCATCTCTCTGAGTCAGCTGAAGCTACAAGAACTACAAGATGTAAATTCACTCTTTTGAGTTAACCATGCTATGAATAAGCAATAGGATGGGTAATTAATGGCAACAGAAACTTTCCAAAATAAAGTTTCATTGTTAAATAAGCTTGAATTAAACTATTTTTAAATTAAAGTAGGTAGAAAGAAGAGAAAGAGTTCTAAGCCAATCATTTCAAATAAATGATCGGGTTTCCTGCTTCTGAAATACCTCCAACAATTTTATGATGGCTAATAGCAATAATGTCATAAATGAAAGTTAAAAATAACAATACAAGTAGGATTCCTGATATGTATCCCATGAGTTTTCATATGACAAACCTTGAAAATATTCTGCGGTAAGTACGCTGGCTGAACCCAAAGATTTCTGTTTTGTTGAAAACTGCATATGTAGAAGAGCACTACAGGATATGATGCAGACAATTTCTGTAACAGCACCTGTCTCAAACTTTCAAATTTTGCTGCACCACAAAGAAAGCAATTGCATAACATATTTCTACTTGTAAAGAAGCATTCCTTTTAATGCAGAGATAAAAAGGAGAAACTAACTAGAATTAGTTTCAATTTAAATGATTTATGTAAATTTATTAGCAGCCCATGTAACTGACAGTAGTGCCAAAAGCAACATCTATTGTAAAGGCTGCCCCTGCACTGCATGTGCTGGAACACTTACACCCAAAACAACAAGCTGAGAGATTACAAAGCAGAAAGAATAAAGGGGTCCTGGGAAGCACAGGCACCTACACAACTGTTTCTGGCCTGAGCGCTACCAGCCTCTCCTCACTATGGCCACCTTAAACTAAAAGAAAAACACTAGACTAGAAAAACAAGGAGCTGAGCGACGAGAAAACCCGCTTTCAGGATCCACAGCAAACACACACTAATGGAGGATATGACTACACAGAGGAAACAGAGGAGGGAAGTGGAGAGGCACATAAACAGGAACAAAAAAATACGACAGAAATAGGGAGGAGGCCAACACAGAAAAAACACGGAAGAGACAGGAGTCAATACAGAGCAGTGCAAAGATTACAAAGTGCAGAGAAATATGAACCAAATGCTCTCTAATCACCAGAAAACACTAATTTCCATTTTTGATGTTTTGAATTATGTTTTCATATACCAACTGCCTACATTTCGCTGATATGACTAATTGCTATAAAATATGGTAGACAAGTGACGCAGCACGCCCATCTCTTGTGTCAGGCCAGGAGAATTTATTACCAAACTGTAACATGGACTTTGCCTATTCTGTGATATATTCCAACAACTCTTTGCATGAATAACCATAAGACTGTCACAAGGAGAGACCACAACAAGAGGTGACATACAGCATTAATTATATTATCTATATATGTTTACTTTCATATAATATATTAAGATATATAAATAATATGTGTATATATTATTTATACACAAATATAGAAACATAGATGCTTGAGGGCACGTTGCACATGAGGAACTCCTGTACCCAATTTCCTAGTGAAACAGAAAAGATACGTTAAAATAAGGTTAATCTGCCACCATATATATATGTCTATATAGATATAACCAGGCATCATATATGTATGTGACATAAACTCTAGATCAAACTTTATTTCGCTTTAGGCAAGGGGGGGAAGAATACCTTAAAATTAGATCTTTGTTTATTCAATACAATTTTTGTTTTTGACAGTTAAGTCCAGTGGAAGGAAAGCTGTGACTTTTCCTAAGCAGCTTCCATAATCAAGTTCTATGCTACAGCTGATGGAGAGAACCCTGGGTGGTGTAGGGTAATGGTTAAATAATCAACACTCAGATAAAGCTGTAGCTGTCCTGTCTGTGGCATTGCTTCAATGGCAAATCTCCATGAGGAAGTCTAGATATTTCGGACCCACTTGTTCCATAATCTTAGGCCAGAAATAGGACAGCCAAAATAGATAATGGAAAGACCAGAATACGAATACAATTGTTCATCCTAAGATGCACTGATGCATTCCTGCCAAAATTCCTGCACAGCTTCAGAGGACTTGAGCAGTAACCAGCAGCTTTACCTGATATAAGCTTCAGAGTGTTCTCTTCCTTACAGAGAATCTGGCACTAAATCAGGTATTTTAATACCAAAGTGAGCACGCTGAGAGACCACAGATAGCAGCAGTAAAAGCACAGCTACCAACACTGAGCTTTTCCACAATAATATTGACTTCCACTTCACACTGCAGGTAACTTTCATGCTTTTCCATGAGCCCTGGACAGATGACAGGATCGAAAACTGATTTTTCTGACATTTTATTAATCTCCAAATTAGAAGCTTTATGAGTTTCAATCACTTTGCTATATACCAGCACGAATTGATGCTAAAGACCATGCTTTACCTGTCTTTAAAGACCTTTAAGTCATGACTTCAGTAGGTTAAGGAAAACTGTACTTACAGTCCCGACACCTTGATTACTCCCTAACATTGTATGTATGCAAAGGAAAGTTACAGTAGTCAAGTCACATTTGTTTATTTTTGTTGGTCTGGTACCAGGCCAGAAAGTTTCAGAGCCAGATGATGAGATTGACACAATTCATGGTGCATGACTTTTTAATGTAGAATGGAGTATAAAAAGACCAATTTTCTGAAGATGGAGCTATAGCCCTCCTTGCCTGCAATCACAAGTTTTAGCAGGAACATGTTAAAACAAGTCTGTGGCTCCATAAAACTGGGTTACAGGAGAAAAAAATAAAGGTAAAGAGACCTTTTGCTAGTAGCTAATCTTTCCACAGTTGACTTTGCATGGCTGTTTGATGCTAAAAAGTTACGAGCAGGTTTCACTTCCATCAGATCCAGTTATAGGAAAAAAAAATGGTATAAATCTGACCACACTGCAAATGAACAAGGCACATTTTCTGAAACTTGCAAGAATAATAAGTATGACTTTAAGGCATTTCATCCCAAACAGTCTAGATCCACAATTTCAGCTTTTAAAACATTATTTTTATGCTGTATCAAGAATATCCTTCCAAACACAAGTTAAACATGCATGTTAAAAACTTAAAGCAATCAGTATCTCTCTAAAGCCAGATCATTTCCACACTGATCTGCCCTACTGTATTCCATTAAGCCTGGTAGGATAAACTGCTTTCATTTCATTTCCCTTTTAGGAAGCTACCCACATAATCCTGCTTTAGAGGAAAAAAAAAAGGCTCAAAGACAGCCCAAACTTAAAATAGTTACTAACTCACTCTACTCTTCAAGACATTTGGATTATTTCACATGCCTAAAACAAGATGCTGTCCAGCAGCTCAAGGTAGGTGCATCCTCCACAAGCGAAGCCCTTTTTAGTAGACTTCTCCACTGCCTTATCTAGGGTCCTGTGGATAACTTGGTAATACAGTAGCAAAAGAACTGCCTGAAATGTTCTTTACACTACTCTAAAATTACCCTGGTATTTGTGCTGTACTCAATGCTATTCACCTTCACAAAAATGAAAGGGTGCAACAGATACCCAATAATCTGAGTGGCTGCAGATGCAAGCTACAAGAGCTTTTGTCTTTCACCTAGTAAGAGTACCACATTTTTTTTTTTGCTTAGATGCTGCAGCAAAGAAGCACAACAGTGTTCAGCTAGTTCTTTAATGAATCTCCAATTTCTTTACTGTTCAGCTTTGGCAGTATGCATATGGTTTGTAGAGCAAAACAACATGGAACACATCCAGCTCTCCACTTAGACACAACGAATTTGAATCTGAAACACAGGTCTCTTGGTCTAACTCCCAGGAGTCTTAGAAAAACATCATCTGCTGAGAACACAAAGGGGAAAAAAACAAAGGTCATACCATCCCACAAATCAAATGTAGTCCTGTATACAAAAGGTTACATAGCAGAAAAATCTAAGGTTTAAAATAAATTGCAGTCACCCCCCATCAGTCGAACACACTGCCACCTGAGTATTCCCCTGCAGCCAATGACCAACAGACAACATCTGCCCTACACACATGAAGGACACGAATCAGCATGAATCACAGAATGGTTTGGGTTGAAAGACCACCTGGTTCCAACCCCCCTGTCATGGGCAGGGATGCCACACACTAAACCAGGTTGCCAAGGGCCTTGTTTGACCTGGCCTCGAACACTTCCGGGGATGGGGCATCCACAGCTTCTCTGGGCAGCCTGTGCCAGTGCCTCACCGCCCTCACAGGGAAGAATTTCCTCCTGATATCTCATCTTAAATTTAGTTTAGCCATTACACCTCTTTTAGTTTAGCCATTACCCCTTGTCCTATCACTTACAGATGTGTAGATTTCAGAAGCCCAGATACATTAAAATAACACTGTAATCTGATGCTTTGAATCCGCAGTCACAGTGTGAGTAGTCACACCCTCTGCTTAGCCAAACAGCCCCAGTGACTTCTTCAGACTTTGGTTACCAGACCTTGGGCTCTCAGGGCCCACTAATTCTCCACTGCTGTGTGAACAACTCAACCTATGGGGTTACCGTCAATTCATCTATCTTCTCACTACTGATTTTGTCTGATTTTCAAGTTAATTAAAAACAAAAATCACAGAAATTTGAACACTTATAAGTGTTCTCCTATAAAAAAAAAGGCATACTGAGCTCCTGGTACATACATGCTCCGATACCAATTACTTTGCCTGATAATTTGTCATGTTTCCACACCCAGCCATTCACTTCGATCAGAAGAGCAACTTCCTACATACTTAAAAAGTAAGTTAACTGGAGACACAGATAAAATACCCTAATGAGTCACTGCCTTAATCAACAAATTTCCAAGTATGTAGAAGAGTAAAGACATTCTTTATGTAGTTATACATTCCCAGATTAACTGAACATGTTCCAGAAAACAGACTGCACATGAAAAAAAAGGCTGCAAGTTCAAACACTGTAGTATCGACTACACAGCAAAGTATTTAGTACATACATCACAGCTGCCAATAACTGAACACCATCATGAAAGAATTGTAACATGCATGTTTAAACTACATGCAGGGTGAGAATTTGTAATCACGTATTACAACAAACAGCTTATTAAATTCATATGATTACCTTTTACTTTCAAATGAGAGCCAAAGAATTAAAGGAAATCTCACTACAAGAATTCTAAATGATGCATCCCAATCTATAGAATTGTTCATATAACTGCTCTTAAATTTGAAAATTCAATTTTATTACTTTATATTTTAAGTTATTTTATCAATTAGTGGTGTTAACAAATATGTCTCTACAGAGAACGTTATATAACAGAATAGATATAATCTGGACAAATCTGGGAGTCTTAAAAACTTAACTTACTAGCAATATCTGTAATATTAGAACTTCCAACTATGAATGCTATTTCCAGAAAGAAAGGAGAAGAAAGAATTGCTCAAATGTCAGAAGTGCAAAATAATTAACAGCAGGGAAAAAAAATTTAACCTAACTACACTCAAATATCAAGCTTCTTACAAACTTTCTTGAACAGGGAGCTTAAGATTGCCTCTGCTTATTTGAGAGCTGCAGTCTACTTCCCTTCCATGAAGAGAGAGAGAAATAGGCAGCTATAAGGGAAAAGGAATACTGAACATCCAAATGCTGTAACTTTCTCTGCAGCATAGGGTGTCAGTCACAGCTGAGAACACTGAAACAAACAACAAAAACCACAACAGAACAATCCCCAAAAAGGAGATGGGCTTTTCCTGTTGTTGAACTCTGAAAACATTTAAAATTGAAACAAGTGAGCATTAGCTACAAAACAACCTCTAACTTGAGGAATTAAGTTCTGGAGGAACAAAAAAACCTTTGTCCTAGGAAATATTTATCAACATAAAATGATACGGTGCAAACCATCAGCTGTATTGGGTGTTTCCACAAGAGCAAACTATCACATAGGCAGTCTGGTCTGTTTCATAATCACTTTAATCCAACAAAAATACAGCAATTTGCTTCTCCTTTTCCTAGTCTGCTTGCTCCTCCCGAGGGCACTAGAACAAATGCTTAGGGACCAAACAGCGAATGGATTATTAAAGCTGAACTCTTATTTACAACCACCAAATACTAGCTCAACCCTGATCACTTCTCTGATTCACCTCAAAACCACGTGAAGCCTTGTGCCAGGATAAATGAAAGACACTGGGCCAGAAGCAGGCAGCCAAGGGGGAGAGCAGCATCAGACCAAAATGATCACGAGATCTCACCAGGAGTATCTCTGGAGCAGACTCTTCCTTTAGGTAAAGACAAAAAATTGCTACAAATTAGACTGTTTTGTTATTAGTCTAACCCATACACCTGTGCGCACTTTTAGCAGCTTTCTGCCTGTCTGGGATAGTAGAGCCACCTCATAGCTGCAGCCTGCTTTCAAGAGACCAATGTATCTGGAAGTCTCAAATGCTCAGTATGACCACTGGAGAAAATGGGAAACTAGAAATCTTGTTTACAAGGTTAAGTGATATGGCAATCAGTTCAGTACAGTACCCTGTAACATCCAAATGACCTACATTAAAGCAAGCCAGGAACCCAAGCCTTGGAGAGGGTGGTGGCTGTTTCAGCATCCCTGAAATCCCTCCTGAGTCATCTTTTTTTGTTTGTTTGTCTGTTTGTTTGCAAGAATCAGGAAAAGTTCTTAGCCAGGACCACAGAAAAAAAAACAAAGCTATCCTATCCATCCAGATGAGCTGTGAAGGAATTTCAGCAAGCAAGAATCACTGAACAGAGAAAACTTAAACAGGGGGCAAGCGATGCATACCTGTATGATGCTGGAAAAAAAAATGTTAGTATTTCAATGAGATACATAGCAGTGATATGACTTTAATCTGGAGTCATGAAAGAATTAAGTCAAACACCTAAACCCAAGTTTGCAAGCCTCACAGATCCTTCCTGAAAAGTTAATCAACAGAAAATTTTAAAGTTATATGAGTAATTCCTCAGTATTTTAATCATCTTGGGTTTGTAACTTATTTAATAAAACTAACAAACTTAATGTACTCAAATATATCTTTAATAACAACTTATAATTCAATTTTGAGGTTTGTACCTTGGTAAACTCGTTTAATTTTTAAGCATTACTTTTTTTATAGCTAGCAATTTAAATAACGGTTAATGGAATCCCAGCTAAATACTAATACAATTGCCATACAACTATTTTACTGCTTTTCAGGAAGATGCTGCTGAAACCACCACCACCACTCCAAAAAATGTTCTGTGGAGTGCCTGACTGCAGGGCAGCCTTCTAGTGGCATTGTGTCATGCTGTACTCACCGTGGGGTAACCAGCAGCTAGGATCTTCATGCTACACAACACAGGACCCACTGAACAAATAAGGAAAACCATCATGTTTCTCTGACTGCTTGTGATTTCTTATAGTTTAATAAAAATTAAGACTATTTACGATTATATAACATGTTTACGTAATTCACATATTCTACTATACTCAGAAATAACTTGCCCTAAACATTTAAGCCTACCCCATACTTGCTGGGAAAAAGAAGAAAAAAGGAAAAAAATCAGTAAAAAACAACAACAAAACAAACAGGAAAACAGACAAAAAAAGGTCTTAGCAAGTCTAAGTGCATTCCCCCTAAGCATGTGGAGTTTTCATTTTCTGAACAGACTAAATAGCCTGTGCCATAAATAGTTTCAGTTAAAAATGAGTGCAGCTTATGTAAGCATGTGGCAGTCATCATAAGCATTCTTACTGACAGCAATACAACAAACGGTGGCAAATAAAGTATATAAACATGCTCTATTCAGAAAGTAGCATTTAGAAACTAATTTGAAATACCAGTAGGATTTACTATGAACTACTACTAACAAATCTTAACATCAAATGTTCATCCTCTGAATGAACAAGAGAATAGAACGATCACCAAAGAATATACCAATGTCCCTGCTCAAGCAAATTCATTCAGAGTAGCCCCAAAGAAATTTTTGACAGTCATGAGAGCACAGCTTTTACTGTAAGACACATCTGTACTCTCTCAAATCTGTATTCTATCACATAACGAAAAAACAAGAAAAAGAGAAACTAAAATGTTAATTTCATAACTTTTTTCCCTCCTTAATCAAAGACCATCATAAAAGCTTAGGCCTTTTTCTTCCCCTTGCCCTTCTTCTAGCACTCTGTATATTCTTACAAAAGCTTTACCTTTCAGACCTTTCAAAAACCATGAGATATTAGGACACTTCTTCAGACTTCTTTATAGAAAGAGGGACTAAAAGTATCACGTAGATTTTAACAGGAATCAATAGAGGGGAAAAAAGAAGAGAACTTTGGTGGGGTTTTTTGTTTATTTCAGTTTAAATTGAATTCATGCAAGAATAGCTGCAACTTCTTTTGGTCCTTTTCTGCCAGTTCCTTAACACTACCTCTCCCCCCCATCCAGTTCTTGCAATAATTAAGTCCATACAGAGTAATTTCCACAGGGATTGTTTCAATGCGTCCAAGACCGGCAATAAAAAGAAAGTTTTCTCCCTCTACCTTAAAAAGTATGCAGAATGTTCTCTGAGAATGTATGGACTCCTTAAAATATGAGAGAAGCAGAAGCTCTTCTGTCATCTTTTCCATTGTTTCCAAGAGGAGAATCCTCCACCAGACATCAGACACCTACCCAATAAAGCTTTCCTTTGACCTGCAGGCAGACATACATGAGAACAAACTGCACGATGGCTTCTGCAAACGAAAAGCCCAGGAGCTGCGTGGATACAAACGGAACAATGCAAGCTGCTGCCTCCCTGCCCCGATCACATCTTGGGTAACATATGCTCTTCGGAGACCCGTCATGCATTTTTGTTACAACTTTTACAGAAAGCAGTCTCCGTTCGGGAAAAGCAGCTTTCAAGTGACTGTGTGTTCCTCCAGAAATAGAAGTACTGCTTGTCACAGTACTAGCAGTGTCTGTGTTGTTGGTTCTGCTGCCTTGCTGCCTAACAACAGCAAAGATCAGTGAAGATCCCTCAATGTCCATGTCAGTACAGGGAGATGCCATCCACTTAAAACTAGACACCCAGGCTCGCTCTACAGAGTTGCTAGAAGAGCAGGTTTCTTTCCTGTATTTGGAAAACTTGACCAAGTTGTTCTTTACAGAAGCTGCTCATTCATCTCCCTGTCATAGACCCCTTCCTCCTAGATGAAGGAACTCTGTTTCAACACGTAACTTTGCTGACCCTTTATTTTTTTTCCTCTCTCTAAAATACCGTAGATGGTCTTTTCTAAAGACAGATAAAGAACCTGATCTGACTTAGGTCTCTTAGGCCTAATGCTCCCTTCAGCCTTGTTTACCTCAACTCCCAAGCCTGAAAAAGGACTGGCAGGTAGAACACTTAGCTGACTTGGAACTTTCTCTAAAGCAGAAGCAGCATTTACTGTATCTAGCAAGGGCTTCAAAAGCAAAGAGGCAGACTGCAGTTAAGAGGGTCTGTATTCTGACATTTTAAACTTCATTGCACTGTAACAGATACGGCAGAGACAGTTACACCCTATTCCTTTAAACTGTATATTCCAAGAAAAAAAAAAAGAACAGGTTTGTTACCAAAAAAAAGCTAAAATAAACACAAAAGGAAGCTGGACATGAACAGAGATATCTCACCACTGCTACCTGCTAGTGGCACAGGTACACACTGCAGACTAATGTCTTCAACACAGAAGCAAGAGAAAGTACAAAACCACATACATCACTCCAATGAATTACTCAGAAGCTTGCAACACACGACCCATTTGTAGACTGACGGAGAGACCTGTTTTGAAATACCTGCACAGAACACTGCTGCTCATATAGAAGGAACAGTAAGCAAACTTCTACAACTACATTTTTCAAAATGCTGCTCTAGCAGCAAGAAACAAAGCAGAGCTCCAGACTACAATAACTGTTGCCCTGCACTGTCCATTTGAAACTTAGTAGTGAGTTGCAAAACTCACGCCGACCTACAAAAGCATTAAAAGGTCTCTTTTTAAAAATCTAAGTCTCATACAAGCGTTCTGAGTTCAGTTACAATACTTACTCAGCAATTTCAGGGTTACTAAAGTCATATCTGTACACTATCAGACCACTTAGAAGCAACAACTTGATTTTGTACAAGTGGCACTCTTGTAGAATTACCCAGAAAATGAAGTGGTTTTTTTTTTGTCTTGTTTTGTTTTGTTTTTTTAAACCACCTTCAAGTCAGCAGGGGGAAGAAAAGGATAACATTTGATAGAGAAATGCTCGTTAGTATAAATTTATCCTATTAACATACTGTTTTGAACAAGTATGAAGGAACAGAGTAAAATTGTACCAAATGAACACTTTGCCTTATCTGGATATGTCACTTTTGACCTGATGTTAGCAGCATTACAGTGAGAGTCACTACTCCATCAACACAATCTTAACAGTTTCAGAAAAGCGAAGCAGGCACATTTCAACAGCAATGCTCCACAAGTGACCTAGCACACAGCCCACTGCTCCTGCAAGCTGATCTTCAAAGACATCAATGGGAAAGGCAAATTTTAAGTTCCTTTCAGAACTTGCACGAAGTCTGGGTAAACAGAGAACCCCTTACACCTTTCCGAACTATTGCTGATGGCATGCCCAATACCAAAACCCCAGGCAGAACACAAATCCCTGACTCTTCCAAGTGTTAGCAGTAAGTGTCCATGGCTTGAGTTAAGCCACAGTGTACAAGCTCCCCACAAAACAGAAAGAATTATACTTGAGGATTTATGTACTGCGTGACAAATGCAATCACATACAAAGAATAAAAGAAGCCTTTCATCAGCTATTTTCAATAGCCTATAACATTGTAAACCAGTAAAGATTTCTCAAACAGATGGGACTTTGGGCCAAAAAACTTTGAACACAACCAAGGATGGGAAAAAGGAAAGCTTAAAGCTACAACCAGATTAAAATGCTAGCAATGCTGCGGATCTCATGATCAAACTTGAACAGTCAACACTGAAAACAGTTTAGAAAAGTATCCATACTTTTTTCTGCCATGACATCTGAGACAAATGCTGATAGTGTTTGTTTGTTTGTTTTTTCCTAAAAGCATCCCTAACTCTACCATGATTTCACAGAAACTGACCCACTTTTCAAATTAATATACACTTTAGTGGACATACAATTTCATTGGAATGCGAGCATTTTATTAAGCACATCAAGTGCGGAACGTGACTGACTGCACGCAACCTGCTGAAAAGTGCGTTTTAAGAAAACATTCTTAACTATCCATCAGCAAGCCCACACGTAAGTAGCAAAACACCTATACTTAAGCTGTGATAGGCTACTGAACACTGCTACAGCACAATGACCTTTAACTCTAGTCTGTAGCTTCACTGTTCCCTTACAAAGCCATCCTGCTTTATACAACCTCTGAAAAGAGAAAAAGGAGAAGTAACTTTACTTATGATAGAGTTAGGTCATGGCAGAACCCAGTAATGCATTGAAGATGCTTTTAGAACACCACTGCTTTAAATTCAGGCCCTGAGAAAAAAAAGCCTACCTGGAATCCAAGAACTATGGCTTCTTAAGAACACAGAGCGGTATATAACCTTAACGGAGATGAAATTCTTCACTTTTGTACTATATTGCTATGCTGGCTGTAATGAAGCAGCACTTGGAGGAGAACAGACATTTGAAGTAGTAATCAAGGGGATGCACGGACACTGAAGTGTTAGATCCGCTCTGACATGAAACTGAGCAACTGCGTGTGATCTATCCTGTATAATTCATCTTTAAAAGGAGAAAAAGAACAAGAAAAAAAATGTTTCTTTCTATCTTGATCTGTATGGTTTATTAGCAACACTGTAATTTGTCTCACCATCTTATTGCATGCTGAATTTTGACAGATGTTTTCAGCTTCTCATGCCAATAAAAAGGCTTCAGTGATTCCTTTTCTGGTGGCTGTGCAGACGAGTCTCCTGGATACTAGTCCTACAGTGCCATCTCCGAAGCACTGACTGACACGGCACAGAAGTTGACAACAAACCCTCCACCTCATACAGAGTAGGAGGCCATAAAAGATACTCGGTACTACAGAACCTTCTGCAAGAACAGTATCAGGTCTAACATCTTTTGTCTTAAGCTGGAGACAAATTTGTGACATATTATTAACATATCCAGTTTGAAAGCCTTTCACAAGGATAACCGAGTGATACTTTAAGGTTTGCCAGGATACAAGAACCTATTCTGGAAATGTTTTGAACCAACACCTTTGACATTTGCATAGAAAATACTAAACAAGCATTTCTGAACTCTTATCTTCCCATGTGGAAGATTGCTTACATGTGCAAACTGCCGCCATGACATCACCACACACAAACTCAACAATATGAGTCTTGGTCTTTCACAGGACAGCTAATGTCACCCTTCAGACAATATTTTATTCTGTTATGCCTCTACAGAAATAAGTCTACAGAAAGTCTACCTTATTATAGATAACTGAATGAAACTCCAACTTGTAAAAAAAAAAAAAAAGACAGGTATCAGCAGAAAAGTTTGGCAGAGATTTGAAATTAATCCCGTAATATCAGTTTACAGTGCTAGACAGCACTACCAGTTTCAAGTTTAGGGGGTGTCGTCCCTCCTACGCCCCCAATTTGTGTAAAAACAGTAATAAGGACAGGAAAACACATTGCAAGAACACAAGTCACAGATATTTCTACCTTGTAACTCGAAACACATGAATTCAAAAGTAGTCCAAAAGTTGCTTATGAAGAAGTCTGAGGCTTTATACAAACCCTTAGTTTCACTCTCCCTCTGTCACCTGTCTTTACACGTGCCAAGTAACAAAAGTAAGTCTGTCACTGTAGATACCTTTACTTACATTTATGCGTGCACAGATACTTACGTACACCTGCTTCAGCTCACAGTTGTGGAAAGAGACACACCGAGGGCAAAACATGCCGTGCTGTCGTCAACTTGGATGACTAAGCAGGCATAATAGAAATATGCAACTCTGACCCCAAACAAGAACACTTTATACTTTTACAGACCATCCTTTGGGGCTACTTATGCTACTTAAAACTACATACAAAACAAATCATCACAGGATCAAAATGAGGAGAAAGCATCTACAGACTAGTACAACTGTATAAACATTCTTTAAGTGCCACCTGATTTCTGAGAGGGGACAGAGACAAGCTATTACCCGATAACACTGAGAATCGCGTTAATGTATTCACTTGGAACAATTCAAAGGAATCATTTACCATTAGAAACTGCTATTCCTCTGCAACTCAGCGGATAGGTATCAGTACAGGCATACCGCCAAAATCTGGTGGAAAAGGCAGCCCATTTTCACAACACCTATTCATTTTATCTACTTCAAGATGATGACTAACAGAAAGAAAAAGGAGCCTCCATGAGACACACAAAACAAGAAAGAATGGACACAGATCTCACCATATCCTCTTTACGTATATCTGCAGTCACCTACCTCAAAAGTTACAACACGAACCAGAATAAAATAGATCATAGAGTGCGCACCCGTCACCCTTACCCATCTCAATGTACCTAAACCAAAAGGCCTAAGACTAAGGGTAGACTTTGCTGATTTTAGATGCTGGTTTTATTACCCTCTACTAACGTGTGTAAAAATTGATACATTAACTGTCTTATGAGTGAACTGAGACAGTCCGAGTGTACACACTGATACAAGTTGTTAGATTATTCTTACAACTGCTACTCTCAACTGACACCATTGGCAGGTCAGGACAAAGGGCTGACTTTAACAAATGTTGTGAAATACTTTATTTTTAAGAATCCTGTTCCTCTCTCATTGCTAAGAGGAAATGAATTTAACATATTTTGTATAAAAAGAAGAATTGTTAACAGAAAATATACTTGACAAGGGGCAGGGGAAAGCAGTGCTCTTCCCACAAGTCTGAAGACCAAACTAAAGCTACCAGAACACGGACCTTGGCCCACACAGACTTTACCTGCAATTTTAAGAGTTCTTTTATGCTGTGCCTTCTGAAAACAGAACTGACCAACCATTCTGTGATTCTAAGAGGACCTCTTACAGAACACGAGCCTACAAACAATCAGTTCCCAATTTCAGTAACGGTGAACAGCAGCACTCAAGATACCAGACACCTCTCAGTGCACCACCAGGAACGGTCAGCCTATCCACTCGCAGTATTTATTTGGAATGGACAAAGAAGGGAAGAGGAAAACTGCTGTAGAACATCATGTTGACAAACTGTAATGTTCAGTAACTATAAAAGCAATGGAAAAAACATTAGGAATAGCCAACTTTCTAGCTAATTTTCAAAGTCAGAATCAATACAATAAATATTAATCATTACTAATGGCATCTTGAAACTAATTAAGCCTTCAAAGACAACTATGTCCATGCATATCTATCTGAGCAGAGCGCCTTGCTTTACAGTTTGCATCACCTTGCAGCGCAGCACACCTGGGCCATGCTATTTTTTGGTTGACAGGGTCTCTCCCTCAAGCTCCAAAGCGCAGTTGCTCCCAGACCATTTGAGAAACCGCCTTTCCTCGCCTTGTTTTCTCCTTGCTGAAGCAGGGGAAAGAACTGCCAATGCCAGATCACAAGTCACGTCTGAACAGGGGTGAAACGCACTAACCGCAGGGCCAAACACTCAGCAGGGGTATAACACCAAGGCAGAGGGTAGCATCTGCCTAGCATACCCTGATATAACGATAAAGCAGCCCCACACAAACCGGGCTGTTCTCCCCCCAGCAGCCCCCACAACCGGCAGGACCTGCCCTCAGGACAGGAGCCCGGGCAGAGCACACCTACAGCCTCGATACCTTTGGGGCCCTACCTTTGGGGCCCTCCCACCCCCAGCAGCACCACGGCGGCTGCTCCCCCTTCCCTTCCTTCCCTTCCCATGGCGGACCGGCCCCGCCAGGACCCCCGGGGAGGTCTCCAAGCCCCGAGTTTTGCCCCCCCCTTCCCTCACAGGCCGCGTTCCCCCCCTCCCCAAGGCCGGGGACGACCCCCCCTTACTCCCGGTGCGCCCCCCGGCCCCGCCGCCCCTCACCGTGCTGCGCTGGGGGCTCGGCTCCGCCGCCGCCGGCCGCATGCCCGGCCCCTGGGCGCCCCGCCGGGCCTCCGCCACGGCGGCCGTTGGAGGTGGGGGGGGGGCGGCACGCGCCGGCCGTTGGAGGCGGCTGGGGAGGGGGGGGCGCGCTCCGGGTCTCCGAGCGGGGAGGGGGGGGAGGGAGGGAAGGGAAGGGGGAAGGGGGGGGCCTGGAGCGCGGCCGCGAAGCGCTTCCGGGCTGCGGGCGGCGCCGCACGCTCAGTGCGCGGCGCTGAGGCCGCGCGACGAGGGGAGGGGCCCGGCCTGCGCCCGCCCGGCTCCGGCATGGCGCCCGGCATCGCGAGAGCGGGAGGGGCGGGGCGGGGCGGGGCGCGGGTAAAAAAAAAAACGGCTGTGGAGCTGGGGGCACTTCATCGGAAAGGAATGGTTAAAGGGAGGGACCTCCAAGGTCGTCTGGTCCAACCATCGCCTTACTGCCAATGCCACTCACTAAACCACGTCCCTAAGCAGCACGTCCAACCTTTCCTTGAACAGCCCCAGGGACGGTGACTCCACCACCTCCCTGGGAAACCCGTCCCAATGCCTGACCGCTCTTCCTGAGAAGAAATGTCTCCTCATTTCCAACCTGAACCTCCCCTGGAGCAACGTGAGGCCATTCCCTCTAGTCCCGTCACTAGTTACCTGTGAGAAGAGGCTGACCCCCAGCTCCCCACAGCTTCCTTTCAGGCAGTTGCAGAGAGCAATGAGGTCTCCCCTGAGCCTCCTCTTCTCCAGACCAAACAACCCCAGTTCCCTCAGCCGCTCTTCACAGAACTTGTGTTCCAGGCCCTTCACCAGCTTCGTAGCCCTTCTCTGGACATGTTCCAGGGCCTCGATGTCCTTCTTGTACTGAGGGGCCCAAAGCTGAACACAGTACTCGAGGCGCAGCCTCACCAGAGCAGAGTGCAGGGGAACGGCTTTCTCCTCAAAAAGAGGTTTTGGGAACCCGGTGCTGGTTCCTCACGTGGCTGGAGGCTTTGTGAGGGGCAGCCTTGGCGCCCTCCACTTTCCATTCTTAGAAACTTCCTCATGAGCGTGGTTAAAATCAGTGCCTGCTCCACGCGGTCACCAAAACATTGGGCATCGTTTTGTGAATACCACCAGCAATAAGCTGTGTGGACACAACAGCTGTATTACAGTTCTGAATACATTTCTTAATAATTCTTCCATGTAACAGGGGATAAATGTTAGTATAAAAATGCCCATGTCCTGTGCTCCTGCCCGAAACTCTTGTCATCCTCTGCTGTTGTGGGCAGCGGTTCTGCATCCCTCTGCTCCGAGGACAGGCTTCAGGCAGCTGTGACTGATGGATGGACTTTTCATTGACGTCAGTGGAGCCTGAAATCTCTGTTCAGGCAGAGCACTGCAGATGGTTTAGTGGGTGTACGCTTATTTTTTCATCCGTAAACTGGGCCTTAGTTTGAGATTATGTTCCGTTTGTGTGCCTGTGTAAGCTGGTCTAACATGCCTGCTTCTGAATGATAAAGATCAATAAATATAAAAACCATGATTTGCGCTTTTTTTTTTCTCCTTCAAATGTTTTTATTTAGTTAGTATCTCTCTTACATAGTCCTTTCTCTTACTTATCACCATTCATCAGAGCCACAGAACACCACTGCGCTGAAATTACTCAGAGCAGATGCAGAGCTCCTGTAACCACCTTCTACCTCGCTGGTAAAAATCTGGGGAGTGCACGGTGAAGCGGTGAAAGGAGGCGGCATGCATCTTGTATTGTCATTACCGACTGTTCACGTCATCTTCCTTAGGCTGAGGCCTTGGCTCCTGTGTCAGAGATTGTGTAAAGTTAATTAAGGAATTCCTGTATTCTAATCCCTACATCGGAAGCCAGCCAAGCCTGACTAGTGTTTTTGGAGAGATGAGATGCAAAACCAGAAGGAAGCAAGATCTCAGTGCAACAGTGCTGTTATCTAACAGAGATCAGTTCTTATCCTATGTTTGAAACTATTATCAAAGTCTTAAAGTGCACATTCCTCAGCAAAAATGCATAATTTCTAAGTATAAATTGGTGCTTTTGGACCTAATTAATAGCACTAGAAGGTCTATCCGGTCTCTTTCTTGATATGTAAGAAAAAACCCTGTGCATAACTGTTGATCCTTGATGAGAGTCTTTGTGCCCCTGCACTGACCCTTCTTTGTTCAGCGCTTTTTGTGTTGTCCAGCTCCTGCCTTAATTCGTCCTGTCTTCTGTTGCTTCCAGATCCTTCAGATCCACATCTGAATCAAACATTTTCGCTACTGTTCCTTACTGTCTGTCTGTAAGCTCCCTGTACTACAGCTCCTGGGGATCTTGTTTTGCCTAGCCACTGTATAATCATAAGACTAAGCTCCACAGCTCCCTTTCAGTTTAGCAGCCACCAGTCCTTTATAATTGTTAGGAAATGATGATTTTCCTCTGCAATGGACTGTAATGGAAGACATCCATTAGCAAGTGCTTTGTTTATGTTCACACATGTCACTTTCAAAACAGTTTTCCTACAGAATTGCAGAGACTTGGTATCGTGTTTTTAATCTGCCTTTAGCTGTTCATAGATTTGATGGTGGAATTGTACTTCCAGGAAATAAATCAGCTTTGAAAGTTCACAATTAATCATAATAATAGCCATAAGGATTTTTTCTTAAATTCTTGAGCAAAGCACTGGCTCTGCTTAAGGATTTAGGGAAAAATCCTTACGGCTATTAGGTACCTGGTAACCCAAGAAATCAAAGATTTTATGTGTTTTAGCTTTGCTGAACACACCTCTCAAAGTAGTTCATTTTGTTGCTGATCCATTTCTTCTGTTTCCTGTTATCCGTGTGACAACTGATTATATGAAAAAGTAATATTAGGAAAGTATTTAATGTATTTTTAGCTACTTCTAATGGGATTTAGCAGCTGGAAACAAGGAGAGCTGGCACTGAGTAATCAGGGCAGTTCTTAGACAGCTGTGTGGGAACCAGTGCACCAGTGCCCTGAAATACATCACCATCCAAAAAATGCAGTATATGAGGTGAAAATTTTGAAAAATAGACCTTGATTCTTGCTGCTAAAACAGTAACTCAAAGTAGAATTGAATTCATTGTTAAATCCAGTTCTATAATAACTTGTAGATGAAAATGCACCTGGGCTTTACGGTGTTTTTTGTTTGTTTGTTTTGTTTTTTAATTTAATGCTTGTGACATTTATTACTATAATCTTTGAAAAGCCTCAGGTTGGGATTTAAATTCTATGCTACATTCATTTTAAGCAGAACAAAAACATAGTTAGTTCTGCTCCCCTTTCCTTTTTATGAACAGAAATCTAAGAGATACCTTTTCCTATTTTGGAAGAAAGCAATTTTCTGCATGTTTGTGCCTAAGAATTGCAGCCAGAAAAATATCGTGATAAAATGTACCTGTAGTATTCCATATTTTTCTGTCTGAATAGTTCCTATGCTGAATTAGTTCCATTTACAAATCAAAAGAGTGATTTTTTAATGTAAGCGCTATAAACTGAGTCTTGGTTCTAAAAAGTCAAAGCAAGTTCTTTCTCCCTGTTAAACTGTGGTCAGTAACATACATGTTCTCACTGAAATATGCTGATATATAATGGTTTTATTTGCTGATGCATAAATAGAACGAACCTTAAATACATTTGTCATATTTTTAGTTACAAAAAGAAAAAACATTTTCTGTCTTTGTAGGTACAGAAGTAGACCTCACTATGGAAATGGGCAAGAAGGTGTGTAAGGAGTAAGAAGCTACTGTTTTTGGTATCGTTGGCTTGGGATCAAGTCTAAGCAGAGTAATCTGTAGGCCTGAAATAATACCTTGTATACTAGAAGTAATCCTGGTGACCCCTGGGACAGTTTACTTGCATGCATGCAGTTACAGACTTAAGGGACTAAACAAAATAATTTAGCTGGAAGCCTGTAGAAAGAGAGCTCAGAATGGAGGACATCCATTATATAATAATTCTAATTCAGCCTATGGAATTAAATAGACAATTATAGTCCTGATATGTCATTTAGTTCACAAACCATCTAGCTATTCAGTAATAAATCCCACATCGTAGGTTTGTAAGATCGCCTCACTTCTCCACCTTTCCTTATGTTTTAAGGAATGTATCCTCATCTAAAGGTGAATTCTATTCCCTGAAAACACATGTAGAACAAAATTCATCTGCTAGGTTTCAAATTGAATTAAAACTTTTTGGACCTATGCATCACCCTTTGTACTTTCCCTTTTGCAATAACACTGTTTTGACTTCACTAGGTACTCTGGTTGCTTTTCCATTTCAAATTTGTGTCAGCCATGTGATCCTGAAAGAACAATATAAAATGTTTATTGTTTTAACAGTGATAAGGGATCAAGAATTTCATTACAAACAAAGATATGGAGTTTGAGTAAACACAACAACACTATAGTTGAGGAATCAAAATCTGTGAGAAAGACGGGAGAGATTGATAAGAGCACTCAAAAATTGCATTACTTTGTCTTAAGTTGGACTGTGGACTTTTTTCCTACCTTAATAAGTACAAATCCAAGCCACTGTCATTTGTTACACCCTCTGAAGGGCTGACTAACGGTGCTGGGTGAAACTGTTGATGCATGGCCAAATGGGCTTCTGTCCAATAGAGGAGAAGGGGTTATGCCTCCTTACGATCTTTTCTGTCTCTCTTCTCCACTTTTAAGATACAACACTATGTCACAATTGCATACACGCTGGAAAGTTTTCAAGGCATCTCGGTATTCTCAAGCACTGTGGCTGATTACCCAGGACAGCTAGCAAGCTGGGACAGAGCTCTGCCGCTGTTCTGAGAACAGTCTTTTGTCGCAGGGTACAGCAGCAACAGTGCAGAGAGAATTAGAGCTAGTGCCAGGACGCACCTTAGTGTTGGCTTGCGTTCTTGTCTAAGAAAAGTTGCAGCACAGCCTCCATTTTTCTCTTTGCAATTTCCATAATGAGTTTGTACTGTTTTATAAATTTCTAGCCCGTGGCTTGCAAGTAGATTCTGCAGAAATACAGCTTCTCTGTAAGTGTGCTCAAATACACATGGAAGTTTCAAGGCTTCCTTTCTACAGTCTTCTACAACAGCTGCAGTTCTTGCATGGTCACTGCCATGAGAACTGCTTGGTGCTGAAACACTGAAGAATCGAGTCAATAAAATATATAAAGTCAGTGTTGCGGCATAGGTGTTTTCCGGGTATTTGAACGGGATATAATGTGAAAAAAGTGAAGAGAGGTGTTTGCGTATATGCCTTCACAATCGTTCATTTATTTATGTTAGGCTTAAACAATGCAATTCAAAGAGGATTTGTGATATTTTTTCTAAAGCTACAAAAGGATATACTTATCCTTTGGGTGACACACGATTAATTTCTTTAGAGGTATTTTTGATTGCAATTAACTTTGGTGCTCTGTTCAGTTCCAGTTTTGAAACACGTGGAGTTCCCACTGTGGTAGCAGGAATTTAAACTGGTGTCATTTTCTCCTTCTGTGCCAGTGCTATTGTGTAGGAGTACAGTATCCTATAAATTTAGCTCTCCTTTCTTATCTTAGATGTGGTTGTACTTTTGCAGTGGACACAATGACTGTTGCATAAGTCCATTTTATCATTTATTATCTATATACACTATATAGATACACATAGGTTGGTGAGTACGCGATATGTAAAAATTGCTAGTAAAGGATTTTGAAATTCTTACAGATAAAAAGATACATTATTAAATTACCATGATAGAAGATTGCACGTGCATTTCTTAACTTAGGATGATTTGGTGGATTGCAGGCCATTCAACCTGGGAGTAACATTTTTGCTGTGATCTGGTTGTGTCAGAGAGGTATTTCCAGTTCCCGTGTTTTTCACTGAGGTGTGACATTTGAAACACAGCTAGTACTTTTGAATTGCACTGACTGCTTGTCTAAACTCATCATCACATCCTGTCAGTGGCCCAGTCATTGCTCAATGCCAGTTTATCCTGTGAACTAAACATGGACAGATAGCAGATTACCACATCATATCAGATATGGTTGATAGTAAGTACAGTCAGAGTGATTGGGTCAGAAAAACCCAACTGTAGAAATGAAATACCAGTCATAGAATCACAGAATCATTCAGGTTGGAAAAGACCTCTA
Organism: Anser anser; assembly: GCF_964211835.1. Lineage (NCBI taxonomy): Eukaryota > Metazoa > Chordata > Aves > Anseriformes > Anatidae > Anser > Anser anser. The sequence continues at coordinate 123,488,175 of NC_139720.1, read as the reverse complement.
AGATCATCCGGTGCAACCCTTAACCTTGTACTGAAGTCCACCACTAAACCATCCTACTAAGTTCTGCATCTACAAGTTTCTTGAAGATCCCCAGGGATGGTGACTCAACCACTTCGCAGGACAGCCTACTCCAATGCCACACAACCCTTTCAGTAAAGAAATTTCTCCTAATATCCAACCTAAACCTCCTCTGGTGAAACCTGAGGCCATTACCCCTCGTCTTATCACTCGGCCCTTGGGAGAAGAACTCGACCCCCACCTCGCTATAGCCTCCTTTAAGGTAATTGTAGAGCACAATAAGGTCTCCCCTGAGCCTCCTTTTCTCTAGGCTAAATAACCACAGTTCCCTCAGCCACTTGTCATAAGACTTGTTCTCTAGACCCTTCACCAGCTTCGTTGCCCTTCTCTGGACATGCTCCAGCACCTCAATGTCCTTTTCATACTGAGGGGCCCAAAACAGAACATGGTATTCGAGTTGCAGCCTCACCAGAGCAAAGTACAGAGGACAATCACTTCCCTAGCCCTGCTGGCCACACTGTTTCTTATGCAAGCCAGGATGCTGTTGGCCTTCTTGGCCACCTGAGCACACTGCTGGCTCATATTCAGCTGGCTATTGACCAATACCCCCACGTCCCTTTTGGACGGACAGCTTCCAGCCACTATTCCCCAGCATGTAGCTTTGCATGGGGTTGTTGTGCCCCAAGTGCAGGACCCAGAACTTAGCCTTGTTGAACTTCATACAGGTGGCCATAGCCCATCAGTCCAGCTTATGCAGATCTCTCTACTGAGCGCTCCTACCTCAAACAGATCTACACTCATGCATAACTTGGTGTTGTCTGCAGACTTACTGAGGGTGCACTCAATCCCCTGGTCCAGATCATTGATAAAGATATTGAAGAGAACTGGCCCTGCTACTGAGCCCCAGAGGACACCACCAGTGAGTGGCCTCCAGCTGGATTTAACTCCATTCACCACAACTCCTTGGGTCCAACCACCCAGCCAGTTTTTAACCCAACATGCCTTGAGCAGCCAGCTTCTCAAGAAGAATGCTGTGGGAAATAGTGTCAAAAGCCTTACTGAGGTCTAGGTAGACCACATCCACAGTCTTTCCCTCATCCACAGAGCACGTCACCTTGTGGTAGAAGATCAGGTTTGTCAAGCAGGACCTGCCTTTCATAAATCCATGCTGACTGGGCCCAATCACCTGGTTGTCCTGTAAGTGCTGCATGATGGCACTCGAGATAATTTGCTCCGTGAGCTTCTCTGACACTGAGGTCAGACTGACAGGCCTGTAGTTTCCCGGATCCTCCTTCTGGCTCTTCTTGTAGATGGGCATCGCATTTGCTAGTTGCCAGATGACTGGGGCCTCCCCTGGTAGCCAGGGCTGCTGATAAATGATGGAGTCCTTATAGGAATGCATAAGTTCTGTGTAACATACGTGCAACTGCCTGACAGTTGAGTGTTTCTTATGTTCTTTCCTTCTTTCCTATGCGTATCTGTCAGGCAAGAGAAACCAAAGGGGTGTCAGAGCTGCGTGTTTTGTTCTAGAGGGGAGGAGCAGTGTGCTCATGCTCTGATGCAAGTGCTTCATTTTGATATCTGTTGTTATATTCCCGGAAAGATACACAGTTATAATAGAAAATGATTTTTGAACCATACTCAAAAATACTACAGAAAGTTGCAACCATGCTGCAGAATAAGAGTAAAAATGTAAGTATTTACAGGAGGTTTGGGGGATTTCCTACTCATATATCATATGTCTGGTTCTGTGATTGCTTTGATTGTGTTTTACAGTCTGCTGTGGAATGTGTTGGCTTCGTCTCTACTAAAATATTTTAGGACAGCAGCAAGAATGCATTGGGAGGGCATTAGATGTCCAGAAAACACTTTCAACATTCCATCTATTGAGCTGGCACTTGCAGTAACTTTAAAAAGCAAATTAAATGATCGGGCATAACCAAACCAGCTTTAATCTCTCTAGCATGCAATTTAGCAGTCATAAAAACATATTACTACAGGCTTCGGTGAGGGTTTACAAGCATCGTCTATGTATGCATGCCGCATTTTGTGAGGTTTGTACAGCCCATGACAAAGTGCGTGCTGCTGTGTCTGCGTTACTCCTGTTGCTGATTTTGACTAGATTAAAGCTCATGTGAGCGTTGCCAACTGCAGTGCTGCCAGCTGTGTGGTAGAGACATCCACGCAGAGGCTGCAGAGGTGTCAGTGCATAGCCGGGGTTAGCAGCCAGAGATGAATGTAATTTATGTCCTGCGTGTGCCGCTAGGTAATATGGAGGATTTGTCTCAAGTCACTGGACAAAGCATTTAACTTCTTGGAGCTTGCAAAGGACACTTCAAGGTAGATCCCCGTAACTGAACAGTTAAAATTTCATGAGCGTTGGTTTCAGTTCATGATTACCTTTCTAGTACTGAGAACCACCTTACAGACAGAGTAGTTGCATAAGTCAGTGGGACTGCTTGTAGAGGAGGGCTGAGGTTCTTGAATACTGGTAGTTCAGGAAGAGTTGAGACATTTTTAAAGGTCCCGGCTTGTGGTGTAACATTTTATTGAAATAGTTCTCTTGGTTTTGCATAAACTAACACTTAACTTTGAAGACATCTGTGACTGTGTTCCCTGTTCCAATCACCCACCTCAGGAGAATAATCAGTAAAGCACTAAACTCCCAGCAGCCTGTGACATCTGTGAATGTTGTAAAAGTCTAATGACAATCTGAGGTAAGAGCAGGGCATGAGACAGCATTGGTGGTTCTTAAGGACTGCACACAACATGATCTCTGTGCTTATAGCACTATTTCCTTCTGCAGCTTTGGCATTGCAGACTGGTATGTGCCAGTGGGAGTTTGCAGAGTCATTTGCAACCTCGCCATGCAGAGCTGAAAGCACGTAGCTTCTATTTGTCGAAGTTATGCCAGGTCATACGTTGTATTTGACTTGTTAGCAAACTTGCTTGCTGAGTTGTGTTTCTTTCCAAGTGGGACGTCTTTCATCTCCAGCTAGCGGAAAAGCATCCTCACTTTCTTCCTGATAATGGATCAGTAGCAGCAGATGTTTCCACCACTTCCAATATGGTTTACCCTGATTGAAGTGAAACGTGAAGACAGCCGATGCAAAAACCATCTCCATTTCTTACGACCATCTCTTGGCTGAGGTCCTTTCTCTAGCTGCTACACATTCCCCGGTCATAATCTCAAAGCTCTTAATGAATCAAGCATCTATGATACTGCTTTGATCAATGGACCACTGTTTGTTTTGGAAAAGCTGGTTACAGGACCTGATATAAAGAATATTAAAGATGTAAACACACACCGCTGTCACAATTTTTTCACTAAGACACTCGTAATAAAAATATTCATCTCCTTCCTCTCTCTAAAACAAAACACTCCTCAAACTTAGTAGGCCATTTTCCCCCTTAACGAAAAGAAGTAAAATCTCTGAAGACAGGGAAGAATTTATTGCTACTGGTTTTGTATGGCAGACTCAAATTTTATGGAATTGGGGAACTATTCTAAAACACATAGCTTAGATGCAAACATAGTGTACTATTCAAGGTTGTCACAGTCCAGCCTTGTGTAGTTTTCTCTACATAGGCTATCAGAGTGTAGAAACTGGTTCTGATTAATCTTCTGTCAGGTATTCCAGGAATAAGAGCAAGCAAAAGAAAGGAAAGAAATCTGTAACAATTCTGATGAGTTGTATAACCAGGTAAAATTAAGGTGGATAGTTTCCTTCAGTCCAGTGGTTTGAAAAACTAAGCAAAGTTCACAGGGGGAAAAGAAAGAATGAATGTTGAGTATCACAGAGATATAATTCAGGAAACTAATACCTTTTAAAAAACCTTTTAATCTGACATGCACCTTTCCACTGGAGAAATTGAATGTCCTTTCCAAGCAATATATTTTCCCTTGTGTCAAAGTCTGTGCCAGCACAATAGTAAACAGAGTGAATGCAAATTAAAATGGTGAAAATGTTTATTATTGCATTGCAATTAATAGAAAAGAGAAAGTGATTTCTCTGTATTTCAGAGAAATAATATCAGGAGAGTAAGTGAAACAGTAAATAAATTAGAGTAAATATTTCACTTGTTATTAATGATAGTGATGCTGTAACGAATCACATTTTTCAACCCCTCCCTAGAATTGTTTTCTTCGTATAATTTTAATTTTTTGTAAAAAGAAGTGGCTATTTATTTCCAAACACAGAGAGCTCTGTATTGTTAACATTAATTGCCACAAGGGAGCCACACGATTCTTTATTGCAATAAAACACAAAAGGATGATCTTGACACGGGTTACATTTTTCACATTAGATGGTGGCTGATGGAACCGCCATTGAAGACTGTGATTTAAATGTCTTTGTGTATAGAAAGTCACTTTTCTGTCTACCTTGTACCCAAGAAAATGTTCTGTTTGTTTTTAGGCTACTTACCCCTTTGAAAATGCACCTCTGGTGATATAATAGCTGGAATTATGCTCTTCACCTTTGTTAACAGGGACCCCACTCCAAAACTGTCACCCGAGTCATCAGGCTATACTGGGCCTGGTTTCGAGAGAGGGCCATTCAGTTTTACAGTAATTGGAAAGTACAGTCCAGTTTAAAGAAACTTATATATATTCTATAAGAAATATATTCCGAGGGAAAAAAATTCCAAGGAGGATAAATAAGCAAAGGTTTACAATTAAAAAATAAAAATAAAAAATCTGAAGGGAGAACAACCGAGCTGCAACCTATATATTTACAATGGGAAATTTTGAAAACTGACTGTATTTATTAGATCTCATACAAAGGTTCCTAAATAGCTGCTTCTCAAAATTGCCTTTCAAACCTCACAGAGAGACTAATATTTGTTAACATTCAAGTCAAGGCAAAATTATTTGCACTTACTTTGGCCCAGAAGCTAATCCTCATGCATCATTTGCATGGGAAGGCAGCCAGCTTCAAAGTGCAGACAAAACTCCACTCGTATCCCCGGAGCGGAGGCTTTGCAGGACTCCTGGCCCCGTGCCTCTCTTAGCAACACCATAAATCTTCTGGGACCCATCAGCAGATGGGAGGCTGAGGCTGATTTTTACCTCTTCTGTTCACCCAGTCTTGTGGCCAGAAGATGCGCCTGCCAAGGTATACAGAGAGGGAGCTGGGACAGTTCCAGGAGAGAATTTGTCCTATTGAATTCTGTCAGCCCTGCGGCTTCACTCAGACTTTGCTACTGGAGTCAATAAGCTTGCAATAACTCGGAAAAGCTGTGAGATTTGTTGTTCCATTCTGTCTCAGGGTGAGGCAGGTTTGGCGACAATAATCAAACCAGCATTTGTTATTTTTATTTTTTAGGAAACTACAGAAAAATATGCGGTCTCCAGAGTTTAACTCTTAAAACTGTCACCTCCAGTTTTATTTTTAGATTTTTAAGGAGCACATTTACACAAAACATAGCTCGAAGATTTCCCACAGAGCTGGTGTACATAGGCTCTGACTTTTGGTATCTGAGAAGAGAATCAAAAGCAAGATACACTGAGAATATACGTGCATACCTTTCTTCCTAACTTTTTTTCTGGGCTTTCTCTTCCATGCCTGATGACAATGCAAATTTGCCACATGGTTTTTAGTTGTCAATGACAGGATCATACAAGCATCATAGAATGGCTTGGGTTGGAAGGGGCCTTCGGGATCATCCAGTTCCAAACCCCCTGCCATATACAGGGACGCCACCCACTAGATCAGGTTGCCCACGGCCCCGTCCAGCCTGGCCTCGAACACCTCCAGGGATGGGGCATCCACAGCTGCTCTGGGCAACCTGTCCCAGTGCCTCACCACCTTCTGAGTGAAGAATTCAGAGATGACTGTACTGTTAATTTCCATTTCAGTTCTCTCAGGAACAGTTATCATCAGGCTGAGAGTCTAGATTTTACTAGATAGCAGGCTCGCTTTTACTAGATTCGTCTAGATTTTACTATGGCAGGCAAATGCCCCCGAAACTGAGTGACCACACAGGATCTCTTACAAGAGCAATACGCTCATTGAAGATTATTAATTGACCACAACAGCGGCACCTTTCCAGGTCAAGCTTACCAGAGGCTGATTTATTTGAAGTTTGATTGCACGTAGCCTAAGAACAGGAAAAGTCTCTATAACGAGATCTGTGTAGGTTAGTGGCCTTTCACCATCACACGTGCAGTACAGCAACCTGGAGTCCTACCTGAAATGAAGGCTTTGTCGGCTCAGTTTAGGTGTGTGTTTGCTGGATGAGCTCTGTCATTAAAATTGTCTAGTATTGTCCAGTACCTTCTTTCCATATATGTACCTTTCTCCAAACTTTTTTTTTTTTTTTTGGTCTGAATTATGTCTTCATCTGTCTCCTCTTTGGCCGTGCTACGCTACCACCACGGTGTAGGAAGCACCGCTCCTGGGCACTGCTGGTCCCACATGGTCCTGGCTGGTGTCAGTGAGCCTGAGCCTCTCACTAGGTTTGTTAGATCCCAGTTCTGTTTGTTCTGCAACTATTTCTAAGGTAAATATAGCGATTTAATAATGCTGTGGAATAATTCTGTGTCCTTACACTGCCATGCGTCTGCATGTAAGCACTTGCTACCTTGAACCATACTGAATAATTTATAACCACAAAGGGCAGGGTTAAGGTGTGTGTAGGGCACACACACACACACACACTCTGAGCTGAAATTGTAGAATTTCATAGCCACTGCACACTGGCAACAATAACTGCATGGGCTGATTTTCTTTGAGCAGTGTGTCAATCGCCTGCCTCAGTTACATACTCTGCAATTTCAGTGATACCAGAGCATTTTCAATATATGTCGCCAGGTCCTGAATTTGGCCTATAAATTGGGAGGCAGTTCAAGTTTTCTCATATATGTGATTTTTTCAGTACAGTTAAAATGTAGCTCTGTTGAGAGATTTTCTCATGAAGATGCAAAACACCTTTATTTTGCTCTCCAAGTGTTCATCTAAAACAGATAATTTAGCTCGTATACTGCAATTGCTTCCTGAACAATAAACAGCAGTAAAATAGTTCCTAACAGATCTCCTATTCGCTCATCCTCCCCTAAGTATTTTAAGTAGATAATTAACACTGGGTAATTAGAAGCATCTTTAGTCTGTGTAATTGTACAGCCTATAATTTTTCATAGTAATTTGATTCATTTTATCTAAAGTTGTTCAACACATATCTTTGTAACAATTTAATTTGCATGCCTAGTTGGTACCTCCTTCCCTCGGTTGCCTTCATTCTCTGAGATGCTCAATTAGTCACATAGGGCTAAACAGATAGATTCAAGCAGATTCACAGCTTTATTTAAGTTCTCTTTCCTCAATACAATCCTTTACAGGACTTAGAAAATGTGCTATCCTTAGGGCTCAACCTGCAGTGCAGCAGCATAGCCCTCAGCTTATAGATAGCACACCAGAGGGGAGCAATTCCATGGACAATACTTTGCATCGCAGGGAAGCAAGTGTCATGAGGAGGGAGTGATCTGCTAGCTCTATGCATCTTTTCCCACAGCTTTACAGAAAACACAGGGGGCAGCTCTCCCCACCGTGGGCTTCTGTATGTTCTCTGAGAACTCGCTTCCACTGTGGGGCAGCAGCGGTGGTGCAGCATCAATCTGAAACAGAGGGCAGGCTTGGCTTGGCAGTACTGACTTCAAAGGAACAAGCAGCCACTATACTTAAGCATGCACAGAAGCGTTAAGTGAAAAAAAAAATGCAGTTTGGTCATTGCCATGAAACAAAGTTTTACATGTAAGCTATTTAGAAATTAGCACCCATTTTCTCATGCAATTGTAAGGTGAACACAGGCAAAAAGTTCTTATGTTAGCATATTTATATTGTTGCTGGCTTCATATTTCTTTTTAACAAATATTCTTGTAGAATGACTTCCTAAGTGACCATCAGCTTGGTTAGCAATTCAAATTCCAATAATGTAGAACAATGGTCATATTCTGTATTTCGTCTTGCAGGAGGCTTCAGCAGAGAGTAAGGTGGACAAAAGTAATTTCATGCTGTCTCTGTGCTGTCTGAATTCTGGGCTTGACTGGGTCTGTATGCTTCAGGTCAAAAAGCTCATGGGTTTAAAGTCATAACTGTATAAAATTCAAGGTCCGTGTAAGAAGAAATAAAACTCAGCAAAGCTTGGCACTAATGTAAAATGTTTTTGTGATGGGGTCAAAATCACTTTGGGTTATATTTCTGATAACTCATTGAGGTGAACTGTGCTGCCCAGAAGGGGAGAAAAGGCCATTCATGCCTGGGAAAAGAAAGCTGTTCCTGCCACAGCTCTCTGAAAATGTCTTATTCACCTCCTGGCACAGGAGACAATTCCCCATGCCTTTGAAGCTGACTGATCATTGCAGCAAACCTTATTCTTCCTGTCTCCACTCAATTTTTCTGTCCTAGGTTAAAAGTTGTGCCATTTCTTTGACCTGTGGTCATTTTCTCTCTGCTTTGGGGAATCAGTGAATTTAGTTTTCTGTTAGGTTGTGAAGTGTTTGTATCTTTCTTCAGTAACATAATTACATCTTTTTTGAGTTCATCTGTCCCATTATTTCCTACACACACATTTCTTTCCACGTTCTTTCTAATCCACCATAGCTGAATGACCAAAAACTAGAAGTACCTGTCAAGAAGGTGTTGGAGAGGATTAAGAGGAACAGTAGCCAAGAAATAAGCCAGGTTTCCAGTGAATAGGAAAAGGCTGAAATGCCAGTCTGAATACATTGTCAGAAAGAGACGTTGTCAGAGAGGTTATTTTAAAATCTTGTTTAAGTGTGTGTATGGAGGAAGGATTGGTTTTTGTTTATTTGTCATCTCCAAGAGTCTCTTAGCAACTAGATTCCCTTATTTTGACTTATAACAGCTTATAACTATTCTGACAAACAGAAAGATTGGAATAATAATAATAATAAATGTTAGGTTCTCCTTTATAGTGCATTTCATCCACACAAAAGAGGTCATTTGGCCACAAACTGTAAGCCCTAAGGCTACCTTTGACCAGTTTTGTAAGAAATCTGTGTCAAGGGCAAGAAGCAGCACCAGTACATAGTTTCTTTGTCTTTCTTTTTCCTTTGAGAAATTCTCAGATGGTGGAGATCCAACAAAAGGGGAGTATCATTTGCTAAAAGATAAATGCAAATAGCTGAAATGTGCATTTTCCCAACCCATGTTGTGGGGTTTTGCTAAACCAGAGGATGTGGTATTGTATGAGGTCTACGCTGTGCAGAGAATTTAATTGAGCATTTTTACTGCCAAATGCTGATAAGACTTACAGATTCCAAAAACAAATTCAGAACATCTTTCAGTGCAACATCACCCCTGCTGAAATAAACCCGGCTGCCAACACAACACATCTGAATGGCATTTTAACTTGCACATACCTGACTGTCAATAAATTTGAGTCAGATTTGGTTCCCCATTACCCACATAACCTTAGAGATTCATCCCCACTTTGGTATATACACTTCCACCCTGTTTCCTTCCAACAGCCTCTGCTAGTACCAGAAGTAGCAATAAGGTTGCCTCTTGCTGTAGGGAGACTGTAGGCTGTGGCTGTCTAGTATTTTTTAGTAAGAGAGGCTGCAGTGGTCGGCTGGCTCCGTTCTGGTTCTTCCATTGATGTTACAGCCCGCTGCACATGACCTCAAGCTCACATGACAGACCTGGAACAGGACAGGCTTCCCGGCTATCATTAACGTTCGTTCATCACCATGCTTCAGCAGACTGCCAAGCTCTCTAGTAGTAATGAGATAAATATAACCGACTGAAGTAACAACACGAGTGTAAGCAGCAACTTTATCTTCTCATTTCAACTATACACGTGGAAAAAGGAGTGACCGTTCTGAACAGCTATCGCTGCAGTTGCTGATACTGGCCTGAACTATTGATGTTGACAAGGTTTCCAAAGGAGACTTACACTGGATTCACATATTGTATACATCAACTTGTAACAGCTGGAATTTCCTTTTGGCATTACAAGGGATCAGCAGTAAAGAAGCTGCATAAGCCAAATTCTCCCGTGCTGTAATTGATGCAATTGACTTTTCGGGGGATGTGGACCAAAGTACACACTTAATCCTTTCAATGCTAGGGTTTTTTAAATTATTATTTATATTAGTGAAAATGTTTTCCCTGGTTTGTCCTGGATTTATATTGATATAAATATACAAAGGATATAGAATCAGGTTCCTAAAGTGACCATCCAAGTACTTAGTGCTGCAGAAGGTAAGCTAAATGCTTCTCTCATCTACACTGCTGTAAATCCAAAGTGTCACTGACAAATCAAAATAATCTAGTTTGACAGAGAGGAAAATTCAATACGTAATACAGAATGCATATAGCCTTCAGCACACACAGTGGTAGATCTATGCTAGCAAACAGCCCACCTGTGTTGATGAGACACAACAGTAAAAAAAAATATAAAAATCATGCAATGCACTGGGGAAAAAAAAAAGAATAGACAAAATGGTTCTAACCCAGTAATATGGGAAACATGCCTGCTAAGCAAAGGCAAGTGACCTAGGGTGGATTCCAGTCTATCCTGTCACCATATGTGGTGACAGGCAACTCTACTGATTTCACTAGTGTAACTGAGAGCAAAATATGTCCAGTATATCTTTAAAAGACACCAGCAGCCTTAGGACAGCAAATTAGCCTTAACGTGTGTTCGTAATAAATCTGCAGCCTATATGTGAAGTGAATCTGACTTGTTAACATACTACCTACAAGAGTGCAGTTGCAGATAACATCAGTGTACCTGTGATTCTCGTTATTCATACGAGGATGACACGTTCTGTGTTATGCTTGATGACATTGTACATTAATCTACTTTGCAGTTTTATGTCAAATACCTTTTTGAAATCCAAGTAGATTATGTCCTTTAATCACTTTGCCCAGTCTGTGTTCCTTGTGATCTCATCTCTTATTAATATCTTCAGGATCTTGCCTACCACCAAGGTCAAACTGGTCTATAATTTCCCAGCTCCACCCCAAGCATTTTTAAAGAGGGTTATGTCTGTGCAACTGTGATCCTTCAGTAACCACCTCCTTTTCAGGAGGCTAAGAAGGGTCTTTCACCTGTTTTGTATGCTTTTGTATTCTGAAGTTTTCTAGAAATCCTGAACGTGCTGCTTTGAGTGTCCTGTTTAGTTAAAGCATATGTCTCAACTCCCCGCTGCCAGAATTTTCCATGTCTAGCATCACCTCATATCTTCTTCCTTCACAGAAAGTACCTCACTTCACTTTTCTCTTACCTCCTGATAATGCGCGGTTTCTGACAAATACCCGTTCAACTTTGAGTCAAAGCCTTCATCATTTTTTTTTCACATTTGTGAATATAATGAATCTTTTACCATCAAAGTGTGGGCAACATGAAGGATTGTTTGGTTTATGCAAATGTGCTTGATGTGATTGTACTTTCATGGGTGGAAAATCCAAATTAAATGCTAGAAAAGCAGTAAATATTTTTACTAATCTACTGAGAACAGAATCATTCCTATGGTTGGTTCCCATTGTATCCTCTCTTCTCTACATGCCTATCATATTAGAAGTACCTTAGTGGCGGGACAATTTAATTTTGTAACCTTAAATACCTGTAACCATAATAAAGAAACTTAATAAACAAAATTTAATAGAAGCAACAGCACAATGAAGAATAATATATAGATTAGAGGACAAAGTGTCATATGGAAGAGCAGACATCAGACAGAAATAATGTTTTAGTAAATTCTGTGGGTATGTACTTAGTCCAGATTAAATTAATCACATTTACATGGATGAAAATGAACTGTAGACAGTTAATTAAATAAATAACATCCTTGACAGTGACTTCAACAGAAATGCAAATAGGCAAAAAGACATATCGGTAGCGAAGACTCTACTTGTCACAGTTAGAATTGATGCTTTGGTAAGTCTTGACTACAGCAATGAGTCACAGTATGGAATTTTGACTTTGTGTTGTCAAGTCTATGTGTGACATGAGAATAAACAGGAGATTTCCCTGGAAATTCTCATCTTTTAAGAGAACTGGAAACACATTAAAAGGAAAGTACATTGATTTGTTTTACTCAGTTCAAAGGCAATCTTCTTGCCATTTTTAACTTTACAACCTTGATAATTTATGTCATGGTTATAAGTAGGTATATTTTTACTCCTTTTTGATTTGGATTATCTATCTGGAAGAGTTTGCCTGTTCATTCTGTATGCGAAGCAGTGCAGATAAGGGCATAGAACATGCCACTTATATGGTGTCAGCATTCTCAGCATGCAGCATAGCTTCAAAGGCATGTCACAAATTGAGATCATGTTTAACATAGTTCTGTCTTTGCTGATGCTTATAAAATTTGACACTGATGTTACAACTTTTTTTTTCCTTTTTGTGCCCAACATTTTCATGGCAAAGCATAGGTTTATGACTTGGTCAAGGGTACAGAATAATGGACCCTCGAAAAAAATTTGTTTGTTTGTTTTTTGTTGCTGTTTTTTGTTCTGTTTTGGTTTGTTTTCCAGCAGTTATTAACAGTTGATATGGCATGGGATAGGGCACAGATGGTGTTCTCAGTCCTTCCAGTGAAAGGGAAGGGCCGGGACAGGATTGGGTACCTTCAGTGGATGAACACTTGATGCATGGCTGGTGTCACAGCCAGGAGTTTGGCATCTGTACCCATGAAATCATTCTGGAGGATCAAGGACTTCAAAGCAGGAACAGGATCCATCTGGATCATCCAAGTGTAGCAAGAGTGTCAGCCAGGCTTCGAACCTAGTGAGGAGGGCTTGAAATTAAGTAAGATGGCAGATGCTTATCATGACCTATAGAGAAGTGAATGCACAGGGAGCGAGGGGAAGTGGCAGCATGATGGGAAGAGTCTTGTACTTCCCAGTGAAAGCAGCATGACTGGGGATCCATTACAAGTGTCTATACATAAATATGTATTGCAGGGGAAGCAAAGGGGAAAAGAAACTAGAAGATTATGCACATTGGAGAGGTATGACCTCATTAGTGAGACAGCTGAAATGGCTGGAGTGCTGCACAGGTGGGTATAGGAAGCCCTTCAGGAAAGACAAGACAGAAATGCAGTGAGGGAGGTTTGTGCTATGTGTGATGGGTGGCTGGGTGATGAGCTATGAGCAGTGATTAAAGGACAGACCAGCATGAGGAGAGAGATTGTGGTAGACACCTGCAACATCTTTATCTGGTGATCAAGAACAGGATGTAACTCAAACCTCCTTTAGGCAACTGGTGTTGATTCTATCAGTGGTGGATAGTGGCATTCATAGGAGACACAAGCAGTACAGGGAATTTATGGAGTGTGTTGAAGGTAGCTTCTTGATGCAAGTGATCAAGGGGCTGAGTAAGAAGATACTCTGCTGGACCTGCTAAACACAAACCGGTGAGAACTGACTGAAGACATGGACGGCAACCTTGGCTGTAGTGACTGTGAGACTGTAGTGTTAAAAATCATGAGAGAAGCATTCAGAGGTTTTGCTGAACATGGAGGGAGGGAAATAAGAAAATTAAATCTCAGCTGGTGATGAAAATTGGAAGTGATTTGACTGGCAACAGGAGGAGCTTCTAAAAATGCACTGACATAAAAATCAAGCATGAGCCCACTGCTCTCTGGGGTAGGAGAACTAGAGACATGAGACATGGAAAAGGCTGAGGTATTCAATGCCTTGCTTACCTTAATTTTTACTGGTGAGGTCCACCCTCAGGCCTCCCTTTTTCCCAGGCCTACTAGCAGTTTATGGAAGCAAAGCATTAGAAGAAAATCTGTAGAATAAAGTCACATTAGGGAATACTTAACCCAGCTCAATGTATACAGGTCCACTGGACCCGATTGGATGCATCCAAGACTGTTAAGGAAGCTTGCTGGTATCATTTCAAGGCTGTTGTCTATCAGTTGAAAGGTCATGGTGTAAAGGAGAGGTTTGGAAAAACTGGAAAATGGCAAATGTCATACACATATTCAAGAAGGGCAAAAGGGGAATCCAGAGAACTACAGGCTCGTCAGCCTGACCTCAATCCTTGGAAATATTATCTAGCAAATCCTCCTGAAGACCAGCTCCAGCCACAAGAAGGGCAAGAAGGTGATTGAGATCAATGCTCATGGCAAATTTTGTCTGATTGACCTGAGTGCCTTGTCTGAAGAGATGACTGGTAGTGTGGAAGAGGAGAGAGACATTGGTATGTTTACCTTGATGTAGTATCCTTATAGTCAAACTGATGAGTTATGGACTGGATAAGTAGCAGACAAGATGAGTGGAAAATAGGCTGGACTGCTTGGCTCAGTAGGTTTTGATCAAAGGTCACTGATGGCATTCCTCAGGGACCTTACTGTGACCAGTAATGCTCAATGTCTTTATTAAAGACCTGGATGAGAGGGTGGAGGATAATCTCAGCATGTTTATTGGCTGTATAAAATTGGAGGGGCTGGTTGATACACTCAGGGCCAGCTGTAGATAAGTAGACAGTGAGGTGGATTGAAAACTGCTGAACTGATGAGTTTAGGGTGTTGCGATCAGTGGCATGAAGTGCGGCCCCTGTTGCACCTCCATCTCAACATGGGGCCAATACTATTTAGGATCTTCTTTAGTGACCTGGGCAATGGGCAGTGTGCATCCCCACCAAGTTTACACAAATGGACTGATGGGAATTTCAACAGATGGAATTGCCCAGTCCTTCATCTGGGGAGAAATAACCTCGGGATCCAACACAGGCTGGTGCCCAACTGGCTGGAAGAAAGTTTTGCAGAAAAGGATCCGAGGGTCCCGACAGACACCAAATTGAATGTGAGCCAGACATAGTATCCTGGGCTGTTTTAGCAGGATTGCAGCCAGCAGAGCCAGGAGAGGTTTTTTTATTCAGTACTTGTCAGACCATACCTGGAGCACTGGCCAGTTTTCAGGTCCCTAGTACAAGAATGATATTCATGTACTGGGGAGAGTCTAGTGGAGTACTTGATAGACAAGGAGGGGCTGAGAGAAATGAGTTTGTCCAGCCTTAAACAGAAGGCTCAAGGAAAATCTCATTGCTCTCTTCAGCTACCTCGTGGGAGGGTATAGAGAAAATAAAACCAGAACGTTCTCAGAGATGCATGGTGGAAGCACATGAGGCAGTGGGAACAAACTAGAACATGGGAAAATTCAGTTAGATACAAGGAAAACCTTTTTCACTGTGAGGGTGGTGGTCAAACACTGGAAGAGATGACCAGATGGGTGGTGGGATCTCCACTTCAGGAGGTACTCAAAACTTCACGGGACACGGCAACATTTTGGACCTGCTTCAAGCAGGGACTTAGAGAAGATGACCTCCATAAGCTATTCTATGATTAAGTGGGCAGCAAACATGCAATTTTTATCCTCATGGTACTCTTATGCTTACACAAGAGAGATTACACGCTTCCTGAAACTGCAATATGAGCAAGAAGTGTGTTAAAGCTGAAATCTAATCCCTCAAATCTAATTAATTTTTCCTGTTAAAGAGTAGCTATTTATTTCTTTTCTTTTCTTTACACAAATATAAATGATCAAATGAAAGAGAGTGCATAAATAGTAGGAGTCACTTGAGAAGCAGAAAGAGGGGGTTAAATTCCTCACATTTACCAAGCACAAACTATAAAGATAATAAATTGGAGTTGTTGTAACGTTGCATCCAGCAGAGGGCAGGAGAAGCTACAGAACAGGCTGCACACACTGGTCTGCTACTTTGAATTTTATACTAGGGAAAACCTACAAAAGAATAAAATTGACCTGGACTTTACAAACGTTTCTAGACAGAACAGATAAGAAGGCAGATTAGTGGCTAATTCTGATAATCTTGAAGTGGTCTAGCACAACTTCAAGCACAAAAATTTTAAACAAAGCAAAGTAAGAAATATTTCTTATTAGTGACAATAGGTATTCTGAATATGGTAGTCACAGCATTAGTAGTGAGAATACAGGGCTGTATTAATATAATGGCAAGAATATAAACATGCATTATAATGACTGAGCAAATTATCATGGTGGGAAGTAAACCAGGCTATTTAGGAAATTAATGTTTGGTAGCATGGAATTTTGGATGAACTCTTTCAAATTATAAGCAGAAAAATATTTTGCAGTTTGCAACAGGGGAATAGAGGTTTCTAGCGACATTTTGTTCAAATAACACCTCATTTCAGATACAAGTTTTATTTCCTAATTTACAGCAATACAGGCATAGCCAACACCAATGCATTTTCAGAGATTGCATCCACAGTACTAAGTGAATGGCATTCAGAAACAACAAAAAGCTATAATTTACATGGGATGTAGAGAAGATTATCAGCATAAAGATCTCTGTAAATGTCTACTGCGTCATAGAAGGACTGAAATCAGTGGCAACAGTTTTTATCTGTAGATGACACCTTGAATTAAGGGAGGAGTAGCAAGTGAATACAAATAAATGGTGCTTTTTCCTGCTCCTTGTCAGAGACATTAACAGTATTTTAAAGTTCCTGATATAATTGTTGGAATGTAAATGAACCCATTGGTATTACTATGAAATAAACTCTAAAAGTATTTCTGTGAGTAAAACTTTGCTACTATGCCAAAGAAGGGTCCTTGCAGAGAGCTTTAAAGGGATGGAAATGGGAATGGAGTCCACCTGCTGCACCTCTGTGTATCTGCACAGTGCTTTGTACAGCTAGTTTATGCAGTCGTAGGAAATTCACGCAAATTCTCACCCAGATCACATCTACTTTGCCACTGGAAGTGCTTACAGTTGGTAATACATACTGGCAGGCTCCTGGTAATGACACAGGAAACATGGAAACATGGAAACCAGTCAACTGAAATCATTCAGCCAGCTCCAGCTCACCTCTGCATCTTCCCTGGAGCAAAACCACAAAGCATTGCATGAGAAGAAAAAAGCAACCTTCTTCTGAGATAGAAAAGGTCTGTTTGCAGAGGGTTTCCAATCTAAACTGTTTCAGGAGTATAAAGCTCACTCATGACTTAGCTGGCCTTGCCTTTTTTTGAATACCACATCAGTCATCACAAATCCTGAACACTGTTTGTGTAGGATCAGGCAGGGGAATTCACCTTTCCATCAAAGGCGGTTCCACAATGATCTCCCAAGCTAAGAAAAACATTGAGTACTGTGACAAGAGGCAAAGATGCAATGAAAAACAAACAAAAAACCAAACCACTAAAGCTTCTCAACTGCAGGATTCTGAATGGTGCTTTTTTTCATTAATATAATGTTTAATATCTGGGGGGGAGGTAGAAGTGAAGTGCTTCCAAACCCAATTTGGCAGAAACTGGGTTTCCTGCAAGAAATGCTATTCACTCCTGGAAAGGCTGTCCAGATCCTCTGAATTTAGGAGGGGGATTGCAGGATTTTTCTTATGGTGAAAGGCAGGTGCTGGTGCTTCACTGGTTCTTCTGATTGCTGGGCTCAGTGAGAACTACCTAATAGTTGAACTTGTTGCTCATAAAAGCAAGATCCAGCTAGAAGATGCTGCCTATAAACAGTTAATTCAGATTATCTGAAGCCTTTTCCCCTCACACTGTGCTAGATCACACTGCTCTGAATATTCATTCCCTTCATTTTCAGCCCTGAGTAAATGAATACATCGGTTTTCACTCTTGGTAATTTATGTAATTACCTCTGTCATTTGCATAAGATTTAAACAGATAAAAAGATTGAAGAGAGGAGAGGGTTTTTTTTTTTCATAAATTTTTAACTACAAATGTAAAACTGTGATTTTGGTAAAGGAAAACAACAAACAAGCTTTGTCACACTTGAGGGCAGCTGTGACAATGCCTGTTACTGGATGCTTATGAGCAGACCTAGCAAGCAGGGCATCTTCAGTTTTGTCACCAAGTGGCAGAAGTGGGAGAGCATAGATTCTTTTTCCTTGGAGACAGAGAACACAAATTAGTTCTATTCGGATTATGATTTTTTTCTTCTCAAAGAGGGCTCTGAAAGATAAGTAGAAAGCAGACTTTGGGATGAAGCATTTATTCCATAATTACAGATGATGAGATTCAAGAGGTAGATCCCGGCAAAGCATCTACAATATGTTTTACATCAGACTGGCTCCTTTTGTATCACGTGCTGATTTTGGATGTTTCTAGGTCCATCTATAACAAGTTTTGTATCATTTTAGGTATTGTTGTAGCTATTAAAATACAGACAGGTATACTATGTAGCCTCTAGCATGAATACTATTATAAATGAATAATGGTGATTAGATTAGCTTAAACAACTCTTCCTCTTCATGGAGGAATATAGGTAATTCAGCACAGATGAACTAATATGAGTTTTCTCTACTGAAAAAAATGTTTGAGAAAGTGCAGAAAGATCCCTGAGGCAGCAGCACCTTCATTCCCTTTTCCAGCCCTCTCAGGAAGCAGTATATTACTGCCATCCGTCCTCACTCAGTGTTATACTCCCATTTCCTCAGCTTACCATGAGAACTGCTGGCTTCACCGACTCAGGTACTGCTGGAAGAGAATCCAGTAGGCAACTTGCATTTTCAAGGTCTTGGTCATAACAAGACTGGGTGTGAAATGGTAAACATTTGTGCTCCTCCTCTCTTAACATCTTTAGGACTAGAGGGAATGGCTTCAAGTTGCTCCAGGGGAGGTTTAGGTTGGAAATGAGGAGACATTTCTTCTCAAAAAGAGCAGTCAGGCGTTGGGACGGGTTGCCCAGGGAGGTGGTGGAGTCACCGTCCCTGGCGGTGTTCAAGGAAAAGTTGGACTTAATGCTTAGGGACATGGTTTGATGGGTGACATTGATAGCAGGGGGATGGCTGGACCAGGTGATCTTGGAGGTCTTTTCCAGCCTTAGTGATTCTGTGATTCTATCTTTCATCAAAATCATCTGATCACTCCGTATTCAGACACAAGCAGAAAGCTAAACCTTAGATCATCAATGATGTTAACACCAGCAGCTTATGGCAAAGAAGAATGGGGAAAAGGGTGAAACAGAAAACTAAAGGAAAGAAATGAAAATGAAAAATCAGCACAACTGTTGAAGTCTATCCACTTTGGTGAGTTAAGATGAGTATTTTCACCAAAAGCAATAAACCCATATGATACATACAGAGCTTGTGAATTTAACTTTCCTGCCTAACCCTTAAAATTTAAAATTGAACACATCCTGAATCCAATATGTAACAAATTCCTATCACCACATTTTTTTATTTTCATGTAGATCCCAAAACACTAGTTTGGGGGAAACTTACCAGTCACTTCTAAATAATTTTTTAAAACTGAATTCTCCACAAGAGTAAAGTCAATAGGTGCTAGGAAAATGTGTAGTGAGGACTTTAGTTTCTTCAGGATGAAATAAACAGTAGTTTTAGGACACTCCAGATCATTCAGCATCTAAAAGAGAAAAATAGGAGGAGTCATCGCTTCGGGTAGCAGGGGTTTTAGTCATAGTTTAGTTTAGTTTTGCTGGAGCAAACCATATACCAGTCTTTTGTCTCAGGCTCCTAGATTTTTAAAAGTGAGTACTGCTCATGACACAAAGGGGGACGGGATGCTGCTTCTTGTCTGCAATACCTATTCTCCACTTCCTACGCAGGCAAATATTCCCATTGACTCTGTTGCTCTGCATTCACTCGGTAGTGCCTTATCAGTGAGTTCATGCATGAGACTCACGGGTACAAATTATGCAGCTTTTTATAAACTGTCCATCTGAAAAATTTTCTGAAAGTGCTGATGCTTGAAATTACACTGTCTCCCTCTAGTGACTGCTACTGTATCTCAGTTGTAACTTGAAGTTTTCAAGGGTAGAGCGTCTCCTACTTTTTTACTGCAGTAAAACCAAAGCCTCACTTTGGGTTGATATGGTTGGCACATCAGGGTCAATCACTTAGTTTGTGATTATCAGGACGTTTTTTATTATTATTATTTTTATGCAAGTTTAGTACACAATTATATATATTTTTTATGTTTTAACAAAGAGCAAATCTGATCCTATAGAAGGTAAATATACCAACATATTTCAGTGAGGATTGGACACTTCATGCTAGATAAATGGCTGTAAGTTAAATTTCTGCTAGCTGAGATTCAGTTGAGAAAGTTTTGCTTAGCAGTTCATGGGTTAGAAAGTGGAATGGCTAGGAAAAATAGTCTTTTACTCTGTTGCTGAGTTTGGCAACATCAAAGCCAAAATAATACTGAGTGTAGGTTGTATACAACCCTAAGAATGTCACCACTAACGCACCACAATTTTGATTTTTGTGTATCTAATCACTTCCTTTCTGTAGGCTAAATGAGCATGCTGGTGATTGCAGCAAGTGGAAGCAGGGAAGCAGCAGAGCACCTCGTCGATGGCAGCAGACCGGGTGGAGGCTTGTGCCAAAGAGCAGACAGCACGCCCTGTGTTGGGGCTATGTTTAGACCTTAGAAATACCCAGGTTTGATGGGTCTACACCTCCCAGCCTGGTGGTTGCTACATAAGTGTCCAATGAATGGGGAATTAGTGGAAAGTGCACTGTCTGTACCCATTTGGGGTTTGACCTAATAGGGAATTAGTGTGCTGGGTGCCCTTAAAATCATGCAGACTGAAGACGGAATAACAACACAGAGTTTGTCTGGTGTACATGGACGTAGCTGGATGAAGGTGAGGAACTGTGGATGAAAATAAGGGCATAATGCAGGAGCTTTAAACACAGCCCTGTGTTAAAAAGTCTGCTCCATGGGCTCCTAGTGTCAGCGGTGACCGAGAAGAAGTCTCCCAGCTGTAACCCCAGCATCATGGTGACTCCTGGGCACTTCCCAGCTTTCAGCCTGTGTTCGCCACTTCACACCTGTGTAGCCCGGGTGAGAAGTGGCACGCAGCATTCAGGAGCTGACCTTTCTGAGTCCGGGTGTGTGCAAAAACAAACCAGAGAATGAAGAGCACGGCAGGAGGCACTGGGTTAGGCAGTCATGTATGGCTGTGGTCTCCGCTGAGGGATCACGTCAGCGTATTGAAAAAGGAGAAAAGTAAATGTCAGAGCTCAGGAAAGAGTACTTTAACCCTGCCTTTAGGAAGTTCATTTTAGTAAAAGGAGTCATGAACTAAAAAGGCATTAAAATCAGTGGCTGGTCCTGTTGTCTGAGGTCCCATGGACCAAAGCCTCCTCTGGCCTTTGGTTCATGCCTTTATCTTCATAAGAAGATAAAGGAAAAAAAAAAAAAAAAAAAAGCTAACACAGGGTTTGCATTTTTTTCTGCAAGCTTCCAGTTTGCTTACATTAGCAGTAGCAAGTAAGCCCATCTTGCCTTCCTAGCACATATCCAAGTCTGAGCATTTGGAGGCAGAGTGGTACTTTTCGAACCAATTTGTGATCTCACTTGTGGAAATTCAGTTCTGAAAAATGCCTCACTAAATTAAAAGGGATTAAGACTGAGGCAGGTTGCTCTGCAGACTCATCCTGAGCTGTAGGACAAGTGTGTTTTGCCTTGTTTGCTCACCCTCATATTGTGCGTGGAGGTCCAGGTGCTGTGCACTCATTTCCTCCCTGGTTTTGCGCCCCTGAGTTCATTCCTCAGGCTCCCCAGTTCAGGTACACCAACCATGAGTAACGAGAAAGAGCAATAATAACTTGCTCTCTAGCTACCATTTCCCAAGGAAGGTACTTTGCTAAAAGGCAGCATTACTGCAATTTTACGGGTGAGAAAACAGGATTGCTGGCTGCAGGTAGGGCAGTGGGGGCAAGTGGGAGTGCAGCCTCTCTTCTGTTTGCATTCCCCTGACAAGTCTGAACGGTGCTTCTCACTCCACACAGCCTATCATTTCTCCCCAGTACAAGACAATCCGGTGACTGCAACACCAGCTTGAGGACACAGCCCGGGTCCTGGGGCTGTGCTTCTGACGGAGCCACTCGATGTGCGGGGTGATCTCCCGCACTGTGCTGCTGCCACTTCTCCTTTGGTGGGAAGAGGGGATGGTGAGCCTGATCTCAGCCATAAAGCGCTTTGATCTAGCAATGTCAAATGCTATAAAAGAGTCAGACAATTAATTTAAGCAAGAAAGTGTTTTACCTTGGCGTATCAAGGTCTTAAGCCTCGTTGTGCCCTAGTTTGCAGCTGGCAACCTAAAAGGCTGATCCAGTCTCTTTGAAGCTCATAGTTAATTACAGGGCAGATTATGGGTTCTGCTGAGGCAGGTTGTTGCTTCCAATATAGAGAGACTTAATTCTGCATAAGCAAGCTTTGCTCTTCACTAGCACAGGAGTCCTCCTCATGTTCAGGGAAAAATGCAAATCCTTCAACTTTTCTCTGCAGCAGCCACACTATCAGATTAATGGTGGCTTTTTCCTAAGAGCACCTCCAGCAAAGATCAACAGCTGATCTCCCAGTGCCCCCCTGTTCGCCTAGAACTGCAGTCATGAAGGTAGTTTCCAGCATCACCAAAAAGTGCTTTCGGAGTACCAGCTTTGAGAATGCACGTAACAGTGTTCACCTCCCATGTTTTTTTCAGAGAACAGGTTACGACATTTACCAGCAGGTCTCATTTAAAGAAATGCTTATCCAGAACTGACTCGGTAGTCAGTCTGGTCAGTACTGAGATCAGTAAGATTTCAAAGGTAGAGGTGATGGTGATGGCAGTAAGTGAAATTGCCCAGTAGATGCAAACACCTTTCCTTCAGGTGCCCCCCTTTCTGCTGGGCTCCTTGTCCTTGCCTTTTCCTTGGCCATCTTTAAGTCCTCACCACTCGTGTCTCAGAGGAGTGACCTTGGCTTTCTCCTTAACCCCTCAGTGTCAGCAGAGGCACCACAGGCACTGCTCAGCAGCTGGGGGAAGAAAGCATTTTGGGTGCATCCCTGCCTCTGGGCAGCCAAGGAGCAGTCAAATGTCTCAGTCCTCATGACTCTGTGGGAAGGCCTGCCCAGATACACAGGTGAAAAGCTGTGTGTTGATGAAGTTTGTTTGGAAAACTCAGTGTGAGTCCCTAATGAGTCTTTACCAGCAATAAACAAACTGAATTTGTTAATGCTTGTTGCTTATGATGCTAGAGCAGATAGATGTCCCTGGCAGTAGTGAGGACACATTGCTGACACCAGCGTGACTCTTCCCTGTCATACCTCATTTTTCCACTGCCAACACTTTCCCTTAATTCCATGAAACAGTTGGATTACTGTGCCTTAAACTTAAAATCAAAACCAAGAGACAAGTGAAAGCAAGCCTCCAGCCTGGAAAAATGTGGTGCAAATGTTAAAGCTTGCTAAATCACAAGCGTCTGAAAGCAAGACATTTAAGTCTGGCGGCGTTAGCTACAGGAAGGGCTACCAGGCACCGCTATGACATCGGATTTCAGTGCCTAATTCATACTTAAAAATAGAAACTGAGATGAACTTGTACTAAAAACAGAAATCAATCAGCCTGTTCATTACTGCACTTCAAAAAACAGCTGGGGCAGAATGAAATAGGCAAGTCCAAAGGAGGACGATAAACCTGACAGCTAAGTACTGGTTCTCAGTTTTTGGATCCCCACTGGGTGATATTTTCCAGAGTAGGGTTTCCTTTGAAAAAAGTATTAAAAACGGAGGAGAAGTGGGGCTGGCCGTTTTGATCAAGGAAAGTGCTCCTGGATGTGCAAGTTAACCCAGATGCAGAGAACTGATTAGAAAGATCTCTGGCCCAAACCATCGTTATTATGTGAGCACAAGGGGAATAAATCAAGCTTCCTCAGGCAGCTCCAGTAAATATGAATTTATGCAAAGATTAATGTGTTAATGATTTATGCACCTGGCCTTTATCTGTAAGTCCTTTTCTCTGGGAATAACTCCGATTTCTGAGGAGCTCAGCACACTGGAACAGTCTCTCTTCATTACTAATTTTACACCTTTTTTTCTCTTTCTTTTATACCAGCCCCTTTTCCCCACATCTAAAAAGGCAATGTTCAGTTTGCCACTATTCAAACACCTAAAATTCAGTGCTTTCCAAGGCACAGGGCTTGAAATACAGCTCAATACCACCAAAACGGGGATACTTTCATCTTCTCACTGTAATATATAGCATTTACTCCAAGCTCTAAAGATGTCAGCACAGTTCTTAAAGTCAGCAAGTTCTCAGGCACAAAAAAAAAAAAAAAAAAAAACAAACAAAAAAACTGTTTCTTTTTGGTTCTCAATAGCCCCATAAGGCCAGATTCAGACAGTGCAGGGTGGTTTGGGTTGTGCCCCAGGTGTGCACTGTCACTGGGGCTCTGCTGAGGGGACACGGGTGTCCCCTCCCTCCCTCGCACGAGCCCCCTGCCCTGGGCCAGGTGTTGGGGTGGCAGAGCAGAGCTGGCAAAAACTACCTCCTTTTTGCAGCTTCCAGAGCTGTAGCATCCAAAAGACTTGAAACTCACACACAGCTGTGGTGTAGCAAGGTGTAGCTGTGGTATAGCAAGGCACACTGATGCTACGTGGTGCCTGGCCAGCACTGAGATGAGAGCATCATATAAACACCCAGAAAGAGTACATGAAAGTTTTATCAGCACTAATTTGAGATGACTTGCACGCTGTATTTCTTTTGGTGTGCCACTCCTAGTGAGTTCCTGTAAAATCTTTATACCTTACCATTCCCTCAAGCCTTGGATACATATTTTTAGTTAAAGTAGAGGAAGTAGTGCCAGTAGTATATAAAGAGCAAGGGTCATGCTGTTAAGTATTCCTAAGATGCTGATTTATTCTCTACTTCTGCCCATATTCCTTCTCTGCTTTTAGCCTGAACAATATTTACCCTACAGAGATTTTTCTCTGTAATACCACTGAGACAGTGGGCTTCGCATTTCTGACCTGCAATTCCTCAGATGCACAATGGGTTATATTGGGTTTGTTCTTACTCCTTTTCCAACAATAATGAGTAAAAAGTGTACATTTGAATAAGCATAGCTTTTCACGGGATGTGTCAAAAGGCAAGATCGTGCATTTCACCTTCTCCAAGGACATATTTTGGGGAATGTAGATTCAGAAGGGTCCACCATCACCCCTGCAAAGCTGTTCCATGGGCTGCTAATTGAGATACGAGCACGGATTTTGCTGTAGGCTGCGAACATCTAGGTACCATGAGACATAAGGTATTTGCCAGCACTTCTGATAGAGTCAGAACAGAAATATAAGCAAAGCAGGTATGATATGGCTTAGAAAAAGAGCTGGGTATCAACTTAGGTCTCTGCTGTAGCAAGAGGTGAGTTAGAGGACACTGGAAACCTGCAGAGGTGGACAGCTCTCCCTGCTACAAATAAGAAAAGAAAAAAAAACCCACATACTTATAATATAAAAACTTTTCCAGACAATTTCCGGTAAGTAAATCCTTGGTATTCCACCTACATCTATGTTGACCTGTTATCTGCATTTGGGGGCATTTGATCTAACTCCTCCGGAAAGCTTTGGTCACTTGGTGGCTGACCCTGTTGGTCACCAGGGGACATTTCAGAGCTTGCCTAGAGCAGCGGGGCCACCTCAGCAGTGCTGTAACACTGCTCAGGCAGGGTTATAAATGCTCCAAGCTCATCACTCATTGCCTTGAGGTTTCCTGAATTTCAGTCAGTGTCTGAAATTTTCCTCCTTTTTTATGTTATATTTGATAAGCAGTGATTCAGTAGGAGTCACTTGTCATGACCTGAATTGATTAACACAAAGTTTATGCTATGTATAGTGCAAAATAATTATTTGGTTTCTATTTAAATACAAGGTTATGATAAAGAGTGATCAGGTCAGTAAGGAGGGTTTATAACACAAAGACTGCGAGGGATGCAAGATTTGCCTTATGCCTCGATTTATTCAGTCCTACAGGCAAACATGAAAGTAGTATTTTCATGCCTTCAGAAAAGTCAAATGTTGGCGAAACAAAGCAAGCATATTTTCATGTCTTCACAGCGTATAAATGTGGAATAAAATTGTTGAGCTGAGAATACAGTTGTTTGCATTTATCTACAGGGGAAAAAATTTCAACAAACATGACTATACTTACCTCATGTAAATAACAAATTACAAACCTTTGATTTTCCTTCAGCTTTTCCATTGAAATGAGAAAAGAAGAAAGTCAAAAGTAAAAATAAATAAATAAATAAATAAATCACCTCTCTGGAACATAGGTTAACTCAAATAAGAAAGAGGACACATTTCTTAGACTGAGATTTTTTTAACTTGTTTTTATGCACATGTTGAAAGCTTAGAGATCTTTATGTTGCCTTGCAGCTAGGGACTAAGAAGAAAATGTTTAAAAGACAAGGTATGTGATGGAAATTCTAAGAAAGTACAATTTTAATCTCCTAAAAACTGTGGTTTTAAGGCATTTGGCAGCATGCGTAATAGCAGATGTTTAACTCCACTGTTGCTGAGTTTTCTTGGCAGATATGGCTCAAGAATCTTGTGTGCTGAGGACATTACCTGAGCACTGAATTCACTGTTGTGCTCCTGGAGTATGTGGCGTGTTGATTTCAAATAAATTTACCCATGTAAATAATTCACAATGCATGTCTTTTTTTTTTCTTTTTTTTTTTTCTCTTCTTCTCTAATGCTTAGCATGGGGGTTTATCATCAACCATGAGAACTTTCTAAAAGACTTATAGTTCTTTCAGGCCAGTGCCTGAAGAAATGGGTATCACTGGACCTAACTGGTACAAATTTGCAGAATGAAACCTTTAAGATGGTGTAAAAGGAGAGTCTAGAGGTTTTGCTCCTCTCTCTTGAACCAACCTCCAGACTGTTCTTCCGTGGGATATACTCTGTTGCCTGACAGAAATGGTCTTGTTGGCCATATTTCCTCTTCACTCACAATGAAATTATCATTAGCTGTGAATAAATCAAGGACCTGAGCTCCTGCCAGCTGAAGCTAGTGGGAACCCCCTGACCAACCCCAGTGGTTTCTCATGAGGCTCTCATGGCTCTCCAGCATGACAACAGCAGTCAGACCCGGTAAAGGCAGGCCTTACCTTTACTCGTTTCACCAGTGAAGAAAATAATCTTCCCTATTTTCTCCTCATGTTAAGTGTATTGTCTTCAGACAGCTAAATAAACATCAATGTGGTCTCAAGTCATACCACTTAAGTAGCATACACAGCAGTTGTAATTTAATTTATTATTCAGATGTATTCCACTATTGAAAGCAAAGTAATTGGCACAACATATATATGCCTTGGGGATTTTTCAACATTGTAAAGTCACAATGTATTCAATGACAAAAGTAGCAGCATTTGGCATGCTTTTCCAATCCAAAAGTTGATTAAGGTGTGGTTGGTCACAGCAAGCAATGGCAAGTCAGATAAACAGGACCTAAATCTGAAAAATTCAAAATTGCCAAGTGATTTTATTCACAGATTACCCCCCCAACAATTATTCTGCTGCTTGGAAATAGTGTCTGTCACAACTGAGTCACCCATGAGTTCAGCGCTGTGTCTCCTTGTAGTTATGAGGGAAGCGATGCCAGTCCTGTAACGCTTTCTGAGACACTGGGCAGCTGGCAGGGGAGCCTTCTGTTTCACTCAGTTGTGAGACTGCTGACGTACATACACACCTAGAAAGAGAAATTTCAGCATTTTGGTTCACAGCGAAGAGTCAAGGCAACTTCTTACCTCTTAGTGAAGTCTGATGGGAGAAGAATGGCTAACCAAGGCAGCTTTCCTAAACACTAAGAAAAAAAAAAAAAAAGCAAAATATGTTGTCATGAAATTCTACCACTGCACATCAAGAAAAAGGTTTTTGATGAGATCCTAGGAAGTGTAGTTCCTCAGCTCTCCTTCCACAGGTTTCTTGTTAGTCCCAAAACTCTGCTTCTGCAGGTAGGTCAGCTGCAGAGGTGCTGCATGTAAGGAGGTGGATGCCTCTGCCCTGCTTTCCTCCTCTAAGACTGCAGCTGCTCAGCAGCAGGTCTTTGGTGACTCCTGGTGCTGAGCCACCGGTTCTGCTCGCTGCAGTCACGTACGGGGGCACCCCTATCAGAAAACTCGTATCCAGTGAGATTGTACCAAACGTTATCAAAACCGCTGTCATTTCCAAGCAACAGGATCTTTGGCCAATCTCTGCTAGTGCCCTCTCATGGAGACCACTCAGCTGGATGTGGAACAAATCAAATGGCACTAAAACCTTTTAAAATGATAAATCTTGCACGGAAGAGCACTTACCGCCATTTGAAAGTGGGATGTATTTGACGTACGATTGCATTTCAGGTTAAAATGGTTTCTTTCCAAACTAAAGATTTTCTCAATGTATTAAGTTAATAAAACTGGATTGTGTTCATATAAAGACATGTGAACTTATAAGATAATTTTTTTTCCTACCAAGCTGCTGCTATGGCTTCTGTTGTCAGTGTGATTACCCTGCCTATTTCTTTGAGGTAATGTCAAGTATTTTTAGCCTTAAACTTCATTATAAATAGCCTAAAAAATGTTGGTAGGGAAGTGGGCATAAGAACACGGACTCCTTTTATTTTCTTAATCTTTTCCACATTATTTGCCTGCTCTTCATAAATATTATTTTATTTAAATAAATGCCAAGCATCCAATACCATACTTACATTCTTCCTTCAGTGCACATTTTTCAGCTCTCCATCACCTGTCCTTGTGTTGCTCAGTCATTTGCTCTCATTTTCTGTCCCAGCTCAGCAAACTCTGTGCTTTCTTCATGCTCAGTCTCTGTGTAATCGAGCTGTCCACAAGCACAGGCTTCTGCAGGATGAGGCTGGGGCTGGTCTCTGCTGGGACAGTAAGGAAACGTTTGATTTCAGTGGAAACCAGTAAGGAAACATTTGATTTCACCTGATGTAGGTCAGCCCATACCTTAGAACTCCTTGTTCCAGGCAGCTCTGTCCTGCAGACAGCATGTGGATGACTTTTTAGAATTATTATTACTATTACTCTTATTATTTATCTCTCTATTTATTTATTTATTTATGTTTATTCCTGAATGGATGTTCCCTTTTGGTCATGGTTTCACACTAAGCCCCATCACAGCAGTGACTGAGCCGGGGGGGCATTGATGAGGACAGTGGTTACAAAGCACGTCCTGATCCAGCCCCGAGCAGAGCTGATCTCCTGCCCATTCCCATGCCACAGCCACTGGGTGAAGGAGACTTTGCTAGCACTGTTGACAAGTTTCATCCAGGGCTCATTGATCTGGGTTTATCTGTGAATTAAGCATCCCCATTACGTATTCACTGTGGGCACAGGGGTTACTGTGATATCTCAGACAAAGCCCTCTTTTGAGATTTACTGCTTAGCTTTCTGTTCTCCTGAGTGCCCTTTGATGCAGAGGGAAGAAATCAGAGGTTTTTAAACTTTAATGACAACAACAGCATTAGCTGGCTGCAGGTATGTGGGCCCGTGGCCTGCCAATGGAACCACAGGTATGTAATGTCCACAGAGCTGGCAGCAAAGTTTAGCAGGACTAAAACATTTTTGCCTTGATTTTCAGTAAACACAAGGAAACCATAAGAAAGTGTTTTGGTTTGGTTTGGTTTGGTTTGGTTTTGATTGCTTGTTAGTTTTTCCAAGCAGTAGTTTCGAAAGTATTCATCAACTGAGGAAAGAGAAAGGTAATATTCTAAATAAAGAATCACAGGAGAGAAAAATAAAATAAAATAAAATAAAATAAAATAAAATAAAATAAAATAAAATAAAATAAAATAAAATAAAGTAAAATAAGATAAAATAAAATATAAAATAAAATAAAATAAAATAAAATAAAATAAAATAAAATAAAATAAAATAAAGTAAAATAAGATAAAATAAAATATAAAATAAAATAAAATAAAATAAAATAATAAAATAAAATAAAATAAAATAAAATAAAATAATAAAATAAAATAAAATAAAATAAAATAAAATAAAAACAATAAAATAGTCTTGGAGAAAGAGTTTGTGATTTGCAGGGACCGGGTGAGGTAGTGACGACCCCTCCAAGGAGAGAGCAGTCTCATAATCAAAACATGTGCAAGGCACTGCTGAGTACCTGAAGGTCTTGCATGGCTGCGAGTAGCAGCAAGGTCAGCAGGAGCAAAATGCAGCCCATGATTCTGTTTTTGTAGTGAGCAGCTAGAATGGGAATTTAAAAACAAATAGTTTCTTGCTCCTAGAAAGCTTGGTGGAGCGTGCACTGACTTTTATTGCAGGGTAGGAGGGAGCAGAAGGGCAATTTCACTCAATGTGGCAAAAACTGGTAAGGCACGCGGATGTGTGTATGCTGATGAGCCCGCTGCAGGTGGGTCATTGGCATGATAATTGGTGATACCAGGCCATGGGCTTGGGCTGGGAGCACTGCTGTGTCCGCAAGGCCAGTCTGCTGTCACCTCGTAATTGCTGCGCTAAGCCTTGGTGGTCTCATGCGTCCCAGTGTGTCAGAAGCAGTGAACTCCTCCTGGGAATGTGTTCACCTTGGGATTTAACGAGCACGTATCCAAAGGTGGTGCATAATGAGTTATTGATTCCCACCTCTGGACTCGCCTTTTGCATGTGCACAGGCAAAAAAAACCATTCAGCAGGCAGCCAGGGCAGGGAAAATAATTATACAGCCCTTTTTTAAGCCAAAGTTTACCTCTTTAGGGAAATACCAAGTGCAATGCCTTAAAGAAATAAAATGTCATCAATAATGTGTGCTTTGGGGTGAATGTTGCATAACCCATTACCACTGAATGGCATGAAAGGTCTATGGACCACCTCACCCTGCTCTAGTAACAAATGCGGCTGGGATAGAAAAAATAATGTAAACTTATATCCCCTAGATAAAATATTTTTATATGTAAAATACATTAAAAAGTAAAGTGAAACAAAGTACACACAAAACCCCAAGAGATTAATTGGTTTTAGGCTCTACAAAAAGCGAACAAGAGCAAAATGGAGTAATTGTTATTGAAAGTTGATCTGGAGAAGTGGCTGCTCCAACAGAGGCTGCTACCTCTCCCTAGGCAATAGGGTCACTGATACTCTCCCTGCCCAGAGGCACAGCGGAGCCCTGGTGGAGGCTGAGAGATGCAAACACCACCAAGAGCGACGGCAAAGCCCAGTGTCAGCGGGCGGCCCTGCAAGGTCTGGCCAGCAGGCCTGTGAAGCTCCACGTGAGCAGGAGGAGCGGGGGGCAGGAGGCAAGGCCTAGCACACAGCAGCACGTCTCACCCACAGACCAGGAGCACTAATTAACCCCCACTGGCAATGAGAGCACATCTGCATCAGGCCAAAGCACAAACATGGCATAACTGTACACTAATACCTGCTAGGGGAAAAATACTTTTTCACCGTAGAAAACAATACCGCAGAAAAGCAACAACAATGCAGGTAACCACAATTTACTGCAATGTTCCTCAGAAGCTGCAGCCACAGAGGATATTTTTCAGCTGTCATTAAGTATTTGAACACAGCAATGCCCCAGAATGGCACACATATTGCACAGCAGTGGGTTTTTGCCCTCCTGAGGGATTTGCTACAGGTGCCACAGATGCCCAGGGACTGACTTTATCCTCTCTTTCACTGAGTGCATGAAGCACAGCTAAATACTTGCCAGCAAGGCAGGGCAACATGACCTCACAAATTGGTTGCTCAGAATTAGAGGGTTTGAATTAACCATGAGCTCTAAAGGGAGTCTTGAAAAAAGGCCACATACAGCTACAGTAAGAGGGCAACCTGGTCATTTTGCCTTTTAAATGCATTTCAACATGGGGAGAGAGTGGGAAGGAGGAGGGGAAAGGAAGAATTATTTCTTTAGAAACAAGAGGGGGCATAAGGCCTCATCCAGATCTGATGTGAGGAAAGCTCATCTGTTGGTGCATATCAAAACTGGCCAGCACTGAAATCATAAATATTAGAGTTCATTGCCTTCTTATTCTGTGGACAGCAGAAGTCCTCAGATCAAGAATATTTTTAAATGTATTAAGATAAAATATCTAAGGCCCTTTCCTCTCTTTACATTCATCTGATTCAGCTCCCCAGTGCTCCAGTATATCCTCGTGCTGCACAGAAGAATCACACGTTTTCTCTGCAGATACCAAAATGTGCATGCAGAGTTGAAGAAGAGTGCACTGGTCCACAGTGGGTGCAGGTAACACTTCAAAAACACCTAGAACAAGGCCCCTGCTGACTGCCAGAAGCAAAAGCTGGTAGCTGATGGCAAAGCATAACGGTAATACACTGTGATGTATAATAGGATGTGTATAACAGTTTCTGATCCTCTATGGATGAAGGAAAGAAGAAAAGGGATGCATATTACTCTGGTGACTAGGGATTATATAACCCTTTCACACAAAAAAAGCCAAGAATACGACTTTGTTGCACCAACCTAGCATATGCTTCTTCAGGTCATGTAGAAGGGTTTTTGGAAGTCAGCACAGTGTTGAAACGGAGAGGAGCCTTTCATGTTTAAAGGAGAAGAGAAGTCTCGCTGAATGTGTTTGGACTTTCTTCTCTCAGAATTGTTGTCTACTGCCTAAGATACTTTTTTCTAAATCAGCTGGAGAGTTTCTCTCTTTTTTTTTTTAATAAAATTTTAATGAAGATTCTGCTAATGAAAGCTCTGTCAAAACCTTTCAATTATTGCCACAATATCCCTTGATGTTTGTGGAGCCCCAACTATTAACTGAGCTCCCAATAGTAAAGAGGACCCCTATAGCAGAATGAGAATTAAAATTGAGAAGCTCTTGGACTTCAGCATTACAGTAGGGAAGAAAGCTCTGAAGGTCATCAGGATGATCCAAAAAACCTTCCTGTGCAGGGAAGTGAAAATAGCTGGATTAGTGAAATACTTTCATTCCCAATGCTGAGTTTATCCAGAAGTCAAAATGAGCTGTCCTCCAGCATAAAAAGTATGTATGGAATTTGGATAAAGAAGAAAGGGTTGCTTCTTTCTCCCATACATGCCTCTGAGTGCCCTCAATGTAGCTGAAGTCTGTAAACTGCTGTATGCCATATTGCCAAGAAATGTTTTTTTAGTGCTCTTTTCAGTCAGTTTTGTAGGTTTTTGTTTTTGTTTTAAAAAGGCAAACAAAACCAGGCAGAAGCTCAGAGAACCTGGTAGTTCTGAGAGCTTGGGGACATTGCTTCAGCACTGGCCATCGCTAATCATAATGACTGCCACTTCAGTCTTCCCTGGAAGGAATAAATTATCTGAGGAGGAGTAATATTTCTCCTCTAGGAGATCAGGAGAAACACTCCACAGAACGAACGAAAGCCTGAGAGGCTTAGTGGATGGAATTAGATGAAATATCTATGCCTAGAAAAGTATGTGACAGACAGTCCATAAAAATGTGCAACCAAGTTGCTGTTGACTTGCCTAATCTATAAATGTCAAGTTTAGGTCTGAACATACACGGTAGTTTACATATAAATTTTAGGACAAATAGCAATTTATAACTAAGTTCTGCCCTACATTTCTACAGGTGTCAGGTGGAAATATGCAGTAGAGTTGCATTTGTCCCCTTGAAAGAAGTGAGACCCATAGTCACTGCATGGTTGTGCTGGTGGCACAAGTTACACTGGCTGTTGACAGTTTGACAGAAAGCTGTAAGAAAATATCGCTAAGTGGAGACCCTTGAATCTCATTTAACTGCGATGAACAGCCCTGTAGTCTTAACTTCTTGCACCAATATAAAAGGTAATTGTACTTCTTGTAGGGAAAGTATGAAGGAGGGTAAGAAGAGAGAAATTAAAGGCAAGAAGAGCAATGCATTCAGAGATATCCATTCAGTTGAGCATACCACCTCTCTAACGTGCACAAACAATGAGGTAAGAGTTTTGGTGTATTTAGGCTCTTCACACCAGTTAATCACAAAATCACAGAATGGTTGGGGTTGGAAGGGACCTCTGGAAGTTATCTGGTCCAACCCCCTGCTCAAGTAGGGCCACTCAGAGCAGACTGCTCAGGACTATGTCCAGGCAGCATTTGATGATTTCTACAACCTCTCTGGGCAACCTGTGCCAGTGCCTAATCACCTGCACAGCACAGAATTGCTCCATGGTGTTCAGATGGAACCTCTTGTGTTCCAGTTTGTGTCCATTGCCTCTTGTCCTGGCACTGGGCACCACTGGAAAGAGCCTGCTTCCACCTTCTTTGCACCCTCCCTTCAGGTACTTACAGGCATTGATAAGATCCCCCCTCAGCCTCCTCTTCTCCAAGCTGAACAGTTCCAACTCACTCAGCCTCTCCTCATAGGAGAGGTACTCCAGTCCCTTCATCATCTTGGTGACAATGAGACTCCACTTACATAACTCATTGCATGTCAAAGTTTCCACAAGGCAGAGAGCTCTAAAAACACACTACATGCCCTGAAGGAGTGAAAGAAGGAAAACACCCATCATATTGTGAATTAGACTCCCATCATAGCTTTCTCCCAAGGTGAGACCAGTCCAAGCATCAGAATTGCTTCAACACTGGTTATGAAACGTAGCCCCTGGACAGGAGCTGCGTTTGAACCACTCAAGATCCATGGGCTGCACCAATCTAGTTTGTAGTATTTTGGGTGAGGAGTGTAAGCGTCAGATAGTCCAGTTCAGATAACCCTTTCCCACAAACTTTCAGAAGTTTATGTAAGCCACTTGAGCTTCATGAGTAATACACTTGGACTAGTAATCCAATGGAGAAAAAAAAATAGTGTTTTTCCTTGTTGTTTTACTTGTCTGCAGCTTTTGTCCTGCAAGATCTGATTCATCTCCCACTTAAGCTGATGGGAATGATCTTTCCACACTCTGGCTGGAAAATAGTCTGTCTCATTCATTTCTGTGATTTGGGCTTCTGGGGAAAAGAGTTCGAGGAGTATATGTCAGTGGCCTGTTTAAGTGGCCATCATTTCAGCAGGACTAGCTGGCTACATCTTAGTAAATTAAATGTACCTAGGACCACACTCTGGTAATGAGGTCAATAAGCACAAATGGGTCTGAATCCGCACTGTCCATCTTTCTTAGCTCCCCAAGCAGCATAGCTGTACACAAAGTGTGTCATGGGATGGTCCCTGACCTGTGCTAACTCCCGGCCTGAGAACAGGGACTATTTTGGGAATACAAGTTACCGTGGGACAAAACTGTCTCAGGGACTGCTGCAATAGTTTAAGAGTATACCTGACCAAGTCAAAATGTCTGGGAACTCTTTACAGTGTTGAATAGTATGGACATAAGCACAGTCTGCTTAAAACGAGATCCAGACATAAGTATTGAGTACGGGCTTAACTGATGAC
The DNA here is from genome assembly GCF_964211835.1 of Anser anser. Classification (NCBI taxonomy): domain Eukaryota; kingdom Metazoa; phylum Chordata; class Aves; order Anseriformes; family Anatidae; genus Anser; species Anser anser. The sequence goes on along the minus strand of NC_139720.1, from coordinate 123,453,048 downwards.
CTTTCAACTTTATACTGACAGAAATTCTTACCAGATGCTTCATCTTTTTAATGCAAAGTCCTATCTTGAAAGACATCAGCCAGCACATGCAGGATAAGGAGATGATCTGAGACAACCAGCACAGCTTTCCAAAGGCAAATCATGTCTGACTAATCTGGTGGCCTTTTATGATGGAGTAAGTGCATCAGTTAACAGGGAAAGACTGACTAATGTCATCTACCTGGACATCTGTAAGGCCTTTGACACGGTCCCACATGACATCCTGATCTCCAGATTGGATAGATATGGATTTGATGGGAGGACCATTCAGTGGATAAGGAATTGGCTTGAAGGACACACTCAGAGAGTGGTGGTCAATGGCTCTATGTCCAGGTGGAGGCCGGTGATGAGTGGTGTCCCTCAGGGGTCTGTCCTGGGATGAGTACTGTTTAATATCATTATCAATGACATAGACAGTGGGATACAGTGCACCCTCAGCGAGTTTGCAAATGACACCAAGATGAGTGGTGCAGTTGATACACCAGAAGGAAGGGATGCCGTCCAAAGGGACCTGAGCAAACTTGAGAAGTGGACCCGTGTGAACCTAATGAGGTTTCAACAAGTCTAAGTGCAAGGTGCTGCATCTGGGACAGGGCAATCCCAGACATGAGAACAGACTGGGAGAACTGAGAGACATGAGACTCATTGAGAGCAGCCCTGCAGAGAAGGACTTGGGGGTTCTCGTGGACAAAAAGCTCGACACAAGCCAGTAGTGCATGCATGCAGCCCAGAAGGCCAACTGCATCCTGGGCTACATCAACAGAGGAGTGGCCAGCAGGTGGAGGAAGGTGATTGTGTCTTTTTCTGCTCTGCCCTTGTGAGGCCGCACTTGGAGTGCTGCATCCAGGTCTGGGGCCCCCAGCACAAGAAGGGTGTGGGGCTGTTAGAGCAGGTCCAGAGGAGGGCCATGAAGATGATCAGAGGGCTGGAGCACCTCTCCTATAAAGAAAGGCTGAGAGAGCTGGGGTTGTTCAGCCTGGAGAAGAGAAGGCTCTGGGGAGTCCTTATTGCAGCTTTTCAGTACTTAAAGGGGGCTTATAAAAAGGATGAAGAAGGACTTTTTACTCAGGCAGACAATGACAGGACAAGGGGGAATGGTTTTAAACTAAAAGAGGGGAGATTAGATTAAAGGCTAGGAGAAAATTCTTCACTCAAAGGGTGGTGAGACACTGGAACAGGTTGCCCAGAGAAGCTGTGGATGCCCCATCCCAGAGGTGTTCAAGGCCAGGCTGGACGTGGCCGTGGGCAACCTGATCTAGTGGGTGGCATCCCTGCCCATGGTAGGGGGTTGGAACTGGGTGATATTCAATGTCCCTTCCAACCTCTGAGCTGTTCTATGATTCTGTGATTCCATGATTAATCCCTATTTACTCCCTATTTACTGTTTTTCATGGTAAACTATTTAAAAAAAAAAAAGAAAAGAAAAAAGAAAAGGAAGGCACCTTTGCTTTTTGCCATTTTTAACTTTGTTTAACCTGGAACTTTATACAGGATAGAAAACAGCTAATATGTACATGATGAATAAATAGAAACAGAAATACTGCAGCTGATAAATTCAAATCTGTTAATTCATGCAAGGTGTTGCAGGAAACAATTTGGTCCTGATACAGGTGTTTACAGTTCTGCTGTGGATGTAGGAGCCACAAAAGCACCTGGAAAAAATACCTGGGGGAAACAAACAAACAAAAAAAAAAGGCAAATTAGCCCTCCAGTTTGCTAGGAGTAAATTTTAAAAATATCTTGCGAGTTCTTCTGCCAATACTCTTTTAAATAGCAAAGCAGAACTCATTCAGACTTTCTGGGTAGGATAAAATTTTGTTTGACACAGGCAATGACTGTAGCCAGCCATGATCTATTCTGCGTCACCTCTAGCTTAGTGATGTATTGGGTCATTGTTGAAACAGCAAATTATTAGAGATGTTAGAAGTACTACAAATGACAGTAGGTTAATGCCAGATTTCTTATCCCCATATATGTGACAGAATGAGTACAGTTTTGAAAGCTTCAGTATCAACCAGAATAGAAGTGCAGCTTTTAATACGTTGGTAATAGTGTTATTAACAAACTATCTCTAACCCATACCAAAGTACTGTGTTCTATAATGACATCAATTAAAATACAATAATGGACTTAATAACGTGTCCCATAATGGAAAAAAAAATCGCATATTCATGTGGATTATCTCTTCATACCCAAGAGAAATATTCCAATGAAAGACACTCTAATGAACATAATGCTAAACATCCTTAATATAATATGAGTTAGAAATACGTCAGGGTAGAAAATACCTTGCAAAAAGTCAAAGAGCTGTCCAGAACGTTCATCAGCTGCCTTGCTTGCTGCTTTGAATACATAAATCTTCAAACACGCCACTAAAAAAGCCAGTTATTGGCCCAAGTCATTCTGAGCTGCACTTCCAAGTAAGTAGCCCATCAAATTCAGTCTTGCTGAGGGCAGGTTATCTTGGTGGCTTCTTCCAGGACCAGCCTCTCTTGTATTAATCAGTACTGGCATAACACTGACATCAGTACCTCTTCTGGGCAGGCCACGGACACGGATCCAACTTTGACACTCCAAGATGAGGTTGCTCACCTCTGGTTTCATGTGGTTGCTCAGGTTTGTCCATAAGCCTAGATCTTGGGACCAGGTTCATTTAGCTTAGCCTTAGGCACAAAGCTTGGCTGCACATCTTCAGAAAGGTCATAAAGAAAGTAGTGATAAAATAGTATGTTTGGGATGCAGCAGCTTAATGTCTTTTTTAACAAGTGAAGACTTTCTCCATCTCTTAAACAAGCACAGGAGCTGTGCTGTTTCTTCAGCATAAGCTGTGTCCCTTTGAGTTCTGTATTTGGAAATATCCCAGTCTGTATGTCTGCAGTCTACAGTCCCAGAGTACTCTTGTGTAGATGTTTGTTCGTCCTTTGACATACAGCAGATATATTTTTAATTACTCTATTATCTACTTAAACGTTTGCGAACTGCACACTTTTTCAGCTGATATTTACAAGACTTCATTCATTGTTACTGCAATATTTCTTTTGCTTACTGGCCTTTGATAAGCATTTTTGAAAATCTAGCTACAACTGCATAATGCCACGGTGAACTACTCAATTCATTTTTTTACCAGGGTTCATCTTCACCCAGCAGGAACAGGCTCCCAGCCCTGGGAGCTGTGACAGTGCACTTCAGCCACCACCCACAATCAGCAACGTGAACAAGGCTCGGCTCAGTGACAGAGGTGAGATGCAAGCTTTCCCATCTGTGGGAATGCAGAAGACATCACACATTTGAGGTCCTGGCAAGGTCCAGCCAAGAATTCTCTACTATTACATCCAGGACAATTGAGTTAGGTCCAATGCAACATCTTAAGGTTTTGACCTGCAGTCCTGAGTGTCTACTGAAAGATAACAGGAATCTAAATCACTTCCAGAGACATTTGGAAATAGTGTCCACAAATGGAAAACACACTTAAGACTACAGTTATTGTGAACTCAATTACAATATGGGTTCAGTTTACAGTTCTTGAGAGATGAATTTAGGGTGGCATTCAAAATCCATCTCTAAGTTACAGTAAAAAATAGCAAAAGCCAACATTCTTCTCCTCAGTCCTCTTATTCTGACAGTGTAAATTGTTATTTGTAGCTTACCAAGACTAAATAACATCAGAAAGCATGAACACTAACAGCCAGATAAGTATTTAATCCAGAAAGTAATATGCAAATCTGCTAAAAGAAGTGTTTTCTTCTCAAAATCAAATCTCTTTGAAGAGGCACTCAACTCATTCAAAACCAGCAGTGCAGAATGAAATACGCAATGTGCCAAGCAAGAAAATATATGACACAGAAAGCAAAGAAAGGGGATGATTATTAGAGTATGTTTGTTTAGTAGCTACACATTACTTCTCTTAAAATACACTACTACACTATAGTTACTATCCTGTTGTCTGTACTTGTCTCTGTTTACCTTTCCAATAGTGGGATCTAATCATTTATACGCTTATGGCATTTTGTTGGTTTTGTTTCCTACCATAATGTCAGATTTGCATAAACAAAGAAATGGATAGACTTTAATGTGTTTTTAAGAAAAAAAAAATCTAGTCACAGATATATTTAACAAAGTGAAAGAGATTTTCAAATAGAAAGATGTGACTAAGAAAAAGAACTCATACTTCAGAGTATGAGTAAAACTTCAGAGACTAAAACTTGCATGGAAAAATACACTAACTGGGAAAATCCAAATTTGCTCTCATACCAGTCCAGAAGCAGCTCAATCCCTGATTATTCTGGCTAAGCCCAGAAACATCTAGATTTGTCTCACATCAGGATTTGCTCAAATTAAATAGATTTCACATTAATACATTTCCAACCTCTACAGTAAAACAAACAAACAAACAAACAAACAAAACAAAAGTCCCTTCCCAATCAAGCAACTAGGAATGCTATACATTAATATGAACGACTGCCTATGATATAATTAACACCCATTGCCAGGGGACCCAGGTTTGGTAAAACGAAGCTCTCCACGCTCCCCCTCTTCTGTGCCCTGGCCACTCATGCGCCAGGTGAGGGGCATGCAGGAATCTCACAGCTGATCTATGCCATCCGACTCCTGTCACCCAGCACTTTCCCTTTTTTAATGAGTATCAAATGCATGCTGACCCCGAGATGATGATGGTGCAGAATATTTTTGGGTTCTTGAAGGTCACAATAAATTTTGGAAAGCATTATCAGCATAAAAGGGCTTTGGTGTTCTTTCATCTGAAGCTAGATAGAAACACATCGTGACCCTTACTGGACTCACATCAATACTTGTGAGCGATGTACAGCTCATGTGATGAAGAGACCAGCACCAGCACCTTTTGTTCAGCTTGCTGCTGACTTACAGCTGGTTGGCTGATGCCTGTATAGCGGCTAGCGGGCAGAAAGCCTCTATAAACAGACTGTCAAGTTTAATTGGACTACTTGGTAATTATTTTGTTATTAAATAAGTACGTGCTTTTGTGTGGCATTGACCTCTCTCCTTGGACTTACTGGGGACTGCGGCAGCTCAGCACTTCTCAGGATGAAACCCAAAGTGCCTGCTGTTCTTTTCATCAAATACAATTGCAATTGCATCACTGACGTTATTGCCAGCAGGAGTAAGCTTTAAAACTTGTAGAAAGCTTTTGAGCCTCGTTTGATCTACACATGGCATAACAGCAAGGCTCTCCAACGCTATTAAGCACGTATTGTGGAAGCGAGATTGTAATCGCTGATCCAGACAGTGACAATGCAGCCAAATGAGCCCTGTTCCTGAGTGTTTGTTTTCTCAAAGCCCCAGGGACAAGTAGTTTCGGGGAAATCTTGAGTTCATTAAAATCAAATACGCTCCCGGTGTGCATGATTGCCAGAGAAGGTGATGTGAGCGTTCCCTGGGCAGGGACCAAGCAATATGTGTGTGTGTCCGTGTGGTAATGTGCCCACTGTGATTTTTAAGAAAATTTAATGAATTCCAGAGGCCTGACTTCATGATTTCTGTGTATTGTACAGTAGCAATAGGTGGTTGTTTGTTCATACGTAAAGTATTTCACTGATGGCTGAAGCAGGAATTTTTAGGAGACATTTATTTAATGATAAAAAATGTGTCATCAAGTCAAATGTGCTGATGCTACTTCTGTAAGCTAGTCTGCCTGCCTGGTCTCATAGTCCTACCGCACACACAGGAATGGTGCCGACCGTAATAAAAAGGAGTGTCAGCATACCCTCCTTGTAATGACAAATGCTATTCACTCCAAACAGGCTTTTTTTTTTTTTTCAGAGAGGGAAAGGCATAATTTCAGGCTTACACAAGGCAGCAGGGGAGGCGAAATTCCTAATCCTGGCATCAGCCCCGCAGCCAGTGCCAGCCCCACAGCCCTCCAGGTCAGACCTGAGGCTCTCATCTCACAGGCCTCTGGTTCAGGTAAGTTATGTTGCGTTTTCTTCAAACATTTGTTCAGAAAACCATGTCCAAAAATTGTGATCTGCTTTGTTTTACCACTAAACCTCTTTGGGACTGGAGACGTCATGAATCCAGTTAAAGTTAACGAACACGGTCGGCTTTGTCTCCCCAGAGGCAGCAAGCCCCCCTAACGTGTTGTGGCCAGGTACCCAGGGCATGCAGATGTCCCTGGTGGTTCAGGGAACTGTTCAGAGGGGTCCAGACTGGAAAACTTCTGGATTAGTAAATCTGTCAAAGGGCTGTGGAGGGAGTAGGGTGAAAATATTTCCTTTAAGCAGCCTAGCATCCCTTCTCCAAAGGGACAGCTAGTGAGAGACATGCCACCGCTTCAGGCAAACCCCACGTCTCACACTTGGCTTTGTGCACTTGACGTACTTCTGTTTGGGTAGCTTGCTTGCAGAGGGAGTGCTGCCTTCTCCATTTCCAGCATCCTGCAGAGAAAAAGTATCACTAGTAATGAAGCAAACAAATAAAGCCCACCCAATTTTACTATTCAAACACACCTAGAAATAATTACATTAATCTACTTAGCACTTGAGAAAGAAAAAGGTTTTCTGTTTCACATAATGCAAGTCACTTAATAGCTCATTTGACTTTGGTTTCCCAATAGCTAGTAAAATAAATGCTACCAACTACTTTTAAAGAATGTGTTTTTGCTAGTAAAAAGTAGCTACTTAGGCTGGACCAGCTCAGATTTAGCACCACCAGTTTGTAACATTGCACATAAACTTTCATGAGCTCACTTCTAGACAGCTTCTAGCTGTTGGCAACCATAAAGGTAAAGAAGACACTTGACAACTTTATGCCTTCTTCAGCCTCTCTCTGAATGCTGGAGTCACTTGCCTGTATCTTACAAAACATCAAACATCTTTACTCCACATCTGACAACAGGAGGTGAATCCAACCTGCTGAAAGGATCGCTGCTCTCTGGCCAAGAATGAATTTGTCTCACGAGTGCATTGTGTTCTCAACACACCAAGCCCCAAAATAAATTGCCTCTTTACATCTCCTGTTAGAGCCTGGGAAAAGTCTAATTGTGTGATGAGCTAAAATAACACAATCAAATTTCCATATAGCAACCAGGAAGAAATTAAAATAGCAGCAAGGTCCTGTCTGGCTCTACAGCTGGAGCACGGCCAGCTTGCAGGCTCCTTTCTGCTGATGCTCCCTTGCTGCAAGCGAAGTCTGGCACCCAAGGCACCTTAGAAAACTACCTGCAACAGGCTCCCAAGCCACAAATAGGACTGCAGCTAGTTACATGGAAAGGCTGGCCTTACATATATGTTACAGCCCTAAGGTTTTGGGAGATGTCTTTGCCATGAGTGAAAATGTATTTAATTAATCATACTTGATTGCCAGACATATTTTTAATAAGTAATACTTATCATTACTTGTGGAGAAACAGAGATACGTTCTTTGTTGCATAAAACACAAAAGGAAACACTGTCTCCTCTGCTGCAAAGTTCAAGAGAACCTGAATCTGCTGAACCCTTGACAAGAGTTTTGGACAAGGAGATTCCTCGTGCATGCAGCTGTCTCTCAGATGTTTCAGTGGGGTCACTCTTCTCAGAAGTCTCCTTTCCTGGAGGGCAGAGTTGATGCCACCTTCTTGTCCTGGGACTCTGCTTTGCTCAGCCAGCCCTTACAGAAGCTAGCCCAGAAACCAGGCACTTCTCAGCCCTAATGAACTGTAGCATTCACACTGCTGGAAAGACAAAAAAGAAAATGCAAAAACAACTCAGCCCAAAAATTTAACTGTACTTTAAATGATTACTAGCAGAACTAATTAGTTGTTTCTGATTTGCTGAATTCAATCCAATAAATTTGGCAAGAATGAATATATAAATATATATTATAATATATAATATATATAATATAATATATAATATATAATAAATATATTCATTCAGGGATCAAACAAGCATCCATCATCGAAACTAGGTGCAAGTGACAACTCGTTATATCTAAGCAACCACTATTGATCAGCAAAACCCAGGCCCAGAGTTTGCAAAACTCTAAAATTCATCACCTGGCTTTCAGAGGCACCAGGTATGCAGCAATGTTAGCCTCAGGGGAGTCTGGCAGTGGCTTTGCATCAGGCCATTTCCTTAGCTGTGTAAGTGCAGATTTATAAACCTACACTTCCATTTAAAATTGCAGGGTTTTATATGCTTGCTAAATCCATGCCATTTCATGAAAATAAGAGTTTGAAATCATAAGGTAGGCTAATGGACTTTAGAGAGCTGTGCTCAACACATTTTTCATGTTGCTGTTCTAATCCTAGTCTCCCTGTGGTCCCCTTTACAAGGCGGAGCTGTCAGTATTTGGCAGGAAAAAGGAATCTGCATGGAGGAGGGTGGAGGCCAGCAAGGAAGGGGCTGCACCTGCACCGGAGCTGGGAAGGCTGACCCCGGGGTGCTCCCCACTCACCTTTCTCTCCTTCCTTGGAAAATCCCCAAACCAGCCCCTACACACCCCCACCTGCCCGAGTCACAGAAGACCCCAGATGGGAAGGGGCCTTGAAAGATTGCCAGGTCCAACCTTTTGTGGGAAAAGGAAGCCTAGAAGACATTACCTGGCACCCCCTCCAGTCATTTCTTGAAACCTCCAGTGATGGGGACTCCACAGCGTCCCTGGAGGGGTTGTTCCAGTGATCGATGGTTCTCTCTGTAAAAAATTTCTTTCTTATATCAAGACAAAACCTCTCCCGGTGCAACTTGTACTCATTGCTCCTTGCCCACTCCATGCGGCTCCTTGTGAAGGGAGAGCCTCCGTCCTCCTTGTAGCTGCCCTTTAAGCACTGGAGTACTGTGACCAAGTCCCCACCGAGCCTTCTCTTCTTCAGGGTGAGAAGACCGAACTGCTCCAGTCTTTCTGCATAGGGCAGGTCCTCCAGCCCTTTGATCATTTTGTGGCTCTCCTTTGGACCCTCTCCAGTCGGACCAGACCTGGACACGGTACTCCAGGAGCAGCCTGACCAGCGGCGAGAAGAGCAGTATGGTGGCATCTCTCTCTCTGCTAGTAATGGCCCTGTTAATCCCCATGTAGCGTCAGAGGTGGTCATTTTGACTCAAACCCAGCCCGAGCCCTCATGTAGGTGCAGCAGGGAGTGGTGAGTGAAGAGCAGCCAGCAGATTCATGTCAGGATGAGGCGCTGCCGGTGAAGCGATGACTCAATTCCTTCCATAAATTGCCCCCAAATCCCCCTGATCCCCCAAGGGAAACAGCCAAACTACACATTTTCTTCACAGGAGAGCAGAGGAGAAAGAAAAGGAGGCTTTATCAGAATAACAAATACTTTTTACTAATAAGATCTGACAAAGGGTATGACTCACTCTCCTGGGCAAATATTATCTCCTATTTACAGGGGAAGAAAAATTGTGCTAACTCTAGTGGCACTAGCACTCATTTAGCTCTTCCTATTAGGAAGGTGATACTGAACCAGCATTGCCGTCCGCGGTTTCATCTTCTGCTTGTGAATTTCTCTGCTTTCAAAAAGCGCTGCCAGAACTGATACTGTCAAAAACAACTCTGCGTTACAGGGTTTTTCCCCTTTTCTGTGACCTTGGTGATAATTAAGTGTCTCGTTCTCACAGAGAAAAAAATGTGAAGCATGAATTGGGCCGGCTGGCCTATCTGCTGATTTATGGGTCAGGTCTCTGGTTGTTACAGACAAAATTTTTACGTCTCTGATTAAGAAGCCCTGCTGATTTAAGGATCTCACAAGAAATGTGTGCATAATGAATTATCTACAGATTATAATTCAAATTGTTCCTGGATGATTCATATCACCTTCCTTTATTAAATTACCATTTTAGAAGTCTAACAAGGGCAATGCGAACCGACAAGTTGTGACATTTTGCCATATATAGCAGGTCAGCAGAGCAGCAAGTTTGGGTAAGTGGTGTTTGGCCCTAGTTTGAGATGCCAGTAGAAAGCAAAGGCTGAAGGAGATACAAGAGAAAAACAGGTGTCATTACAGGATAAATGCTTCCCTTCACATTTCCACCTCTTGTGGTTCTGAATCTGTTGATTTCTTTTCCTTGCCTGAGCAAAAGTTTCCAGTGAGCTGTCTGCAGTAAAGCCCCAGCTCCCAGTGTTACAAAATGGCACTGCCTGCTCTTGCTTAGGAAATGCTGAGGGCTACCAGGCATCGCCAATATATATCTGGGGATGGGGGACATGATGAAAATACATATAAAAAGTTGTGGCACAGCAAATACTGTTTTCCCATTCTGGCTTCTTCTATTAGCAGAGGCTTATCAGGTCTCCAAGCGGCAGGCTGAGGAACCTGGAAATGCCTGCTGTGTCCCATGCCTGCTTGAAGGGCTGTGCAGCAAATCAGCGCTGCAGACAGCACCTGTCTCTCGTGGTCTGACAGCAGAAGGAAACACAGTGAGCTCAAGCAGTGAGAACTGGGAAATGAAAAAAAAAATTAATGCAAATTACAATTACAGCATAGATTTTCACATTGGCTTAGTGTCACCTTGCATCTTTCTCCAAGCGGATGCACGATAACAATCTCAGTCTGTACATGTGACATACATCAGGAGAGTATTAGAAAATGCAATTACCCACTCTTAGTCTTTACCTCAACACGCCCCAGTAAGAGGGCTCCACTTGTTCCCGTTCGTGCTTCGTAAGCTGACGTGAGCCAGGTCTCAGGAGGATCCCCACCCCTCCAGGCTTTTCCAGAACTCTCATTTCCTTGCAGAAATGCACAGAAAGCATGGAGCAGGTGGCAGGTGGTGGCCTGACCCACAGCACTCGTGTCCCTGCAGCTCTGGTGAGGACAGAGCGGGGAAAGGAGCTGCTCTCTATGGAGAGGGGAGAGCAGTCCTGCGTGGGAATCAAATAAACGTGCAGGGAAATCAGAATATGGTATCTGCATTTTGAAGGTGCAGTAAAGGCATCATTTTACTAAATAGGCAAAAGACAACTGCAGTAGTTTGACAAAGAGACTGATGCTCCTGTAAAATGGTAGCTCTGTAGTTGCTAAAGTCCTGGTGTTTCGTATTATCTAGCCATTACTAATGCTATAAATGAACAAAACCATTTTCTGGACTTCAGTAATTTTCACCTTCAGAGCCTCTAAATAGCATCTTCATGGCAATAATTTAGTAAGGCCAGCAAAACAAGGCTTCAGTAAATGCACTTAAAAAGTAGTTAATACACACAAAACCAGACCATAACAGCTTGTACAACAAAAAAATGACTTTATGCAGGAGGGTTTCCATCTTTTCCACAGGGAAATCCTGGAAGAGTTGTGTTTGCGTACATATGCAGAGCACACACTGTAAATCCAGCATGTTTGGGATGCCCAGGGCTTTACCGAGCTTATCGAAACACTGCTCAGCACACGTTGCTCAGCCTGGAGCTGGACACAGAGGAGTCGGTGCACTTTCCTGCAGAGCACGCCTGCTCTGGCTCAGTGCTTCAGTCCCGGGGCCAGACCTGCTGCCCCAGCTGAGCCCTCAGGTGTCCTGAGGCCCTGGACCATTGCCCTGTGCATCCTTTTTAATGCTGGGATGAACTGTCTGGCTCAAAAAGAGGCCTTGTTGGGGCAACAGATGTAGAAAAGCCCTCCAGGAGCAGCAGGACTGAAGAATTTTTATGAGCCTGGGTGATGATGGCCAGAGCTGCTGGGAGACATGCAGTCCAAAACAGCACAAGTGGCAAAAAGAAGCCGTTCTTATACCTGCCTTCAAAGGATGCTGAAAGGTGTTTCTGAATTGCTTTTTCTTAATTTCCGAGTTCTTAATTTAAGAACCAATTGCTTTAGTAATCTTTCACAAATCTTCTCCAGTAGAGGAAGCCCTAACCTTTCCTCAAGTATCATTTTCTTTGCAAAAGACTCTCCAATTTAATTCCAAACCCCACTCAGCAACTGTATCCCTCCTGACCTCAGTGGCTTACCAGCCTTTCTGCTTTGCTTTTCCTCTTTTTACCCTATTACCAGGAGCAGTTCTATATATGTGTGTGTGTGTAGGTATGAATCTATTAATGTGATCCCTCTCTAAATTTTACATTGATTTTGAGGAGCTCTGGACTCAGTTCTGGGATATTACTAAGACAATATACACAAGCCATTTAAAAAACTCTAAGTATTTAAACTCTTTGGCAGTTACTCCTCTAAATTTCTCGTATGTATCCTCTAGTAGCTAGTTCTCATCTTAATGCCTATCCTAAAAGTTGAGTGTTCTTATAATTTGACTTTTAATATTTCTGTAACAGGTCTCTTAGATTCTCTCAGTAGAGTATCATCTTTTAGTCAACTAGGCTTTTCTTTTTCCCTCTCAAAGTTTTGTTTGTTGTGAAAGTCATTCAGTCGCAAGCAGAGACTCTCCTTTTTCTGGTGAGATGTGGAGGAGAAGATGAGAGAATTATTTTGAAGAGTGGAGCTGGAAGAAGAATGAAAATAAAAGCTGAGCTAAAAAATTAATGTTATTTATCAAAATTGTTAAATGTGGGAATCCAGGCTAAGAAGTGAAAATAATAGTTATTTACCAGCCCTTCATTTTAATATCTGCCAAAGATTAAAGTGGGTAACAAAATGAAATTCCAGAGCAGACAGAGCAATTACGGGCTTCTCAGGAATGTATTTCTTCCTGGTATTTAAAAGGACCTTAGTGAGAGCTGGAGGTGTCTCGCCGACCGTGCTGTGACCATCCGCTCCCTGTACCAGGAACCCCAGACACTGCTCTGTAATGGGAGCAGAGATCAGGGGGCAAGTTTCCAGTGGCAGAGCTGGTGTCTACACTGGTGTGGGTATTTCTACAGAACACCAAAACCTGTGGTGTGGATACGTTGCACCTCGTGCCAAAACTCTTCCACATGAATGACTTACCAAAATAGGTTTCTTTTTACTTCACAGTCAGCAAACTAGAGTAATACTGGGTTTTTCATAAGTTATGCCTTCTTGAGTTACAGGTCCATTTGTCTCTGAATTCTTGGAGAATTTACTTCAGCATAATCAAATTGTTTAACACGGCTCTTTTCTGTTCTGCTCTGTTATATTTCCACATTTGAATCTGCTGCCTCATTTCATATGTATTTCTTTTTCCAGTTTTTTTTTTCTTTTTCTTTTTGCATTCTCCTTCACTGCGCGTTTCCATTTCCATATATTTGCAGGTGAGAAATTAGCCCTGCAGACCATGTTGTTCTCCATGTCAGGAGATTTTGCTCTTGCCTGCTTCCCTGCCCTTTCCCTGTTCCTCCTTCATCCCCTGCCTCCTTTCTCCAAGCAGCACATCAAGGCTGGCTTGCCTCTCCATCAACACCCTCCCAGATCATCTCTGCTTGCTGCTTTTATTCTCTTTTACCTCCCTCATCCTTCATCTTCTGCTTCACTCCCCCTCATCCCAGGTGTGTGTGTGTCTGCATGACACACTGGTAGCAGGTGACTGCAACTGCTGAAGGTGGTGGCACCTCACCATGGCAGATCAACTCCCCTTCCACTATTTTACTTATGGTTTACTTGCAGACTTTTCCAAAATCTCATATGGACTTTATAGTGACTGGGTAGTGTTGGGTTATGCAATGAAAGGCTGGTGTCCCCCTCACACAGAGGAGGACAGAGGCACACAGGTGGTGGGACCCTGCCCTGGCCCTTCCCTGGGCTGTCACAGGAGGTGGCCAGCCCCCAAATGGGGGGACATTCATCACCATGGGGCTGGGGAGAGGTCCCAGCTGGCCCCAAGCCATGCAGCCCCCCTGGCAGCCCCTACAGGTGGCATCTTTGTGGAGGCTGAGCACTGCCCTGACTCTGCCCTCTCTGGCCATTGGTGTGATGGGAGTGGAGCAGGGCTGGTGCTGAGAGCTCTCAGAGCTCCGCATGCACCATCTGAAGTGGAGGAAAGCTCAGATACAGGCTGTCAAACTTCAAATAAATCCTGCTTCAATTCACCTGGAAAACATAGTTCCACATGGTAAAGCTGTAATCCCTGTCGAAACCTCTTCATGAGGGCGAAAAAAGAAGAGAAGCCGTAACATAAGTCAGCATGCTAGTGCTCAATACTGCGTATTGGCTTTCTTTGCAGAAAAAAAATGTTTGCGATCAATAGCTTTGAATTCTATTTTTGCCTACATCCTATTGCCCCTTCAAGCGACAAATAACTAAGGCCATATTTTTAGACCAAAGCCATGAGAAAAAGTCATTAATAGCTTGCAACACTCAATCTGTGTGCCCTTGGATTACAGTTTTAATACAGCATGCCTTGGTGTTCAGAGTACTAACTCATGTGTAATCGGCCGTTTCACACACAGAGCGGAAGAGGGAGGTATTTCCCCTCGGGGGAGTTCAAAGAAAATAGACGTTGCATGGCAGCCTCAGGGATTTGTCATGCAAAAAGGCCACTGGAGTTCTCACCTTTAATCAAGTGAGGAGAAAATAAAAATAAATCCACTTACTGCAGTAAAGGGTATGTTGGAAACAGATGGGATAGAAACCCGTAAGGCCTCCTAACCAAAAGGATTATCTTTGGTGAGGGCAGTGAGGTATCCCAAGCCTCCAAGAACAGGGATGGGGAGGCTCTAACACAGCCAAAGCAAAAGCCTCACCTGCTTCTACTCAGGCCCTGTCATTTGCAGGGAAAAGGAGGAAGGAACTCAGGGTGCTGCAGATCCATTTTGGTAGCTCCTGGCCCCACGCAGGCTCAGCTGGGGACAGCAAGCCTCCCCGGCCACCGCTGCAGTCTGCCTGTCCAGCAGCCACGTCCGGCACCCGTTAGAGGTGCACGGTGAGCTGTCAGGACACGTTCTCTTCCCTTCCTCTTTCTGCGCTCATTTTTTTATTTTCTTCCCTTGTCTATTCTTTCTCTTGGTTTTTGTTGTTTTCCCCCATATCGCTTCATTCCATTCCTTGCCCCATTGTCTCCCTTGTCTCTCTACCCTCGGCCATGCCTTTGTCCTCATTAGCTCCCGTTCTGTTCCCCACTCAACCTTGTTGCTCCTTCCTCCTCCCTACCTGTCCTCTTGTGACAACACAGCCATAGAGCACAGCCATTTTTTAGCACAGACTGGAAGTAGTGTTTCCCCAGGCAAGTATCTCTCCCCATGCCCCTGTGTCCCTCTGTGGACTAGTGCATGAAGTTGAATATAGCATCAGAAACAGCTGCTTTGCTCATACAGCCTTTCTCTCTCTCTCCTCCCTCCTCCTCCTTCTTTCCCCTGTATCCTTCAAATTTTGTACATACTTGGGCAGTGTCATAGCCTCAATTCGATTACAAACTAGCATGGCTCTGCTGAGGCTAGCAGGCAGGGTTGAATTAAAGGCTCCCATCAATGCCCCACACTTTCTCGCAAAGTGAAAAAAGAAACACATTGTTTTTCAGTAGGAGAGAGACTTGATACAGAATGATGAGAAAGTAGATTAGATTAATAACAAGAACAAGGAAATGGTAGTAGGAGTGCACTTCAGAAGCCCACCACTCTTCCATAGCTTTCAAGCATTTCTGTAATATTTGCTAGGGTAATAGAAAGGAGCAGCTGCAGACAAAGGCATAGACAAATTACAAACTGCTGGTAATATCTGTATTCAGGACAGCTCTGAAATATATTCGGATGCTGTCCCATGAGATATTAAATGATACTGTTATTGCATTAACCTACGGTTAGTTACTTGTCTGTTGCAAATGCACTGCACTGTCTTGGGCAATTTCTTTGCACAAAGCTTTCAAGGACAGTAGAGATCAGAATAACTTGAGACACATCTGTGTGTCTGGGTGTAGGGTGGAGCGCCGCACACTCTGGCCATGCTCAAAGTAGATTGGGCAGGGCCATACATCTTCATTAGAATGACACCACAGCAGAGGGAATATGCACGTGGACAGTGCAAGTACAGGAATACCTGACCACGAGCGTGCAGCCATGCACTGAAATGCCTTAAAGCAGACTGTGGCAGAAATGAGCTTCCTGGCTCCTACGTGAGGGCATCCACTTATGCACACGTATGTATATGTATAACTACAATATAGATACACATTTATAAATATATACAGTATGCAAAAATATTTTATATCTATTATATATATATAAATTATGGTTCTGCATCAGAACATACCTTTTGGAGGCTGGGTTTTTATTTTTTCTGAAGGAAAGCCTAGCAGTGACTAAGACAGTCCTTTCACACATCAGAATACTGCAAAAGTGCTGACTTGCAAATGTGATTTTCTCTTTCGGATTGGGAGTGAAGATTGCCTCTCCCCTTTCTTCTTCCCTGACTGTGTACTGTGCACAAACCTTTTGGCTGATGGGGGTCCTAGAGATGGCTCACCTCTTCCCTCCAGGACTTAGCAGCAGCTCTGCTGTGAGCTCGACAAACCATCAGACCTGGTCCTCATGAGGGTAAGTCCAAGAAATTCCCAGGAGACCATAGTGAGAATTTGATTTTCAACCAGCCTGATGGCACTTAAATGTCTAAGTCCCATGTACTTTTCATTCAGCACAGAGACTCTGACACACCATGTACTTTTGAACATGTTGCCTTCAGTCTGCTTTGTGTCACTGCTTCCTCTCCGGGAAGTGGAGAAGTGTTTCTGTCTTTCAAAGGAGATGTTACAAAGACTAAAGATCATAATAGATGAGAAAAGTCCTTTATAGAGAGTGAGGGCACGCATTCATTGACCTGAATGGAAAGGGAGTCCTGGACTGGGGGAAGGAGGCAAATGGGAGTGAGGTTTGTTTTGTTATCAAGGATTGGGACTTGGAGACAAATCTGTGGCCACGCCAATTGTAAAGGCAGTAGCAGCACCTATGATTGCAGGAGAGAGGGTGTAGAGGGGGAGCACCCCAAGGCCCCAGACCTGCAGAATTTGTCCCTTTTCCCCCAAAGCCCTGGAGGGGAAGGCAGCGACAACCAAAGACAGCAGGGAGCAGTCTGGGATGTGTCCTCTGCTGTCTTAGGTATAAACCCTGTTGATATCAATCAGAAATGCAGTGCAGCATTCAGAACACTCTCCTTTGGGAATTTTGAAATAAATCAAAATCGCATTACATAGCCAAGGTTGCTGCAAGCTTACACATGCTTGAAGTGCCTCCTTTTAAAATCAAAAGCTGGGTTTCCTTTTATATTTTTTTCTCTTGCCACGCAGTGTTCATCTTCTCTCACTTTCGTTGCTTTCGTTTTTTCCTTCACATACATTTTTATCCTTTCTTCTTCCCCCTGGCTGCCCTCTAAATGTAAAAAGCCAAGAGTGTGGCAACATCAAGCACTGCTTTGGTTCTCTTTAAGGATGCTCTTTTATCATGGTTCATTATTTTTGTTACCAGCCAGTAGGTGGAGCACATCCACTGTTTTAAGTACCACCGGACTTTTTGTTTTCCCGTTTTTTTTAACTCCTGTAAAACAATCTATCATTTCTGCTGCAGTGAATCAGTAGTTGTAAGGTAGTACCACACTATACAAAACAGCTAATCTTGGTTGGGCCTCAGCATTATACCACTGTGACTCATGTCAAACCATGTGGGGCCAAACACTGGCTGATCTAGGTGGGAGATAAAGTCTGAAAAAAAGACAAAAGAGCAGATGTTTAACAGTTTCCAGTTCTGTGCACTATTCTACCCCCCACCCCCCCACACACACCCCCACCCCCCCCCCCCCCCCCCCCCCCGAAAAATCTGCTACACAAGTGAGCGTAAGCCTCAGGACCAGAGCCCGGGCTCTCCTGCCTTTCCATGTCAGGGATGCAGCCATGCTGATCCCTGCCTCTCACACCTCTGAGGCTGCTGTGGCTGCTGCGCTTCTGAAATGATGTCCGAGCACTCCGCATCAGCCCCTCAACCAGCACAGGGGCCCTCCCTTTCCCACTGACATTGGGCGTATGAGAAATCTTAGGATATCCATCATTTCTGTCTGAGGTTGCACTTCTCTTCTCTGTGACATTTTTCATGAGTACAGGGGAGAAAAGCAACAGTAACAACAAAAAAGCACAGACCAGCTTTTAGGCAAACAAGCCCATCTTTAGTCTTCAGCTTTAGCCTTTTTAGCCTTTTCCCACAGCCCAGTTTTACAGTTTCATGGTTTTTTGCAGGGTCTCAGCTAGCCTGACTGGCATCACCTGTGTCTTCCCAAAACAGCATCTCCATACCACCAAGATCCCACCTCCTGGCCACATTCACCTCTGGAGTGTGGTGGGCATTACAGTAGATATTAATCTTTCATTTCTCGGAGTATTTTTAACAGGCTGGTGAGTGTTTAGAAGGTGCCTTTGCAATCTGGTCATGAGGCAGACTGATGCTTAGTACTTCCAGCAGCCCCTCCCCACCCCACCCCCCTTTGCCCCCTTGAATGTGCTGTATAAATATTCACCGATGATTTAGAAAGCCAGTAGAGAATGTGCAAAGTAGGAAAGTAGGACAAAGAGCCCTGGGTTGCCCTCAGTCATCAGGACTGAACCTGCCTCCTCCCACTGTGTTCAATGGAGGCTGATGGATTTACACTAGCAATAACCTGGCTGGTTTGTTTCCTACTTTGAACAGAGAGAATTTGCCACTGACCCTCTTGGTGCCACATGCATCCTCCTGACTCAGTGGGAGAGCCCCCAGCGTTTGCTTTGGTCTGGGTACCCACAGGAGCAGACCCACCGAGCCCAGCCTGCAGCTAGGAAGTGCTGCACAGCCCCATCCTGTGCCGTTTCAGAAAGGCACCACCATCAGCGGGCCACAACACAGCCCTTCCGCTGGCGGTTGTGCTACAAGCAGTGTGTGCCCTTAGAGATAAGACCACAACAGGCCTCCCTTCAGCGGCCATACAAAAGCAGTGCAAGCAGGGGGACTTTTTTGCTCTCAGTTACACCAACGATCTCCTTGAGGTTTCTTGCTCATTCCCCACTCCTTGCAGTCTCCTGTTTTGCTGTGCCCACGACTGCTGTACTGAAGTGCATCGGTCAGCTGCAGGCTTGAAGGTGAAGGCAGTAGTGTTTGTGAGGCCAGCAGTGGAGACTCTCCTCACGCAAGACCAACATTTCATCTCCGCACTGTGACACAGCTGCTACCTGGGAAAAATAACAGAGAAACCTGAATGTGGTGCACTGTGGCCAGCGGTCACTGCTGTGTGTATTTTCCAGAGTTCATTTTATTCCCTGCTGTAGCCCTCCAAATTAAAAGCAGTCTGGTTATTTACATTTGAAAATTGGATGATATGCTGGACTGCTATTTCTCTATTGACTCTGCGCTGCTAATACGTTTAGAAATTGCCTGTCTGCTGCAGATAGGCACTGCCTGCCTGGAAACGTTTGGATTTCCTCTATCAGCATCACAGAGGGAGATGCAGAAAATAGGCAAGGACATTTGATTGTTTGCTCTTACCTCCATCCAGCAATAACAGAGAAGCCTTTATGTTGGACACATCTGCCTGATGTGCACTAACAGCCTCTGCTCTGCCTTTCCAAAGAGGGCAAAGCCTGGCCAAAGTTTCTGACAGATGCAAGTGAAAAATTCAATTTTTTTAAAACTGCAGATGTTGTAATTAGCTCATCCAACTCCCTGTGTGCCAGCTCGAGTCACTTGCAAGGCAATCCAGGCAGCACAAGCATCAGGGCCCACGAGCCAGCAGAACACGGCGCTCCGCTGGGCGCCCAAGATGGCTGCTGGGCCTCACCACCCTGCTGGCGCACAACATCCGTGCCACACACCACAGTGGCTCAGTGGCGCTGAGTTTGTAAGGTAAAGAACAGAACAGAAGCTGGTTTTCCACCAAGCTGGCAGCAGTGTATGGTGGGGAAGGAGCAGCTGAGAGTTGGAGAGGGGAAATGCTGTTTTGCAGGTGCAGCGCTTGCCTGTGAAACATGCTTCAGGACAGGGTAACACTGGATGGCAAAGACCCTGGTGGGCAGGGAGAAGCAGAGCTCCCGAAGCCCGTAGGACAGAGGCAGATGAAGAAGAGGAGAAGAGCTGCTGGCAAAACAGATGGTGGGGGAGACGAGGCCACTGGAGAGAGTGCAGTAAAAGCTTTGTGAGGAAGCTTGCCAGAAGGAGCATGCAGCAG
Source organism: Anser anser (assembly GCF_964211835.1). Lineage (NCBI taxonomy): Eukaryota > Metazoa > Chordata > Aves > Anseriformes > Anatidae > Anser > Anser anser. The sequence continues at coordinate 123,433,046 of NC_139720.1, read as the reverse complement.
AGGTGCCGCCAGGTGACAGAGACTGAAGGCGCAGGGCTGTGGCCAAAACCAGCTCTGCAGCAGGGCTTTCTGAGCCTGCGTCTGCCCATGCTCTTGGAGGCCATGGGGGGGTGATGACACAGGGCAAGCTTGTGGCTGTTACAAACTGAGTGACTGGGAAAGCCTCCCTGGCTGCCTCTGCACCCAGCCATTTTATCCACTGGAAATTCAGGGCTTGTTGTGTGTGCTAGTTCTCGGAGAGAAAGCTGCTCCTCGCTGCTCACGTGGGCATGGCAGACACCTCTGCCTGAGGGGATCCTTGGAGGAAACTTCCATGTGGTCCTTTTGGGCCTCTGGGCCTCCTCTCCTTCAGCCTCGTCTCCTTCTGCCTCTGCCCCACTGCTCCCACCCTTTGCGGGACGTGCCATATTCGCATACTTGGCATGAAAACTGAAAGTCTCAGGAATTTTTGTACAGCTGGCTAATATTTGGGACACGGAGTTGCTTGTTATTTGCAGTTTGAGAATGAAAAGGCTTCTCTTTTTCTGTTTCCTCCACTGTGATCTATGTTTGAGCTATCCAGCCTGGCAGCAGGAGCAACAAACCCTGATTTCACGCAGATGACCTGAATCAAGGATTTCTCAGGTGGAGCCTCCTCAGCCACCTCTGCCACCTCCTCCCCACCCACCCCACATGGCCCATGGGCAGTAGTGTGGATCTTGCTCCTGTCCCCAGGCACCACCTGGGTAGCAAACAGCAAACGGCTGCATGCCTGGTGAGTGTTACAAAGCTGTGTGAGTGCCCTCAGCAAACGCTGACAAATCATGAAAACCCTTGCAGAAAGTCAGGAGTAGTTTGCAAATGATTTACTACTCATTCAGGAGGCTACAGTTGTTATAAATCATCACTGTTTTGCCCGTGTCCTTTTGAGCTGGAAGGGCATGGGTTAATAAAAGTTTGATTAGATATATATATTTCTATATAACCCCTGCTGCTTCCACACACATACGTGCCCCCAGCTGCTCCGCAGTCTGCAATGCAATCACCAAGGTGTGGTAAAAGAGCTATGCTGCCTACAGAACTCAGGAGCTTTGTACTGCAATGGAGAGAAATATTTATTTCCTCAGCTGTGACTAAAGAGAATATTCCCTGTGTGCAGGGGTGTTTGATGATCATATATGGCTGCATTTAGCATGATCACTCATGGATTCACACACTAGACCAGCACAACATCATACCTATACATCGTATTAAATATTACCTGTGTGTGGGAGCAGACACGTTTCACGGCTATTGTGTTAGCCCCTACAGTTTTAAAGCTTTTTTTCCCTTTCATTCTTTTCTTTAGATTACAGGGAAATTTCAAGTGCCAAATGATTTGCTCCTTGCGCTGCTGTTTCTTGCTTTTACTAGGGTACAGCACACAACCTGGGGTCTTGCATCCTGTACGAATAACTCAAGTGAAACCCACGGCACCGACAAGCACTCCAAATTAAAATGCCGGTTTGTGCTTACAGAAACGATGCTCATCAGAGCTTAGCAGAGGGCCATGGAGTTCAGAGGAAGATCAGGAAATCACACGTTAATGGATGGCTGCCTTGGAAAACAGCAGTAAGCCGGTGCTCCTGCCTTAGCCAGGAAAGCCCCATGTGAGCCTTTCATAAATTAAACTATTTCTGCCTTAAAGAAGCCTCTACTGCGAGCACGCTGCTAAACAAATTGCCCCACTGCCTGCTTGACCTTGAAATTGTCTTCTAAAATGACTGAGCCCACATGTAAACCTGATTTCATCTGTCACCCACTCCACCCAGCACATGCACACACCAGGTCTCCTCCAGCACCCATTCCAGCACAAAGTATCCCCTGTTTTCTGTTTTCTATCATAATGTTCTCACTATGTGGGAGGAGTGAGTCTGTGGTGAGCAAATATGGGGCTGAGGAAAAAGCCCAGCCTGGGGAAAATGAGAGGACTTTTTCTTGAGGCTACCCACTGCCTTGCACTTCTGTAAATTGCAATTTGATATATTAACCCTTTCCTCAAGCCCTCCATAAGCTCTGGAAACTGCATCAGTATTGCTGATAGCATCATGCACGTGTTCATCCTAAGTAGGTTATCCTTCACACTGCGCGGCTTCAAACTGTCTTGCTGCAGTTCATCAGTGGGGAAGGATATTTTGGGGATGGGCCCATGTCTTTTCTCCACATCACAGGATAAAGTGCTACAGATAATGAATCCCACCTGTAGGATTTCTCAGTTTCCTGTGCAGTATCACACCGTAATACACACAGAAAATATATGTAACTCTCTGTCTTTCAGGATCTTAGGGACTGTTAAGTGACCATCTAGTTCATGGCATCCTATACTTCCCTAAGGACTTGTTACACTGAGACAGTTCGTTGTAGTGCACAGCAGAACCATGCTCAATCACAGATTGGAGCTGCAGAAAATCAGGACACACACAGGCACAGCTCCTCTGCACTGTGTTTGAGAGCATGGCTGTCTGTGTACTCTGTTGCCATCTTTTGTGATCTGGCCGAGGCACAACTTGCTCACAGTGGCACTTTGTGCACATACAGCAAGTGCAATGAAGCTGAGCTAATTCAGTGTCACACACGTGTTTTGGCAGCACCAGTAAAGCCCAGTACAGTGGGCAGGGGTGTGTGTGATGCTGCCAGTGAAGGAGTACTGTTCCCACGGCTGCCAGAATGAAGTGAAGGGGGCCAAGGGAGAAGGAAAGGAAAAAAAGGAAGGAGTAAGACCAGAACCCTGACTTCAATAGCCTTTCTTTTGTAAGCAATACCGTTAGGTGTCCAGACTTGGCAAATTCCAAATTTAGATGGTGTCATTAACTTAGGTTAAAAGGCATTCCCCATAAAAAAGTGGCAAGGTTTCTTAATGCTACAAACAACCTTTTGCAGAAGTTATAGGTCCCACCATCATCCTCTGTATGGTTATACAGTCTTTTCTTACAGTTTTACAGCCCAGGGCAGAAGAGCCCAGGGCAGGTGCAAAGCCTTCACTCTGGGATATTGCACGGGGCATAATGAGGGAAACAAGTTTTTTTTCGCTGACCCTCTCCTTGCTCACAGTGATTTTTGGGGTGACTCATTTTTGTGCTATTCCTTTTTTGAATAACACAACTCTAAACAGTGGAAAAGGGGTGAGGAAGAAGAAGGTGGCTCTTGAACACCCCCAACCCAGCAGAAAAGAAGGCTATTCTGGTAAATAGGCTCCTGAGGGGTAAAGCAATTGCAGGGCCCTCCCTGTGTGAGTGGCACCTGCAGTCAGGTCACAGCTGTGACTCACTTGCAGAAAAGAAGCTGTAGGAAATTACATGAAAGGTAAGATCTTGACTGACAACACTATTGTAGTGCATTTGTACATGGGGCAGCAGCGGAGCAACAGGTATCAAATGCTTTGTATAAATCAGATGGATCAGTCAGCAATGTTATTCTGCAGATGCTAGGCAAGGAACAAAGTGATCGAGTCATTCACAGAGCCCAACTGGAGAAAAATTCTGTGCACTGGAGCTGAGCAAATGTCCCCTTATCCGTGGAAATGGAAAATTTCCATTAGAGTTGGGGGGAGCGGGCAGGAAGGCCACCAGAGCACAACGGCTAACAGTCTGGAAAAAATAATACAAAGTAGTGCACGCTATAATGAAACAGCTGCCTTAGCAATAACTGATGGGAGTTGCTTAATGGCCATGATTTTTTTTTCTTGTACAAAAGAAAAAAAAAGTGCCATTTTACTCTAGGCAAAATAAAGGGTGTCTCTTGCAGCCTGCTATTAAAGGGGTTTCCTTCTAAATGGTGGAATCATCACTATTATTTTTTCACAGGTAATTACTCACCACAGTTAATTTGAAGCTGCATTTGAAGTGGAGATATCCTATTTTACCCTTTTCCCCTTAGCCTGTCTTAATATTATTATCATTTGCTGCTCCGGTGCCCATAGCAACAGCCTCTGAGTTAGCCGCTTTCCCCGAGCGAGGGAGCGCTGCTAATGCCTGACATTTAGCCAGCGGGCTGCGTCTCTCCGTGGGCTGTGCCTGTCCGGGGCTGGCAATGTTTCCAGCTGCCGTGGCGCCCAGGGGTGGCCCTCAGTCAGCAGCGGCTCCAGGGTGCGCTCGGGGCCCCGTTTCCTAAGTGCCACCCTGGAAATTTGGCTGCGGCATCCACAGAAAGCCGCTTTAAACGCTAGCGGTCTGATTCTGCCAGGTAAAAATTCCCACAACTGCACTAGATAAAGTCTTCCAAGCATTTATCTTTTGAAAATAAGAGTCACTTCAGTGACCGGCCTTCACAGGCCACGAGCCGAGCAGATTGTGGCCACCCTTGGAAGCAGAGCCCCTTGGGCTGCTCTGGTGGCCACGGCCTGCGGGGCCTTTGCGGCGCTGCTGGTCGCACAGGCCAGCCTCTGGCCTTCACACAAAGTCCAGCCACACACCACCTGGCAACCCTTTGTTGTTTTTTTAAAAAATCCTCTTTTTTTTTTTTTTTTTTTAGTTAAACACCACCAAGATCCACAGAGGAACAAAGCAAGAAAAAAATGCTGAACACCAAAACCAGCATACCTCCCTCCCTACGAGGGTTTTAATCACCTTTTGCACCAGTGGATTGAAAGAAAAAAAAGTGGGTCTCTCGCTAAAGGCCCCATTGACAAAAGGGAAAACTTTGATTAACTCCGGATTAGAGACGTCAGGAATGCTACGGCAAGGCAGACAGCCCTGCCCGGGGTGCTGAGGAACAAAGAGGAGCGTGTGCGTGACGGCAGAAAGGCACGGCTCCTGCCTGTAGGGCCGAGTGCCTCGGCGCATGAAGAGCAAGCGGAGAGCCCAGCAGGACGGAAAGGGGGCAGAGGGGCTGAGCCTGCTCTGTACGTGAAGCTGGATGTTAGAGGGCCCGTGAAGCTGGATGTTAGAGGGCCCTGGTGTGCTGCTCACGGCGTCTGACACGCAGAAGTCAGGACTACTGAGTCCTTGCAGCAAGAAAATAGGGAATTCTTGGGCCTGGCATGGGTACCTGCAATTGTCAGGGGCTGGACTTACAGATAGAAGTGGTCTTTAGCCTGTCTTATTTTGTTTTCTCTCTGTTTGCTTAATGTAGAAGAGGAAGCCAGGAAAAAAAAAAAAAAAAAAGAAAAAAAAAACGTAGAATGAAGTAAGTGCACAGTAATTTGCTGAAAGGCTCATCAGCATTTGTCTTCCTGCAAGATCTCGCTAAAGGAAGGCTTTGAACTTGCCAGTGAGCTCAAAAAAAAAAAAAAAGATAAAAAAGATGAAAGAAGCGAAGTTATAGCCTTCATGTCTTTTTCACCTTCTGCCAAGGCTGGAGGGCTGCGCCAGCTCTGCCAGGTGTGTCAGTAGAAGAACAGAAGAACAGCAGCAGACATTACACGGCGCCAGTGTGCTCGTGGCCACTTCCCCTAGGAATCAACATTCCTGAAGGAACTTCAGCAACTGCTGCATAAAATACTGCTCTGGTGCTGTAAGACGCATGGCTCGTTATAATCTACAATTAAACTGAATTAATGTACATGTTCAAGCTTTATCTATTTTGACAGAAACAATTCCATTTATTTTTTTTCTTTTGACTGAACAGTTAAGAGGCACAGCACAGCAAAGAGCCTTTGTATGCATGTGTGTGAGTGCATGTGCAAGCACGGATGTACGCAGACACGCACACCCACACAAGGAGGAACAGGTTATTGGGTGCCTCTGTGTGTGTGCATGTTTGTGCAGATGCATGGATGTAACATTTTTTTCTAACATACCTAATATTTTCTCAGGACCGTGAATTTCCAAGCTCATATTTCTGGTTGGTAGGGGGAAAAAAAAAAAAAAAAAGGTAGTTTCATGTCTTATCACTTGCAGCTGACTGCAGGCTTTATCTAGACGTTCTCTGCTGGGTGCAGCTGGGAATTATATTGGCAACAGCCATTAATCTTCTGTGCAGAAGAAATATCTCCTCTATCAGTGTTAGAATAAAACCATTTGTCTGGGGAATGAAGCACAACTAAAAATTATCCTACTGCAGAAATAAAAATCTTCTCATAAGGATATTTTTGATTATGTATTAGCACTGCCATGGATCATCGATAAGGCCATCTTTAAGTAGTGCAAGCTTAGCTGCAAGCCTTTAGGTGTCAGTTTTAATCGCGTTGTGGGACACACTGCTACTGTTCTGACAGTGCTCTAACCTCACACTATGTCCTAACACTGCCAGTGTACAAGCAGGTACCTGTGTAAAGCTCCCTACATCTGCAGCACTTGACTTCTCTTCCCATAAAATACTTCAGGGTCCTACCACTCCTTTCACGTACCCTGAAGGACCGGCCTGGTGTGGTCCCTCACCAGACAAGGAGCTTTGCTCCCCAGCTGGTCACACCGCTTCACAGTTCAGCTGCTCATCAGTTTGTTGCCTGCTTCCAAGTCAGAGGAAAAAAAGAGCTTATGTCCTGCTGAGCTGGGAGCACCACTGCAGCGATGAGCAAGAAACTCTGTCCTCCCTTGTTTGCAACAGAGTGCTGAGGAGCGAGCTACAGTGGCTGGAAGAAGCTGACATGCTGATGGCAGCTTCGTGGCAGAAAGGCATGCAGAAGTTGAGTCAGGGTGTGCCAGGGACTGAGCCATCTTCCTGCAGCTTCACAGAGGTCTAACCGACTCATTTATTTTAACACTTCACGTTGTTGGTTGGATCTTCAGATTCAAGTAGACCATGTGGGAAGAAAACAAATATAGGAGTGCTGAAGGAATTAACATGATTTTCTAATTATTATTATATTTCCTGTTATAGAAGTGCATCGATATAGGTGTTTTGGTCCTCCCCTTCCCTTCCCTTCCCTTCCCTTCCCTTCCCTTCCCTTCCCTTCCCTTCCCTTCCCTTCCCTTCCCTTCCCTTCCCTTCCCTTCCCTTCCCTTCCCTTCCCTTCCCTTCCCTTCCCTTCCCTTCCCTTCCCTTCCCTTCCCTTCCCTTCCCTTCCCTTCCCTTCCCTTCCCTTCCCTCCCCTCCCCTTCCCTTTCCTTCCTTCTTTCCCTGTGTTGCAGTTTTGAACATGCTGATAGATTGCAGCAAGGATGTTGCTGTTTCCAGAGATGGTCACGTGCAGAAAAACCTCTTCCATTCAGCAAGAGAGACAACAGAAGATTGTGGGGGTTATGAGAGAGAGAGAGGAGAACCTTCCACGGGTTGGATTGCTTAAGTCAGCATATAGAGAGAATTTGCTTGGACACAGCTAGCAAAACATGTGCCAGCATGTAAATAAATACTGTATTCATTGTAATGCTCAGATAATTATCATAAAAGTAAGTCCTTACACCTGTCAAACAATTCCCGTGTTGACTGATGAATATGAACCTTGGCAGGGCAAGAAGTAAGGATTTAGGCAATAGGCTGAAACAGCAACGTGGTGAAGCCCCACGGTTCACTTCTGCAGCTACACGATCTCCTTAAATCTCATCCCTCCCTTAACCACAAGTGCTTTTTCACCAGGTTTTCAGGACTATGAGCCACTAAATATATGCTGTAATCATCGTGCTTAGCTGGTAAGCAGCACTACCAGCTCAGGGGGATTGCTGTACAGAGGCGCTGCGCCTCAGTTGTTGCAGGCAGCCCCGTCTTTCTTGCAGTCACGGCACTCTCTGGTGAGCTGATCCGCTTGCTCGGAGCTAAAACAAACTCCCAGGGACATCTCTGAGTGGAGTGTGAGCTGGTGGGGGAGGACTGACTGGGATTTGGTGTGCCAGCTGACAGCGTGAAGTAAATTTCACCTGTCGGTATTGTTCAGCATACCACGGGCGCAGGCTGCCTGCGGCCGCGCACACTCCACACCGCAACGTGGGAAGGGGTGTGAGGGATGGGCACCCTCAGCAGGGATGGCCACGGGCTCCTGCCAGACCCCGTGCCCCAGGGCTGCTTCCCCTTGCCCAGGAGTGAGTGATGACCCTCTGGGATGCCTGGGGGATTTCCATCCAGGTGCCCCATCAGACCGCTGAGCTGGCTAGTGTGGCCTCAGCCTGTCTAGCTATCCAGAAGGTACACGCTCACGCACCCCTCTGTACCGTTCCAGTTCATTTAGGTATTTAATAAGGCCATTCACAGACCTTACACCTCAGGCTCACCGCCGGGCTTAAAAGCCAGCGGTGTCTCCTGATGCACAACCAACCTCAGCACTGGCGACGGGGAGAAAACCAGCCTCCCTTTTCCTTAACCGAATTAATAGGAGATACCTCGTCACTGATGGCTGCTGTGCCTCGTGGATTGCTAACATTTGGATGAGACTCAAGCACAGCAAAGCACTCATCGACTGATGTATGTATGTAGGAGTGAATCCAGAGTAACTCGAGTCTGGAAGAGTAGATGTGGGATGCATATTTATTTCCTCAAATTAATGAAATGAGGAAATTCATACCTCCTCCTTCATGGTATTATCAAAAGTATGTGCAAAGATATGCTTCTTTTTTTTGGTCTTTTTATTTTATTGTTGTCAATTATATTATTTCTGCCACTGAAAGGTAGCTCAAAGGCAGAATCGTGATACAACTGAGTGGAGTCTGGGTATGAAAACCTACACGTCCGTATTTCTTAGATATGAGATGGGACCCATGTGAGCAGCCTCTGATGGGAACACACACTTCCCAGAGCCCTAAAGAAGAGGGGGTTGTTAGTATTGTGCCTGGTGGCAGCGAGGCCACTTAGGCATTAGACTGAGGAAATGGCAACATTTGAATCTTGCCTCCGCTTCACCGAGCAAAACCGCCTGTGGATTGCGCTGAATTTCATCCGCCTCTGAAGCAGCGCACACCGGTCCCGCAGAACAGCTTGCATGCTTCGAGTGGCTTCTGCTTTGCCCAAAATACTGATGGGGAGAAAGAACAAAACCAGGAGGAGCCTCTCGTCCTCTCCCAACCAAATCCTGAGTGCTACGTGGGCACTCTGCGTACAGAGCCGAGGCCCGGCGCCGCCGGCACCAGGATGCTGCAGATGCAGGACGTGAGGCAGGGCCACTGGAGGGGAGCTGCTCCGGGCGGCTGCAGAACCTCAGTAAAAAACATGACACGTTTTATAACATAATTGCGTGCTTTATTGATATACACAGTAAAGCAGTATATAATACAATAGTAAGGCATATATTTGGTGAAATTTGATATGTTGTGAAAAATGCAGTAAAACTGAAGTTTATAAAAATAATTAGTAAATGTTACAGTGTTGGTGTTAAAACACAATATATTATGATATCCAAGTAATAACCCAGTACTGAGTAACAATGAAATAACATGCCATATGGTATTTATGTATTCAATTACACTGATTATGTTTTACAGTTTAATACTTTGTCATTATAAGGAATATGAAATAATTCCCAAATTATGCTTAAAAAAGCAGCGATAAAGCTTTCAACTTTTTAAATATTTTTGACAGACTCACTCCAAAACTAAGATCTATAAAGTAAAACAAACAAAACAAAACCCTGATGAAAACAACCGTGCAATCCATTTTCCTCCATTTTTTTTTTCTGAAGAGCAGGTTTAATGTATAAGGGAAAAAAAAAAGAAGAAACCCAGCTCTTTCTCAGATCTCAGTTTAAACCTTCTGATAAAAAAGACCGTGAGAAACACAGAGGGTTCCTACTGTAATAAAGTGTTAAAAAAGCTCTTTATTATGAAAGCAGAGACTTGGGGGGATTGTACTTATTCTTTGTAAATTATTGTCATTATTCTTTAAATGATGAGACCTGTTCACACAATGGACGAGTGGTGATGTAACATTATCTGTACGTAATTGTCAGGAACACCACAAAACCAAAGTGAGGTAGAAATAGCATGACTAGCCATGTTCAATGTTAACTAGCATTCAAAATAAAATCTTTCCCAAGTTTAATTACACTTCATACAAGAAGAGGTAACGGATTTTTACTCTTGCAATATAAAGTCAGACGGTGTGTTTCTATGTATTCTAAGATAAAATTAAAAGCTGGTTAAGAAAATGAAGTGGTAAAGCTTTTGCTGACAGCACCTCATACCCAAACCTACCTCTCACGAGTTGCAGTTAGGTGGCTAATCTGTTTTTCTGTCAGTTCCTCTCTTTCTCACTTTATTGTTAATTGTGCGGTATTACTTGTAGAGAGAAATGGGGAAGGAGAAAGCATCAGGGCCTTTGTTTTGATGATAAATATATCATGGAGCAGTGTGGCTACCTTCACCTGATTACCATACATGTGTAAGAACAGCAGTAACTCTCCTACAGCCTTTCCCAAAGGTTGCTCGCTGCATTACAGCTCCTTGGGACCAGCTGCTGTAGCAGGCTGAGACAAGAATTGCGGAAAGGTCCGTTTGTATTTCCCAGAGGATCGAGTAGCTCTGTGTTCGTTAACAGCACCGGAAGCTATACAAGCAAAGATGCTCAGTGAGAAACCTACTTGTGCTTCATGCCAGAAGCTGAGCCCACATGGGGTCAGGAGGGAGCTTCCCCCTTTCTTCTCTCGTGTGCAGCGAAGTGATGCTAACGGTGGCAGCGGCAGGGGAGAGCTGTGCCCCGCTTCTGTGAAGCACGGGGTGCTGGCCTGGCCAGCAGAGTACCGGACAGTAAGGTCCAGAGGTTTGATCCGGTAAGGCAATTTCTACGTTCCTTTACTAATAACATTCAGGAATTTAGTCGGCAGAGGAAACACTGGCGCATAGGACAGTCATTAAATTCTTTCCTTTCCTTCCTTCTTTCCGTTTTTTTTTTTTTTTCCATTCATTTTTTGCAGACTCTGTCATGTAATGTGCTCTTTCGTTTAATTATTGCAAACTAGCTGTGTGATTCCTGTAACTGTTAATTTTATCGGAAAGAGGTGAAATAACTACCTTCGCTGGAAGTCCGGGAGATTTTTTGTAAGCCAGCCCTAGTCAGACAAAACCAATGAGAAATGTAAGTTGGCCGTTTTGATGTTGCTGCAGGAAATACTTTTTTTTTTCCTTCTTTTTGACAGGCAAGGAAAAGAACACAGAACATGAATCTCTCTCTGATGCAGCTGCAGAGCTGAAATGATACTAAACAAATGCACTGCCTCAATATTTTTTTTTGTGTTTTTTAAAGGGGGTTTCTATAAACAATTATTTTTATAAAGCACACTTTAGTTTACAATCTTTCTTTATAACTGTTATAAATTTTTTTAAACAACCCGAAATGCGTTCCATATAAAGAAATGGCAAGTTATTTAGCTATCAAGATTTTACATGTAGTTTTCTTATAATTTTTGTACAATTGCATAGACGTGTAAAACCTGCCATTGTTAACAAAACAGTAACAGACTTAGGAAACTACTGAAATCTACAGTATAGTACCACTACCCTTCACAAAAATATAGATTTGTTTTCTTGTAAACTCTTACAGTCTAATCCTCTTTGTAGTATGAATATTATAAAAACCATGCGGGACGCCTGAAGTTGTAAAACACATCTTGCTATTCTAACACCTTGTCGTCGGTCATCACTGTAACTAAGGTTTCCATTGCTCTTCCCAAGTCATCTGCCATGTGGAAAAGGCTTCCTACATTGTGGCCTGAAAAAGAAAGTCAAAGAAGAGGATATTAAATGAGAAAGAAAATACTGCAAAAAGAATGAAAAAGAAAAGGCCAGGTACAGATAACATCACTCTGCGAGCAGCTCACCACCACTCTCAATGGACTACACCAGACAGTCTCCTGGACAAGCATGTGTCATCATTAGCAAAAGCTGCCCGTTTCGCTAAGCACTTAACAGCAATACTAGCTTAAACAGCCAGTGTAAACTACGTTGACAGTAAGCCAGCATGTTTGTGTTCCAAAAAAACCCCAGTAGTGAAGAAACTGTATTGTAACAAATGTTCACCAAAAGCCACGATTAAATCCAATGACATCACAGGAAAGTTTCCAACTGGTTCTGCAAAGTGTTTGACCACTCTATGTTCTATCAAGGAGAAAAACAGAAACAAACAGATCAGCAGTAATTAACTACATCATTAAAGCCAAGAGGTCCCAACAGGATGTCCGCACAGGTAACTAAAACAAAGACCAAGCTCAACGTCTGCAGTTTATTCCATGTTTTTAATGATACCCTTTGCTTTTCAGTCCAATGAAAACAAAGATGCCGCAATTACCAAGCAACTACTACGCAGTGGTTTATTTGCACATTTTTCCTCACTGGTAACCACTGTAAAGTCCTGAGATGCTATAACCACAGCACGTGGACCTCCTGTGCAGAAGTGATAAATAAGCACAAAAATTCTGGAGACGAAACCTGTAACTTCTTCTCACACTCATTTTTCCATTGTTGCAAAAGGAAAGTTAAAGGTGGCAATGCTGATCAGCAGCAAGGAATTGCTTCAACAACGTTAGAGACTAAACAGCCTCAAAGGTAGGGAGATTGAATTGCCAAAAGTCGTCATTCGAGGCACCTGGCGTTCAGCTGGACTCCAGCTGCTGCTCAGAAGAGGGTGGGTCTCCTCTCTGTCCTGCCGCCCTCTACGACTGTCTCAGATGCCCCCTGGCATCTCACATGACAGAAATATGGTTCGATCAGCTGAACCCCATCTGGAGTCTCCCTCCTGAAAGTGTATGACTGCAGAGGGAATATGACAGAGATCTGGACACCCCAAAGGATAAGCACTCAGTTCAAGATTTCTTGCAAGGACAAGGAGGAACAAGCAGACAGAAGGTCTTAAAACAAACAGAAGGAAATTATATTCCACACAGCATATAATTACATTACTGAACTCATCACCACAGGCTGATGTAGAGGCCAAACATATAAATGAGTTAAAAAAGGCATTAGAAAATAATCATGGAAGCAAGATTTATTTAAATGCAAAGTGCATGCGACCTCCAGCTCAAGCAGTCCCCAAGCTGCAGAGTGCCAGCAAGTGGAAGTATTTAGCAGGGGAAGAAAACTCAATAAAGCTCAACGTTGCTGTGGCTGGAGGGGTTGATTTACTCCCTGAGAGTACTTGCAGTAGAATATTTGTTTGGGAAAGCACTGAAACCTCAAAACTGTCTGCCCACAACTCTGCTTCTCGGGCACACTTTGCATTAGCCTAAGCGCTGAGTGCTTGCCATGGTCCAGGAGAAAGCAGCACCCAAACGAAGACAGGACGTGACCGGGACATCCCAGATACACCTCCCATGCAAGTCACTACCTATACGGTGCAAGAGCCTGACTGTTAACATTGCCCACCTACCGCTGTTGTCCCTCCTGCCACAACTGTCATCTTTAACAACAGGAACGATGCTTCCCTGTGGGACAAACCAAGCTCGCCAACACAAGCTGGAAGAAATGCCCGTTCCCTTCCAGATGTTCGAGGATTGTGGTTGGCATTTCGACAGCGCACAGGAGCCTGGAGTGATGTTAGTCAACATTCACCAGCATGTACGGAATAGAAAACAGATGACCTAAGAAATATCCAGAGAAGCTTGTTTCTCCCGGAGAACTACTACCACCACTTTTTACATTCAAATACTACTTTTTTTTTTTTTTGAATGTAGCTTTCACTCCACAAAATTATGTCACATCTAAATGGTAACTACTCAACAAGCTGCCAGCTTCACAGTGAGCTGTGCTGTGCGTGGCACTGTGTCTGGTATCAATAAAAGGAAACACTTGGTTCTAATCTACTTGCACTAATGTACAGAGAAATAGATGCATCAGACAGTAATTTCATATATAAATCATTAATGTAGAGCCATCTATTCATCCTAAGCAAAACCTTCTAATTTACTCATCAGCTTGTCAAGTAAGAGCATATGAAAAATTGCTGCCAAGTTTTGGTCAAAATATAGCTTACTTTAAAGTAAATGTGTGCTACCACATTTATTTTAGATGGAAGGGATAATATCTCTTCATTGCACCAGGCAGGCTGTAATTAAATGCTAGCATAAACTTTCATAAGCAATTCTAGTAATGGTCCTTAATCTTCATCTACCTCTATTATAGATCTCTGGCTGAGAACAGTCCAGGAAATTTGACCACAGAAAGGGAAAATCTGACACAGTCATAGGAAAGCAGTAATTTTAGGTGAGAGATTCTCAGGTAGACTGAAACATCACTGCCGCTGCTTTGCTCTACTTTCCAGAAACTTTGATATGCTTAAGTATATTTATAGCATGGGGTATCAAGGCCGTATCAAAATAACGCTGGTGTAACCTGGGTAACCTGCATCATCCCTACAAATCATCCATACTGACCCTGCAAGCTACTTTCAAGCAGACTCCAGGCTTTAAATGCGCTTCTTCCTCACCTGCAGCAGCCCACAGACACCAGACAGGAGGGTGCTGGGAGCTGCAAAGTGTTAACCAGCAGCAGGAGGCAACACTGCCTGTGGGATCATGATCCCTCATTCGGGTTCATTGCCATCTGTTATTTCTAGGAACAGTGATGGGATTCCAGGACTTTTCAGGGACTCCAACACCACTCATTTCCAGCTCAGGAAGAGTGATCACCCTTCCATGGATTTACAGCAACTCGAGCTGCTAAAGCCCATCTTCAGAAAAAAATAGTATTAGTTAATATTATTTTGTTCTATCAGACACAGAGCTGTGAAGATAACAAAAGCAAGCTGATTTTATAGAAAGAGTCTACACCTAGAAAGAAAATATAAAATCAAAAAAATCTTCAATCAAAAGAAAATATGAAAGTCTTCCAGAAGTCTGCCACAGTAGGTGCAAAATGCTGAATCGCTCAGGCAACTAAAACACAGGCCAAGAAGACCTAACGGATCCAGAGATCCCTAGATTAAATACTTTTAATGCATACAAATTACAGGAACGTATGCTAATGCTTTCTTCTTTTCTCTATTAATTTCTCTGTTATTTGTGAAATAACCACGCTTTTAGTCTGATCTCCCTGCACAAAAGCTGCAGGGGGTGAGGCTGAGACGATCACGCAGACCTAACTCCACGTTCTCCCTGCATCACGGGCCACAACTTCCTCTGCGGAGAAGCCGAACAATCGCGTGCCTCCTCCTGAGCCATCCGAGCTCAGCACCCAGGGCACGATCCTAACCCTCCGCCGACTGCAGTGCGCGCTAGCAGCTGGGCCGTGAAGCGCACCGCGCCTGGAGGGGAGGACGCGGGGCAGCAGCGCAGACAGGCAGCGCCGCTCTGCTCCTGCCACTCGCCACGAACCTCAGCCAGGCACCTCCACACTGCCAGCGGTTCGTATGTGGTTTGGATGTGAATCAAACAGCAGAGCTCTGAGCCGGGGGGCCCGGGGGCTGCTACACACGTCCTCCTGCCAGCTCCGCACCCTGTGGCCATCCCTAATGGGGGCGGGCGTCCACACCGAGCCTACCAGCTTCCACGTTAAGTCTTTCTGAAGCTGCCAAAATCAAGCCTTCCAACACGCAGTCACTTTAGGTGCTTCTGTATTTATTTAATGATGTCTACCATGCTTTGGGTTTGGGCTTTTTAAGGACCTCGCACTGCTTTGCATTACACGTTGAGAGGTGCTCACCATGCGAACTACCTCAGCGTTAAGGACATCACCAGCCCAAGAGCAGTTTTGCAGCACAAAATAAAAGTCCTTCTTTTTTTACCTTACGCCTCCTTGCAATGGAACCAGAGGCAGACTGGACAGGTGGTCTAATTTAGATTCATGACTCCTCACCCGCTGCAAAGTGACCTGCACGGCGGAGTACGGTATTTCACAGGTTTTCCGCGAATCCTCTGCAGGCAGCCAGCCGGGCTGCAGGCAGGCAGCACCGACCTGGAGCAGGCTGCCCTTGCTCTGGGGCACTCTGGTTTCTGAGCCCCTTTCCTGTGGCTCTCATGACCTGAGCAACCTTTTGACTGATGCAGGGAAAAATATCCGGGATAAGTGCTATGGGGCAGTTAGGATTTTGCTTCTCTTGCACATGGGAGTAGCAGTAGGACAATAAAGACTGCAAGTAGTTGAAAACAACATACGCAGTAATTTCTTGGTACTCTACCTGTAACAAATACACCCTCTTCTAAGAGCTCAAATGCACTGTTTCTATATAGCTCTGCTTTTTCTTATTGAATACTTGCTTTCTTGTCCTTTGTGAGATTGAAAAGTAAGACACTGACATTTTTAATTAAGAAGCAAATGAGAAAAGTACTGTCCCCAAAGCACTTAGAAAAATATATATCATAGCTTCCCACTCATTATTATTAATATTTTTCATACGACTCCACAAAAGAAGGCATTAATTCCATTCTTCTTTTTTTTTCACATTAAAGCTGAAGAAGTTTTATCCATGCTTCAGGCACTGAAAGGTTGGAAGACGTTATTTAAGAAAACTACTAGCACAGTCTTTGAAATGCAGCAATAACACTCAACATGGGCATGGACAGTGTCAGCTTAGACATAAAATGGAGGGAATACTAATACAGGTGCATTTGCTTTGAAAGCAGGAGATTCCTCTTTCTGCAGACACTAGCTACATCATTTTTGGTTGCACACAGAATGATGTGCCTCGTATCTGCTGAATTTGCTTTAGAGGCTATACTGGAATTAAGGCCCTTGGGTGAGGGCGAAGTAATTGAATATCAATCTCACAGTACAGCTTGTCACAGAAATAAATGTGGAGCATTCAGACTCCAAAGAGTGGACAGAACGTAAATTAAGAAACCCCAGCACAATGCAGTTTCTTTTCAGCAGCCCAGATTTGTAACCCTTCCCCCACCAAAGAGAAATCCTTCCTCTTGGTAGCGTGGATTTTGATACCCTTATTCATATCGAGTAATGCCATGAAATCCATGGGATTACACACAAAGACAATACCTAATGTGAGTAATGGGATCAAAACCTGGCCTAGTGGGTTTATAACTGCATGATCTGACGTTGCACAAATGGGTTCACGCATAAAGCAAAAGCTGTTCTGTAACTTAGCTCATATACTTCACGGGCACGCAGAATTGTGTTTTATATTCAGGTCTGCAAGTTACTAAGCACCCTCTGGCAATGCCAGTGAGCACAAATACCACTGGAGAGCAGTAAGCAATTCACCGAAGAAGTCAACATTTTTAGGGTTATGCTGCTGGAATCAGATCAGGTAAAAACATGTCCATTTTTCTAACCTTTTATATTTTTAATTGTAGCAAATGTCCTCAGCAGCAGAACCTTTTCTTTTTTCTGAACAGTATGAATAAACGTGAACCAGGATAATGGAAATCAACAACCTGCTTTGCTCAGTTGAAGAACAACTCTCAGACCGAACGTGAGGGACTGAATACGAAATCAGTTCCATGCAATTTCTGAACTGGTGCAGTCTGAAGACATGCCAAGCACCCTTTTTTGATCCATATGAAAGGATCTGACATTTCAGGACAGACTTCATCTGCACTGAGGATCTCACTCCTCAAAACAGCTGGACCCGTGCAAGCTGCATACGCAGAGAACCACTGTACTTCAGGGCACAGTGGCAGAACAAATCCTAGCTTCTCTGGAGCAGCGTGTGGCTGGCCGGGGGCTCAGAGCAGCCCGACTCAAAACCCCAGCGTAGTGCCTCCTCGTGAGCCCGCCCCGCTGTGACAGCGGGTGCTTGCAAACTGGGTTCAGCCTCATCCACGCTGAACATCTGTACAGGAAAGGTCATTTCACAGCTACCTGCAATTGCACTCGGGCAGTCTCTGAATATTTTATCTTTATTAATAACGTTCCCTAGGAATTCATCTTGCAAACGTTGTCTCTGGTTGGAGAGTGAAGAGCAGCTTTGAAGAGGGAAAATAAAGGCTCGTTGGAAATCCTTTAAAAGGTACTGTGACAACACGGCGCAAAACATTTTCCTCTGTGAACAAGCAGCAACGTACAAATTCTGAAATCTGTTCTGCATCAAACCAACCACGTCCAAAGTGCAGTGAAAGCCGCTGCCCGTTTACATCGCTGAATACAACGCTGTGGAGCTGGCGAGTGTTAGTAGCATTCTTCACTGTGCAACAGTACATCAGTACATTAATACACCCCAATCTCTTATACCTCTCAACTCTCACTGTTTTAAGGAAAAAGGAAAGAAAATATTTCATTACATGGTTGGTATACTGGCACATGTATGCAAATAAAATCCTAAGTATGTAAGCAGAACAGCAAGAGACATGGGTCTTGCTGTTTTGTTCACACACGAGAATGACAGAATATAAGTCAATGGCAGCAGCATTATTCACTGCACACATTTTTCATACAAAGGTTTAATTTCAATGCACTGTTTCCTCCTCCCCATTCCTGAATTTCCATCTCTGGGAGGATGTAAGAGAAGGCACGTCTCTGGGCTAACACTGTCTCCGTGGAGAGTTGAGAGGTACGGTACTGTTAGAGCACACATGGGGAATGCACTCAGCAAAATCAAACAAAACCAAAACGACAAGAAGACAATCCCCGCTCTTCAACAAAACCAAGCGAACCCGTGCTGCTGTCACACACATGCTGGGCACAGAAAGCAAGATGTGACAAACAGAAGCCATGGCAGTGAGCTTGCATCTCACTAACCTCTCTCACTGGCTTTCCAGGGGCATTTCTTCCTTTAGGAACAGAGAGAGGAAGTGGAAGAAATATCAGAAAAAAAAAACCAAAACACAACAACACACGCGAATATACTTTTTACACTGTAAGAGACACTTCAGTTTTGATTTAGGAATTTAATATTAAATAACTGCATTTCTGCTTTAAACAAAGATTGCAAGTACATTGAAATCCACTGACAATTCTGGGCTGATTTATTCAAGGAGAGTTCTGTAATCTGCTGTTTGGTTTTAACTTAGCAAAAACACTTGAGAAAACCACTAAAACTGACATACAACCCCTTCAGTTGAGGATAAGGATGACAGAGAAAATCTAAATTCACATTCTGGGCATGCAAATTTCATCAATTTGAGTACTTCTGCTAATTAGTATTGGTGGTAAAATCATGCTTCCCAACTTCAAAATTAATTTATCCAGACACATTACATTTTATTACTGCCTACATATATATCTGCATATACATTCATATATACACATGTTCACACACTTATTTTACCTCTCAAGCTATTAGGCTGCAGTATCACTATTCTCATGTTCAAGATAAATGTACTACAGATGATATTTCTAGCAAATTGATTTGCATGCATTGTAAAAATGGGGGGAGCAGAGGCACAAAGAAGGGAAAAAAATCAAGTAAAGGGTAAAAAAAGGGAGAGTTTCTCAACAATTTTAAGCTGCAAGAACAAAACGGAGCAGGCAATAATGACTTTAGCTGAAAAGATGCCTCTTAGGAAGTTGTACAGAAGCCATTCTTTGATCAAACAGATTCTTCTCAATCACTTAGTGTAGTGCACTTGTTTTAAAAAAGAAAGCCAGGTGAAAATTGACAGCAGGAACAGCCCCCCCCCCCCCCCCCCCCGTATGTCAATACAAGTGACAATAAAGCACTCGCTGCCTCCACAAGCAGTGCTCCACTGCCACTGGTGCATTACTGGGAGCACTGGTACCACCAGACTGTGAGTCTTAGGCAAGAGAATCTGTGAGGTAGATGCTGTTCAAGAAAGAGGATGATCTTTGTCCCAGAGCTGCTGTAAAAAATGTAATTGTAAACAATGTACGAGACAACCGGGAGAGAGAAAGCTGTGTGAGAGAGAACACACCAGTCAGCATAACAGTGACCTAATTGCTGTTGAGTTTTTTTTGTAGGTGTTGTGGCCTGCATAGAGGGCAGGGATAGAAGATGATAAATAACTTTGCAGGTATTTTACAAGGAGGAGAACAAGTGTCAGCAACAGAGAAAAGCTGAACAAAGAAAGTAATGGGGAGGAGGAGAGGACAGAGACAGTGAGTGGCATCACTGACCAGTCACAGGTTGGAGCCACTATTCAAACACAAAATTAAAGTGATAGAAAAGGCTGGCATAACCTGTGAAGGGCCTTCACAGTGAAGGTTATCATTTATAGAACAGAAAAGGTTTTATTCCCTTCCTTCCCTTCTCTCTCTTCCTTATAACATACTTACTATCAGAAATGATAATAAAAACAGCAGTAATATTAGATTCTAGGTCATGTTCTGGATGTGGGATTTTATTCTGGATTTAAGAGGAGCCCTGACTCAGATTAAATCTGTACTGCACACAGACGGTGCCGCACAGAGGTACTAGGGCAAGCTTGACTGCTGGCAGAGGTGTAGCTTCAGTTTTGAGGACTTACCATAGTTTTATCCGTCCTGTTTCTTCACAGGCTGTTACCTCCCTGTGGAATTTCAGGCTATTCTGACTAGACAGCTTTATTAATGAAAGGTCTGTTCCTTTCCACCTAGGTCCTCGCTATGGGACTTCTGTGGCTAAAACCCACCGAAGACCCAGCTGCAGATCACTCAGCCTGCCTTGCAGGCCTGCCTAACTCAGCAAGACGACTTAACTGAGTCCCTACACACCCTGCAACCTACTCAGGTGTCTGTATCGGGAGCCACAAATGCTCAAAAATGCCTCCTAGGAGGGAAGAAGAGAACCCCTCACTGACAGAAATCATGTAACAGAAAAGCCTTGACAATGAAGATATAAAACCCTTTGCACACTTTGATCTTATTCTTAGGAAGAGCTCCAAGGTTTAGATCAGTCAGTGGTCTTCCTGAGACCTCCAGAAACTGCAGCACGGGTGTGAGAAAGTCCTGGAGCATGAGGGAGGCTTGGGTAAGAGGAGAGGAAGAACTGCCTACATCAAAATGCTAGATCCTTTTGGAGCTTTTAAGAGATGCCTACCCTGTCTGCACGAGCATCTAAATTTGTGGCTACTCAGTGCCTAGTTTAAATATCTATGTGAGAAGGAAAGACTGGATTCCACCTGAAAATGAATGGACTTAAAGGTAACTGGGAGAGCTCTGCTCCACACTAAACTGCTGGTGAGCGATCATCCTAGAATTTCTTGAATGCAACAAAGAGTAATGCTACTACAGTAACAGCTAATTTCTTTTGGAAGAAGATTAAAAAGGATTTAATGGATTTTACTTTATTTTCTTCTTTGTATACAAATGTATACAGTTCTGAAAATTTGTATTCTTTGAGACATCACAATACTGACACAATGCACGGGTGCCTGATATGTATTGCTCCTGCCCAATTCAAGATTTCCTCCCCTCCCAAAATAAAGGAGTCATTTTTTTTTCTCCTTTTTTGGAAATCTGCATGACATTGCATCACCCACAAAGTTATACAGAGAACTACCAAATCAAACCTGAAAGCACAGGCACTAATGACAACTTCATGCACCTATGCAGTTTCACATCAAAGCACAGAGCACTACTGCACTGCTCCTCTCAGACACAATGCAGGAGAAGGGCAGGCTGCAGAGGGGAGAGACCTGCAAACAGCATTTAAAAAAAAAAAAAAAGTTGATTGAAGGTTTGTGTCATTCATTAATGTATTCTCAGTTTACATCAGGACTGAGTATTAAAAATCAGATAAGGTCGAGCCCTCCCCATCACTACTGCAGAACTCTGCAGAGCAGCTCAGCCACTACAGTACAGCACTCTGCCACAGGCAGATAATCCTGAGTGATCAGGAAGCTACAGAATCACAGAGGGATAAGGAATCTCAGCCACCTGGGCTAACTGCTGTGGTATATATACCATATCTACACCATAGCACAGAGGAAGGGGATACACTCCAGAAGAGGCCAGGCTAGCTCAACTAGGAGAGTATTTCCAGAAGTCTGTGCAGTGTAATTACTCCAGTGTATTCTTCTTGTGATTCAGTAAATCAGGAAAGAAAAACCTGAGTCATGAGACGTTTTGCTGCCAGAATAAAAGAAACTCCATTATTTGCCGTGATCAAAGTTACTAGTCCCACTTACGTTAGTCCCGTTCACAACAGAGTGACAGAGCCTGGCTGATGCAAGACTGAGAGAAGAGAATGTGTCTGGCATGCTTTGATGTGAATGAAATAAAAATAAAACAAAACCTCCTTAGTGCCATTTATTTATTGTTGTGAGATCCTGTAATTTCACTGCACAAGACAACACTGTATTAAGCAGCACCAAGCTAAATAATTACGGTGAGTGCTGATCCCTCTCCAAAGGTTTCCATGTGATGTCAGGGACATTTAGCTAGACATAGACCATCACGGTCACATTTCTAACCACCTCACTGCTCCCACTTCCACAAGCAAGGGCTCTGCACTGAAATCATGGGGAGCTCTCTCACTGAGTTCAGTAACTCGAGAATTTCTGTCCCTAAATTCACCTCTGGGTTTCATTCATAAAAAGCATTTGCCACAAAACTGTAACCACAAAACAGTCTGCTTCACCATAAGATCCAACTGAAACTACACAACTTGTTTATCCTCAATGCTGCAGAAGAGATGAATTTGGGTTTAAAAATAGTGTCCTGCCAATCTTACTTTCTAACTGTGAACTAATTCCCTGGAGATTTAGTAGCTTGGGCACAAGTACAGTGTGAAAATGTTTTCCTCTGTGGCCCATTATCTACTAGGGTCAAATAAACCACTGAGGTGGTATTTAATAGTAGATTTCCACTAAATGTCAGACCTCTGGCTTTGACATCTGTTTTGAGTTAGCACAGCAGCTGTTTGAAGCAGCTGCAGTAGTTGTGAATTTGCTGGGAGCAGCAAAGTAAAGGAGGAATGGATGGGAAACCTCACAGATTTAAAGGAAAGAAAAACTCCTTAAGGACAGCAATCATCAGGTATTCAGCAGAATTTTCCTCTATGGAAATCAAACAGCTTTCAGCACCAACAGTCAGCTATGCAAGGAGCACGGAGGTCCTGCGCTACTTAGGAAATGCTAAGAACTGTCAAGAGGTTAAACTGAAGAAAAAAAAAAGCAACAATAGAAGGTATGTAGGAACACAAGACATTTCATCTGAGATCTGTTTACAAAGAGCTGTGATACGATTTGTTTAAGGCATGCTTCTTTAAAATGCATTCAAAATGAATGCTATGAAGTCTTGATGCCTCTTTTAAAACATCTCTGAGTATCAAAAGCTTGGAAAATATCATAATCAAAACAAATCTATCTCCAGGTGAGTGAAAATTAATTACTACTAAATTTTATTGCTTTGTTTCAGAAGTCCAAAATAAAAGCTTTATTTGTTTTAGAAAACTACTTTGCAACATGATCAAAGCTTAATCTTCAAATGGCTTTGATGATATTTAGACTAAACATTGATTTTAATTTCTATCCTGTGATGTTCAACTACATTTCGGTTCACCCAAGCACAGAAATTCTCTCCTTTTCTGTATTCATTGTTTATTCAGCTCTTTGAACTTTTCTCATAAACCAAAGCCTTCAGCATCCAGTTTGCTCTTGTCATCTTGTTCTGCATTCCTCCAATTTGTTGTTATCCTCATGGCACTGATACCCAGAATTATATTCCTTATTCAAAAGCAGTATCACTCCCTACACTGTGACATGCTGGAGTTGGACATTCAGCTTAAAATTTAACATGCTTATTTTTACAGGCCACGAAGCAAAACAATGTTTAATGTACTGCTGATAACTTCCCAGGTCTTTAAATACATCCCCAGATTTCTTCAACTGATTCAAATTTCAAGCTATATAGATGGATGTCCTTCCCTTCCTGGATTTCATTTTGTTATTCTCTTTTCATTTTCAGTCTAGGTAGGTTTTGATGTGTGCACAATGTCCTCTGTAGCTCTTCAGAGCATAGTCTATGAATATCACAGCTGACTGCCCTTTCTACATTAGTATAGAAATAAAAAAAATTATTTCTAATACTAGTCAATATTGGACTTTCAACCTATCTTCCTGATAGTTTTAATTCCTAAAGACAGTATGCGTTATAGGTGGTAGCAACTAATCCATGTAGCCTGAATTCATCTTTCAAGTAATATTTTTTGAGTTACTCTAACAGAACACACTTATGAATGCCAATCTGGGATGGCGGTGTTTCTTGCATCAGACGGTTTTTTAATTCTACTTAAAAAGAAGAATTAATTTAAGAGAATTTAATATTTATACATTTGTGCTTATTGTTCATTTGGGTTTATTGTTCTTTTTCCTGAATATGTGTAAGTGGCTTGACATTCAATGCAACCTGTAATACAAAGAAATAAAATGCTACTTCCACCACTTCTGAATCCTTATATTATGCTCTCTTTTCAGTCTGCCTTGCCACTGCTTTAACTCTTTTGCAATTACACTTCAATGCTTTATTACAGATTGGAAACCCAAGATAAAGATGTGTTTCCAGTGTTTTCTTGGGACCAATCAGCCTTGCTTCCTTTTCTCCTGTCTGCAGTCTTGTAAATCCCAAGAAGGATCCCTGATACCTGTGGAATCTGACTGCATACGGATGGCATCTTCTCATAATGATGGCCTAAATGAGGCTGTGGCAAATCATCTGTGGATGTAAGCTTTGTTTATGCAATATCACGATATTCAACTGAGAACATCACTTATTAAAATGAGAGTAGAAGAAAATTTCATTATTGAAGTTTCCACGAGGTCTCAGCAAAACTGACAATGTCAGCAGCCTTCTACAACAACCAGTGACTGGAAAGCCATTTGCACTGGTTGTATAACAAACTACTTTTTTTTCCATAGATGGTTTGACCTTTCCTGTTCTTCAATCAAAAACAGTTATATAAACCTAGCATTCATGCAAATGAATCCAAAACTATAATGAAGAACTAAGAAACCCAATTAAATGTGGCACTAATCTCTTCAGCCCAAACTGTAAGGTTCAAGTCACAAGAAGTGAACAGCTTTTTCTCCCATATGGACCAATCTTACTGTGTAGTAGCCAAAGAGAGGGGAAGAGGCAGATTCTTGCAAAGCCCAGAAGTGGTTTGGTCAGGCCATGGGGAAGAGTCCTGTAGGAAGCCTGACTTTGCCAGACTCTTTCTGCTAGAAAATGGTTTTGTCCTCTACAGCTGCTAGTCAGGCAGGAAAGCAGGAACAAACAGCAGCTGTGTTTTAGAAAACTTGATATGAGTGATATATGATTTCACGGACAGGAGGGCTTGCAGAATCCAGAGGCCAAGTACTGTGGAGGAGTCTCTCTGCTGTAGAGTCCAAGGACAGAAAAATAAAGGTATCATATTTATAAGCAGTGGGAAAACAGAGCTCTCCGAATCAGCACTATCTGTGGCAATAAATTGTTAGCTGAACATACTAACTCTAATTTGTTTTCATTTGTCTCAGCAGGGTATTGTCCCACCAAATACTTTACCACTTTCACTTCACCATTTCTTGGTACCGAATGTATTTCTTGCAATCTCTTTGAAGGATATTTATGATCACATAATCCACTTTTAACTCAGTTACCGAATGAAGAAAAAAAATCAGGAAATGTATTATTTCTCCATATTGAAATTACCACATTTTGCATCACCAGAATGCAAATATGAAATTATAGCTTAAATTTTTGAACTAAAATATTAACTAATGTTACACATTTCAAATCTTTTTTTTTTTGACTAGACTGTACATTCTGTTAGTTTTATTATTGAAGCTTTCTATTTTTCACTAAGGAAATAAAGAACCTTTTCTACTCTCAGACAGCAGGGAGTAGTATCTAAGAGACTGATCTCTACCTATTCATACACAGGAAATGAACCGCTGTATTTTAAATAACTCATTAACTGTTGTTTTGAAAATTGCTCCTATTTTACTTAAGACTAAGCTTGTTTTTAAGAAGAAACACTGTTTGTCAGTGTCATCATCTATGATAACAAATTAGATACCCCAGTGAAGTGTGAGCATTTTAACATATGGTTGTCTGCAGCTAGACACATAAAATTATGCAAGGTCTCATAAATAGAATGTATTTACAAAAATGATGGTCACTAATAAGAAAGTACTGGCTGCTGAAACCTCGCGTACAGAGCAACTTTATGAATATGCCCATTCTTGTCTACATACCAATATTTCAAAGATTTTTCATCTGTTGTGTCTGAGAGTTAATACAATAGGTAAAATGAGGGCTGGACATATGACAGCCTCTCATATAACATTGAGGAGCAGATCAGTGTAGTTAATGATACATTGTATTAGATTGTCTTAAACAGTAGTTTTCTATACTACTCCATCTTTCAATCTGTAGCATGAGTTATTATACAGTTTATACTGCCTTCTCCTTTTCCACTGCTCATAGATGATGCATGGTGAGAGCTGAGCTCGCTTTGAAATCAAAGGATGGAGAAAATTTGACTTCACTGAAAGTCTAGCATGATGGTTAAGGCACGAAGCTGTGACAGAACTTCTGAGGGACGTGTGCTAACTGTGCAAGAGGCCCTGAAGGCTGTCTATGCCCCTGCTGAAACCCACCCAATAGGGTATCTATCAATAGACATGGGGTCTTTCTTCTGCCAACAGGTTTATGTCTGAGCCTTCTTTCACTGAGTCAGGTAACATCTCAAACATCCTCCCTCCTGTTAGGAATCTAAGTCATTTTTCTTGGCAGCGGGGTATTTTCTCTGGGCTCAGAAAAGACCTTTCCTCAATGAAAAAAGGCTGAAAAAAATAAAATTCCAGTAATACAAATGCCTCTCTTTAGAAAACAACATGAATGACCAAAATGGAAATACTGGAAGAAATGCTGGGGCTGTATATATACAGCCTATGCTGCCCAATCAAGCAGTCCAGTTGCTTTTCCTCTATCACTCAGAACCTATGTACCACAAGGTCAAGAATTTTGACTCAGAACTTCAGTATTATTTAGAACCACATTCTTCTTGGAAAAAGGCAAGAAGAAAAAATATGGTAGGATGTATTAAAAATAAATCAGCAAGGACAGACTGAAGGAGAGAAGCTGTGAGAAGAACACAGCAAAAGTGGAAAGAAGAAAATGCTAAGGAAAAAAGAGTCCAAGAGGATGTTGTTTCATCCACTTATCTAGCAACTGCTACTTGTGGAGGAAACTTGAGGTATAGAAGGGGCAGGTGGGCAGGTTGCTTCTCCACTCTAAACTGGACAGGTTTATCTACAGCAATTGGTAAAATAAAAACAAAGAACAGCAAAATAAAACCTGAAACCAAACTCAAACACCTGAAAAGATAAAGGAATGGAAAGCACTTTTAATTTCTGCTCTGCCCACAACATCCATGACTCATTTACAAGTGCAATACTCTCCTCCACTGGCACATGCTCCTGGGTGGCTGGGCTTACCTCTGGAACTGGGGAAGGAGTTGTTAAGCTGCTCCATCACTTCCTCCAAACCTGTGCTTGTGTCCTGGGGAGGGCTGAGCAGGTCATCCTCGCCTGGAAAGCAAGTGCAAACCACTGTATTTAAGCCACTATGAAGCCATTTGGTAACACCTTACTATTGCATATGTCCTTCACAAAGCTAAGGCTGGTCACTTAAACACATTTTCTACTTAGTGTACAATGAAAATCATCAAGGTGAATTTTGTTGACTCTTTATGCCTCTTATGCTTCTCTCTCTTTTTCTTTTTTAAGTGTTAGGATTTAAGTAAAATTAAACAATGAATTTTTAAACAATTAACCCTAATTTTAACTTGTAGCAAGGGATTTAAGAAATAACCTGCTGTGGTAAAAGAAGTGGGGCAAAATGTCTGCCAGGAACATTTCGTTCTATAAATGATGCTCCTTGTTTCAGCTTCTCTTATTCTATTAATGGTAAAAGCAATTGCTGTTGTGAGTGCTGCTACTGAGGAGCTCTCTAATAGCACTGGATTCATGTTAGCGCTGCTTTGCCTAGCTGCATAAATCAGTAGAAACCTAGATTCTCATCTGCATCAGTATTAATATTTCTGACAGTTTAATTGCATCAGATTGGCGCTCCAAGAACATTCAATTGTACCATAAAAGGGTTTAGCAGCAGTTTAATAAAGCGAAATACATTTCTCCCACTGAATAATTTCTATAACCTGATTATAGGGCAGTAGCTTAATGGGAAATTCAATATATTTTATTTTTACTGGGGTTATTTTGGTCGTGGTTTCCGATAACCAAAATCCATCTGTTGATTTTACTGTAGACCCTAGCCTTTAGTAGAAATAAAGCATCTGAAAAGAGAATACACCTAAAGGATGCTTAGAATGAGATTCTCCTTTTACCAGATTTCTTTTATCCCTATTAATACAGAAAATGAATTTTGCCTGTTGTAATAACCACAGAGAGATATACCCTTATTTTGAAAATGACTTAATGACCCTTTATTCTAAAGTCTTGCCCTGCTCAACTTCAGTAATAAAGTACCTAGAAGCTAACTTGCTAACTACCTAATAAGCTACCTCGCTGTTAGCTTTAAGATTCTTTAAACTTTGCCACTGCTGCATGCTAGTGGGAAGTCTACTAAAAGAGATGCTAAAGGAACAATTCAGGGC
This sequence comes from Anser anser, assembly GCF_964211835.1. Taxonomy (NCBI): domain Eukaryota; kingdom Metazoa; phylum Chordata; class Aves; order Anseriformes; family Anatidae; genus Anser; species Anser anser. The sequence continues at coordinate 123,404,804 of NC_139720.1, read as the reverse complement.
TGCACAGATTCCATATTACTCAGTGTAGTGTTGGCCTCACCTTAGGACTAGGAGTTTCAAAAGACTTATTTACTGGCCAAGAATTATTTTTCACACCCCAGTAAACAAATTGGGTTAAAATATCTGTAAGAAGCTCTTAATTCACATACACAGCTTCTTTTAATGGTCTAAAAAATGGCTGCTGAGACTGCTGCAGTTTGTTCAGCTTTCCGCTGGTGCTGGGTTCACGGACCAGAACAACCCAAGTCACATCATAAGCTATTTCTGCATCAAGCGTTGCACCAACAGAGGTGCTTTAGCAAAATAAGTGTCCTTCCAGCCTCTGCTGGATGCCAAGGTGAAAACTTAGAGCAAGGTCTTACCACTTCTAACCAGGCTGAGTACCTTATCAGCAAGCCTGCAGAAAACAGGCGTTTTAATGTTTTTCAAGTTTTTCTTCAAAAGAAGGGGGCACTAGTTCTCCTGTCCTGGCCAAAAAGAACTACCAAGAACTACCGTGGCAAACTGACAACAGGTACTGACTTCCAAACATCCTGGTAAGTGCTGATACACCTTGAAATGTGTTTACCCTGAAGACTGCTCTATCTTTATTTAAAATACACTGTTTTTATTCTTTCTCACTTGGATGATTTTTTGGAGCATTTCCTTGTAAATAACATAATAAAATAAGACATCAGCCAAGCAATCTTCAGATGTCAATTACCACTTTACCCAAACCAGTCTTCCCAATTTCTTTCTATAAGGGGCTTGGAAAGCTGGATGGATGGCAAATGTTCTGGTGGCACCTGAATAAATTAAAGTTCAGCAACAACCTCTGGGCTCACAAGCCTCAGAGAACCTCACTACCACTACAGTACTGGAGGCAAAAGTCAATGATTAGGGCCTTCCCATTAGGACTCTATGAGAAGAGAAGCAGAACCTTTCAACTTGCCTAGGTGTCTCTGGTTATCAAAGGATAAGCTCTTCTATTTGCAAGTAAGGCTCTGAGTGGGCTGCTGCTTTTACCAACAGGTTGGACACCACCAGTGGTGGAAAGCTTTTTACAGCAATCTCTCCTTGAGAAAGCAGAAAGACAGGAAGAAAAAAAAAAAAAAAAGGTCTCCTGTCAAAGAGAAAAACATATGAAAGCTGCCACTACATTATCTCATTGCCTGAGAGACCTATAGATGCTCAGCATTTTCTTGAAAATTATTACTCCCTCCCTACCGGGAGCACGATTCTTGTATGAAACCACTGTATGTATGTATGAAAGCACAATTTATGACACCATTCTGGTTCCATTCACAATTCTAGAATATTTTAAATTGTGCTTTAAAAACCTCTCAGACTAACAAAAAATGCTTTCTGGTGTGAAAGGTGACAATAAACTGTATTAGCTGCAGTTGGTAATTCTTTTTATAAACTCTGTTCCATACTGCTGACCCTGTTGCATTGCTGGCTCTCAACATGATCATAGTGATAACAATTCAGCATCTCACCATCCTTCCACATAGTCTCGATTCAACAAACAAAAAAACCCAATTCATGTCTAAAGATTTGTTTCAAATTAGGAAGTTTTAGCAGATTATATGATTATATGTATGTTAATTTATTCCGGTCTCACAATGTAAATTAGAATAATTTTAGATTAAGTCAAATGAAAGGAAGTACATTATTGTATTCCTGGCCTTCTAAAGGCAAAAGAATCTGTAAGGAGTTTTAATACGATGGTAGGGAATCAGTCTTCCCTTTTTTCTTGAGCACTTTAATAAGCATACTTTGTGTGATGGAATTCATGATGTTTCTTCAAAAAGTCAACGCAAATTATTCCACAGTAAAATATTTACTCACTAGTAATGCAATTACATGATTCAAATCAAATTCCCGTTACCCGTGACTGTACTCTCATCCTCAATATTTAATTTCCTACAATTTCTTTTTTTTTTTTTTTGGTGGAACCTATAGAATCCATCTTGTTTGATACCAGCACAAGTTGACATTTCCACCCACACTCAGGAGGGAAGACAGACCTCCTTAACAAGTTGCATCTCCCACAGGTCCTCATACCAAGAAGAACATCCCTTCCCATTCTTCTTCTCACTGGGATAGATTCTTTCACAAAACACAGTGAAAAGCTCCCACTTAAGCCTTCTACTTTTCCCAAAAGCCTCTCACTGATGCACGCTAAATACATTCTTGTGTATGAAGTTGAATGTTATTTTCAGATTTCAAATATTATCTTGTTCAAGTAATTTAAGTACATTTGCTTAAAGATGCTGCAATGGATGACTGCTTTTTCACTAACATAAAACGCTTACCACTTGCTAATAAATATTATAAAGCAGACAGGAAATCAGGAAAATGCTGCAGAACAGTTACTAAAAGCATTGAAATAATAATTCCAACCTCAATCTACAGCATATTATTACTCAACCTTACTCCACACCTCATATGACGTTTATTAGCACATCTGATGTGATATTTACAAAAGACACTAAATGAGTACTGCTGAAGAGTGACAGCTCTATCCTACTACTTGAGCAACAACATATTAAAAATAAGATCACATCAGTTAACATGGGGATGATTAATCGTACATTTGATCTCTTAGCCATAATTAATACTATGTATGTTTAAATCAGCCACGTCATGCTTCATAGTTGAAAGTCAATCTGAATGAAACCGTTAGATAGTTTTTTTGTTATGTTTGTTTTCAGAATTCAAGCCCTAGCTCGGTTTTGCATTCCATGTCAAAATATCCATGCTACAGTGTGCATCATGATCAAAACCAAAAGCCTGAACAATAATGAGAATATGAAGAGCCAGGTGACATTGAAGACTATCGCAAATGTCTACTTCATTCTCACTTGAACTAAACAAGGCAGCAGAGTAGTTTCTGCCTTTAAGGATTTTTTTTTTTTTTGAAAATGGAACATATATTTTTTATGACAATCTGAACTTAGTGATCTTACCCATGGTTTCTGAAGTCTGGCTGCCAACTACACGAAGAAGCATTGGCTGACTGCTGTCTGACCTCTGCAAAGAGGTAGAAGGAGACGATAGCGTTGTACCATTTACCTTGGCATCTGCCTGTGGCTAAAAATTGAGGAAAAAAGAAGAGATTGTTATTAACAGTTCAGTAGAGTTGCACAAGTCCTTGCATCTCTGTATATATTTTATTAATTCAATAAATACACACAATTTTCTTTTTTTTTTCAAGTAAATACATCCATGCAAACAAATGATTTAAATTCTGAATAAAAAAGTAATACTGAAGTGTGATTTTACCACTTGCCACTTGCAGTCTACAGAACAATTCAATATATTTTGCTGACCAGTCTCTAAAGATATGATTTTGTGGTATGTTATTGTTATTGATAACATTTCACATCCTGTTTGGAAAATCGCTCTACAGAAATCTCAAAAAGAAAGGCCTGAGGACTCGCCTGCTCCAGTAGCTGCCTCAGCCTGTGCAGCTGTGACTCCAGCTGTTTGTTGTGATCCTCCAGAATCTGCATCCTGGCCTCCAGGCGGCCCTTGTGCTGGCGAAGCAGCTTGGCTTCTGCAATGAGCTCAGCATCGCGGGGACTTTGCGGAGAAACTGGCATCATCTCAGGTGGGGACGGCAGTGGAGACAATCCTTTGTGATCATGCTGTTGCTTCAAACGGTCGTACTCTGCCTGCAAGTTTCTGTTGAGGAGTAACAAGGAGGCAAAGCTTTTTCAAGCAGAACAGGTTTATTTGGGCTGTCCTCTGCTAGGGGCAGTCAGAGTGGACCTCCTCTCCTGTGATGTGACACCTGCAGCCACTGGAGGGGTAGAGGCTCTGTGATAACACCTGCCTTTGGTTCTGCTAAATCCAAATCCATGTAGGATTACAGCTCATAGATTTGCACAAAGCGGATATAATGCAGAACAGTGATACAAGCATTACCCAAAGGCTGTCTGCATCACGAGAGTTCACAGTTAATTCCCTTCCAGGGCACATAAAACAGAAGGCTGGCTGGGCTCCAGGCACCATCCTGAAGCACAAGTACAACGTGTCCTGGGTTCAGTCCTCAGCTTCCTGCATTTTATGGTTGCTAGCAGAAGTCAGACTGCCTCTTCACTTCCAAGCATGAATACACTCTTGTAGTAATTAGTGCTAAAAGAGCGATCAAAGCACTTCACAAACACTAATCAAAGCTTACACCACCTGGCCAACCTATTTCACAGATGAGAAAATTAAGACAGAAAGAAGGCCACAGAAAAATTCAGAAAAAAAACACAGAATTCAAGAGTTCATTTGCAACTCTGCTGTCATTAATTAGGTCACATCATTCTCCTTTCTTTATATGTGCAATTGCATTTACAGTCTAGCTCTAAAATTAAATTGCAGTGCGTATCACTAATTTGGGGGGCTATAAGTTTTACCTGCTTTCAGACAGCACCGCCTACGGTGCTACAGTCTACTGTGACTTTACGGCGCTGTTAAGCTTGTTCTATTTCATAAAACTCCAGTTTTACTCCAGTAAAACTCTCCATAGATTAGTATGATCTATAATGGTCCATATGAAAAAAATCTACCAAGAAGTAAGAGCACAGAAGGTAAGAAACTGAAACCTTGTTGGGGTTAACACAGTCCAACAATGTAAAATTAGTAATTGGCAGCAGAAACTTTGTACACAAGGGAGGCCTAATAACCTGCACTGGGATTTTGGTGCTCTGATGTTCCTTTACTGCTTCCCAGAGGGGGGGAAAATGGCTCCATAGACAGTAGCCTGCTAACTGCTTACTCATCACAAGCAGCGACCCAGATTTTGTTTTTTTCCAACTTGCTCCTATTTGAGCTTGTGAAAACAGGCACTTTTTCCAGTTTTGCCTGCAAACCACAATACGCTCTGACAGTTTGGTCTGGAGGCTTAATAGCACCTCAGAAACCTCCCCAAAAACACCATTAAGCTCTGAAACATTTCTAAAGGCGTGTTTCTGTGACCAGAACAAGAACTAAAGCGGTATGCATCATTTCACATGGATAAGGAAACGATGCCAAGCATAAGGACAGACCATTGACTGTTCTTCAAACACTGCACTCCTGCCCCGTGGCAACTGAATGATGGATGCATCCTAACCTGGGACAACAGTGGCAACCCCACAGGGGTTACATGGCATGATCCCTCCTCTGCAGGAGTTTAAGAAGGTTAAAAATATATCTATATCTATATCTATATATGTTAATCCTTCTTAACTTCTGATTGTCCCATAATTCAAAATTTCTTTCTCTAAAATCCACACAAGGAGTGGACAGAGACTTAGAAAAGTGTTCAAGCTGTCAGACACTATCTATGTTCTTTCTTTTCATCATTCTGTGAACAGCTAAAAATGCAATCCCATGAAGGGGGATGACAATTTCTCTAAGAAAAAAAAAAAATCCCACATAACTGACAAATGAGAAAAGTGCGTGGAAGACAAACCAAGAAGGTGCCATAAAAATCAGTTATTTTCTTCCAAGTCAGACATTTTTTTTTAAAGGAAGATTTTTGCTTTAAGTAAATATAGAGTTTAAAGTTCATGAAAATTATTTGGATGAAAGAAGGGTTATGCTGGGTGTTGCCTTCCATATGACTTAATGTCTTCTCATACTGTTAACTGAATGAACTGGTGAATAATTAATAAAAATACTAAAGGGAATAGAAATGAGAATGACAGCAATATCACAGAGTCTTACTACACACTAAAGTTTATACAGGATTGATCACTGAGCTTTTTTTTTCACCAAGTCTGTAGATTGTGGCTATCGCTGCCCTGTAAGGAATTTCCCAGATGCATAATGCAGGCAATACTCTACTAACAGGAGACTTAAAAGTTTGAAGGTTTCGAAGTGCTGTAAAGCAGAAGATGAAGTACCAGCCTAAGGGAAACTAAATAAATGCCCCTGCTGATACTTACAACATAATCAGGTACTTTGTTACAAAGAAATCTACAATTTTCCCCTCGAATTTCAAGATAGAGAAGCTCTTCCAGTAAATATATTATGGAAAATCAAACGAGGACCAGGGAATAATTCAGATAAAAATGCCTTCATGACTGATTCAAACTAGTTAAAAACTCTTTCTGAATTACTACAGAAAAAGAATGTTGTAAAAGGATACCGCACATTATCCAAGCAGAGGCGTCTGAATTTATGAGTTCTACAACACAATGCAGTAATTCTGTTAGAACAAGGAATGACATTTTGAAGAAAGCCCAAGAGTTTGTCCTGAGCATCTGTGTCACTGAGTTTGTAGCTGTACCTTTTCATTCCAGTTACAGAGTCCTTAGTCCAGAGAATTAGGACTCATTATATTGACTGCTTTCAGAGCCGTAAGAGCGATGCAGGGTGCAGATGATCAGTAGCATCCGTAATAACTGAGATCTAACATACAGGGAATTGTATTTACATAGGGGAAAAACGGTTGAAAGTCAGGAGAAAGAAATCATTTGAAAGCTGCTGTAAGACCATCCTAGAGGAGAAAACGACCTGTTTTTATTCCCACCTCTGGAACAGTTTTAAGCTGTGTGGTGAAACAGGAATGCTGCTGCAAGCCAGGCGTCCAAGGAACTGTCCACTGCCCTCAGAATATAGCATCTGTGTCTCGAGGAAAGGCGCTGTCTTACATTTTCAGCATTAAATGGGAAGTTAGAGAAAGGGGAAGCGAAAGCATAATCTCTCTAAATGAGTGTGACTGAAGCAAGGATCGGCAATATTCAGAAGCCCAGCCTCGCTGGGTGACTGGGTAGCTTTCACAACTGGATGTCACAAACAAACAAAGCTGATGCATCCTCTGATCACCGGGAAAATATATTCTACCTCAGTAAAAGAAATATTCAAAGAAAAAAAACATGTATTTCATTAACCATGCTTCCACCTCTTTTAAGCATTCAGGAAGAAAAATAACAGAGGAAGCATGCAATGTAACCCTGATTTATGCAACTGTGAAGATCTGGGTAGTAAAGAGCTCATGAGTTATTAATCACATCTATCACTGGCAAGATTAATTGCCTGGTGAGGGAAATCCTAGTGGACCAGATTTGCTGAATGTTCCTCTCAGAGGCAATTGCAAATTTTTGAATTCGGGTTATTTTTCATCTACCTACAGAAAACCAGTGGTTTGAGGAAATGGACAAAGCTGGTAACTGAACCATGTACTACCTCTATGCCTCATTAGAGTACCACTATTTGCTTATGATGCTTCACACTTAGAAGATTTACTTCCACTTCTTCAGTGCCAAAATAAATACAAAAAGGAGTCAGAGCATATTTAGAAATACATCACTTTCTAGCTATTGGCAACGATACAGAAGAAACTTAGTTGAGGCCAGTTATCATTCTTCAGGTTTGAAGCAAGACTCTTGCTGCATGAAAACAGCGTAGCTTTGAGATTTGGGATGTTAGTGCTTCTCCAGCAGCTCACAGCCCACTGCGCTCCCACTGCAAGTCAGGAAAGCAAAGGAAAGGCAAACAGCTGATCCTGGAAGTGTCATTTACTAAGTTCTTGTTACAAAACAGCTAAAAGATGGGAGAAAAACAAGAAGACAAGAAGAGAGAAGTCTCCCTTTTACAGAAGTATTTGATTCAACTAACATACTAGGCAACTTTCATCTTTCTAGCCATTAAAATAGCAGAAATTAATTTTTATTATTTGCAAAAATAATTGAGACCATCTCAAAACAAAACCATACTTTCTTTTTAATGCCAATACAGCACCTCCTAGTCTATAACTTATGTAATGTACTGCTATAGATGGACACAAAAAATCTGTCCCAGCTGTTTCAGAAATACATTCACTCTTAAGGAAATTTCAGAATGTTTTTAGGGCATTTTTGTAAGTGTCTGGGTTTTTGTCTTATATTGCAATGTAGTAATACCGCCTTCTACAGCAAGATTACTTTATGTCTATTGGATACATCAAGAAATGTTCTTATCACAATATTCAAGGAGATGTAAAACTAAGCATGAGTCTGAAGGCCGAATGCTCAAATGAAAAAGTTCCACCAATTGAAAATATTCTCTAAATTGTTCACATTTTAGCAAATATAAATTATTTAACAGTCAAGTTTTAGGCATACGTTATTTACTGAAGTCATATTCGCAACTACTAAAGCACCAAGTTCTCAAATTTCTAGCAGATAAATAACAAATATCTAAGAAGAGGTCCTTGGAACTGAAAAAAAAACACAACACATTCAGAAGTGTGTCACAGCTAGGTTAGTTTATAATTTGGATAATACATTTCAGAAGAATTCAAAATAGAAAATAGGCAACAGATCTTTTTAAACTGTCCAAAAGCAAACCTCAAAATTTCAATTTCAAAGAGTCTTTTTCATCTGAATAGCAAGTCAAGACGGAAATATTTGGAGACCAGAAATTGCAGCTGAAAACCAAATGGAGGTCAGAATTTTATAAACAGCTCCAAAGAGGTGAGGAAGAATAAAAACAAGAAGCAAAAGGGAGAAGTTCTTTTTTTTTTTTTTTTAAAAAAAAAAAAAGTAGGAAGCTGTGGAGAGCAGAAGAAATAGAGAAATGACAGTGTTTTGTTATCTTCGTATTGCTTCTTGTTGGTACTGAATGCAACTTTCCCAATAGCTGCTGAGAAGTGAATGCAAGTGCTGACCATAACTGTAAAATAATACAAGACACAGCAATGACAGCTAAATCTTCATTGTCAAAAATCATCAGAAGCGTATGCAAGAGAAGTTTTGTCAATATAGGCATGAGAAGAGGAGTGTTTATCTAACACTGTTACCGTTCTAGCCACTTGCCTTCCCACGAACAAGCATCACATCAGCCCCAGAAAGGAGACGCACCCAGTGACAAGACCCGAGGTATTTACAAGGGAAATGAAACAGTCCAGCCACTTCAAGGCTGGGCTGAGGACTGGGAGATCACAACATGTTTTGTATCAGTCAGCCCATTATCCAGCAACAGATTCACCGAGTCTTCATGCTGCAGCAATAAACAACATTTACTCAGAGGATTTGTTAGAAACAATGTGCAGAACACATATTCACCCTCTAGAGCCAGGGTGACACAAGGAATTAGGTCACGGTTTCTTGATTCCCTTTGGTAACAGCCAAAAAGGCTTGAACAAACTCATTGGAAAAAGATTAGAAAACAGAAATTTAAACAGACAAAACTTTTTAAAAGACAGGTAAGGATATGAATGGATCCTGACTGATCCTGTCTGAATGGTTTATTTTTTGTGACAGGAATCACTGTTTCCTTCACAAAACCATGGTCATCTGGCTGTGACAATCTATCAGGACGATAAGCAACAACCTGTTCTCTTTCGAGCTTCTACCTCATATTTTAAGTACAAGTTATTTATAGAGCTTTGCAGAGACAGATGCAGAGAGACAAAAGTCATGATTTTGTCATAATCAGTGAAAATCACAGCAGTGTGACTTCCAAGCTGTCCTACAGAAACAGACCTCTCAGTCCCTGCTTCATTAAGACCTGAATCACCCAAAATAGGAGAGGTTGCTTGTGGTGGCATCCAGCTAGGAACTAAGCCTCCAACAATAAGAATGAAAAAACAACAGAGAAGCTTATATATGGTCAAGCTTATACTTTACAGCTCTTGTTTAACTGACAAACTTTAAAACAGATATTTTTATGGTATAATTTTTGTCAGAGATCTTTTCACGTGTTACTCCCCAATGGCAGTTATTATATTTATTAAATAAACCTCATATTAAAATACGAGGCATAAAGCCCCAAAAGGATTTCTTTAGCATATTTAAGTCTGTAAGTCCAGGTTCTATTAATGTTCATACACCATCCTTCTCATCCAAATCTAGGCTGCTTTAAAAGCCATCCTCCTTTCCACTGGGTAGCTTGTTTTGTATACAGATGGAAAAGCTTTCTGATTTTTGTTCTTCTTCCATGATTTACTCCCTCGTGCTGTTTAAAACAATGACACCCCTTCCCTGAAAACTAAGCTATTTTACTATTTTGTACTAATAAGCCAATAATTTTTAACTAAAAAATTCTGAAAATGCAAAATATGATGGCTTTTTAAAAAACATTGTTTCTCCTTCACTTTAGAAAGTACTTGGGCTTTTTGTACAATGCCGTAGAAGTCTGGAGTTAGTTTAAAAGAAAATCTGACTGCCGTTCATTGAGGAAAGGCTTTGTTTACTACAGCTTTCTGTCTGAAATCCTTTCTTCATCCTTTATGCCTCATTGATTCTCTACGTTCTTCCAAATCCTCCTGAAAAATGTGAGTTCTTGACTGTACCTCTATTTTTCACTCTCCTTTTTATTAACTCTGCAGAGAATTTACATATTAGATGGAAAGAAGCTCTGAACAATGCCTTTTCCCCAGCTTTAATTACACATGGACATGAGGACTTCAGTTACATTGCAATGCTAGTGGAGCATCCGCAGAATATGGGAAGTCAGTGTTTTCATGAAGACATGGGGAGGCACACACAGGGGTCTGTCAGACATCATGCCAGTGTTTTCCATGCAGGCTGGAACATAATCTCCAGCTATTCTCTCTACTACTAATTCCTCACAGAAAGCAGACTTTAACAGTTCAATCTTCAGTTTAACCTGACCTGAAGATTTTGTATTCTGATTCTGAGAGGGTGCAACACTACTGGAAACACAAGGGCATGAGAAAATAAAGGTGGATTAAAATTAACTTTTATAGAAAAATTACAACTTTAATGAAAAAAGCCTGTGTGAAAGAAACTAGTAGTTAAATTAGTTACCTCTGCCCCTGGAGATTCATAGAGACAGGTCTACAGAAAAATAAAACTGCTATTTATGGAGAACAGGCTCCATTCTCTTCCTGCTTGAAGCTTTTTACTTCTACAGAAATACAGACCTAATCTGCAGAGGAGAAGCTGATGCAAGTCCAGAAGGAAGCACAAGAGAGATTTACACCTTCCTCCTGTTCCAGGTGACAGAATTGCTTATTTCAGGCTTCTCTATGCCAAAATCAATTCAAGGTGTTCTGCAAGTCCAGGCTCTGTTCTTTGTAAAGAATCCCAACCACAGTCTCATAGAGATGATGGGGTGATGGAGGCACTATAATTGATTAGAACCATCCAAAGACTTCTGCATGGAGAGAAGATCTATGACACTTGCCAACTCTTGCCGTTATTTCCTTGACATGCCTAAGGTAAATGATTACTGCATTACACCCTCAACGTAAACAAGACTGAAGTATCTAGCTTTTGCAGAAGCAAGAAAAAAGAATATGAAAACGCCAATAGACTATACCATAAAAGCCACAGACAAGAGAAGGCAAATAAAAATGTGTTTTTTTGTAGATCTAGTAATTTTAAGCCAAAGACAGGAGAAGGCAAATAAAAATGTGTTTTTTGTAGATCTAGTAATTTTATCTTACATTCTTATTTTAGAAGTTCTTGGCTGCAGTTATTAATCTACCAGTGTCAAGATCTACCAGTTTTTATGCTGATGGCACAAGACTCCAGAGTACGTTAGAAACAGGACTGCAATGTGATGCTGCATGAAATCAGTTGTTTTTTCTTCTTTTAATTAATGAAGATAACTTCAATCATACTTCAACTTAAAAGAAGTGGTCAATAATATTTGATATCTAAAGGCTAAGGATATGGCAACAAATAATGCCAAACAAATAGAAAGAAAAGAGGACAGAAGTTTTAATTACCAAAAATTACTCATTTTTATGAAGAAATTACAACTTTATAACTTAGTTCATCCCTAAAAATTCTACCTGGGTGCATTCCGTCTAGCTGGATTGCACAGCTATTTCACAGATTTTTTACTTCAAATGAATTGGGAACTTCTCAAAACCTCACATATCACACTAACCAGCCTTTTTGAGAAACGCATGTCTTTCCGAGAACTTTCCCCTGCCTTTTCCAGACAGGTGTGCAGAAGCTTGCACACCCTTCCCTCATGTAATGGCAAAGTATGGTACCAAAGGCATGAAGGTTGTTGCTATCATGTAAATAAAGGAAACAGTGGAACCAAAGGAAATATGAAACACAGCTAGAAGAGCTGGTTAGATGTGGCACCATTATCACAAGTGTATTAGGTGACCCATACACTTGTTTGCAGCTCATCATTTGGAAGGCTCACTGCTTTGCTCATCACTGCACTGAACATGGGAATAGTTAATAATGACATGATTTCAGACTCATCACCTCTCTCTTACAGAGGGAAAACTGTGAATGGCTTAGAAAAGCTTAGCAGAATGAACTTGTTTTAAAAGACATCCTGTTTTCATTTTTTTTAGCATCCCCTCTTCCCGTCTATATCTTCAGGTCATAGCTGATCTCTGCCACAGCTGGCAGCGTTACTCACCGGTTTTCTTCCTCCAGATCAGCAAGAATTCTCTCCAGTTCACCTCTTTCTTCACTCTCCAGAGAAATCAAGATCTGGGCGGGGCTTCGGGGCTGGCTCAGGGGGGATTCCTGGTTCAGACTTTGGCAGTAGTGCTGGATTAACAAGTGTTCATCATCGCTGTAAAACAGAGGAGAATAAAACAGGCTGTTCCCTTCTTCCCTTTTAGCTTTGCAATGATTATGAGTAAATGATGCACTCCAAGTGTCTCATTTCTTATAAGGAAATTCACTGAACTTTTTGTAACAAAAAGGAGAGCAATATAACTTAAAACAAAATCCACTGAACTGTTTAATATAGTCTATGGTAATTTTCCTCTTCTGTAGAATTCATGTCTCTTCCCCTCTGCTTCTCACATATTTAAAGCCTAGCTGTGCTGCACCCGACAATCTCAGCTTTCCTCTTTTGCCTACCTTAAATTTGAAACTTGCTTGAGAAAAAAGCTATCTTATCCTGCCTCAGCTATGATGAGCAAGGGTCATTCAAGCAAAGGCAAGGCATTTATTTATTTTTATACCAACTATTCTTACTCAAAAATGGCATCCTATACTTACCTATTTTACCCTACAAAATTGTAAATGGAGTGAAGTAACAGAAATATTGACTAAATGTAATAAAAGTATGCTGTTTCTCACTGAGGAGTTTTTTCATTTTTTTGTTTGAAATTAGAAGTGATGTATACTGTTGGAATATAAATAAATTGTATTTAATAGGTATGATGTGTTTCTTTACTTTTATTGCCCCTGAAACTGTCAGGTATTTGAAACAGACAATTCTCTGGAAGAAAAAAGCAAATCAAGTTTTGAAGATTTTGACCATCTCACAGAATTAAATGGAAGTTTTAGATGCTAAGGAAAGGCATTCAGGCCCTAAGCTACGCAGCTAACACCTGCAGTATTTGTAAAAAAAACATGAAAGGTGGCAGCACCCCTAGTCAATGGCAGAAAAAAATGACACAGTTGTTGGGAATCCTATTTCTGTGGTAATACTTACAATAAAATAATTCAATTTAGCTTTTTTTCTGTTACGTTTGTAATCCAGAATTTAACAGACATTTTGAATAGCTGTTATTGTTCAAAATCTTAAATATTCCTTGTTGCATTTTTTTCCTGAAAACGTTAATGTTGCCATTTCATGGACTGCAGGTGTGCTAAAGCAATTTAGCGCACATTACCATTAGCTCATAAATGAGAAATATTAATTTTTCACAACAGGAATAATTTCCTGTTTTTAAACAAAATTTAAAAGGCTTGCCAGTTCCTAAATTTATAAGCATCTTAAGTGAATTAACAGTCAAAACTAACATAACTACTGTAGCATGTCATTTTCAAAGTCAGTCTTTTTGTGTGATTTTTAGCTGCACATATTTTGTATATATAATTACAATGACAATACATATTTTAATGTTTTTTGTCTGCATATATACACATTTTCTCTTTATTTCTCTTCTTCCACCTGTGTAGTGTTCTAACTGTAATTTTAATCCAAAACTCATGAGAATGTCAACAAAAATGCTTATTGAGCACCTGACAAACAAAACTCAGTTACACTTGCAAATTTATGGTGAGCTTTGATTTTTTTTTTGCAATTCTTATCTTGATCTTGTTTCTTCCAAAACTCAGAATATTTATCCTAATTTTAATAGTGCAAACTGAATAATGAACTGACTGGATAATCAGTGGTTATGTTATTAACTGAATCACATTAATACAACTTTTAATTTAGCAAAGAATGAAGACCAAGCTGTAATAAAAACAATACGGTTTATGTATGATCTTCTGGTTAAGGTAACTGAAATATTTCAGTGAAAAACCACATATAACAACATTACTGAATCAATCTAAAACTGACATTTGACTTGGAAATGAAGTTTTCATTAACCATGTGAAACTATCCTAAAATCGTTTATGTATTAGTTTTCATGTATCATTTTAAATTTCTCCTCTTTGAACCAATATATTAAAAAAAGTATTTGGTTGTATGCACATGATTTTCTTTCAAAGTTGTTAGGTAACAATACTACCAAGTCAAAAGAGTAACTACTTCAAAACACAGAAACAAACCACTTTTTTATCCACGAACATTTTGCAGATGCACAAATCCCTACAATGTGCAGATGCACATGTCCCTACAAATGATTTGGAATCTGAATTTAAGTGAATGAAAATTGATGGAAGTACTGTGATTTAAAGGAACTTAATATTTAATGTAGTAAAAAGAAGACTCTGTATTAATTTTCAGAGAAAATCCTCAATACGTGGTAATGACGAGATTATTGTAGAAAATCACAATTTTTTTTTAATGTATTTTATGGATTTAGAATTTGTGGTATTACTCCTCCTACACGGTTAACTAAGACCAAATTTTCAAGCACTACAGTGATTTATGTGCTGCTCTCCTGTTTTTAAACATACTATTCACTGTTAGTTTTCTAGTTCTATGCCATTTCATTCGGAGAATAAATAAGATCAAGAAAGCCATGAAAGAGGAGAAATATATTATGTCAAAAAAAAAAAAATCTCAGTGTGACATTAGATTGAACTATTCTTCAAAAATTTCAACTACATTCCTTTAACTTTTATATATGATTTTGTACTTATAAGTAGTAAAACGAATGCTTCTCAGCAATTTGTCCAACTTAAAAGTTTACTACTTCTAATATATCATGGTGAGGATGACTCCCCACGTCTTATATTTGTCATATATTTCTTCTATTGGTAGACCAGTTTTTTTCTTTTGAATGACATTTTGCCCACACATTTTCTACCTTACAGTACTTTAACATGATTAAGCTTACAGTTCAGACAGAAGGGACACCTTTTTATCTTTGTCCTTAAAAAGTATCAGATGATGAGCATTTTTTCAAGTAATATGGGAATTATTTCCTGAATAAATCACTATTTTTTTGAGAAATTAGTAATTTTATTTTGAAGGTATTAATCATCTGTTGCACAAATTTGTTATTAAACTATAAGCCACAAGTCCAGACACTACTACATAAATTGAAAGACCATGAGCTCTTCATGAAATTGAATCAGGCGTAGCGCACAGCCATGAGAATTCAGTACTACAGAATTTTATGATAAGCTATTAACCTTCACAAGAAAACCCATGTCAAAAATACTAAAGTGACCTACTTACATGCTCTCATTAGGTGAAATACTGTCATTTAGATAAGAACCATTGCTGTTCTCCATTTCTGCTAGCCTGTGGAAAAATAAACATACTCATTAAAATAAATTCTATTTTCCAGAAACTTTGTTTGCTCTAACATTCCTGAAAAAATTAAAGAGTTTGATGGTTTTGATGACTTAAGAGAATTTGAAACTCAGATGAATTTACATTCTGTGTTGATTATCAAAAGGCTTTGCAATAGGCGATCATGAATAATTGTGTTTTTCAATACAATGACCTGGCTAAACTCACTTTTCAGCTCTTCAAATTTTCAACTCTTTCTCTGAGGGTTTATTCAATTCCTCATGATTAATTAATTCCATAAGCAAAGAAAGGCCTTAACATGCCAGGGGATTACACAGATTGTTTTGTATCTGGCAATGCCATCATCAGAAGTGAAATAATTAGTCATTTCTCATTGGTTTCAACAGCTAGTCCCTTCTACATATACTGCATACTTCCAAGAATATCTCTACTTATCAAATGATTTGGGGGGACAGAAAGAGGAGGTTGCAGTAACATTCATTATCTCAATCCTTGCAAATTTGCTTACTTGGTGGAAAAGCACATTATTTTTCATATTTGTGCAATTAACCCACTTTTTGATTCTTAAGAGCAGTATGAAAGTGGACAAGTGAACTAGAACAGTGATATACCATGATTTTTATTCACCAAATCAAGGAAAGATCCTGTTTGTGGTAGTCCACGTGGTTAATTACTTAACATTAAAATGGCATTTGAGATTGATGTAGAATTTGGAGACTTCTGCTCTTCTGATGCGCATGCTTACAATGGGGTCTACATTGAAAATGAAACCCTGTGCAGACTGAGTGCATAGCTTAATGAAGACCCCCAGGGAACCTAGAGGTCGTTTCTAACCACACACACATGCGCTCTGGCATGCAAGTTAGTGGACAGGCTGGTTAGTAGCAACCACAGGTTAATAACCCTGCATCCCAGAGCCTGGAGGAGGAAACCCCAAACCCTACGTTTCTTTTAAGACCCGCTCAGGCAGCAGCTAGCCTTTGGGATTTTTTTATATGACTGTTTAGAGAAAGATCTGCCTAATGTCCAGCTGGTCTCATACCTGCTAGCATAATGTTCAATGCGTGAATGAGTATCATCATGTGAAAGCTGAGGGGACGAGGCAGGCCTATAAGGCAGAAAACACTGATTAATCACAAACAATACCCTTTCAAAAGTAAAAAGACACTTAGCTATGTCTACGCCCTCACATCTCTATGCCTTAGGCTTACACTGTGTTTGGTAAACAGCACGTTATATCTGTGAGGCAGGAGCCTCCTCAAGCCGTCACGCAGCGCTTTGCGGTACAACACGGCGCTTTGACCGTCTGGCAATCCGTCCGTCCGTTGCAACGACTCCTCCTCACACAACCCCCGGAGAAACCTTTTTCCAGAGGATTTGGAGATGAGATCTTGCCCCTGTTTTCCTCTCACACCTGCCTCCTTCATTTGTAATTGCATCTGGCTCACGGTCCCAGGCCTGCTCTGGAGGCCCTGACTTCAGGTCTCACTGGGAGCCTTTCCCCTGCCTCCCCCCTGCCCAGGACGTGTCCCTAGGCCAGGAGCAGCACGTTTCACCTGAAAGAGCCTGCAAGTGCTACTGCACCAGCAGTCAGAAACATAAAACGGCCGAAATTAGCCTTTAATAACACTCTGAAGAAACTGATAATTCTGTCTTGCTTCTTTCCCCAGTTGTGACTTGAACCGTGTAGCAGCATGTTATACAGGACACTGCCCATTACACCGGGTTTCCTGCCTAATAAATAATATTTTTTTTTTGTCGATCAAAGTAATTCATGGGACTCTTCCCAAAAATTACATTGTTGTTTCGTACAGCCTCGTCTCTGAAGAATACCAACGTCAGGATAGTATCACCTCTGCACTCTGTATGTTGGGCTGGCAGGAAGCACCGTACTGCCATGTAGGATTTTGCATATCTACCCATACCAGGAGGTGCCAGAAACAAACAAAATAATAATAATAACGCAGCTTTCCAGATTGTACAGTAATCTTCTATTTTAGCTAGATTTCAATCTCATCTCTTACGATTCATTTTAGGACTCCTAAGTGATGAATTATTTTCCCCTCACGTAAAATTGTTGGATACCGTGGTTTGGGCTGCTTCTCCCCAATGGGGACTGCACTGCATCTCAAGAGCAGACAAAATCTGTTTTGTATTTACTCATTGCAAATAAACCCAAACTAATAATCTCACGGTGCTTAATGCTCCTGTGCTAGGAGTTTGATCATCCTGCAGTAAATCTAAAAGATCATTATACTTTATTGGTCATTTTCCAGTTTAAAAATCAGCTTGCAAAGGGCTTTATAAAATTAGGATCTTTCAGAATTCATATAACTATATACTGTATATAAAACAGTCAATGCCTCTTCTCAAAGAATGGGAAAGTTTTTCTCCTTAATGTATTACAGACAAAGTACCATGAATCCCATTTTGTTTTACATGAGCTTTGGCCTCCAACTGTACTTTTTCCCACTGCATATTCAAGTACTACCACAGCAAACCAGTGGATAAATACTCAGTTCACAGATTTTCTCAGTACAGCAGAGATTCACGCAGACAGGCAATTGATTGTCTGCAACCTGGTATCCTATTTTGTGTAAGAACATCAGCACTGAAGGGAAGAGAGGGGAAAAGGATGCAATTTATCCAGATCATGTGGCTTTCCAAGCACAATAGTAACTGTTTTCTGATAACTTGATGCTAATCTCATTTTTTAATTGCTTGACAGGCAGTACCTGTTAAGCTAACCTAAACCGATACTGTCAATGAAAGAAGAGGGTTTGTTTTCAATGTACACACAAATGCTACTGCTAGTACTGTCCACAGATTAGGAAACTTGTGTTAAAAGTAGCTTGATTTTTGAACTGGATCATCCTAGTCCATATTACCCTGTGATTGCACACATTTGTAACAGTAGAAAGGAAAGGGCAGCACTTGGTTGGGACCAACTGGCAGCTGAGTAACAGAAGTGATGCTCCTTTTGGCAGTGGCACAAGGTAAAATATTGGCACAACTGCGTAACAGTATACTTGCTGCTTCAAAACTACGCTTTATGCTCCGAAGTGAACAAACTATATAATATGCATTTTTTTAAGACAGCTCAGTGTTTGTATAACTTGTTGGAGCTTCTTATGTCTCTCTGCCAAGTGCACACATGGGATGAGTCAACATTTCCAGGTTTGCCCCCGCTTCAGAATATACTGCAAAGGAGATCCACCCCACCCAGCTTTTTAAAAGCTTGCTTATTAAAGCAACCTGTTGAGAAACATTGCGGTTTTCGCATTGAATTTAGCTGCTCAGAGGTACGCAGTTGCCAGTACCTGAGCCAGCTTGAGAATGGCTGTGCTGCACTGCAGGCAGTTGCACAGACACACTCTTAGATGACCATCTGTGCGAGAGCTCGCTAGCCTCACTTTCTGAGCACATGTAATCAGCTCACGTAATCAGTTTGAACACTCAGCGAGGAGGCACAGAAACACAGCCAATATTTAACCAAGATAGCCATTCCTTTTACAAGGACTTCACAGCTGTATTTCTCACGCTGGTGTCTGCAGCAATAGCCTGAGGAATTCCATTCATGTCAAGTGGCAAACACCTCGTCCAGCAATTCCCTGAACCAGTGGAAACCTGGCTGACAGGAGGAGGGCATTTTGTGTGCTATTCAGCATTGCAGTAGATGGCTCTTTGAAGTGTAGAATCACGTCAATTGCATTTGTGCCACTGACAGACCACAGTCCAAATAAAAAGACATAAATTCCCATAAAAAGTGTAAGCTGCCCCTTTTATGCCTGGCAAGTGGAATATACGTGCAAAACACTGTATAATAAGTGACCCAGATCACTAACTTATAACAAAAATATATACGTATGTATTTACAAACAAATTCAGATATTGTAACACATGTTGATGTCAGGATGTACCTAGCACCATCGAATGCGATCAGGTTATGCTCTTCTGGAACAATTTGAAGACAAACAGAAAGCTGGTACAAAAGCACCAGAAAAAGGCAATGATAACCACAGTAAGAAGTTTGTCTGCCAAAGGTGGAATCAGCCCTGTAACTGAAAAATAGCTTTAAGGCTGGCTTGCTCAGTAACTTGTGTTGTTACCCTTGTCTAGCACTAAGGAAAGGAACAAAGGTAGTAGAAAAACAACAACAACAACAACAAAAAACAGAAACTCCTTCCAACCAATATTATTAGTATTTTTTTAATTTCCTGCTTTCTTGTCAGACCAGATGAAAGGATTGTTCTCAGGATGATAACCTGAGTTGGTCTGATAAAAGGTGCTACCTTTCTCCATCCAAATCCTGCCTCTAAGTATTTCTCACGCTTTCTTAAAAATTACATGCATGTTAAGCTCCCTGCAGTATTCAACACTAAACCTTTGGTGTGAATTTATCAGCGTAGGCATACCATGAAGTTGTTACTGTAAGTGAACTAGTGCCAGTGCCTTACAAATAAGCGTGTTATGGCAGCTTAATTTCATGTTATGTCAGACACAGCAATGGCATTCCATATTACCCAAGCTTTCTTTAGAAGGTTACTTTTAACTTTCCAACTGTTCTAAGGGGTAAGAAATCTAGATACCCAGTTTTGTATACAATATGCTGCAATCAGCCCCAGATGCATTTATAAACACTAAAAGCACCCTAAAGTTCAAAGCCATTCTATTTCAACCTGTCTCCAGCCTTCTGGTAGTTTTTGTGGGTGGATCCTCAACCATATGTGGTTTGGAGAAATACGCATGTCATGCTTACTCGAAGTAGATTTCCTAGAGGACAAGCACTGCATTTGACTTCCCAGTTGTCTGTGCTCCAAATGAAAACTATAAATCAGTATTCCAATGTATACATTTCACTCTTGTTTATTCTACCAAAAATTCAATGAAGGTGCAAGCCATATACATTTCACCATATAGAAATATATAAAATTCTATTTATTAGTCTCTCAGTAGTTATCGATATGTGAATTAAAAATAAACCTTATTTAACATTATTCTAAAATCATCCATGTAACACTAGTAGTAGCAAATGCCACAATGGTAAGTTATATATCTTTAGTTCAAGTTAAGGGTGTTACTACAACATTAAGACAATGCATATGCAGGAATGATGCAAGAATGAAAATCCAGTCCACAGTTGAAAAACCCTGCGTTTTTAACTTCTGAAAAAAAAAAATACAGTAAACATTTTCCCATTTCAACTTGCCCTCACAGAGCTTTTTGTATCTAAAAAAACTGTAATAAAATATCCAGTGAGTTTTGAATTAGTTGGGGCACATTGAGTGTGCAAGTATGAATGGCTGCACATAAAATTATAGCTTTATCTACAAAACAATGTCATTCCTGAAATTGAATTAAATCCATAAAATTCTATTTGTATCGTTTGAAAAGCATTTAGTGTACATTTAGAGGGATCGACGCTTGTTCAGAAACAAAGGCTTTTAAATGACAAACTCTTATAAGCAATAGTAGGACTCCACCAAAATCCCTGTTAATTCAATGAAAATACATACTCCAGAAAGAGTATACAGTACACATTTCATGACTGCTGGACATTCCTGGACTTATCCCATTCTGTTCATCTGCGATCAAAACATTCCTTTAGAGAGTGTACGAAAGGAAATAATCGTAAAGAAAGAAGGAAATGAACTTATGCAAAACTAAACAAAGAAAGAAACAAAAAAGTGAGGGAACGCAGCAGCAGTAGCAGCAGCAGCACACTTCAGCAAAAGTACTCACGCAGAATCTACTGGCCAGAAGTTGATCAGAGTAACAGGACTGCAAGACAAAAAATGAGGAGGTGAAGAGAGAGGCAGAAGAAACTCAGCAGCAAAATAATTACAGAAAGATTAAAAAAAAAATCACAACAACTAAAAAACAGAAATCCAACAGACTAACATGAGTGACCATGAAGAGCAACCAACCAAAAAGAGAAAAAATATATCTAAAATTAAAAAAAGAGAGAAAGAGCGCAAGAACAAGCTGTGTGCAATTGCCATTAAACAACTGATTAAACTTGTAAAAAAACCAAAACAACAAAAACAAAGGGAGATGGGCTACTCATTTATTTTTCCATGTGTATCATTATTGTGGTTGTTTTTTTTTTCCATAAAGACTTCACAGTAATTCAATAAGACTAAATTTATAGGGTGAGAAAAGATGAAATCAGCTGGGAAGCTCTCAAACATAGTAACCTAATTTAAAAAATAAAAGCACAGAAAGATACCCATTTGGAATAAAATAAAATTTTAATGAAGAGATCATTAGTTTCCAAATTGCTGTATCAAACTTAAAAGTTTATAAGGCTGCCAGTAAGCGTTTTTCTTTTACTGACTGAAGTGGAAGTTCCTGTGAAGATGGGTGAAAACAGATAAAGGGAATGGCAATTGGAACCCCAGCTTGTGTTTTCCTGCCAGCCGTGGTTAACAAAAAAAAATGAAAGAAAGAAAGAAAGAGGCTTTATGCATTTAGGAAGTGAAGGGAGTTGGCACCAGCTGGGGAGCTCAAAGAGCATACCAAATGAACTGTTTAGACACTTTAGAGCTACTCACGTTTCCATGTTGTCTCCCTCCAAGACAGTTTGCACAGGCAGGTAGCCCATTCTTGGGTGCTTTGCAAAATATCTTTTTGTTCGAAATTTGTTTTTTAGTACCTTGGCAAAGTCACGGACATCTTCTCCGGAAGTTGTCTGAAAGCCACAAATCACAATGAAATCATCTTTCATGAGGTTATTAATTTTAGTTGCCTCTTCCTTTGATGGGCCATTTGAAGGAGCAGTGGCCACGCCAAGCAGAGCTGGCCTCCAGAACCACACATTCTATTTATTTATCACTGTCACCTCAAAATGTACTACGAAATGGCACAGCTAGTGGGGAGGAAGAAGAGAAAGAGGAAGCTCCAAACGCCTGTAACAGGGTCATGCCTCTTCTCAGTGATTTGATGAGGACAAGCAATAACTAAACAAGAATCTGTAATTTCCTCAAATTGCCTGGGACCCTCTGCCTGCTTTTTGTGCAGCACTGAAATGGCTGTAACAGAGCACACTCAGCCGGCCTGAGGGACCTGCAGGCTGCTTTACTGGCTGGATCCCGACCCTTCCTGCACGCTGTTTGTTTCCATCTCCTGGATCTATCAGTCCCTGAAAGCCAAGGCAATGCTCCTGGTACATTTCCTTTCCAGTTTCCCTTCTCAGCCTCCTCTACCATTAATGTTTTGATCAAAGAAAAACAAAAAGCAGGTGAGAGCTGCTGAAATCTCTTATATCAGTTATTTTCTTGCGTCTGTCTAATCTGAAGCTAGCAGGCACTTAAGATCAATAACCTGAGGAGAGCACAATTTACACAAAGTTTTCTACTCTGTCGCCTGCACTCAGCCTCCTTTCTCCCTATAGAGACCAGCAGAGGAGTACAAAGTGCAATTAGTTTCCTAAAGACCAGAATGAGCCAGAAAGAGTTCAAAGTATGTCTGCTGGGAAGATGTAACACTTCTTGCAAGCCTGATTAAGAGCCAGACAATTTTCTGAAGAATTTTAATGGAAGACTTCAGTTACATTAGTCAGGCTGTACTCCACTCTTTACACCTCACAGAGAAGCTCGACCCTGAAATACTGCTTTTCTACAGTAAATTAAGTTCATCCTGACCCACATACCGGTATCGCTTCTCCGGTGTATCTAATTTGAAGGAAAGAAATGAGGGAAAGTTAATCTTTCTGACATTTTTTAATGAGTTCTATGCCTTCTATTCAGAGAGGAAGGAGGTGCTGGGATCCATCAGTCAAGCCTACTTTCACAGAGCTGCTGATACACAGATGTGTGTAGTTTTAGTGATTGCTCACGTAGAAAAATTAAGCATCCCCTGAAAAATAATTTGCAGGAAGACTGAGATGCATTAACAGAAAGGACAAATGGTCTTCCTGTGCTGAGGATACCTACAAGCTTCATGTAAAGCAAATCTGGTTCTCTTTGCAGTCAGTCTATCTTGTATGAAAATTCAGTGTGATCAATGACTGGCAGAGAAAAAATATATCAGAACCTGCAAGACAGTACAGCAGCATTTGTATTTTCAAGAAGCTGAGCTAATGCTCAAAAATATTTAAATAAATTCCAAGTAAAGCCATTTTGGGAAAGATTAAGTACGTCTGGACCACCTAGAGGACTCCAGAAAGGGCACTTACTGATTTGGCCTTAGAGGCTCCAACAGGAGGGAATTCTCTCTCCTGCATGCCATCTGCACTGCCTATCGAGAAAGCCCCTAAGAAGGTCAGCATCAAGAGACCAGCTATAACAGATCAGCTGGGAACAGAGAAGAACTTTTAATACCTAGTGTTGGTATAGATAGATTAAGCACAGCTTAATTCATGTTGCTCACATGTGTAATTCATAAACTTTTATTCCCACTTTGTCTATTTTCAACATTGTGAACACTTGCAATTGCATTTGACTGTAATTTGATTGTGCTTTCAGGCACAATGAGTAATAAAGCATTCTTCACTTAAGACTTTCCTGGGATGTGTTAGCTCCCCTGAACCTTCCACATGACAACCAAACATTAAAATAGCGTGCTCGCATAGAAACATTTCAATCTAGTTTGAAGACTGGTATCAGAGGAATCCCAAGAAAAAAGTGTCTTCTAGTGACAAGCACCAGGCACCTCTAATGTGATCCAGTTTCAATTTCAAAACTGTTCAAGGAGCACAAGAACGGCAAAAAAAAAAAGTGATTATTATGTGGACATACTGATAGACTGAGCCCATTTTCAGTGAAACTTTCTGATTTATTCCACAGATGTTTTACTCCACGTGATTTTCAGAGTAAAACTATACAAAACAAAATTCTCAGTAGAATGGATTTATGAGGAAGAAACAGTGGAGTTTTCAAGCATCCTAGTTCTCTTAAATGAAAGTAATATGTAGGCAGCTGGGTCTTGCACATTCCAAAACTATTCCAAAACCAAAACTACTTCTTGACATCAGGAGAACTTTACCACCACCTGACTTATCACAGTTTGGTTTAAGAAAGTGCCTTGCCAAACCCTCACCCCAGATCTCAGCCTCAACTGTAAACAGTAGCTGTAGAAACTTATCTCAGTTTGACATGCTTGCTTCTGACAAGGTCATATTTTTATGCTGCTGAGTTACTGTTTGTTAAACCCAAACAGAAAAATGACGCTACACTAAAACCTCGGTCTAGAACTGTTCTTCTATGCTTTACTTGAAACCTTTTTAAAAGGCACCTTTCTTTGATTAACCATTGCTGCTTCTTCTGTCTAAATAGAAACTAGGGAACTGTCTTGCCCTTATTTTGCCTCAGCCCTTTGCAGGAAAGAAGTTATCACATCCCTTGGACATTTAGCATGAGTTCTCAAATTCCCTTTGAGCAGAATTAAAGGCTGCAGTGCTCCAAAATTTCCTTGTAGTAAGAGGGAGTGGGAATAAAAATACCAAGAGGCTTCATTGTGCTCATCTAGCTATTGTAAGGATATGTCAAAGAAGGCATTGCATGTCTTCTGTCCGCTAAAATGCATTCTAAGGTGAGAGATTTGTCTGGAGGAAGAGGAAAAAGTGCTTTGCCATCTGCAAAATTGTTTTCATTCATTTCAAAAACAATTACATACTAGACATGATAGCTTCAGTGGATGTCTTGTTCAATCACACAGTACTTAGGTTTAGTTTTTCAATAGCAGCAACACAAAAAAGATCAGCACTTGCTGTGTGTCACATTCCCTTTTTTTCCTAGTTAATCCTACTCTAATTCACTTTACTGCTGGTACAGCCAGGCACAGCACAAGAGCACGGGCTGTGGGAGTTCAGAATTCACAACAAAATTTACTGTCTGTAAATGCTTCTTTATTCTGATTCAGCAACCTGGATGCTGTTGCAAGTTTTCTGTTCATCATCGTGCAACCTCTGTTGTGAGGGAGAACAGAAACCTGCTGCACCCTGCCTGTGTTGCAATGAGTTGCTTCAGGCTGTGGGAGTGTCTCACAACGTTACTTCATTTCTCACTTCTCACACTTCCCTTGAACTTTCCTTGAAACACTTCTTAGGAACAGGTAAGAAAACACCAGCAAGATGTTGTTTTGTGCGTTCTCTGCACCATTTGCAAACTCCCACACCACCTATGAACAAGAGACAGAGCAGCAAGCTGCGGAGCAAACCAGCAGCCGACTCAGCAAGAATGCACTCAGCTCAACTGGAAGGACTGCTCCAGCACGGCCGGCCAGCCTGGCGGGCTACGGCTGGGATCATGACAGTTTGCTCCAGGAATGCCTGCGATGGAGAAGTCTGTTCAGACTCGTCTCAGCAGTGCCAATATTTCTCTCCAACCTGTGCAGCAGCTCAGGCAAACCACCCTTCCCACTAACCTCAGTCCTTGGGGGAAGACGCTGAAAAGCAGCAGCCAGTGAATGCTGACAAAAAGTAAGCAAAAATATATAGGTTGCCCTAGCAAAGAACTGGATTAAACAGTGTCATTTAGATGCTACAATAAAAGTTGATAATGTAAATAAATATCCATAAATTACAACTAAAAAAACCCACTGAATTTGCTTTACTATGTTTTAGGGGAATAAATTTTTCTCTCTCTTTCCTAAGAAAAGCTGAGTGTTTTTACTTCATTTTGGCAATGCCTTTTTGTTTGGATGAAGATGCAAAAACTATTCATGACATTTTATGAGGCTAGCCTACATATAATTTTGATGCTTTGTTTTCACCATTTACATTTGACCAGCAGACAAAAGTACAAGACTAATGACCACATTATCAGATTAGGAAATGAAATCAGTGTGTGCAATAATGCTTCAAGACCACCACACACAATAGCAAACACAGCTGAAAGCTCAGGCATGCTGCACTGTGGAAGGGTCACTTGAGAGCTCCTCTGATTTATGCCCCTTCTCCCGTGGTCACGAGAGGCCAAAATGAAAGAGGGACGACACACCAAGAGAATAATACAAATTTTTCTTTGCCAGATGCTTGGTACAGAAGAAGCATTTACACAAAAGTGATCCTTTTGAGAACTGTATAACAAGGGCGAAGACCCTCATGACACCATCCATGCAGCACAGAGCAAATGTGCTGCACTCAACACAATGAATTCTGGTCTTCAGAAATGAAATCTAACTTGCTACTCCCAAGAATTTCCCTGGTATTTTATACTGTCTAGTCATCATACAATAAAAAGATACTGTCAAATAGTGAAGACCTTGAAAATGCAATTGTAGTGTAGCAAGCAAAATAAGTGAAGCGACAAACTTGCTGGGGAAAGGAAGAAAAATCTCACATTGATACAGAGAAAACATTGTGATCTAAGATAGAAATATGTATTTGCACAAATCACAGGCTTCTTGAAGGATACATGAAGTAAACTGTACGGCACCGAACATGGAGCAGATCATTAGCATGCAGTAACATATTATGACACAGCACTGCACAAACAATGAAACCGCAATTTACTTCCAACTATCAGAGTGTCTTTTTACTAAGCATTAGAAATTCCTGGAATGTAGAATTTATAAAAGGTGATTTCTTTACAGGGGGGAAAAAAGCCACTCAAACGCTCCATTACCTTGCACACAGCAAATGAAGTTTTTCCTTTCTACTTAACAACGGGCAGTAAGGGTCAGTAAAACAGCTACTTACTGGTGTGCAGTACTCCACCATGGGATAGTGCATTTTATGACCTTTTGCAACACGACCAGAGAAGAAGCAACTTTGGCAGATGTCATAGTTAAAGTGCTTTAAGCTTCTGTACCTAAAAGAGGAAGAAAAAAACATGGCTTCAGAGCTCAGTAGGTGAATACTTCCTGTCAGCTCGTGAAGCTTTCTGTGTCATTAAGTGCTCTTCCCTGAGATGTCACACAGCGCACAATACACGACAATGCCCACTTAAGGGACAGGATTGCTGCCTCAGAGCAACAAAGCACAGATGCTTATCAAAGATTTGAATCTTCAAAATGAATCACTCTGTATCACAAAATTTCTAGCAGAGGGCAACAGTGAAGAGTTCTATCTACAGAATCCCCCTCTCTCATAATATGCAAAAGACAGCACCAAGCTTTTTGCTTCTACAATGCTAATTTCAGTTCTTCTGGTCTCCTTCATGACTCCTAACACAGAACTTCTTGAGCAAACAAAATTCAGATAAGCAATGCCCTCCTCAACAAGTAACACTAGCAAGCCGTTGAGTGCTGCATACAAGGTAGGAATGTATTCATGTGGTTTCCATCATCTTCATCAAAATAATTTTCATTTATAGAATGCCATCTCTGCAAGAATCTGAATGCACTTTCAGGCCATTATTTAAACTCATCAGCAATATGAGACAGCTAACTGTTGTGTATGCTACGCTGAAGTGCTTGAAAGACCCGGAGGCATAAGGGTTGTCTTGTTCCAAATACGCTAAGCAGTTCGGTCACAGTAACCTCAAAAGAGCATTGTTTTACGTGTACTGAGGCTCACAGTATTAGCTTTCTAAAAGCTGTCCAATACAGTGTCTTTTTGTCGAGTGGGTAAACAAGGTCTCGGTGACTTGCAAACGCATAAAAAAATCTGCAACAAATTCGACTACCATAATAGAATTGTTATATGAAGTTAAGAGACAGATGAGATCAGACAAGTAAAAGTAGACACAAACACAGAGCTCCAGTGTCCACTCTCCATGTTTCTGATGCTAACTACAGACTATCCATTCACTCAGCATCCTTTGATTTTCCAAGTGCTGCATTTTTCCAATTCCATCCACTTGTCATTGGCTGTTTATACAAACCGTGTGAGTAATTGAGTAGTTTCACAAACTGTATCTGCAACAGGAAACTTTTACTTTGTGGATGTGTTGAACTTGTCACATCCCATCCATTGCTCTTCTTCAGTAATGCTTACTATTATCCCAGTTGCAATATGCAAGGGGAATAAAAGCAGAAGAACACGAGTTTAGATGATTAAAGGAACAGCCTGACTGAAGAAAAAAATCAGACTTAAAACAAAGCAGTACCTTTGTTATTTCCTCTTTCTCACTGCCTGTACAATTGCACAGGAGAAAGGACTGCCCTACTATACATATAAAAGCAACATTCATACTCACACATGTTAGAGCAAAATGATGGCTTTTCTATGTGGTACTGCTTGCTGTTGTTGTTGATATGCATTTTACAAATAAAGTTACAAGAAGGTCTTTGTAAACAACACAATACGATGGAAGGAAAAATGCCAGCAGTGAAAGAGGACCATGAACAGAAAGGACAGAAACCATACAAAGCAGCTATTAGGAAGCAAAGTGATAAAACAAGTCTAGGCATAATTGAAAGTGAGTATTTACTTAGCCGTTAAGTGGATTCTCAACAGGCATACCAGCACACAGCCATTTTACCACCCATCGACTTATTCATTGCTATAGTAACCATAGTGTTGATCCAGATGTTCAAACAGATCAGCAACATTTCCAGCACACTAGGTTAATATTCCACCAACCACATTCCTCTGAAAAATGCACAGTATCTTTACATGTCTGTAAATTTTCAAGTCACTTCCTTGCTTTACGACATGAGAGAAAGCAGTTCATTAGGATCCAATTCAGAAAATGAAGCTGCATGTATAAGACAGACTGAATATAAAGCAAATCCTGTTAGCTGTGCAATTTGTCAATACTTTGGATGAGGCAAAGAAGGACTGGAAGGGAGAGCAGGACCTAGAGGAACGGCAGTATCTTAACTGATAAGCAATTTTTTGTTCTCTTCAGCTCTTTCATCACTGCACCCAGTCTAAGCGTCACCCTCCCTCATATCCCACCACAACTCTTCTTATCCTGAACATGCATAAAATCAAGAACACGATTTGCCTGGAAACAGAGATGCTGATCCACCAAGCAGTGTTCCGCAAGGCAGAGAGGGAGTTAGTTTGTACCTGAATCCGATAATTGGGCACTCCTTGCAGATGTTACACTTCGCTTGGTGCTTGGCAGTTTCGGCAGCAGCCACCCTGTGCAACACAGGCAGCCACACCATGGACTGCGGTTCCAGCCTCATCCAGTCCAGAAACAGGGCTGCTTCGATCTCGGGCTTGTTATTGGCCTGGAGCAAAGGTGGAAGAAAGACAAGGGCTCAGCAGAAGGGATTTGTGTAGTACTAGCTAACTAACAGCTCAAGTCACTGGTTTCCTACCTGCTCCACATCTTTTCCCTGAATACCATCCAGCTTTTCCTCCCATCCACCCATCCAAAAAATAAAAATAAAAAAAATCTCCAGGATACTGCCTTCAAAACAAGAACCGAACATTATTAACATTTCAAGTCTCTCTTTTTGTTTTTCTCTATTACAACAGACAGCACTACCATGTACTCTTTTAAAACAAAAATCATCCACTCAAAGCATCTGGCAAAAAAGATAATCCTGTGTTTCCTATATCTCTTATCTGTACTTGCATAGCACTGTTTCTCATTTCTTATTTTAAAAAATACTGTTTATGTTATCCAACCCCTAAAAATTGCATGTCTTTTTATCAAAATTCCTTTCTCTTTAACATCCTCCATTGCCACCCTGACCTTTCTTCAAAATGCACGTATAAGGAAATAATTCAAATTCTTTCTCAAGCCCACTGTTGAACACGTAAACTCTGCCTCCTTAAATGCCTCAAAATCCCTCTTCCCACCACACCATCGTTAAATTCCTTGTCATTGCCTGGGAACACAACGCAGTTTTGTCCCACAGAATATGATGCATTTAGCCTCGTACTCCATAACCTCCTGCTTTCTCCTCTTTACCAAGGGCCAAAAAGCCCATTAAAACTTCGTGGCAGTCCGTCCTCTGCTTCCTTCCCATCGTATCCTGAACAGAACTAAACTTTGTGCACCTGTTCTACAGTACCTTCAAGGAACGTCCATAACAAACCAGAGTCCCATTGCACTGTGCAAACACCTGAAGTCATGTCTTGTCCCTGCCTCTCGGCGTTACAGCAGGGAACAAGAAACAGTAAAGAGACGAGAAGCCACAGCAGCAATCAGCACAGGCAGAGGCCATGCTGCACTGGCAGACCAGCCACCGAAAAGAACATTGCGGAATATGGACAAACAGCTTGAAAAGGGATCTTGAGGAGCAAAGCAAAGTGACAGTGTGAATGTTTACACGGGAACTCCTCTCCAGCGTGAAGGACAGCACCGAGCAAGCACTGAACTGGGTGTCTGGAGCCTGGTTTCAGCCCTGAAGAGACGATGGATCAGGTGGAGATAATGAAGGGCTCCCACCGGGAAGGCAGGAGGGAGGAGGAGCCCGCACGGAGCACAGAAGCAGTGGTGGAGCAGGACACTGTCCCACTGCATCTCTGTAAACCACCGCTACGTGCTATCTTAAATTCCTTGACACTTTTCAACCCCCACCTCACCCAGCATGAACAACATGGGTATGAACCAAATACATTTAAACCCCCTGCCTTTCTTTTTTTTTTTCTCTAACCAGTCAAATACAGTCCTCTGTGAGACAATCTTTTGTATTTGAAGTTTCACAAGGCAAAGACTTAATTTGTGGTTCCAAACCTATTAGAAGCACTTAAGCACATAATAAGCATTAATGTATCATGTATATGGACCACAACGAATAGGGGATTGAGTGTTTTTTCTTAATGCTTGCTCTTTCCCAATTACTTTCCCAATTTCTCATTAAATTTGAATTTAGTATGACCTAGCTAAAACCTTTAGTTTCTTTCAACTAAAATACAATGCTAGCAACAAATCTGGGGATTTTTTTTTTTTTTCACAACAGACATAAAGGCAGAAAGAGCTAGAGGGAAAACCAGTATTATCATTTTTTTAAGCTAACACTGTTTATAATCTTGACAAAGAAATTAACTGATCAATACTTGCAGACTGAGAAAAATGCAAAGTCTCCTAGACTGAACTCCTAACCACAAGAAGGAAATTAAAAACAAAAACACAGAAACGAACAAACAAACAAACAAAAAATCACAAATGTCTCTGGAATAATACATTGCATTAAAATTGACTTAAAATGCTGCTGCAATATTTTGGTTAATTAGAAATAAAATATTTTTTGGTCAGGATTTTCTTCTGGGGTAAACCCATCAAGCCACAAACATATTTACAGTTCTTCAGATGAAGTCCCCTCAATGCCTGCCTCTCCCCCAAAACAACCTCAGCGCCAAAACTGAGAGAAAACTGAAAAAGTAAAGAAACATCCAGGCAACACTGGCAAGAGTTTGTTCAGAGCAGCAGACCCTGCTTTCCTGCTTTCCACTGAAAGATATCAATGAATTCAAGAAAACAAAATTAATTCTAGAAGTCTCTTAAGAGGAAGGAGCATTTATGAAATGCAATCATTTATGTGCCTCTTTTCCGGCTGGCAGCCACGGCAGCAAGGGGCTGGGGTGTGATTTTCTGTGGATCACTCAGCGAGCCAGCATCCGCCAGGAACTACACTGGCAAACCACTCCTCTGCCTGGTAGACTACGCTTACTGTACTAAGGTCCTCTAAGCCTTTAATATTTTAGGAGTATCTCTTTAATATTCCGTTTCTAATAGAAAAACATGAAGTGTACTGAAATGCTGCAGCGCAAGCTGCGGACAGAATAAAAATGAGCAGCTCAAAGCACTACTCTGCACTTGTAGTTGCTCTAAATTTGCAGGGAAAACGTTGCAGTGATGAAAGCCTTTCTGTAACATTCGAAGATCTATTTTAATTTTGCAGTCACTGGCGATTGCTAGCAGTCCCAATGGTTGCCCACATGGAGCTCCGCACCCCGGCTGTACGAAAACTTGTGCTCAGAGAGATTAGGTGCATTAAAATGTATCAGAACTGGTTGCAAATTATATTACATGAAGATTTAAAGCCACGTGGAGAAAAGCTGGTCAGGGTCAGATGGTAGAGGACACACAGTTCTCGACTGTTCCCTGAGCTGCTATTACGATTTTTTTTAATAATCTCTAAATCCAGTAAAGGCAGCAGCTGACGATTTTACATAAGGGAAGAAGTCTGAATTTACGCAGTACATATCTGAACCAACAAGAGCGAGCTGTAAAGAATATTCATGGTTCTTCTCTTCAACACATTTCTGTGGAACTCCCAATTTTTATGGTAATAACAGAGTGAATCATAAAGTAAAATTCATAAAGCCCTTTCGAGCTTACAAGTAACAATTTATTATTGGGGCCATTCAAATTCATCATGCTCCACACATCTGTTTTTCAGTATTTATTCTGCAGAAACAATGGGGAAATGGGAAGCTGCGCGGTGTTGGCATCTTTATACAATACTTAGGAGTTGAATTTTTCTGTTTTTTAAATTATTTATTATTATTCCCTCCTCTTCTTTCAGCTATTATTTTAAAAAATACTCTGCAGTGTAAGAACTTTATCGATGTATTATATAAAATATGCTCCAAAATACAGTTGTGATGTTGCGTGACCAATGCAGTACGGTTTTGGACAGTCAGACAATATGGCATGAATTTCTGGTAACACTTTTGATGAGGTACATTGTGTTTAGGTGCAAGGTAAGGAACTAATGGGAAATAATTCAGTATTATTAATTTAATGGTGTTTTCCATCTAGGATGGAAAGCTTTATATTAGTCTAAGTAAATACTATTTTGGACAAACTGAAACTGAGGAATGGGATTCCTGTGAGTTGTTCAAGTTGAAAAATGCAGCACAAACCATGAATAGAAGCCCTGTCTCCAAGGGCTTAGCATTAGACCAAACCCCGCTGAACCTTGTCTTCCACTCGTGAATGGCTTCCCCAGCACATTTGCGTTCTCTCCACTGCCAGCTGGCAAGAAAACACAAGTCAAGGATTCATAGTTTCTAAGACTAGTGCTGTTTCATGGGCAACGAAGGGAGGATTATTTCAAAGGTAACTCTGGGTGACACTAACTGCTTGAATCTGCCTGACTGTTGGAGCAATGCTTAAGATCATTACTTTGACCCCTTGCATTACTCTTACACTGCTCCACTTAATGTTTTGAGTGTTGCGGTAAAGACTAATGAAAAAAGCAAGAATGCAGAAGTCATTTAGTATACAGCTTTGTATCATACACAACATCCCATGCACACTTGAAAATCACTATCTTCTTACTCTCCACCTCCCAAATCCTAAATCACTTTAAAATAGCTCTTCAAAACAGCTCACTTATAGGACTCTTCAAGACAGCGTCCCAAACTCAGGCACAGGTTCATAAATTCTTACTGAAATAAAACCAGAATTGATGTTTTCTTGACATTTACAGCATAGCAGCTTGAGGAAGGATTTGCTAGTTCCCCTTAGGCCAGTTCTCCTGTGTCAGAGCCAAAAGCAGAGGAAACATCCTACGAACAGAAATAAGGGCTGTCTGAATCTCTCAAAAGAGCCCGAGTCCCTCAACAATAACACTGCATCTGTACGTTATTTTCATATAGCTCTCCATTTAAGTATACATAGTTATTTGTACACAGTACTGATATTTCCTATTAAAAAAAATATATATATATATATATATATAAAAACACCCCAGCAACAACAGAAAAACAGACCCCACAAAACAACTGTCCAAACCACTCAAATCACTGCATGTACAGCTGAAGCCACTATCATGGTCCTGACCCAGGGTTTGGACTGCCCATACTCCTATAAGGATTAACAGGCCCCTATTTTGGTTTCTATTTGTCTGAGTGAATATACTGGGTTTGGACATGCAGTTAAGTGGTTGTAAAAACCCTGCCATCTACTGCTGATCTTCACTGACTAAGTGCAAACCTAGAAATGAAGACTATACAACAGAGTATTAAAATACTTTCCTCTGTCAAAGTGAAATTAAACAAGGTCTAAAATATAGATATGAATTAATTGTACATATTTTACTGCTCTTTAGCTTCACCTGTATCAGTTTTCCATACAAAGCACTCAACACCCTGGGAAAAAAGTATACCTAACACAGCTGATAATCAAGAATCAAATATGCAAACTTTTTTGAGAAACAGCAAGAGACATTTCCATCTGAGCTGCACTGTCTCTGCTTTCATCTCCCGTTTCTTAAGTGTCCCAATGTCACGGTAAAGCATACATGGCAGTGATGTGAATACCTAGGTCTCTCTGTATTATGCAAAACAGCATCTTAGTAGTTTTGCACCGTGATTTAAACACAATACATTTGTCCTTTAGCCCATAACAATTCATTACCCTGTTTACTTAAAATATGTACCCATCACATACCTGGAAGGCAAGGGCTTTCAGTCTGCAGTAATACTGAGCTCCCTTGGTTTTTCATGGATCTACAGGCTACTTTTATGCAGTGTGGGCCCAGGCAGAAGGTCCCTATGACTGAACTCATCGCTCTTACCAAAACCACCCTTTCTTTGAAGTCCCAGAAGGTCAGCTGCACCTGCTCCCTACAGCAGAGACCCCCAGCAGCACTCCCAAGGGCTCACCCTTCAGCCCTGAAGCAGGGCCACCAGCCCCGCCACCACAGCAAAAGCCCCCTTGTCCCCTGCTGCTGTGTGCACCTGGCGAGGCCATGGCAAGGGCACCAAACCCAAGGTGCTGGCAGAGGGATTTCTGAAGCACGTGTTTGCTGCAGAGCCTGACACTACTGCAATTTATGGCTGGCTTATCATCACCAGAACAACAAAATAAAAGTCGTATATAAAAAAAAAAAAAAAAAAAGACATTCCTCACCGTGGGCGTGCAAAGACTTAATTTAATTTTGACACAGTAATGCAAACTGTGAATCCCGGCGCTATTTTTTAAAACTGAATTAACTCCCTGGAGTAAATGGAGGAGATGGTATGGGGCCGCGTGAGGGAGGGCCGCGGGGCCACGCACACGGACGGGCCTGTGTACCGCTCGCAGTGTGCCCTGCACCAAGCGCCTCAGAGGAGCAGAGCTGGAACCAGCCCAGGCCCGGGTCAGGGAACACAGAGAGGGAAGGCCCTGAAAGAAAATTATGCCTCCCTCCCCTGTGGGGGAAGCTGAGAGGGTATCAGGAGAAAGAAGGATGAGGGAGGAAGCCAGGAGGGGCGGCACATGCCTCTTTAGGCTGAGATGGCTGTCCCCGCTGGGCACCCTGTGCAGTCCCCCTCGGCTGCCAAGCGCCAGCGTTGCTCCCCCTCAGGGGCTCCTTTCCCCAGGCACCGCCGCCTTGCAGCACCTCCTACGCCAAAAGCATCTCTCTGCACTCCACTCCTCCTCCAAATGTCTTACTTCTCTCCGTCTCCATTCCTTGTTGCTTTCTTTCATGTCTCATCCTACCCTGCCTTTCAGTTGCTTTCATCACTATTATTTCCCCAATTATTCATACCATCCCTTCCTCAGGGTGGGGTCCTTCAACCCAGGCCCTTTCTTTTCCACTCTTTGGTTCCTTCTTCCCATGTTTGGGTTTCTGCTCCTCTCCCTAGGACTCCCTCCCTTTTCAGACTTTCTTTCCTTGCTTAAGCCTTCCTCCCCATTTCAAGCCTTATTAGAAAGTTGTCTTTGTTGCTTCAAGCCAGGTCAGAAAACAGCCTCCCACTTAAGTTAAAATGGAGGCTTCATCTGCAGGAAAAAGAGAGGACGCAATTCCTCCTAACACTGTTTCTTAGTGGAGGTGAGAGAAGAAAACCTCAGTTTTTCCATCTTTCTGATTTATGGCCCGGTGAAAGGTTGTGCCCAGCTGTTCTTCTAGAAATGCTGGCACCTGGGTTGCCTGTTGGCATTTCTTCATTTGCAGTAAGACAAGTTTGCTAACTCATTTTATTCAAACAACCATTTATTCCAAGTTTTTTTATTCCTATTTTATAAAAAAATGTTGTGTGTCCCATCACTACTCATTTTACTGTTGTTTTTTTCCCTAATATAAACACACATTATCCCTCTTTCCAAAAAAAAAGTTTTTGTCAGATTCCAAGTTCATTCTCCTTATCAGTTTCTCAACACCATTTTTTAAGCGTGTTTGCTATTCATTCTGGAAAATGATAGGACCTGGTGATCCCTAATTTGCTCGCAAAGTCATTTGCACAAGCCAGCTTTTGACATGTAGATTCTCACCACGGATTTGCTGTGGCATTATTTTGTGTTAGTCTTACCTGAACCCCCGTGTGGAACACCTTCAAAAGCCTTGAAAGCCATAGCAGGGTCTAACCTAGCTATAAAAGTTACCACGCACAGTTTATCAGCATGGCTTATCCACCCAGAATATGGCCGTAAAAACCATTCATTTGGAAATGACATCAAATACATACTAGAATTATTAAAGGTCAAGACACAGATGATGGAAATGAAAAAATATGAATCTTACAGAATCAATCTGACAAAATAAGTTTAAAAAATACAGAAAGCAAACATCCCCCTGCAACTAGAAGTTTCTGTTCATTTTAGAATTTGATTTTTATAGTCCCTGCGCATACAAAGATGACTTCCAAGCATTATTATTTACTGAAAAAAACTTGCTGTCTTTCCTTATTACAGAACTGAAACTACCACCTCATGAAACTTGAGCAGCAGGTAAAGAAAGAAGCAAACAATTCCCCCTGCTCCCATCCAGCTAACAGAAAAAAAAAGAAGATATTTAAGGGATTGAACAAGAGTTTCTTCTATTGTGATACAGAAGATGCATTGAGAGTTATCACAGACCATACATTACCTCCCATCCTCTACCTTTTCATTAAGCAGCTGTCTTAATCTTTTGCATTTTGCTGTTGGTTAGCAGAAAGATGAATAATTCCCTTAACTCTCTTCCTCCTCAGATTAAATAATTTACAAGCTTGAAAAAGAGCCTGGAGTTGGCTGTGTATTCCTCAAAAGATAGGGCAGAAATTCTTTTAGTACTGTTGAAAGAAAAATAGCATTACCCATTCAAACAATGAAAGGAGCTCATCAAGTGCTCCTCACCCCTAGTAAGCACTTCAGTCAGTCATCTTTCTGCATCCCTCTGCTGAGCACCTGGCTGCCATTGGTATGTATATACACAAAAATGAATTTAACCATTGCTGTTTACCTACATGGCAGCAAATAAATGGTGATCTACTGCTGGCAGCAGAAAATTGTAAAAGCAGAAACTTCCACAACACAGACTTCCACTGCTTGCAGGATTCAGTTACTACACGGGCCCTGGTACTTGCTGTCCAGATGACAACATAAACTTTGACAACCCTGTGCAAGGCCAGGCTGCATGGAGCTTTGAGCAACCTGGTCTAGGGCAAGGTGTCCCTGCTCATATCAGGAGGATTGGAACTACATGCTCTTTAAGGTCCCTTCCAAACCAAGCCATTCTGTGATTCTACAATAATCTAGGCTTCTTCAATCACTGGCACAATCGCGGTGAATATGGCGCCTAAGAAGAAGCAGTGTAATTCATATATATCTTGTCAAAGAAATACACTAGTGAGTACCACTAAACAATCCTTGCTACCCTAGCCCTTCCTCCAGATTTTCAGTCTCATTCCAAAATAGAAAGGCTAGCTGGAAAGGAGACACAGATCAGAAAATGAACAGCGAGCGAAGATGAACTTACAAACTGGAAGCAGCTTCTGACACTCGGCTCAATGTTGCTGCCCCCGAAAGAGGCGACCTCCCCTAGCTGCCGCGGGATCTGGATGGAGTCGTGCAACAGGAGCCCCAGTCGGCGCTGGTCGCAGAAGCCGGTGGAGCTCGCCACTTGCTTGAACAGGTCTGGGGAAACAAAAAAGACACCATGGCTGAAGCATCGTAACGGGGACACAACAAGTATGGAGGAAAACTGCATAATTTTGAAGTCTCACAAGGGGGGTAAATGGCTTTGATAGACATGAACGTAAATGTATCTGCAGTTTGTCTGCTTCTCTTCCTACAAACACTGCTTCTGTTAGTAAATGTTGATTTTTAATAGGATTATTTGTTTGTACCCATGAAGAAAGGCCATTCTACCACAGTGCCTATGCCATTACTGATGATAGCAGCTGTAATTCTGACATACAGTCAACTGAACATCAGGATCTTTGATCCACAGCAATGGTAACACCTCAAAAATACTGTTTAACAGTAAAATAATCTCATACGACATACAACACTTCTTCAGCTCTAAGCAATGAGTGTACAATTCAGAACCCAGTTCTCTTTCAGATGAATTGATCTGGAAAACAAGAGCTCCTAATTTCAATATACCATAATCTTTTAATCCAGGTGTATTTCTAAAATGAAAGAAAAATATCGCAGTATGACAGAATCTGTCATCCACTGGGAATGTTAATATCATATTAAGTTTTCATTTTTGAAGTGAAATGTCACTTTAAGTCTTGTTCTATTACTGCATCATTCTAGAAAAGGATCCTTACAGGACAGAATTATTATCCTTCTGTGAGCCCAATTTAATTTAGTGGGAATTAGTTATACTATGTATACAATGAGGAGGTTTTAGAGTTTGTAATAAGGAAAATCAGGTTAGCATTAACTGAAATATTTATTTGGTAATATCCCTGTTGACAATACATGACCTGAATAAATTCTGCTTATTTTTCAAAGAGAGAAAGAAAGAGAGAAAAAGAGAAGGAAGGAAAAAAGGAATGAAGAAAGGAAAGAAGGAAGAAAGGAAGGTCAGCCACTAGAAAAAAAAATCCCTTTTTGGAGCCTTAGTATTTCACCTGACAACAGGGTTACAATTACAAAGGTGATTCAGCACTTTTCGCGGTAACCTTCCTAGGGCAGCTTTGACACCTGTCTTTTTCCAAAGGAATAAAGGAATGGATAGAGAAAGGATTACATTTTAATTACACAAGTTTCACTTTTACCAATACTAGTTTTATGATACGTAACTTTGAGAAAATTTCTTCTCCATCACCTCTGCAAGCCTGAAGAATTCTGCTCTGTGAGAACCAACGCTGCTCTGCTGCACAAATATCAGAAAATCTTTAAGGGGCGCGACTCATCACGCACTTGCAGCAATACTAACAGCAATGGCACTATGACTTCGGCATGACCACAGCCTGGCAGAGACGATTTGTTCCTCTCTCAAAAGCTATGCAGTGTTCAATCAGTAAAACACCTCTCAGTAAAACACTGCATTCTGCAGCCTTAGAAGGGGGTTATGCATTACCATGCATACACACTACAGGAGCCTATAATATATTAATAAATGTTTTCCTTTATAACTCTGATAATTCTCAATGGACTATCATTTAAAAAAATATCTGTATTAATTTTCTTAAAAAGATTTTCTGAATAATTTTTCACAAAACCCACATGAAACATCTAAAGAACTAAACTGTGACATTTATAGTGATTGCCCTAAAATCTGATCCAATTATACACAGACGTGTATAATTCATATAACAGAATCCGTTGTTGGAACTGTATGTTTTCTTATTA
The DNA here is from genome assembly GCF_964211835.1 of Anser anser. NCBI lineage: Eukaryota > Metazoa > Chordata > Aves > Anseriformes > Anatidae > Anser > Anser anser. Next base: position 123,364,953 of record NC_139720.1, on the reverse strand, counting down.
GCTTTCTTAAATTTGGATTAGAAGAATAATAAAATAATAACCATTAATGAAGAACTGCTACAGCACTGGTTCAAAATCTAATGGTGGTGGCTTTTTTTCAATGCACGTATGTAAGAGTGATGTAATTTAATTTAACCAGAGAGTTACTCTTGAGAAATACTCTTATCAGCAGACCTTTTCTGGATCTTAGCCTCACTAATGAACTGATTCATTAGTCAGCTGAAACTAAAACTTCAAGTGGAATTTTTTCAAGTATTTTAGGATATGACCCATTAAAATATGCAAAATAACTGCATGACTTTAATTTTTATTTACAGATAGCAACTATATTTAAACATAAGGTACTCAGACTCTGATCACATTGTGGAAAATATTTTGAAAAGATAATAGATTTCAAAATGGTGTAATGCATGATGTCTTGTGGATCAATGCTGCTTTTTTACTGGCTTTTTCATCTTATTGCTTATACATTTTCTTTTGTCTGCTGTGGTACAGCAAAAGGGTTCTGGCACCCTTCTATAAGAAAAGGTTAAATCTCAGCACGTGAATTCTTCCAGCCAAGTGTGTGCATGCACATTTTTTGTGTATGAAGGTGTGCTAAACCAGTGGTCTTCAAAGTGAGGTGTATGTACCCCAGTGGGTGTGCAAATCCATTGGGGTGCAGTAAAACGTATTTTTGAACAATTAATAAATTATATATAAAGAAATAAAAATAGTATTTATTTCATCTTTATCTCATCCCTTTTTAATTTCTATTTTTGTCCATACTTTATAATGTATGTTATGTACATATAGCACACTAGTGCATATATATAAATAAATAAATATGCATATATTAGGGGTGCATGCTCAAAGATTTTTTTACCTATTATATTTTTTTTGCATGATCAGAAAGTTTGGTGACCACTATGCTAAAGTACCTAGAACAAATAGGAGTAATGAAAACATTAAATAAACACAAACTATCAAAGAAAAAAAGAATTACATTGACTTACATCTATACTTGTCTTCCAGGTGTGCTTTACAAAGGGATACAACACCAGTTTTGAAAGATAAAACACGGATCCTTCCTGTTCGACCCCTAATAGAAAAGAAACATTGGCTGATAATATAATCCATTCATATAATAACTTGTTGACTATTACAAAGTTTAACATTGTTCTGCAGTTTTATTTTAAAGGCACACAAAGAACCACTTTGCATAGCATAAACTAGCCTGCTATCACATACACAGTAAACTGAATGTAAAATATGGTTGTGTTCCACAGGCATAGTTAAACTGAATTGTGCAGTTGTACCAGTTCAACTAGGAACAGTCTCATGCAGAAATAACAACAGAAATGGCACTAGCAAGATGTTCAGGTGACTGATTAAGCTTGCCTAAAAGCAGGGAGAACGAAGGCAGGTTGTACAGTTGAGTCATTACCGTAATGATGTTGTTTCTGAGCTCCTTCTCCTATCACTCAAACCTGAGCAGGCCGACAGCCCTGGTCCTCCTCCACGTCAGTTATTGTACTGCCTTGACTCAGTCTTCCTTCACGCTCACCTTCACACTGGTTTGTGACATGCCTGTGCTATCGCTTCTGCTTTTTAATGTGACTGTGGTAACAACATCATCCTCTGTGCTGCCAGCAGCACAGTGACAAACCTTCAGATCTTCTCTCAGGTACCTGGTTTAGTTCAATTTGCTTCCTGCTGCTGGCTTCCCCTAAGACTTTTATTTCATGTAGCATTACAAACGTGTAACGTCTATTGCAAATGAGACATACACAACATAGTAAGCCTATGTCTAAACACGGCTTTTGGAAGCACAGCCTTATCAACACCTTTGAAGTGCCACCAGTAAAAGACCACCACTGAAAATATGGTAAGTCATGTACAGGTACACTGTACTCATGCAGTAGGCTGTACTGTTCAGCCAACATGCATGTTTTCTTTTTAGTCCTACAAAAGCATCGTAAGAGTCAACTGTACTCCTTTACCTATGTATCTTCCCTGCAACACCTACAAAACGTGCAGGCAGAAACTGGTGGACAAGGCAGAAGTCAGAATTTGCAGCCTTTAAAAAAAATTAAATAAATATTGTGTTTTTCACCATGAACACGCATTTGTTGCTTACCTATGCTTTCCCCTCTCCGCTCTTTTTACTCCCCTCCTTCAAACCTTTTCCAAATTAATTATCATCTGTGCCCTGAGAAACTCCTGCTGATGAATACCAGGCTCATGCAAATTATACAGGAGAAGAATGTAGAATGATTATTTCCCTGCAAGGCATATTAAATTGGAACCTGCACGAACCATGAGTTGTTCAGTTCACTCTACTCTCCTCCCAAGTCAAATCAGTAATTTACCATGCTACTGCAAATGAGCATGAGTGACTGATCAATTAAAACAAATCTGAAACGTGCTGGATTTGCAGAGCTGTGCCCATAATTAGATCAGTCATTGACTGTGAATTTGATTAGTATCTTTACAAATGACAGTTTTCAATTATAAGAAAAGTAAAGATTCACTACATTGAATTAACGTCTCCAGTACTACTATGCACTTCAGTTGATCTCTTCCTATTAAGTTTACAATGAAAACTAAACACTTGTAACCCCAAGGTCACCTCTCTACCAGCATAATTCAAACTTGACTTTCAGCAAAACAGCTAGGAGCTTTCCTCACACATAAAACAACTCTGTGTTTCATCGAGTCCTGCAATATACAATTCCCTAGCATACCTAGGGAATTGCCTGGAGGCAGCCAATTACAATTTCTAATGCTGTACTTAGAGCAGAGTGCTACATAACAAAAGCTAGACTGGACACAGCAAATCTAAACCGGATGGTCCAGCTTAGGAGCAGCCTGGGGAATTACTTTTATTTCCCTCTCTGCCACTAGCGTGGCTGATCTGGATTAACATCTCTAGTGCATCTTTTTTGTTTTTCACCAACTTCATATATATGTTACTCGTATTAGATGATAATTCAAAACTGGATCAGAGTTCAGTGAAAGCCAAAGCAGATTAAAGAAAAAAAACCCTGACAGTTAAATGAATACAGCCCCATTCCCTCCTACCAGTACACTACACAAAAATATAATGTAATGTGGGTAATCCACTTCACAGGATTGTACAGCTGCTGCAGATGATGTTATAAGCAACTGTCTTATCAGACGTGATGCTGCAGGAAGAGATTGTATACACATCTGTACTTTTTTGTGTGCAGGTGATCACTGAAGCTTCAGTGCCGTGATAAAGGGTGGATGGAAGAATGATGTTATGGCACTACAGTTCAAAATGTCAGTGGCAACACAGCAATTGTTTCATGTCTTTCCATTTCTATACATGAATGTTTATTCTGCCACAGTAATGAGCATGTCCAGCTGAAGGTAGCTGATAAGAACATGAAAAAAACAACAAATAAAGACTTCCACTGACATCTTTTTTTCACTAAATTCACCAAATACAAGAATCATGGCTTAGTCTAAAACTGACTTACAAAATGTGCTTTGGAATTTATCTGTGCATTCTGAGCAACATCACTAACTCATTGAATGGAACGCCATTATAATTTTATTTAGGTAAATTTACTCTCTTGTATTTATAGTTATAGGTACCCTTTTTCAAATTAAATTTTAGATGAAGCATTTCTCAAATCTCCTGACTGCGAAGGGTTCTAAACACATCAGAGTATAGATGAGTCTCTTTCAGCTTTGAGCAAGGATTACAGATTGAAAGCTACAGAAAATGAACAGCTCTGTAAAGGTTTAGCACACAAAAATACTGACACATGCAAGAGTCTATGTGATGGTGTTCATGTGTTGCTCTTTAATTTCTTTATCTAAAGAAATTTTAAAAGCCGGGCAAAGCCTTGACCAAGAGAGGAGGTGCAGTCCTGGAATTGCTCTGAACACAGCAGTGTGCTCTCTTTTCCAGCTCTCTCATTGCTTAGCTTAATAAATCTAGTATTGCATGCCTAACCAAGGGCTGTATCGATTCAACTAAATGCAGCCATTAAATCATTAGGTTTCTTAAACTTTCACTCCAACTGCTGTTTTTCCAGCTTCAAGCCATTCATTTTACAACGAGGCAGCCAGCTCATTACCCTTTCCCCCTTCCCCTTGTGGTGCTAGCAAAGCTTTTCAGTGTGCTACGTTTACAGCACCCATACATACGTGTCATAGACATTCAGCAGCCAGTTGAGGCACATGTCCACGCAGAGAGGAACATTGACCAAGTTGTTGTGCTCCTGTTCCAGTCGATCATAAATAGTAGTCAAGCAGTTAATGATCTGTAGAATATCCATCGGCTGGTCATTTTGCTTGAGGTTGTGCTGGTCCAAGGCATCGCATGCAGCAGACAGACTCAGGAGATCCACTGTTAAAACAAAACAACGCAATAAAGATTGCAGAGAAACAGCAGTTGTACTACCTGTACCCAAAAGATAAATTTAGGTACAAGAATTTGCTTGGCTTACATGCCTGGCCAAAGGACATTTTATATCCTCTACAAGTCAGGTGCAAGACTGGTTCCAAGAGTCCTACAGGTGCACTGTTTATTCAGCTGTGGTCTTAAACAGCAACGTTTATAAAATGAAAACTCATTTTTAGCTGTAAAGTACCTACTATGCTATTGGATTGTATGGAAATATTACGTAAATTACTGTGTAAGCAAAAACTCCATATTCCATGTTTTATGTTCCTACAGATAGGCTAATATTTGACTACTGCATTCACTGGATGTGCTCTAAACATGGTATGTGTCATCAGCTTTCATGAGACGTGACACTCAATTCCTACAGAAGTCAAACAATCTTCACTGAACCAAATTCCACAAGGAATAAGCAAATGAATCACAGCTGAGGCAGGGTTAACTTCTCTGCTACTTTTTCTCTGGCGAGAACATGGAAAAGAAGATTCCAGACCTGTTCCAGTACTTACTAATAGAATTTATAGATTTTTAATTCTGATGAGCATTTACATTTAGAAGTATCTCTATGACATTACAGAGTGAGACAAATTTAAAACTTATCAATCAACAGAGATTTCTGCCACAGACATTTAAAATCTTGATTTTCATTCAAATTTAAGCCAACTGTATTTTGAAATTTGGATGCCCATAGCAAAATAGAATTTCCCATCAGCTCTTAAAATTATTCTTACTTTCTGAAAAATAACATCAACAGCAGTATCATATTTTGGGGGACACCAAATCAGAGAGTTATGAGATGCTGGTGTACAATGCAAAACAGGAATCAAAACAAATCAGAAAAAATAGACTATCTGGGGCATCAGATCTTCTTGCTGCCATATGAAAACCTTTGTAAATCCTTGAAAGGAATTTCCAGAGGGCGAGAAAAGGTGAGATAAAAGTCTAGATGCTGTTAAGCCCTCTCATACCATGGTTAGTTACAAAGTGCAGCATAATTCAGCATGACTTGGGGTTGTGGATTTTTGGCCTAAAGTGAACTGCCTGAAACCATTCTGGAAACTTGTTACAGAACTGGGAAATAAACTGACCCAATTGCAAGACCAGTTTTTCTGTCATTGGAATAAAAATATGTTTTATTGAGTCCTGGTAAGCAACACCTCTTGGTAATGTCAAAAAAATAAAAATAAAAATAAATTGTCTAAATGCAGAACCCCATATAAGATTTATTTTATTTTTTTAGAACTTCATTTGGTTTAGGGGCACATTTGCCAAATTCACACTTGAGTATCCCAGAATACAACCACGAATGAAACTGACCCTTTGATGAAAAATACTTCAGCTGCACACAGGGCTGCTTGATAATACTGCACTGACAGTATGCTGGGATTTTGTAACTGCCAAAAGAATTTCGGGAGTATAAATATCACTGGAAATCAGTGGGGACTTCTGCTGCTAAATCCCTTAAGCACTTCTGAAAATTTCATCCTGTGTGCCTGACATACCCAGTGCTAGAGTGAAGAAGGAAAGCCCTGAATTCTATCCCTAGTATTACACCAAGAGATTGAACTTGAGTTGGTCTGTTTTGCACTGGGCTTTATTAGGAATTTACTTTTTCACATTATCATGTGGATATTTACTAAAAGAAAATATTTTGCAACATCATGTTTAACTTACTAGCATATAAAATATAGCTATTCTAAGGTCAGTGTTACAATCCTGCAAAAGCATATTTATCAGACCCATTCCTAAGAGTCATAGCAAGTTATTCTTCTTATAGTAATTTATTAGCCAAATTGGAAATACAGCAATGCTTTCACAACACCTTTAATGCAGAGCTTTAGGCTGAACTCTCAGTTCCTTTGAGACTATGAATCAACAGTAATTAAATGAACCCCTCAGGCACCTGGGTGGCAGCTTAATTATACATGCAGAAACTGCTAAACATGGGTCATTCCACTTTGTGAAAGCTTTTCCTGCTAATAAGCAGCAACTTCTGAAAAGCCCTTCACCCTGCTCTTCATCAGACGCCTGTCCTATCTTGAAGGTAATGATGCATGTCCATCTTAAAACGAGCAAGAAGTGTTTGCCACCAAGCTCTGCTTTAGGGGACATCTTTTCATGGGAAGAAGATTTGTTCTGGCCTTCACCAGAGTAAGTTTCTCTTGGCATTTCCCCACCACATTTAAAGTAACGTGTTGTGGGCCTCTCCAGAATTAGGAATTGTGTATTTCTTTCCTGAAAGCAAATATGGCAGTCCCATGAATGACAGCCTTTCAAAAGCCAAGTCCAAACACACATTGAAGAGTTGCATATTCATGGACATTCAGTGATTTGCACGGCTTTAATTACAATAAACCATACCACTTTATGCTTTGTATGTTTTTCAGGTTGACACTCCTCTGTTCTTTTCTATTTAAAATTCTAAAACTGACTACAAAATTTGTGTGAACTGTAGCTCCTAGCTTATTTTGAAATCCAAGTCATGTATATAAAAATTTACTTGTCCTCTAAGGCAAGAGAATAAGCTTAAGAATGTCTATAACTAGGCCAACCTGTGGACAGAATATAGGAAAAGTATGAAAGATGACCTTGAATGACTAACCAGCTGAAGGCCAGAACAGACAATTTAACAGGCAGAATGTATGCTATGGAGGTCATATACTGAACCTAGGCAAAACTCAACATATGGCTGGTGATAAAAAGTGTTAATGGTGTTCCCAGGATGCAAAATGACCTCCTCTGTAACCTCATGCAGTTGGCTGATACATTAAAAAATATATATTTAATCTAGCCTGTATATATATATATATATATATATAAATATAAAGGAAGTTCTTGAATATTTTCTTTTGCGGCATCTCCAAGAAAAGTTTGGGAACACATCACATTTTATTGACTTTACAATGTTCAGATGTGGTTTGCACTTAAAGATCAGATCTTTTAAAAGTAGCAAAGCAAGAAAGTCAACATGCTTTGATGTGATTATCAAAGGAAATCACACATTTAAAAAAAACGGTGTAATAGTTACACCTGGCATGCCCACAATAATTTCACAGGCTGGGACAATAGAGACACACACTAGATTCTCCTAAAGTTACACAATACACAAACATTTATTTGTTAAGGATTACAATTTCCTATTATCCTTCAGGTTTAAAGCCCTAGCATCTTAATGTTCATTGGGCTGATTTACAAACTGAAAAGAAGTTATTTTTGAACAAAAATCTAAGTATAGTCCATGTTTAAAAGTGTTTCTATTCTCGCCACTGAGATAGGCTGCACTTCCACATCTACGGACTACTATTGTGTTCCCATCTTCAGAATCTGAAAACACTCCTCAGAAGGTAACATTGTTCTGCTTTTTACACAGTTTGCAGAAGAGAATACATATACATATAGCTTTTACACTCCTGCAATTTTAAAACCGAAATAAAAACTGAGAGCTGAAAGCAGCACCTACTGCAGGAAAAATTCAAGGATTTGGGGCTACGTGTAGAATCCCAACACTGTGCTCTATTTCTACCAGCGCCAAATTGCAGAAAAAGAATTTTGTAAATAGTTTTTTTATCTAATTAAACTGAGTTCACAAGTGACACTTAAATCACAGAATACACAAACACAAGGATGGTGTCTCCAAGCAAAAATATTTGCAAGAACAAAGACTGTTAACCAAATTCCTTAAATACTTCTCCTTAGATACAAGTGTGAAGAATGTGCTAAAGTATTCAGTGTAAGCGCCACTGCATGTTTCTGAAAACATCCATTCTCAGAAAATCTACCTAAGTATAACCTTGAAAGATGAACAGACTTCAGTGCATAATTACAATTCCCCACTGGAAAGCCCAAGATGAGTGGAGAATTATTCAGTGGCAGAATCAAGGTAATTACAGATAAAACAGGATGCAAAGTTTTGTACTTTCAACCATAGAAGCTTGTCAGTTACACAAAAATTTCAGTTCATTACTTCAGTGCTGCACTGATTACGGATACTTTTCACTGCATATCATTCCAGTTTCTTTACATTGCCTTTTCATAATGACTGTCACAAAAACATGTTTGTATTTCTTATCATCAGCTGTCAAAATTCAATCTTTGTTACTACATCCATGCTGAACTTTTTTCATTGTGTTACAAGAATTTTCACCTAGTGTTTAATTTTTTTTCTTTTATTTCATTTTTTATAAATCCAGAGATCAAGTCTGTTCATTAGTGGAATTCACCCATCCTTATAAGCCTAAAAGTAAACATGCTCAAAAAAAACCTGAGGTTTGACACAGTTCCAGAAAGCATGTGAGCACAAATCTAAACTTGAGATAAATCAACAGTTGAGACACTGCAACTGTGTCAGAAATTTAACCCTGTAATTAAACACTGAATAGCGAACATTAAAATATTTAAATAACCCTCCAAATTGTACCGCTTAATAAACTGTTTGCTTTGGTAACTTATTGGCCTACCAAGAAAATTATGAGCAAATGATTTAGCTATCAGGTTACAACAAGCTGAAGCGGACATGTAAGTGAAGTGACAGGCAGCAAACCATACACCAGCTGTGAGAACTGCCATGTCAGACCGTGCTCATCGCTACTGTAGGAGTGACTAGGGACTTCTGAACATAGCCCAAAGCTGGGGTGAAATGAAGCTAAATGTTTATTGTGATGATCTCATTTAAACGCAGCAACCCCCCGGGGTTCAGGAGTCAACCTAACACAATATTAGCTATTCCAGCTCTGGCACAGTTTGGCATCCGAGCTCTCACTGTTCTTATTACAGGACAATCCTGCTTGCACGTTGTTGAGCTGCAAAACTGTGGCTGGCATTTGATGTGGCTTCAGTAATGCACATAGAGAAAAGAGCTGGCCAAAGAGTGTGAAGATGAGAAATATGCAGGGAATGTTCATTTTGTTCCTGATCCGCTGTTTTGTCTCATAACCAAGAGACCTGTCGGCTGCCCAGCACTTCTGACTTGTCAGGAAGGTGCAAAGCCGTGGCAGCAGGAGGTCCCTCAGATGAGAGGCTTCCATGCACCCAGCAGCATTTTGGGGGTGGAGGGGGTGCTTTTCTACGTCTGAAACTGCAAATCAGCTCATGGCTTGGTAATAAAGTCTTCCTGGCAGCCCACACCACAGGGGCAAGTACTTACAGCAGAGGGCTTTCTGCAGCCTGCGGAGCTTCATGGCAGTTCTGTATGCCGAGAACCTGACGTTGTTCAGGTCCGCTGTTGGGGGAAAACACCAGAAAAAAAAGATTAGCTTTACACCTTAGAAATAACCAGACTCAAGATGACTCTGTTCAGTTGAACTCAAACATTACGATCAGTGATTCAAAGGACAGAGGGAAAAATGGTGTGTTAGAAACCATACTTCACTGAGCAAAAGCACTCAAACCTTGGCAATCAATCATTCAGAAGAAAACCAGCAAGTCCTAAAGCGTTACTTCCTTTCTTTCAAAGGTTCTGAACTTAAGAGCACTTGAAAGGACACCACCACCCACTGCAGCAGCGTTGCCTGAAAACACCGCAGCCTTTCAGAGGGTCGGCACTGTAAGGGAGATAAGGATTTGGATCTCCTCCCTCCCTGCCTGAGGTGCCCAGCCAGGTTGCTTGCCGGCAGCCAGATGCACAGAGCTTCTGGGCAACGCAGGCAACTCCCAGCTACTGCTGAGACTCTAAAAAATAATGCCTCTTTTGTGCTCCCCCACCTGAGCAGACAGCAGCGTGCCCTGAGAGGTGCAGGGTGCCGGCAGGGAGCCAGCCGAGCCTCCAGAGCACCTTGGAAACTGCGGGGAGCCCAGAGGCCACGGGAGCAGGGCAAGGAACGGGAGCGGCCTCGGGCCAGTTTCACTGCAGCCTTCTCGTGCGGCTCACCAAACCAGATCACCTGCAGGAGTCCCGGCTGTGGAGGGAACAGTTTAGCCACGGGTTGTCGGGACACTGCAGAGAAAAGGTGGCCACATCCCCAGCCAGCAGCACGCTGAGCAGACAACCAACCCGCTCGGCACGGGGGAGGCTCGGTCAGGGCTACGCGAGCATAGCTCAGCACTGCCTCATGGCTACCTCCCCGGCAGGACACGGCCCCGCTTGGCAGTTTAAGAAGCAGGCTGTAGAAAGAACTGGAAACAAAGGAGGGGTTTCAAGCAAAACTTGTCTTGGACTTCATATGACCAGGCAACTGGATTTGCACCTTTGTCTTCTGCCTGCCTCTGCAAAACTAGACTGAAGATGATGTGCTTGCTCTGATCCTGACCCTGGCTTTGCTGAGAGCGGCCTTGGGCAAACCCGTTTATTTACAAGAAGAATAAAGATAGATTTACTGGGAGTGAGGTCAAAGCTACCGTGGCTGAGCTCCTGCCGGTGTATCAGCCACCTCATTTACAGGCAGGCTGGCACACCAGCACCACGCTGCAGGTACACCACTGCTTGTGTTACTCAGAAGCAAACCCAAGGCGCAGAAGCGAGCGCGACATCCTGGCAAAGGGCTTCTAAACGTTTACGGGAGCAGACTGACACACACCTAAACTGTGCACAGGGGCAAGCTGCTAACTTCAGCAAAGAGAAGAGGGGCTGGCTGCTCTTCCGGGGGCAACTAAATGGGCAGATGCCGTTTCCCAAAGGGCACCGCCACCCCCTCACAGGGATGCTGCGGGAATCAGGCTGCGGCTGGGGCACCCTCCTCGCCGCCCCAGTCCCACAAAAACCCACGGGGCACTGCTACCCCCGGGCACCTCCTTGCTCTGGGCTGCGTGCTGGCACCTTGCAGTGGCTTTGCTCATGCCGACACGGGCTCTGCTGGCTCCTGTACCCAGCAATGCTGCTGGTTATGTTTAGTTTAATACTAACAGTGAAACCTGCCAAGCCTAAGGGGTTAAGGATGGGATGGCGTTTTGAAAATGTTCACGCCTCTGTAAATACAAAAAGAACGTGAAAAAAAACATGATATTGGCTCCCAGCAGAGGTCCATTTAGCCCAATCAATAAGCTGCCTCCCAGACTGGAGAGAGAGACTACTACTGAAAACAGGGCAAATACAGAATGGTTCCTTGCAGGAGGATGCACTGAGGTACTGTAAAGGTGTTCGTGATGTGGCAGCTTGGGTATAACTATCCAGGCATCGTTTACAATGCTGTACAGGTATAGGTAGCAGAGGGAATATCGTCTCAATTACATACATTTTAATTAAGCTGTTCTGAATGAGTAATTTGAGGTCTGATAATTCAGTAGTTTTGAATACCTTAATAAAGCCGTGAAGTGTTTCTAAAACACGTCTTACAGCAGAAGGGAAACTTTCAGCTTTGTATATAATTTCTTTTTCTTTGCACAGCCGTATACACCTTTTTAATGGGCAGTTCTCTTGGGCATTGTTCCTGCCAGCCCGCTCTCTCACAATTATCCTGACAGGTCCACAAGCATTAATGTGGTGTGGAATAAAGCACGCAATTTAAATAAAGCAACTTAATTTGTCTTCAGGAGAAATTAATAAAGCAGTCCCTTGCAAACACACTGTGGCTTCAGTTACATTTTGTACCTTGTTGTAAGACTACACTTGTATTCTGGAAAACAAACAAACAAAAAATATCCCAAGTAGTAGCAATTTTACTTGTTAAACGTAAGATCGGTCAAAATTAATTGGATTCAAGGCTTATATATACTATGTTATGGCTAGCATTTCACAACACGAAGAAGCTTTCCCTGAATTTTAAATGCATATTCTGAAAAAGCTTATCCATTTATTATTTACATTTTAAGAAGCATTAGTAAATATATATACACATATTTGAGGCCTTAATCAGGGCAGAAAGTACAAATCATGAAAACACTTAATCTTCAAAGTGCTGTAGTTTACATCTATTTTCCTGCACATGTGACATGCTGAATTTCTTATCAACCCTTCTGACACTGCTGCCAAGAAGCACCTGCTGTAAATGACCAACAAGCTATGTCGAGAGCTAACTTCAGAGCCCTCATCTTAGGTTTTGGGAAAGCAGGAGCAACGTTAGCTCTTCGCTCTATATGCTGAGGCCGGGCAGCTGTAGCAGGCCTTTGCTCCCACCTTTTATCAGCATTAGCCCATGCCTTGTTTTTGTCAACTGCCCACCTCCCATCCTCGTTATGCCACCACCACCACACTCCTAATGGATGGCTAGCTGACCAGGTGAAGGCAGCCATTTGCTATGTCACCGTCATTCCATGTCACATCTTTGCCTCAGATTTTAGTACTTTCATTTTATTTTATATTTGGGACTCCTTTAAATGCCTTTCCTGACCTCACTTTCAGCCAGGTTGTGTCTGTACCTTTCATCTGCCTCTTCTTCCATTTCAGCAAAAGTACCACATTCTAACTATTCTAAATCCAAAAAAAGGACAATAATAAGAGGTTTTATGGCTCCTGAAAGACAAGTGTAATAGCATTTTATAACTACAAGACAGGAATTTAAATTCTGACTTGGACTATGATGAGGGAAGACTGTTCCATGGAGAGGGCAACACAGCAAATGCCCACAGAATCACAGGATGGCTGAGGTTGGCAGGGACCCCTGGAGGCCACCTACCCCAAGCCCTGCCCGAGCAGGGCCACCCAGAGCAGGCTGCCCAGGGCCGTGCCCAGGCGGCTTTTGGAGATCCCCAAGGAGGAGACCCCACAGCTCTCTGGGCAGCCTGTGCCAGGGCTCCTCACCCGCACAGCACAGAAGTGCTGCCTGGTGCTCAGAGGGAGCCTCCTGGGCTCCAGTTTGTGCCCAGCGCCTCTTGTCCTGGCACTGGGCACCGCTGAAAAGAGCCTGGCTCCCTCTTCTTTGTACCATTCTTTCAAATATTTGCACACATTGGTACGAATCCCCCTAAGAGGAGAAACCAGCACCTAAGGATGAACCTCATGAAGTTCAACAACACCAAGTGCAAGGTCCTGCATCTGGGCCAAGACAATCCCAAGCACAAACACAGGCTGGGCAATGAATGGATTGAGAGCAGCCCTGAGGAGAAGGACATGGGGGTGCTGGTTGACAAGAAACTCAACATGAGCCATCAACGTGCGCTTGCAGCCCAGAAAATCAACCCTATCCTGGGCTGCATCAAAAGAAGTATGGCCAGCACACCAAGGGAGGTGATTCTCCCCCTCTGCTCTGCTCTCATGAGACCCACCTAGAGCACTGTGTCCAGCAGAAGGACGTGGACCTGTTATAGAATGAGCCCGGGGAGAGCCACAGAGATTATTAATGGGCTGGAGCACCTCTCCTATGAAGACGGGCTGAGAGAGTTGGGGTTGTTCAGCATGGAGAAGAGAAGGCTCTGGGGAGACTTTAGAGCAGCCTTCTAGCACCTAAAAGGGGGCCTACAGGAAAGCATGAGAGGGACTCTTTGTCAGGGAGCGTAGGGATAGGGCAAGGAGTAATAGTTTTAAACTGTAAGAGTGCAGATTTAGATTAGATATTAGGAATATATTATTTGCTATGAGAGTGGTGAGGCACAGGAACAGGTTGCCTCGAGAAGCTGTGGACGTACCTTCCCTGGACGTGTTCAAGACCAGGACGGATGGGGCTTTGAGTTTTTTTAACCATGCTCCTACAAATCTGCTGGTGGTCCTCCCCCTGAGCTACTACTGTGAAGAATGCACTGCTCCACAGAGCAGCGAGGGGAAGCCCAGATCTCTTCTAATTGGGCCCCAAATGCTTCCCTTGCTGGTGCATGGCTCCATTTAAGTGACCTGTACAACATAAGACTGTCAGGTAATGAGGCTTGGTAACTCTGCTTGCTAACGTTAGTGGTAACGTCACTGGTAACAGCAATGGAGGAAAACTGGAGTAAGGCAGCATAAGGCACTGCTTGGCTGCAAGCCAGGCATTACTGCTGGGAATATGTGGAGGAGGGAGGAATGTGGCACAAGCAGCAACAAACTTCCAACAGTTTATAAAAACACTACTAGCTCATCCTTTCCTCTGTTTTTTTTTTTTTTCTTTTTTCTTTTTTCTTTTTTTTTTCCTTCCTGGGTTCCAGGGGAAATTATCTATTGCTTTCTTCACTCCCAAAAAGACAACTGAAAACTCAGGACCCACTAAGCGTTGATTCCACAGAACTTTTGCCACCTCTGAGCAGGTAGGAAAGCTAAGTACAGCAAGCATGCACTTCTCCATCCTTTCCTCCCACTCCTAGAAGGAGTGCACAGTCCCCTCATCCCAATGAGGTGAGTAGAGGTCTGAAAAGCCCTTGGAGTGTATGAGACTTTTGGGTTGTTTTGGCGATACTCCAACCCCAGCCCTAGTCCTCACTGCTCAGAAGGTAACTTCCATGCTTTGATCAGAAAACGTAGATGCTCAAGAGCATAATCTGCTTACGTTTTGTATTGGAAAAGGTCACCTGGCCCCTGGAAACGAACAGACTGAGGAAAATGTGGCAGCGCTGTATTTGTTGACAAGAGTATTTACACACAGGAGGAAAGAGGAAGAGTAGTTCTCCTGCCACTCAGCTACAAATGAGCTCTCTGTTCAAGGAGTAGAAATGCTTCCAGGGGAGAAGTTTCAGGATTATACTACAAAAGACCTGTAAGAAAGGGCAGGTGGTGATGCCTTAGCAGCAACAAGCAATTCCCACCAACACAGCAGGAAGATCTCACCATGATCTTTCTCAAGCTTCTACCACAGCCCTCTCTCTCACTGTCACTGTGAAAGAGTTCGAAATGCTAAGGTATAAATGAGCCTTGGAAATTTGGAAGTCTCCTTTTGCAGCTTTCTTCTTTTCATTACAGACACGACACGCCCCTCCACTTCCTTCACAGCAACTAATGCGGTGAGGAGAAGGTTATCTAGAAGACTGATCTCCTCTGCGTCCATCGGGCGCCTACAAATTATTCAAGAAAAACTAATGCTCCTTACACATGCAGCTTTAATGAAAAGGGCTCCAGTCTGTTGATAGGAAGAACTAAAATCAGAACTATTGCTGAAAGACAATCAGACAATTAAAGCCAATTAATCCCGTCTAATTAACCTCTCCTGCATAATTCTGCATGTTGAGAGTAATGTCAGAATGCGAGAGCTATGTTCTTCCTCAAAAGAGCTAAGACATAAACACATTTTTCAATGCTGCCTTTCTACGGTACTGTAGAAACAGCAGTAATTACATCTAGCAGGTCCTTATGACAGTGGCTAATCAGGTAAAAATCACTCATTTGAGAAGTAATGCATGATTTGCATCAAAAATTTGAACCGCCTGCTGGAGTGTCCCACTGACTACTGACACCGTATCAACAACTTAGATGTTGTAGACTTTTTTATTATTATTATTATCCCATGCTAAATTCTGTATTATACATTGCAATACCATTACTGTTTTTTAATAGCAAAACCAGATCCTCATATTCTTGACCCTTTATTGCATGAAATAAGGTGGCTTTTATGACTAAAAGCAATAAAAAAAATAAAGGGCAATAAGTTTGAAAAAACAGACCATTTTTAACAAGAGATGTAGTGTCCAGTGTGGAGGCATATTTGTTTCTTCAGCAGCATGCATCTATGACCCAGACGATCTGTTTTAGGTAATGTGTTATAACTGAACTGCTTTCCATGGCCATTCTTTAAAAGAATATTCACTGCGCATCTGCTCCAGCTGCTGTTAGTGCTAAATGACTGCGATGTTTCATTTGACAATGCCCTGTCCTCTAACACAGACTCATCTGGCTGAGCATTTAAAAGCTCTGGGACAGGCCAGACTCTCTCCTCCCAAAGGTAGTTGATAAAATGTGACTCACACACACAATGTAATCAGAAGGCATTTTAGAAGTCCTTTCTACCTGGAAACCACCTCATCTTTTAGTTTAGAGAGGTCACTTGTTTATATTATTGTGAATATTATTCTAATCACTTTTTAATTGACAAGGACAAAACACAGCCCATTTCATTTGCTTTTATGGACAGCATTTTTTACCACTGCCTGGATCCCATCAAACTGAAAAGAGCAGCTTGCATGCTTCAGGTGATAACTATCATCTCAAGAGCAATATTTGTCAAGTTAACAACTAGACCTCATAAGGTCAAATACTCACCTGGCCAGCCTCATCAAATCCTCATCTTCATTTAGTGAGATTTACATTTTTTGTGCGTTTTTTTTTCCCCGTTTTTTGTTTGGTTTGTTTGGCTTTTTTGTTTGTTTTTAAACTCTCACTTCTTTGCAAGCAAGAAGATATGAACCTACATCAATACATCTCAAAACCTGAACGCATTACACTACCATAGTATGACTTCTTCAAATAGCTGTTCATAAATATAGTGCTAGCAGAGGATAAGCTATTTGGGGAATCACATGTCACTGTTGACTCTGATAATGCCTACCTAACAGAGGTTAAAAACTGTTTACTGTACAATCCTGAACGGACCATAATTCCACCACCAGCCACTAAGCCTTCATATGTTTCATCAGACTAATAGCACCCTGACTTTTCAAGAAGTTTCATCTCACACCAATTCAATGCAGCTGCGATTCCCTGACCAGTTGATGAGTGCTGGATACCTTCCTGCTGCCCGAAACCCATATATAAATCTTCTAATGATGCCATACAGTGGCATATATCACCTCTGTAGGAACTGTAATTTAAAAATGCAAATGAGACAAATGCATAAAGGAAAGAAATTAATCAATAAACATTGCTTAATATCAGCTGAGTCCTAGCCATTGACTCTTTCATTATAACAATAATTAATGCGATCATCTACATTGCTTTGAGGATAAATAATGGTAAACAGTGATATTATATATGTAGACATATAGCTCAAGCACTGTCCACAAAGCGATACGGCGTGTTGTATTATAACCACTCTACCAAGTAGAACAGCCAACAGTGTCTCTGCAAATTAATTAATAAGTGGGAGGACTCGGGGCACCAAAGTGCTAATGACTGCATTTAGACCAAAACGTGGATGAACACCACAGCATGTGCCAGCATACCGATAACCTGATTAATTGACAAGGCCCTTGGGAATTTAGTTTCAGTATGGCATAGCTTTTATTCATCCTGGAAGTCTGAGACTGAGAAAGGACACCTGGGTTACCCCATTATGGGGCTGGGACATAGTCAGAGTTTACGGTCAGGTCAGCAACAACCTATATGCTAGCTGAGATGTAGTCTTAACAAAAAATCCTACAACAAATAAATAGCAAACAACTTCAAAACTATTAAGGAATGATCTCCATTTGCAAACCAAGAGGGTAATACTCTTGAGCAAAACGTTTCCATATGGCTAGCTGTTTTACAGCAGAACATTACTTTGCTCTCTCTCTAATTTCCTCCTTCAGTGCTAATAGACCTAAGGCTTAGTTTCCAAGGAACGCAAGGTCCTTGAAACACGATGGTCCCTACCACTGGTAGCTCATCAGCAAATTAAGGCTGCTCTGCCATAGCTACGTGTACTGACTGTTAGGTGTATGTCTGCATGGGATGTAGCCATACCCTTTAGAAAGACGATATACTCCAGGTCTGATGACTATCCAAGGGTGTTAGGATTGTTTGGGTTCTATTTTCCCAAATGAAAAATTTTATTACACCAATTACAGTTACCTTGACAATGACATCAGTGGAGAAGCAACATTTAAAAAAAAGCTTGCATATCCTTGGATTTCAGTAGAAATCACATGAATGATGTGTAAGATAGGCACATGTCTTATTAATACAAGCATGGAAATCAATTAGCTGAAAATGGATAAAATCTCAGAGAAAAGCAACAGATAGTGTAATAGTTTTGTAACAGAAATGTAGAATTTTTTATGGCATTAGAGGGGCCAAGAGTTTAACCTCTTCAGGCAGCATTTCAGAAGGACACATCAAAATGCAAACCAAAAAGGGCAATGACATTTATCTTCCTCGGTCATTCAGAGTTAGAAGCTCTGTGGTGCACCCAGCCAAAAGATCACCACAGCGGCTGCTGCCGAAACTCTGGTGGAGGCTCAGAAGTGCCTCTTAGCATTTTCTCACCTTGTGTTAAGCCGATGAGACTTTTCTTCCATTCATGACATGGAGAACCGCCACCCCCACACCCCAAATTAAATGGAAAGCTGTCACCAGCTGCAGTGCACTGGAGTCTGCAAGGGTGTGGGTGTATTTTTTTTAACCCTCTTGTCCCACCTTGGGAAATTAGGAGAAACAGATGCCTCCTGACTGCATCCTGCTATTGCAATTACTGTTTACAGAGACTCAGGAAACTCATCCTGTCATCCCATGGGAAGACTGGAGGAGGGGGACACTAACAGTACAGCACGACAGACCAAGTTCTCCTGGACCACCACTGCTAAGGTTAGAGACGTTATCAGCTTAAAGGCAAAACGCTGTCATTCTGAGCTAAGCTGTTTGCAATTAAATGTTCACACTCAGAAGACAAACTGAAAAAAAAAAGTAAGCAATCCCAAACTACTTTGATTCCTGCTCTCCTGGTCTCAAAGGTCCTTGGATTCTCCGGGACAACAAAATAATGCAAATTCTCATTTCAGTGATGCCCTGGAGCCATCATGAAGGATGAGAAAATTTGTAAGGGGGCTGTAAAAGCACAGTGTAAAAAAGCAGATCTGCTGCAGGGCAACTGCTCTTGGAAAGAAAAGCTGCCAGAGCAGTTCTGGGTACTTTGAAGACTTTCAGAGGAAAGTTAGAAGAACAGGGGAGTGGTTCATAACGGTGTTACACAAACTGAGGGTGACTCTCGGCAGCCAAACCCCTGAGACTCACATGTCACTGATTTTTACTACCTCTCCATTTCAGCACGTTTTTTCACTATGTTCTTCATTTACATAGCTAGTCAATCTGTATCAACATCTGGTGGATAAATTAAATGATACAGCTCAGGTCATTGCTGCAATTACCTATTGCCACTTCGATTTGACCATTAAACAACAATTATGTCATTTAATATTGACGGCTCGTTATGTAACTTTAAGTACCCATAACTTTAAATGAAGAGTGAAAATTGCCCAACTTGAGTCAGCAATAGATGCTTCATTAAAACTGATAAAATTGCTATGTTGTTTAAATAATAAAGAAACGCAGTCCAGAGCAAGCACTTCAATCTGCTAAGAAGGAAAAGCTTCTGTTGAAAGAACAGCCAGGTAAAAATTTCCAGTACACAATACTAAATTTAAAATGGAACATTTTGTATTCATTAATAGTATTTTTATAAATGGCGCTGTTTCAGCAAATGAGTGTAAAAAGGGCAGGCTGTTTTACAATTTTTTCCTGCAATTTCCTTCTGCTTTTTCTGATGCAGTCCCTACTGGACACAGGATACAGGAGTTCTTGGACCAAGAACCTGATCGGGTACAGTAATGTTCCATGTAATGTAATGTATACAGCACGTTCCTACATTCTTTTATTAGTACCAAATAACGGCCCCACGTAATTTAGCTTCATTTTTACAAATACCCAAACTCTCAAAGACAGAAAGCTAAGGACAGTAAGTTTGAAACTTGGAATTCTTCTATTTTAGCAAAAGGTACTGTGGCAATTTGTAGATGTGTGAAGTGGATATGTGAAGAATAAAACTAACATTACTTCTTCTTTGGCAGAAAAGTCTATTTTGGCTCAAAGACATAGGCAAATGAGAAACGTTACCTTGTGCCCACTGGCATCTTCCTCACTCACTTAAAAAAATTAGGCTTTCAGTAAATTGTAAGAATTTAAATTAGACACAAGGATCTTCTAGCAAATTATGATGCACTGGCATCAATTAAAGCATGGCAAATTTACGGAAAGGCAACACATCAGTCAGTACCTGGGATGTACAGAGTGCTGTATCGCATTGCTCAATTATTCCCTATGGGCAAAGTGTAGGAATTGGAAAATGGAAATGAACACTTTTGACAGCATTGATGTGCTTGGTCTCTCTTTTTTGCATTTACCTAGATTGTAGAATTCAAATTTTCTACCAGATTTTTAAATCGCATACATACTAAGTTCTTTACAAAGTTCTCCGTATGAATGAGAAGCAAAATTTGGATCCTAATGTGGGGAAAAATAATAGGATCTAATGAGTATGCAATACAAAATCAACTTTAATAATATCTTTTCAGATAAAATATTACTGAACAGTCTGAAAAGACTTCCAACATCCCATTATTACCGTTTTGACCTGAGGCAAAGCAAAGCACTGAAAACACATCAAGGCTCCCATTCAAGACTAAACGGGTTATGCTTTTATTATGCAATTTATATGAGAGTTAGGCAATGATGAATATACCCCAATTCAAAAATAAAATAAAATGGTAGGTTATTCAGCAGCACTTTTATCAAAGCCTCACCCTATGTGGCAGTGCACAAAGAATCATTGTCTAATCTGTTTTGTACACATGTACAAACACCTAAGTTTACTAACAGAAACACATATTACACATCCTTTGCTGAAATCAATGTTGCTTCCATATTAATAAGGACTTGGTCCCAGCTCAAAAAATAGAAATAAAATTAGCCAGAAAAAGGACTGTCCTTCTGGACATTCATTTCTCCTGAAAACAAATGGATTTTAAAAGAAAAAATACAGAAATAAAATCTGCCTAAACATGTTCCTTCTTTATGCAGTAAGAAGGAAGGATGTCTTCAACTCCTGACATCCAGGTGATACTCACAGAGATAAAATCTCAGTTAAACTAAATGCAAACTGACTTCAACAGTCACACATCTTTTGAACTCTTGACCTGAACCCGCCAGGACACTTTTTTCCCCTCTTATAGAATTACCTCTTAACTTCTTAATATTCAAGAGTACTCGAGCTGAAATACCAGAAAGAAATCCCAGGAGAAAAGCAGTTTCAAGAGGATTCAGGTCTGACCAGCAACAGTATCAGAGACACCACTCCGTCTCTGGATCAAAGCAGGCTGCAGAGTCAGAGTGCAGTTCAATTAACAGGCAACTGTTTGAAGATCTACCCATATTAAAGAGATGTCTGCATGCACAATTACTATTTGTCCTGAATCCTCTAAACTACTCAGTTTCAGAGCAGAAATATAAAGGAAGCGAACAGGGCAATACGTTATAATTAAATGGCAAGTCAACACTTGTCTGCTTTTGCATTTTGTTAGCCTGAATTTATACATCTTATATCCCTTTTTGACATACAGAGCAGTCTTCTGGTTAATTTTTAAACAAATTGCTGCCACACTGCTAATACTATAAAGAAAAAAAACCTTCACACTTTCATTCGATTTTATCATATCGCTTTTCTAAAATAGCTTGGGTATGCCTTTACTGCAGAGCAAGTTCCCCTGAGTTAGCTTGAAATACATCAGTTTAGCTACTGAAAACAGTCTAATTATGCCAGCACAGAGTTTAGCAGGAGATAATTTAAGCTATATTTCACTATGGTAAATAAGCCTGCACTGAATGCTAGATTTGACTGTCCTAGTACTGAAGCTGGCTTGTTTAAAAGCTGGTTTATATATGTGTGCTATACGAATGTAACCTCCTTTATGAATACAGCATATTCATTGATAATTCTTCTAGAGAAATAGCTTAATTTTTATTATACCCTCCATTACTTATTAACATGACCATTAAAAGCAAACAGTTAGCTATTAAACGGTCTGCCAAGCAGCCTATACTAGAGCATAGATTGACCTATTGTATCTTATACATGTGCTTCTTTCTATTGCTAAAACCCAAAGCTGCTAAAAAAAATTAAAAAGACAACAACAACAAAAAACAACAACAACAAAAAAACCACCAGAGAGGCGCACTGAAGTCATAATAAGCATGCAATTTGGGTATTCGAAATGACATCATGACAGCTGCCATGTGTTCCAAGTATTGAAAGTGCTTTAAAAATAAAGCAGTGGTAATGCAGTTTGGCAAATTGCTTCAATTGGCTTTCTACCATGCAAAAGCCAGCACTAACAGCAGCTTGGTTTGATTTTTCACCTGCCTTTTGTAAAATAGATTAGACAGTGAAAAGATACAGGATTTCTTCTTTTTTTTTCTTCTTAATTTCTGTCCCAGTCTTTCACTAAGTTTGCAACAATGCAACCAAATTACTTAGTAAATCCAATGTACACTCCAACCATGCTAATTGATATATTAATTTTTCCACTCCATGTTTGAAATAAGTTATTAGGCCTTTCTCTTGCAGAATATTTAACCTTGATAAAAGCACAGCCTCTCACGTCAATATAATTTTGTTTCACCACTCCTGGAAATTTTTATTGTAACAATGCATTTGATTGGGGAAAAAAACAACTGGTAGAAGTGTCTTACCTAAAGACTGGTAGAGCTCAGTCATTTTGGGATGATCCCAGCAGGTCGTTTGCGTCTCATGGCTACAACACAAAATATAAAGGTTAGTAAAATGGAATTTCTTTTTCCCTTGCACAGCACGTGATCCCAATTGCATATTGCAGTGCTGTGCCAGACCACCACCAGCAGCCCAAGTTCTTGCAGGAGGGAGCCTGAGCAGCAGCAGGATATCTTCGTTCAACACCAGGTGTCAACTTGGACCGCTGTACTTAGGCATGGGCTCAGGGAGCAAAATTAAAAGTGCTGTTAACATTACAAGGACTGTGAGTGTTCAGATACCACAGCATGTTGGGGAACTTGTAATCACACCAGTTCTTAAAGTCTTCTGTTCATACATATCATTCCCCAAACCAGAGGACAGATGTTTAAAAGGGCTTAAAGCATTTATGAAACTGCTGACTGGATGTTGAGATCTGGGGCATTTTTGACCCGTTGCACCCTATGTGCCCTTTCCGCTCTTGCCACATGTTACATCAGAGCCGGCCCACGTGCTGTGGCTGCAATCACCCATGGCAGTCCAAACATCTGCACCAAAACCCCCACCAGCTGGCACCGCTTCTCGGGCCACGTGCTGCACCCATGCACGGACGTCTCCTTCTCGGTACCACGCTGTCAGGCTGCTTGGTTCCCAGGCCCTCTCCTTGCCCTAGAGGTTCCTGTGAAGTCTGGGGAGGCAGAGCTGTTGGGAAGCCAGGGAGAGCCCAAAACAGGGTTATGAATCCCGGCCCTCTGACTAGAATGCAAATGGGACGATCTCTGCATGGAAGCTCACGGTCTCCAGCTTTGCAACACAGCGCGTTGCCAAGACACGCAGCGTGAGAAAGCCAACTACACGAAGTGCTAGTGAGTGTAATAGCAACTCATGTCTCCTAAGGCTACGCATTTTAAGGCTTTTTTTTTTAATGACAGCATAGTTAATGTGACCGTGCATCCACCAATGCGGAAAACTTGAAAGAAAATTCTCCTTATCCATCCTATAGCCAATGAAGTCTTGGTCACACAGAATTCAGCCCCACTGAAAGACAACCACGAGTACTCTTAAAACTATTCTGAAAAGCACATATAGTTGGTAGCAATCGCATTTCCAATGCCTGTACTTAAAAAGCATGCATCCTGGGTCCAGCACACACACATCATTTGGAAGAAAACACACAGAAGAGCGGGGTTTGATCCACAGTGTTTTGGAGTTACTGGAGCACACACCTTTCAGCTCCAAGACAATGAATCACAACCCAGCAAGCAAGCTGAATGCCCTTGTATACCAAACTGTGCACTGGAAAGCTGATGTAATGATGTTATTTTAGAGAGCAAACTGTCCTTGAGCTCTTTTTGGGGCAGTGATGTTCCAAAGTGCACCTCTACAGGCATACCCTAGGCTAAGATGGGATGCAGATCTCAACCAAACACTTCAACACCACCACTACTCAAGGGAAAAAAATTTGCGAGATGTTTTCTTAGCAGGATTTCATTTTGGTCTTAGAAGACAGGCTATTTAATCGATCCACGTGAACACTTGACTGGTCCAGTAATGTCTATTCAGTATGTAATATTCCCACATTTTGCTCTGTAACTGCACAAAAGAATGAAAGGGCTCACAAGTAATAAGCATAAGGAAAAATGCAGGCATAGCACTGCCTGAGCTGAGCACAAGCTTTTTAAACAAGCCTCGTCTCATCAGCCTCAGCATCCCCTCCCCTTCCTAATTCCTGTGGTGGCTGAAGGTGGTGAGAGAGGCAGGAGGACGGCAGAGCTGCAGCCGCGGTCTTGTTTGCTCCGGTAAAAAATGAGAGCTGAGAAGGGAGGGGGCTGCAACTGCACTCAGCAATGTGAGCTCACCCTGTTTTCTAACCATGGACTTGGGGTAGCCTGAAGAGAAAACCCATGGATCCAAGACAACTGTGCCCCAGCTCCCAAATTTGCCAGCGTATTTGGTACAGGGAGGCTCTGCAGCACCAGCAGCTTTTGGCTTAGCTTGGTATAGTTAAAGTGTATTTCTGAAGACAAAAAGGAACAGTTTCCATTATACATTGAGTCCCCCAGAAACTTGGCTTCCATAGGCTTGTGCTTATACAATAGCAGCCCAAAGGAAAAGAGCAAGGGAACACATTCGCTGCCAAATAACTCCGTACAGACAGAGATCTCACGATTCAGGTAAGCGGACTGCAGAAGCACATAAACATGCAGAGCCACAGACCTGTGACTGCAGTTTGTTAGCGCCCACTGTTAGTTCCAGATCAGTAGCTCCCGAGGCATGAGCCTGACAGCCTCGGCTTGCCTCCCGACGGGCAGGTAGCCCCAGATGGGGGCTATTACAGAACAAAACTCCAGCACTGCAAACAAGCGCGTTCCTCAGGCTGGGAGCTGGGGCTGATGGCGGGGAAACAGCTCAGGAATTTGGGTGATGATGGTTTTCCACACCTCTTTATTATCTCAGATGCCATGTGTGCAAGTACTTCTCAGATACCTGAATAGCAAGTGTATCCTTGGCTTCTGTGCCAAATCATGTAGCAAAGACATGGAGGAGAGAAAGAGCTTGCGCACGCAGTTACAAGAAAGCTCTGAAACTCATCTGCCTAATTTTTCCAGTGAATTCAGTTTGGCAGCCCCAGATTGTTCAGTGGATAAACAAGACCACTTGGGGCTCCATAGCTGTTAGTCCGGGAGCTTTCAAAGGCACTGATTCCCATTAAAATATTTTAAAGCCACCAGGTATCTGGCCAAGATGTATCTATATAGGACTCTGGAATCTCATGCCTGTGCTGGATAGAAGAGCAAAAGAATCGTTTTAGATGCAGAAAACTATTATGGTTAATCACTCATCAACACTACCTGGACGAGTATTTTATTGGTATTTTTATGGTAAGCCTAAATCACCAGATACTGGTGAATTCAGTGTGAATGGTTTAAGCTTACGGCACTTAATCTTCCTGAAAACCCCGATGAAATAACTGATTTTCCTGAGATCTTGTAAATAAAATTTCCCTTACAAAGAAACATTGGACTTCAATCGTTGTGTATTTTTGCTATCGGTTACCCCACACCACCACACAGCGTGCCCTTACCTCACGACTACCCGGAGCACTTCACCCGGATGCACGCTTTGCAAGGAGCGGTTTCACTCGCTTCACCTACAAGTCGCTAGTGCTGAACTCGCGGGGTGGGTACACTTCCCCTCTGCTCCCTCCCTTCGCTTTGTCTGCAAATTCAGCGGCAGCGTACAGGAAAATACTCCTTTCTGCGGGGTGCACCTGCCAGACGGTGCAGGCCCCAGCTCCGGCCTCTGCCCGCGAAGCATGGACTCAGAAGCCGCCTGGCTTGGTCGGTGGGCTCGCAGTGGGACCCCAGCAATCCTGCCCTGCAGGAGACCCGGGCTGTGGAGCTGTCCTGACACCTTCTGCCCCACCAGGCTGCGTTCTGGGGGGGGCTGACCCTCGGTGGATGTGCTCAGGCGGAGGCAGGGAGGCTGCAGCCCCTTCGCTCCGGCCAACAGCCACTCGCTGCTGGCCTCTCAGCTGAGCGCTCCCCACACCCGAGGTTATCGGCCACGCTGCGTGCCAAGAAACGTTAGGCTCCGTCGAGGCTGCTCTTCCCAAGCCCCTCCGCCATTTCCAAAGGGCATTTAATGGTGAGCCTCGGGGCCGGGCGGAGGAGGCCCTGCGTGCCTGCCCGCGCTGCGAGCACCGTCTGTAGGGAAGTGCCAGCTCAGCAGTTTCCAGCAGCCTCAACCACGCTTGGGAACGCTGTAGCATCCTTAATAGAGCTGCAGCAAAACGCCTGCCAGAGTTTCAAACTCCAGTGAACAAGGCCCCTGTACAGCCAGCGAGGCAGAGGGACAGGGGAAGTGCAGCGAGAGCCCTCCTGACCAGCAGCAGTTGAAGCCGGGTATGAATATGTGCCCAAAGAAGGGCTCAAGATGCTTTTCCAAAGAACTAACACAAAAAGACATCAATGCACATGTGCAGTACTTTTGCAATACTGCACACACTCAGAGGATACGTTCTCCACTTCGTCTCCTCATTCCAGTCACCTAAATTAATCACTATCTTTCAAATCACAGAGATTTTGCAACAAATACAAATCTAAGCGGGCTCATGTGGCTTGTTTTCCTCTTTCTCATCTGACTTAAGCTGCAAAGGTGGAAAGAAAATGAAAAGCAGGCCCCAAAAGGAGAAGAACAGCAATGGTTACTGGTGACACCTAGGTGCTGGTGTGACTGGCACACTAAACCCACCGATAATTCAGAGGGATGAAAGCAAAGTCGTCACCTAATACATCCTTTGGGAACTGCAGGACCACTTCATTAAAGGATGATTATATTATATTAGCAAGGATAATTTTTATGTGGGCAATTCTGTCACACCATGCCAGTGCAAACTCCTCTGTTCTTGCCAAAAGCACAGAGATTTGTCTCTCATCATTGTCAGGAGAGCTAATAACACACGGGATTGAAAACCTGAAATCAAGAGATGATATTCTAAGTGACATGCTAACTGAATTACAGTTCCCTTGTTACAACTTGATCAGTTTGGACAAAACAGTTATTTTCTCTTCTTTCATTTTACATTACATTTGAGCAACACCAGCAGCACGAGGAGCGGGGAACAATCCCCCTCAGCCCAGTACTGAAATGCTCCTGCACAGGTCGTGCTGAAACCTTCGCAGAACTTTTTGACTGCTCTTGTTCACATTCCTTCTCCTATTATATTTATTATTATTTTATAGTAATACATATGATTCAGGTTTTCGTGTTTATTCACTGCTAAGCTCCAGAGTCTAGAACTTTTGACTGCAACCTCACAGTCCTTTTTAAGCTGCTCTTCACCTCTGATACCGGAGCAAATTCTGCAGTGCTTTTCCCCCCTCACACATTATTTGAAAATGCAACATGAACTAGATGTGCAAGTGCACAGATGTGCATAGAGTAAGAAATTCCGTCAGGTGGCAATAAATAGATAGTTACACACACTTAATAACAAGCTGAAATTAAAGTATTATTTTACAAAGCACTGAATTGATCCGCTTTCAGTCAACACAATTTATAATGCCTCTCACCTTTTGGCTTTAAGATCAGTAAAAGGTTATTACAACCACCTCATGACTGCTGTCAAAAAGCCAAAACAAACACGATACAGTTGCTTGGCTGTTCCTAAACTAACATAAATGCAATTCAAAGCGCTTGTACGCAGAGATGCTACCACTCATTTAAAATTAAAACTGCTTTCAGCAGTAGATGACAGTGATTGCACAGAAGACTTAATAGTTGTCTTAATACAGCGTTTCATTAATTCCCAGGGTAAAACACGTTGCTGCTACGGAAAGTATTAACGGCGTGAGAAGGTGGCACTCCTTTGTGCCTTACAAAGGACTACTGTTTTCATCCATAAACCCGGAGCCTACCGATCTGCGCACGGAGATTATTCCTGCTTAAGCCAAGGATCAGCGTCTTGTCGGCAGGAATTTGACTGCAGCATGTTTTATTGGCTTTTGCCAGATTTATCTCCCTGCTGAAGGGAGGCACCGAGACATATTTAAGTTTCTTGCTGATACTGGAAATGAATAGGAGAAGGGCAAATATCAACTGCCAAGTACTGAATAGTAACTTTTTTTTTTTTCCCCGGTGATGTTAAACATTTATTTTGTGCGCTCCGTCGCGGGCAAAGATTACCGCTCAGCCGCTGGGGCCGGCCGAGCCTGCCCCTCCAGCTGCTGCCTGCCCGCTGCCTATTTGCTTTTCAAAGCCTCCCCGCTCCTGCCAAAGCCATTTCACGGCGGGCTCCTGGCTCACCCCGGCTCGGACAACCAACTCCTCAGCCTTAGGAGATCGCAGCCCCCACGCTTCCCCAGACCAACCCCGCTCCCAGCCTGGGACCCCCCCCCCCCAGCTGCCGCATTTGTAAGCATCTGCCCAAAGTTGCCTCCTGCAGCAAGTCACGAAATCCCCCGCGTGCCGCGCAGGTAGCGCTGCACAGCCCCGGGGCGCCCCCCGGAGCCCCCCGCCGCCGCCCCACCGTGCCCGTGCCCGGCTGGGGGGGGGCTCCGCGCTGCCCCCCGTAGCGGAGCACCCCGGCGGCGCGCCCGCTCCCCGCCGCGCCTCCTCCGGGGCTGCTCGCCCGCCTTGCCCCCGCAGCCCCGCCGGCACCTGCCGCCTCGCCCCGCTCCTCCTCACCCTCTGCGCTGCTCCCTCATGGCGGCAGCTGCTCGCCGGAGCCACCAACAGCGCGGCCGCACGGCCCCGCCGCCCAGCACCACTGCGGCCGCCCCGCCGCCGGCCGGCCGGGAGGGAGGGAGGGAGGCAAAGAGAGGGCGGCGCTCGCCGTGCCGTGCCGTGCCGAGCCGTCTTGTGCCGTGCTCTGCCCCACCGTGCCGAGCCGAGCCGCCCCGGCCCGCCCCCGGCGCTGTGTGGGCTGCTGCTTCCCGCCGCAGGGAGGGGGCTGGCTGCCGCTGGGCGGGCCTCGGCGGGCGGCTGGGGGGGAAAGGGTAGAAGCGTTAGGGTTGGGTCGGACCTGCGAGATCGTCTGGGCTAAACGTCCCCCTACCACGAGTACCCCCCATTAAACCATACCCCTAAAATCTGCCCCAGATTGGAAAGGGGGCTTGGCGTGGATGTCATGGCGCAGCTGATGGCCACCGCGGTGCCAAGCGGTGCGTTTGTGGGTGACGCCGGGGAATTCCTCTCCCGGGACCCAGACTGCCACCCCGGGCACCCCTCTGGCCCAGCTGGGCCCGGCCGAGCACTGGGTATGTAGGTACATGCCAAGGATCTCCTCACAGCACTGCATTTCACGCCGGCACAGCCAGTCTCTCGCCCACCTGGGCGCCCATGTTGCCATCCTTCCTTCGTGAAAGCAATGCTGGGGGAGACCCAGCTCCTTCATGCAGCTGGGTATTTTTCCCAGGCTTGCAGACCTTCCTTTGTGGTAAAGGTGTCCCAAAAAGCAACTTTCAAACCTACAAAAAATCCCTATTTTTACACTGGGAAGACGTAGGCCTGGATGCACAGAAAACTCATTTCACCCGTGGTTTCTATACCATATCGACATCCTTGGACTGCTTTCCAAATGCATAATGTCAGTAAGCACACGACTTGGTGGTTTCTATCCTAAATATTAGGCTACCAGGGGCTGTCTCTAAGGCCCGAGGTATCTGGATAACCTGCTTTTAGGGAAAATCCCATCAAGCAGTTCAGGGGAAGCCCGTATGCTCTTTCCTAGAAACATTACAAGAGCAGGATGCCCAAGGTTCAACCCCTCCAACTGCCCAAGGCAACTGTGAAACCTAAGGGAGTGAAATGTAAATTTCTCATCGTTTCTATACACCCTAATTTGTTTCAAAAGGTCTAAGCCACACTTTTCATTCATCTCACATCCGCAATGCTGCTGCAACAAGGAAAGACAAAGAGGATTCATCTCTGTGTGGACAAACAGAGCGCCACGTTAAAGCTTACTGGGCCCTGTGAGAAATTCCCCGTGTACTTCAGTGGGTCGTGTATTGGATCAAAAGTTACATTAGATATATTAGCTTTGAGGTGAGTGAACCAGCCGAAGGCTGTCTGTTGTTTCAAATCAACAACCGCATTTTTGCCCGTCTTCTGCTAAGTTTTAAGAAGCGAGGGATCTCTAAGTCTTTAAAATACGATTTTTAGCACATTGACTGGGAGGGACTTCACAATCCATTACACTGAGAGAAGAGCAGCCTGCTTAATGCAGCAGGGCTAGCCGTGGCTGGGAGCCTGCAGTTTCACAGAAGAAGCATTTTGCTTTCTTTCAAGAAATATCTTGTCCTCATCCTCCGATACACATTCTTTCAGTTTTCTGCTTTTCTGGAGTTTCCTGGTCTTCCTTAACAGGAGCTTGCTGCTGTTACCACGTTTGTCTTCTTTCCCATACAATAGTGCCAAGTAATAAGAATTTAAAAACCAGTCTGAAATTCTCATACTTTGCATAATCTTCTTTCTCCTTGAGTTACAAATAAGGTATTGTATTCAATTAGACTCACAGCAGGTGAAAACCCCAATTAGTGAATCCATTTTCTTGGCTTTTTTTCTCTACCTTACACCCACACACCACTTTTTTTTTTTTTTTTTAACAATAAAGGGGAACTCTGAGTCATTCCTCAATTGAAAAGCAAATTAACCCTTTGATCTCCCAAATCAAACTATTACCCACTCAAGAACATCTGGGAGAAAACATGAATGTTGAAAGATTAAAGGATTAAGGCCTATTGACTTTATAATTTGATTTTATATATAAAAAAAACAACACCAGTTTAATGTAGTTCTGATTGCTCTCTCTAAATCCACAAGAGCTTTTTAGTAATTCTGATTGACCTCAAAATTATACTTTTGCTTTATAATGTAAGCAAGTAATACCACTCTTATTCCAAATTAGTTTTAAACTACTCATAATTTATTATAAAAATATATTTTGTTTGCAGTGTAAATGATTACTGTCTTGGGATTTTTAACTGAAGCAAATCTATATGCCGTACTTAATTTTAAGCCATTTATCTGATAAAAACCAGACTTCTTCCTGTAGAAAATAAAACAGGATTACAGGGTAAGCAGAATTTTAATTCCCTGTGGTGCTTTTCTTATCCAAGGACTATTCAGTCAATTTGGACACCTACACAGAGACCTTAATCAGAAGGAGAACAGTTTGTATTTCTTACACTGTAGGCTTGTGCCGGACTGTATCTGATCAAGGTGTCTGTCTCTTCAACATTTACCAACACCAGGCACTTAAGGGGAAATTGCAGCCCCTTAATAAAGGAAGGGTAATCTGCTTTCGGTGGAGTTGCCTTCTTAATAATTAGAGACTGGCTTAGTACCCCAAAACTCAGGAAAAGAAAAGATGAAATGGATTTTCAGGTAGTGTGACTGCACGGCTTGCTGCCCAAATGTTCATGGAACCTGTACATTCAAGAGTTCTCATTTTCCAAACCTAATACGTTATTTTCAGAATTCTGTCACTTTTCTATAAGGAAAGAGCCACAGATATGCAAACTTTAAAAATTACGATATGAACATAAAACAACTGATTCTCAAATAGTATTGCTTGGGTATAAACCTGCACAGGTTTTATGAGGGAGATCAGCATCAGCACCCCATGTTACAGATAAATAAGGAAACCTGAACATAGAAATGGGTAGGGACTCGCCTAAAAGCACGTAGGAGGGCAGACCTAAGTTTGCTTGTAAGATTAGCACTTAATTTCTTTAGTTTTTCTGTCACTGAAAGTAAAGATACAGCATTTTCCTATCAACTAAGTGTTTTTTTTTTTTTTTCCTCTGTTTCTGTGAAGCGTGTAGTGCTCCTTGTAAGCATGGCTTTACTATTTCTCAGTTATCTGGGCACTGGATTAGCAAGCGCTTGCCTTGCATATAAGAAGACATTGTGGTGCCCTGTGTTGGGCTGGCTAATCCGCTATGCTGTTTGAGCCTATTTTCTTTTTCTTGGTATAAATAAATACGAAGAATCACTTGGGATGGCACAATGACACTTTTCTGGATCATCTGTCTTAAATATGCTCCAAGGGCTGACACCTCCAGGATGTCTTCTGTTTGTTGATAGCCCTCTCAGACAAGCCAAGAAGAGAAGACTGGTTTGGATGATGCTTTTTTTTTTTTTTTCTGTTCACACATTACCACTGCAAGTACACTAAAACACTGTAAATACAATGAAGAAAATAGTTTTGAAATTCTACATTCATTTTCCCCAAAGCTGCACTGTAAATTAAACACTTGGTAAAACATGCATTGCTATGTATAGTTATAATCAGTTATTTGCACCGTGGGAGGGCTGAGGAGGGAGCATGCCACTTCCCATTCGGAGGGAAACCCAGTTTGTGTCCTGCATGAAGGGAGATGAGTAAGTGCTTCTTCTTAGACAGGGATCGTCCTTCACACCGTAAGGCAGCCGTGTTCTTCTGAGGCGTTCTTGCATCAGAGTAGGAAAAATGTGTATTTTTTAAAAATAAAACTATTTCTGTAGTAAATGTTGCAGAGCTTGCAGCAATTTAATGCACAGTATGGAAAGTATCGTTACACAGCATGTGTAACAGGAGGATGTGTATCCCTGCCGAATACACAATGGCACAAGCTCTGCCTTCCTTTACAAACCTCCTTTGGGCTATGCCTGCTTTTACTGTAGTAAAGACACCAGATTAAACAGAAGTCCTAGCTACTCTGCAAGATGAGCATCACAGAGCCTTAGGAGCAGTGTGTGTGTGCCTTTTGTCGTGCCACACTGCGTGCTGTTAATAGAAGATGAATGATAGGATGCCTGTCATTTTAGGTTTATTAAATATATGTATGAATTTCATCCTGTTAAAATCTTGGACAGGCTAACTGGGAGAAGGTAAAATTCTTAGCTGGAAGTGGCAATGCAGACAGCCAGCAGTAGCAGAGCGTTTATTCAGCTCACTGCCAGGTGTATGATCCTAACTGAGGTGCAGATTGCAAGACTTCCAGTCCGGAGAGCAAATAAGGTTACATGCACCACTGGATGCAGTGGATAGCACATCCCAGTTCCACCAGTGCTATGAGCTCTGCAGGTAAGCACCTGGAAATACCAAAAGCTCTTCTCTCCCTCCCATGCCAAACCACATGAAGTAAAGAAAATTAAGAATGGAATAACCCCTGCTCTTCTGGGATGGAGATGAACTGGGGTTTGGGTAGTCAAAAGAATGGAAAGATCAAGAAGCAAAATGCTGGCAAAACGATAGATAAATAAAAATATTAAAAATAAAACAACCACCCTGCAGTAAGGTTTCTGGAAAGCTAACCAAAAAAAGAGCCTATAAAAAAAGACTTAAACTCTCTCAGCAGCAAAAAACTTATGCCAAGCAAAACTGCATGCTAATCTTGACAATCTACAAATAAGACTTGAAAAATAGTAATTATACATCATAAGTTCTTGGTTGGAGGAATCTGTATTGGCAAAACGAATGGCTATCATTTCAGTGAGTGAGGTTGTGAAAAAGTGCAGACTAATAAGGATAAATTAAACAAAACAATGAAGGCAAACTCTATTTCTTACTTTCCTTTGCGTTCCCAGTTAGAAATAAATGACTGTTTTGCCTCCTGGGGGATTAAAATAAGCAGGATTTCATAAACTCTCTTGCTCACTGAGTCTCTTTTCACCTCCAAATCTTACTTTCTGTGCATAAAATTATGTTGCAAACACAGAAGCTGGCTTCCCAGATCATGAACTTCTCTGCTGTTTCCCATCAATATACAGGTCTCAAGCGCAAGAAACTCCATCTTGCAGGCCTCCTTCACTCAGAGACCCCAAAATGTGATGCTAGCTACAGATCACCGTGCATTCCTGGTGGTGGAGGCCACTTGCAAGCAGCTCTCTCTTCCAAAGCCTTCCACGCACAGTAAAGGAGAAGCATGCATTCCCTTTTCACTAATCTACTTTTTGTTTGCATCCCATGAAATATGTATTACTGACACTCTCATCAGGTCTGTTTTTATGACTAAAACCATACAAACAGAAATTTTTTTCCTTCATTCATGACATTTTTTCCAAAAGAGCTCTGTGCAAATATTATCTTGAGGAGAAAATACTCATTTTGCCAAAAAAAAAGCCACCTAGATCACACTAGGAGATTACATGTCAGGATATTCCACTGGTAAGACTACAGTTAAGTATTCAAAGAAGAGGACAATGGAAATCTATTGCATTTGATAACAGCTACAAGCAGGCAAGTTTCCAGTCAGACCACTAACCAAGCAAACTTTGCATCTTTGAGTTACTGCGTCCATTTTTTGTGTCTGTGTTTTAGCAATGGGTCCCTTGCAGTGTTCTTACAGAATTTTAACTTCTGTTGCTTTAAAATATACTTTAAACCTGTCATAGCTACCATATTGTTTCTTCAATGATTATAATATACATAATATTTTAATATATTATTCTAACAAAAAGGGTCCCTGACTATTTTTATGTACACACTAAGCTCTTCCATCATCTTCCCAAGCATGACCCTAGCAGGTATGAGAAGGCCAAGGGCTCTTCCTTACCTTTTCCTAGACTGGGCCACACAGAATCCCAATGTGAGAAAGAGAGAGCTCTCCCTCCCCAGTAAATCAAACTTGGTTTGATTTAGTCTCCAAACTGGAGAGGCTTCAGCTTCTTTGCTATGCTGTCTCTCAGTACCTTTGGCGAGAAAAGCTTACCCTTCCTGCATAGCACAACTGCTTTGCTCTCTCTTCCTAAATGTCCAACATAGGGGTTCAGAAATCAGGGGAAAGCATAGCTCTGCACGTGGGGGAAAAGAAAAAAAAAAAAAACACCTACAGAAGCTGATGGCAGGAGGCAGCAGCTCCACCTAACAAGCCTCACCAGTAAATCTGTCCAGACTAACTCCTTCATCTGATCCAGGTGATGTTTCTCAGGGTTTATTTGCATAGAAATGCAGTTTCAAGTTAAGGTTGTGCAACTATTCACAGATTGAGGTCAGACTTCACAACAACAAGAGAAGTAAAAGCCTCTCATTCGACTTTTCTGAAATAAAAACTTTTAAAGTTCTTTCCAAAACAATAATCTATGACAAAATGTACTTCTTTCTATTTAATTCTGTTTGACTACAACATGAAGCAATCGTTCACACAGTCCTGACAGCGTGTGCTGTCTGTAATGGCAAGTAGCAATAGTCTCATCTTGTCCATGCCAAAGAGTGAAAATTAATGTTTATATATACATTCATTTGAAACAAGTGTAGACATACAGATATTTACATCAGCAAGTGTTTCCAGAGACAGATGAATCAGTATCATCTACCATGGAGACAAATCCTAGGTCACGGATATTAGTTTATCCTAATGGAATCTAAATTTAAGTTAGCACTCAAATACTGCGGTAAAGACAGATATAGAGGAATTTTCAGGGATGATAAAAAAATATTTCATAGAGTCATAGAACGGCTTGGGTCGGAAGGGATCTTAAAGATCATCTAGTTCCAGCCTCTCTGCCATGGGGTGGTTCCTTATTTCTTAGCTAGGTGTAAGAAAAGAATTTCGTTCAAGTCTCCTGTGGCAAGTTCAAGCATTTACACTTTGGAACATACTTCACATCATTCCAGATGGCTTCTGCTCCATTTATTTACTTAACTATAATTTGGTTCTTTCTAACTACGTAGTCCTCACAGCTCTTGAATGTAGGCATCTTTGTGTAGCTCCTTCTGTATCCAGCACACTAGTTTGCTGTTAATTCTGGAAACAATCCTGTGGAAGTTAGCTGATGAGAGAAAAAAAGTCTTGCTAGACTGTATTTCACAGTTTAAACTTGATGTTTAAGTCTAATAATGGGAATGCATTTGATAAAACTCAATCTCTGGGTATACTTTCATTATTTTCTGACTTTGAATCCAGCCAAACCTCTCACAGTACATTTCAACAAGGCTTCCCTTAACTTGCAATTCTACCAGCATGCCTTCACTCCACTCACTGATCTCTGTTATCGAAGAAAATGGAGACTGTTGGTGAACAAATAAGCCTGCAGAGGAAGATTCAAAAGATGGCAAAGCAGCCAGATTAGCCATGGAAAAAACTTGCAGTGAGAATCAGAGATGCCTTGTCTACCCAAGTCAAAGAGCCTTGACACAGGAACACAGATGACTTTTGGGACCTACCATAATCCACTGTCAAATCAAGGACAATGGTGGAGCTCAAAATCAGCCAAAATATATTTCCTCTTTCTGTACTGAACATTCATCCACACTGAACCAACCAACCAAATTAGTAATGTGGATTTGGAACTTATTTTCATCTTTAAGAAACAAAAGTGCCTCTAAATCCTGAACATTCCGTACAACCCTAAAATATTAGGGAGTTAAACCATGTTTATGCTCCACATTAACATTCTTAGACCCCCGTGGCTACAATCTACCATCCTTGAACATATTATCAGAAATGTCACCCTACCTACAATTCCACCACATCAACATCTTCTGCTTTTTCTAAAATAGTCTAGACTTAAATAAAAAATTCTTATTGCCAGGCCTAAGAGAAGTAACCCATCTTTACCATCTTCCTTGCCACCTGATACACAATTCCAGAATATATTAAAAGTTCAGACTACCTAACTTATCTGTCAGAAACATCACAACACAGTTTTTGTTAACTCCCTCTCAAGAAAAAAGAAAAAAAAAGTATTAAATTCAATCAAGATTTCTCCATATCTATATATGCCAAGCATTCACAGGATCCAGACCATTGTGTATTTCATACTGTCCACTTGGACTACTACCATCTTTTATGCTGACATAAATTTACCAGGCTTAGATAACACTACCGACTGTGTAGAAAATGATTTTCTCAATGTTCTTAATGTTAGAAAGAAGGCTCATCCGAACTCACACTTCCTGTCTTAGAAAACATTACAACTGTTTGCACATTCATCTTAATTCATCCAACACAGCACAATCAGACTGTCATATTACGAAAATATAATGTTGTTTTAAATTATCATTGTTCTCTTGAAGTAAATAATTTTCCTTTAATTACTATCAACAGCTTTGGCTCACAATTGCCAGCTTAAGAACCAAATGTCATTTTGCAAACAATTATCACCACTTCAGTTAATGTCTTTACACTAATATGCATCAGTCCGGGGAAAACAAAGCACAAATCTTCACTTTACCTTCTAAATAAAATCTGGGTTAAGATACGTGATGTCTAAATACTTTTGTGTCCCAGTAATGAAACTTGTTTTTGCTTATGGACATTGCACATTTTATCAGTATTCAGAAATTAATCTCTTGCTTCTTTTCCATAGTTTTGTTGCTGCAGTTGGTCTTACTCTTAAAAATCTGCATTTGTTATTTCTCAAATTATTATCCTTTCACCCATGTCCTTCAATTTGTTCTGTTTTTAGGGTAACTAACAGAGCAAATAACTTATTAAAGATAAAAATAGTTTTGCAAAGATTTGCAAAGCTGACAGCCTAAAAATTTTGCCGAATGGAACCCAAGTAGAGACTAAAGGATTAGACCCTATCTAATCCACTGCTTTTATCAAATCATTGTATTTTATGCTGAACTAAAACCTTTGGAGAGTTTTTTTTTTTAGCAGCTTGCCATACTGTTTATTCATTTGGCTTTATTCTATGAATTACAATCTGGAAATCAAAGAGAAGAAAGATTTCTTGTTTGTGAGTATGGCATCATCATTAAAAGTCTTCCATCCCCCAAACGAATAAATATAATAATTTTCTTAGACTCTATGCCATATTGATACTATTTTTCTGTTAACTTGCTTGGTAAACATTACACTTCACTGAAGCTAGCATTTATTTAAAAATATTAAATTGGATTATATGCAATGAATATAATCATTTGGTGATGATAGCACACTCCATTGGGTCAGAGATGAAGAAAGTGACTGGTTTTGATAGTTGTTTCCATGTTAACTTTGTTCATGAAGCTTGCTAGTAATCTGGAGACAAACGAAGCCAGTGGCACTGTATTTATACTGTCATTTAATCAAATGATTTAGTTTATGAAATAGCCAAGAGAGATCAGCTTTCCAAATCTGACAGTATGTTGGTTATGCATCCTTTCTAAAGGCACTTTATTTTATATCTACGCTGCTATGTGTGTCTGACCTGAAAATAATAGTCACCTCTTGGGCCAAGTTTCACACAGTGGCTCTTTTTCATATTGCTGAGAGCTTGGCCACTCTCAAGTAGACTGGCCACGATACTGCTCTACTTCCCAGTTAGTGCTCCCGTGGACTTGAGGTGTAATTGACGTGTACACTTATTTGTTTATTATTTTTAAACTGTCTGAACTACTGTGGGAATTGTTCTGGTCCAGGAGAGCAGTTTCTTTATGAAACTAGTTTGGCTTGTCCCTGCAGAATTAGATCCATCATGTTTAGTGGCCAAAACATCTCCCTCCATTGAGGGAACCAGGAGAGTTCTAGATTAAACTGCTGTGATTTGAATGCCATGCAGTAAAATATAGGCACGAAAGCTTTGCTGAACCAGATCCTCAAGCTTTCTTGATGACCCTACCAAAGCAATCAGCTGGTAATCAAATTAATTATCTTTAAGTGGTGTATTTCTAACCAGAAATCAAGTGATTTGACAAAAACGACTCATGGTCAATGAGGTCAATTATGACTATGAAATCTTACTTCCTTTTAAAGTGTACTGACTGCTCTATATGCAATTTCTAAAGTTTGCAGCAGTCAAATTGTCTAAAGAAAAACTATTATTTCCATTCCAAAACTCTATAAGCTGGCACATTTTGACAGATTTTACTGAATTCAAGAAGCACTGCTGGTGCATACCAGCAGAGAACCTGGCCTCTCACAGCATTTCTTTCTAAAAATTTCATTATATGCAAATGAAAGGTCTAGGTAGCACTTTTCTAAAAGCAACTGGTAAAAGGTAGGACTCGGAAAGAAGGACACATCTGCTCTCTTGGACTCCTCTGTATTCACAAAGACTACAGCGTCTTGCCAAGTTTGTAAAATGCAAAAACGTAGTGTGCAATGACAATGCTCTAACCCTTTTAGTGCATCTCCTACTACCTACTGAGCTGAATTTTACCTCCAGACAAAATTTTGGCTGCATTCCTTAGTGAGTACAGGTTGTTCTGACATTGGCAGAATATAATATTCTCCCACTTAAACAATTTGATGAATTTTTAATTTCATCAGCTTGGTTGTTCCTAGATGGGCACAGTTTATATAAATCAATTCCAGCCACCAATGTCAACATTAAAAAAGAACTCTTCTTAATTTAGATCATAATGCTGAAATTATACTTTTATCCACTTTATATTTTTGTGTAATTTGCAATTAAGAGGGTAATTTGATTTTATTAATTATTAATTCTAATTATTATATGTAGAACAATTTAAGTGTCTGCCAGTAGTTTTTTCTCTTTCTAACTCAACATTTAATAAAGTGGTAAGTTTGACACTACGTAATTTGGTGAGAAATTTAGCACTGTATTTCAATGAATACAAGACGAAGCACAGTGTTTGAAAAATGTACTACATATAAGCAATGCAGCACTATTCTATATTATTATTCTTACATATGCATTTATCATATAAATATTATTGGTTTCAATAATGTCTATTTTATAAATAAATTTGGGTCTGATACTCCTTACCTTGACATTATCAGGATGACCACAGGTAGGTATATGGAATTAGGATTGTAATATGAGTACTAATTTACTAAAAATACTGCAGCACCAACCTTGGATTGGTAGGTATGTAAGAGCAGAACTGGGATTTTTATTTTTAAGTAACCCTTCCTGTTTATTTTATCAATAATATATATATAAATATATATAAACCAGATTAAGGTATGATGCAGTTGTAGAGTGAGAAGTACATAGAGGAACCAGGGGACTTTAACCCTAACTGCATATTCCATCAGTCAATGTCCTAACCCAAGGTCAGTCTACTATAAGGTATAAGGTAATAAATAAATAAATAAATAAATAAGAATTCCTACATCTTCTGCAGGCATAGGAATAGGATAAAGGTGGATAGGGAAGCAGTGGGCATACAGTATAATAACTTCCAGCTGGTACATTGTCTGTCTACTGGTAGGTATGTTGATATAAATAAATGATCAAAAATAATATAATAAAAAAATAAAAAGATCAACAAAGCCTGGATGAGTTTTTCGAAATAAAATCAGACTTTGCAGCACAAGTGATATGAAAGCAGCAAGATGATTAAAATGCAGAATCTTATTTATTATACATTAGGTAGATCAAAGCTTCGCAGTGATAACAAGGCACCGAGTGGATGTTGCCACCTGTTTGGCCTCACTTGCAATGGGAACCTGTTAGTAGAAGCTGTGTTAAAGGTTGTCACTGTGCATTAGCCTTATGAACAGCTTACATTAAAACACCAAGATTATTCTTATTTTGTTGGACAGATTTAATCATTATTCACCAGCAGAAATGTTACTTTCTTCGTAAATACAATAAAAGGAAATTTGTGTAGTTCAGGAGAGTTTCTAACCTCCCACCCCCCAAAAAAGGTTGAAGGTAAATTCTCTTATTGAGACACATCCTATACTTTTCTGAGATGGTGGCAGAAATGGCCTGAAGGGAATAAAATTAGAATGTATTTCTGCTGTGATTTTGGAGAGAGTGCTGAGCCTTGCAGCGGTATATGCTCAGAGAGGAAAAACTGTGGCAAGCAAATTATCTAGGGAAATAAAAAAATCTGGAAAACAGGGCAGGAGGCAGTTTTATTAGATTTTTGGGGGGTTGTTTCTCTGTTTCGTCGAATTTC
The DNA here is from genome assembly GCF_964211835.1 of Anser anser. Lineage (NCBI taxonomy): Eukaryota > Metazoa > Chordata > Aves > Anseriformes > Anatidae > Anser > Anser anser. The sequence goes on along the minus strand of NC_139720.1, from coordinate 123,324,023 downwards.
AACAAAAGAGGAAAGCTATGACAAGCAAAGTATGTGGGTGTAAATGTGTTACAGTTATTGGGAGACTCTGGTAGAGGGAGAATTGAGGAAAGCTGAAAAACTGTAAGAGGCAACAAGACAAGGCAAGACAAGGCAGTGATGATCTGTGTCAGTGTCCTTGAAACTTGCTGCAGAACTGGCAAAACAGATGAGCAGAACTTGCAGTCTGGAGATTAGGATCTCAGAGTTTTAAATTAATATTTTTAGGGGATAAACTTATGCATAACTGAAAGAAAAATGAAGAGTGAGTAAAGATTCAGAAAAACCTGTTTTAAGTCAGCAAAAATTCAATCAGGGTTTATAAAACTGGGGGAAAAAATAAGTACTTTAAAACAACATGTACCAAAGGAGAATTGTTTGGGAGATCTCTGAGTGTTATAAATACACACAACAAATATATCAATCAAAACTGGTGTAGGGACCAACTTAGGAGAAAGGAGACCCATTGCCTGACTCCATCCAAGCATAAGAGGACTAGTGAGAGACTGCACAGTGTGCACATACCTTAGGTGAGTTTGATAAAGGATTCACGCTGACAGGCTCCTTTCCGTTCCTTATTTCTAGAATAGTGGACAAATGCCTCAGAGCAAAGCACTGCTAAGGGTTTTGTGCTCAGTTTTCTCAAGAGAAAACTGTACAGATAGAGATTCACGTTTTGCCAGCAGCAAACGTTTAATCTACAGGACTATGGGCACCGATGTGAAAAACCATGATACATGAGGAAATGCTGAAAGCCAGATTCTGATCACTTTTACACTGCTGAAAATAAGAAGTAACTGCTGAAATCAATGAGCATATCTTTCAATCCAAGCAAGCTGCTTTTGGCACAAAGCTTAAATTTGATTTCCAAACTTCTGACAGTAAGTCTGATGGGAGCCTAAGATGACCCCACCGTAACTCAGAAGGCTCAGTAGGTTTTTCTGCTCATTTGAGGTTGCTTGAGTGCAATGAAATGTTTATTTCCTCCAAACTGGAAGTAGGAGAAGAAATGATAGCATCTGTAAGCAAACACAAACACACAATGACCCTAGCAGTACAGTTTTCGGTACTTTTGTGCCATGGCAGAATTGAAATAGTGGAAGGGCAGAAGAATTGGTAATGTGCAGGAGAAAACACCGGTCAAATAGGAAGACAGAGCGCACTGTCTGCAATTCAGCAGTCTGCTAAGTGTTTTACATTGTTTGGTAATATTACAGCAGTATTAAAAGAATAAGCACTTCCACTAACAGGCAGCAATTAAAAGAACAAATACAGCTGAGTGCACCTACGGCCAGAAAGATAACCTCTTGGTGTTTTTTCATTTATGCCTGCAGTGACACTTTATGTCAAAATAGCTCAGTTCAAAAGGCAGAAGTCCAAATCAGTGTTTGAAAACTGTGGTGAGCTCATCCACAAGAGACCTTTGGGGTCAGATTTTTAACCTCTACTGTTCAGGTGCCACTTCAGTAAACTGGAGTATAGGGATCAAACATGCTGCTCGACATCAGGGTCCGACTGACTAAATTGCTCTCAGTGGCAGAAATCAGGAGTAAATTTCCTTCTAAAAACTGAAGTAAAATTTCAAGATGCCTTTATTCTAGCACTTGCTCTAACAGATTATAGGTGGAGAAACGAATATGTTTTAAGTTTAGTAGTTCTTGCTCTCGTTTTGTTTGTTTGCTTGTTTTCATTCCTGTGGTCACTGATGTTTCCAGCTTCCACTACAAAATACATACTCAGTTACACTCAGGAAAACAGCCACAAAACATTTATTTCCAGTGTTTCTACAGGTTGAAGTTTAGTGTGATTTTGAACAAAATTAATACATGAAACATTAAATTGAGGATATTTCATTTGCTTACTTCTGCTTCCAGAGTTCACTCTTTAGAAGGGGAATCTGCAGAAAGTACAGAATATCTGAAATCCGTACTCACAGAAGAGCATCTTCTGTATTTCTAGACCAAGCTTAGAAACATCTTTAATGAAGAACAACTTCAGTAGCTTTTTCAAGGATGCACATAGGTAAAGGGAGGATACATATTTATACTTTGGGAAATGCAGTTTACCCTTTTTGTATAAACAAGAAACTGGCAATTTCCTCTCATTTGCCACACCACTACTCAAGTGACTGTCTCTGAAAGAAAGAAGTCTGGAATGGAAAATAGTAATCAGTCACTGATCTTTCCCAGACCTAGCCTCTCTCTGCCTGTTATTATTACAATAAACAAAACCATAAAACTCTTGCACTTTAGGTAAATCTTTCTAATGATGTTACAGTTCAATGTTAGTGATGAGCTAGTAATCTAAAAGATCAGCGAAGTTGATCTAAAAAAATGTAGGTTACTTATTTGATGGTTAAAAGATTCAGTGTTGCAAGAAACTATAAATTAACGTCTTCTGATTTTTATATATATATATATATATATAAAGCTTACTTAGAATTCTAAGCACTAGACCTTTTATTTAAGTGAAGACTGAATTCTACGTTCAGTGAACATTGTTCGGTTTTTATGATGCTCCACTTCACCACTGAATTTATCTAAGAAGATCAAATGGCAAAATTCTGCAAAATATTACAGTTCAGTAAGTATCTTCACTGCAGTAGGACATGGGAGTTTAAAAGAGAGAAAATGAACTGCTTTAGCATGCTGGATCTCCCAGAAAGCATCTGACAATCAGCAAGGAAGGAAAAAAGTAGAGTGAATCAGCAAAGGTGAAAAATTAACTTCACCTAGCAAAAAGGTCAGTGTGTAAAAGAAAGAAAATAAATAGTTGAGCAAATGAAACTATATGTAAATGGTTTAGAACCTCAGAGTATGGCAATCCACTTCTATGTTTAAGCTCTTCAAGTGCCAAATGTCATTTGTCAACCCCCCACGGACAGTTTTTAGTTACCCTGAGAGCAATTTGCTCAGGTATATACATATTCACCATTTTTAAGGGTGTTCCAGTTCTGCAGGTCTCACTAGCTGAAAGATTCATCAGTGCTACAAGGGCAGGTACTAGCAAGGCAATCACTGTGTGAAAATGTGCTCCATCAGACTGAAACACAGGAATATCTTTCATGGAATGGGTTATACCCCCTAGCTTTTGCAATGCAGACAAGAGTGTTTACTTGTTAAAGACTGTTCTCTGCAAAAATCTGCAGAATGAATTTTAAGAAGATGAAGAAGAAAGAAAGAACCTTCCTGTGCCAAATTAAAACCCAGAGACATAATGCTAGAGAACATTTAGTTACTTCTAAGCTGTGCTTGTTACTGATGAGCCAGAATGCAGCAAATTAAAACAGTAGTCCTTCTACTGACCTCACCCCGCTCATCAGCTACTTTCTTTAATGCCTTCCCCTTGCTTCACTTTTCTTACTCTCTTCTCTCTGTCTACACACAAAGTATTGGTTTCTATAGTCCACATATTGCTTCTCCTGTAGCGACTGCAGGCTTCTCCTTGAACAAGACGTATGCAAACAGAATGCCTTAGGGAGCATTTAGGAGATGTGGCGCTAAACTGTTTCTCAAAGTGCCAAATACTGCTGCAGCGTGCTACCAGACATGGCCCCAGCTGGTTACATCCCCTTAAAACTTATAGTTTTAAAAAAGTAGCCAGCATCACCTCTCCCAATAAAGGACACTGGACTACACTCATAATCTACCTTGGTCTCTCTTAGAGGGACTTTAGAGGGACCCTTTTCTTCTCTCCCCAGTTCTAAACGGTGTGAGACAAGATGATATCGCAATGACGTTTCACTGGAGATAATGTCTGCACTCACATTTCAATTCCCGAGAGGGAAAAATAAAGAATATAGAAATAGCACCGTATAAACACCAGAAAAGCACAGAGCAGATGCACACTCCACTTAATGGGGCGCTGCCCGTGTTTCACCGTGTGTGCATCTTTCACGGATTCTCAGCAGAATCTGTTACTTAGTTCAGATTCTTGAGTAGAAGTGACAGACTTCATATAAAACTGCACCGTTGAGCAGCAGGCTGGCAATGAATAAATATTGCTTGGGAGGTTAGACATACACAGCTGTAGAGATCATGAAATTCAGCCTCTGTCCTGCAAAATAATTACCTCAAAAAACCGTGAAATTCTGGAACAGGGACGTCCGAATGAATATAATAATTTTACCTGAAGTACATGGGTTTCAGCCTTCACTATTTATGAATGACAAGTGAAGAAAAATCTTTTTTTGGAAACAAAAGCACAACAAAACATTTGCTGTTGCCCTGAATACTAATGATGGAAGACTGTTGCTATGGTGATGCTAATTTTAACGCTCTTGCCTGTGGACTTCATATGAACTGCCCGTTTTAACTTTTGCAAATGTCATTTACAAAATGAAAACCCATTAATGACTGGCGAGGGCACAATGTTCCACTTTAATTAGAATAATAAGGAATGCTGATGCACAAAGTACAGGTTTGTGAATTGCTACAAAGCCCACACTGTCAAAATTAATTACCACTGATGAGGATTTTGTTCTTTTTTTTTTTCAAAGGAAGCTTTAGAATAAGACAACCGTAGCTTGACTTGGAATTGAAAGCAGGCTTTCCTTTTACTATCAAGGTGGAATAAAGAAGTTTTCAAGACCGACAGTGTAGCGAAGGGTACGACTCAGCTTAGAATTGTGATCGAGCCAAGCTAAGTAAGTGAGCACTGATTTCAGTAATGGGAAAATGCAAGTGCCAATGCTGCTGGGAAAAATAAAGTACTTTTTCAGAGAACTACCTGCTCAGAAAACCAGCTATAGTTTTAGATTTGGAAAACAGAGTTTGTGTTTTTGAAGAGTGTAAAAATACAAGTTGAGGACAAGCAAATGAATAGGTGCTAGGATATGATTCTCTTTTGGGTTGGTGGGATATTGCTGCAACTTGCTAATTGCCAAGTTCTGGGCCAAGTAGACGATGTTTAGGAAATAAAAACAAAAAAAAAGCATACACATTAGCAGTAATCCTTTTTGTCATGCACCAGGCCCTTGCAAATTATGAGCATGCATATCTCGAGAGGAGAAAAAATCTGCAACTACCATTTCTGTTTCTGGGGAAATGTCTGAGCATATAAAGTAGGTACTATGTTGATAAAGGCATTTCAGTAGGACTGACTGCAACGAGGAAAGCATACTGCAATGAAAAGCATCACAGGCAGCTGCTGAGAGTACATTATTCAGACTAATTGTTATTATTAAATATCTCCATTGTAGTACTGCCTAGAGAACCTAATTTAGAGTTGAGATCCATTGTATTGCATACTGTGTGAACAGAAAGGAAACTCGCTTTCTCTTGCGAAGAACAGAGCTGAGAAGAACTTGATTTGCCTTCATGCTAAGGCCATTTCAGCACAAGATCACTGGAAATGGGGCCGGTGTGATGAGGAATAGCTGCTAAAAGAGTTTTCTAAATTCCTATTGGTGATAAACTATGTTTTAATGAATAGTCAAACTTTCTTCCAGCAGTGTGAGGATGGCATTCACTCTCACTCTACAGGTGTGCATTAGTGCTGGTTTAAAATGGGCTGGCCAGTTCTGCCATTGACCTGCTGGCTGCCGTGAACACTACTGTCCCTGCCTACAGCTAAGCAGTCGCGATGGCTGAAATTTCTTTGATTTGCACAAAAGGAAAGCACAGGGAGAATACAGATTTTGCTGAGAATGGATAGTATTTAAGAAACATGGAGCCAAAGTGTGTTGACAAACTGACATTGTAAACTGAGTTGGGCAGCTGCCTGCTGTAAAAAGCATCTGCCTTCTGTGCCGAGGTACAGCTAAAGTGAAGCAGCGGTAAGTAACCAAGCAGCAAAGCTCCAAAGTGTACTCTGAAGACAGGTGATGGAGAGAGTAACTGCCACGAAAAATGTCACAGTTTGTCTCGCATATTTTCTCATATAGGCAACAAAATAATCTGGGCTATTCTAATTCATTTTATGAATACTGTTAACACAGTTAACATAGCACTTTTTAATGAGTAAGTAATAGGTGAGGCTGAAGTAGATTACTGTTCATCTGTGTGACTGAGTACTAACTAAAAATCTCTCAGAAGAATATACCAGTTTTAAGCAGAAATCAGAAAACAAAAATATACTTGTTTGGTGCCAATAAAGGGAATAGAACAAAATATTTTAAGGATAAGCAACATTAAATGTGTAAGCAACCATAAAGTGCACATAGGGGACTTAAAGGATAGCTGACAGAGGCGGTAAAACATTGTGTAAAATAATGGAAATATCAACAGAAAACCTAGATTTTAAAGAAAACTGTTGTCGTTTGATCTTTTGAGCTTGGGACTTAATAATTATCCAATGGGGAATGCTATACAGAAAAGAGGGAAAAGACCAGTAATTAACAAGTTGCATGCAGAAGTCACCAGCACAACTAAATGACATACAGCTCTCTGTGAGGTGTTCTGAAAGTGAGGTGCTGGGGTTGCTGTTAGGGTATGACCAGGGACTTAAGACTAAAAACAGCACTAAGAGAAAGTAGGGCAAAGAGGGTGATGGGCTGGAGGCAGACAACCAGTGGGAGGACAGACTCTGCAAAGAGATCATTAAAAGGCAAGGGAGAGATGCAGAAAAAGTGAAGGGTAAGTTATTACAAGGCAAACCTTGAGCACAAGCCAAGAGAAGACAAGAAAGGACAGTGGGAAGATGCTTTGCTCAAAGTGGTGGAATGACCTAGAGGAGTGTGAACACTGAAAAGATTCTTGGAGCTAGGACAGGAAACTGTTAGTGACCTCATGAAGGGCTGTTTTAGTGGAGAAAAGGGTACAGAAGCTAGAAAAGAGTGGGCAGGAAGAAAAACGTGGACTGGAAATGGACACAAATTCCAGGAAAAATGAGGACAATGTTCTGGATGTTGAACAGTGTCAGAGGAGAGATTTGTTATGTCAAGGGCAGTCCTGAAGAAAAAGGCTTCCATGTAACTAAAGAAGTAGCAGATAAGCTTCAAAGAAAATACATCATTAAAAATAAAGTCCTAAACAAGACATTTTTATATTCTACTAGTGTCTAAGGGGCTGAAGACATTAAACAAATAGACTTGTTCTCTAACATCCAGCTCTTGGATGTCCTAAGTGTCGTTCTTACAATTTCTTGTTTTGAAATATATTGTCTGTAAATGATCAAGAAACTTGCTATGACCTCAAAGGAAACTTGTTTCAAACAGGAATCTTCTCCTTCAAACAACTGATGATTTTAAACCTTTTTTCCCTCACTGTGACAAGTCCTTTGCCTTGAGTTTTTACTACCGCAAATTAGTACAGTATCAGTTTGACGAATATGGTTTCCTTTGTCGTGGACAGACCATATGGCCAACCTTCATTGGTAGAACATTCTTTTCCTTTTTCCTTTTTTTTTTTTTTTTGGGGGGGGGGGAGGGGGGCGGATAATTTCTAAATAGGAAAAAAATGAAATTGAAGATCATTCAGCTGGGTAGGTTGATACAAATTTAGTTTAAGAATACTTAAAGATATCATCTACAAACAACAAAGTACAGAGCTGTCTAATGTGCTTTTCAGTCATCTCTGAAAGTACTGAATATGACTGTCACTTAGAGCCTGCTTTTCTTTTGTGTTTCACATCAAAGAAAATTACGAAAATCACGGGGTTTCTTTTTACAAAATATTTGGTAATTTTAAAAATGCTAATGCAAGCTCTCTATACCTACTGAAACTATTATTGTGGGGTTTAGGTTTTACTTTTTAAAGTGTTTAATTTCAGAAAAAATTTTTAATGAGCTTGAACTAGCATTCATACAAAAACACATTGAATATCAATTCTGTCTTGTGAAACCAAACTTTTAATATTCAATGACTACTTTTTTATAGTCAAGATTCAGCAAAACACAGCAATAAAAATAACTGAACATTACTGCTATCACTAAAAGCAGATAAATATACAGAAAAATATTTCACTTTAGAACTGAAACTTCTAATTTACTAATGAAATGTCCTCAGTAAAACTGCAGTATGGCTGGAGCTGGTGATAAAATGGAAGTATAGGATTCTTTTAAACACAAAACTAAATGAAATGCAAATTAATGACATGCACAACCATAATGAAGATGTAAGAAAACCTATAATAAGTGCAGGTTTGTTTACTTCAAAACTTTTTAAAGTTTAGCTGTTTAATCACATTTATCAAAGTCAACGCATGATTTATAGATTCCAGGGATTCTCAGTAAACATGGTAAAAAAAACCCTCTCTGATAGAAATTTTGCTTTAAACACTTTTCAAATTGTTCCTTAACTGTTTGGGCAGAGGTAGTCTCAGGAGTAATAGAATGCATATATATGCATATAATATATTATTTTAACCTTAAGATTCCTATCAAATTTGCATTTTTAAACCTTCAAGTGAAGCTTTAGTTGAGGGAAGATTCAGCTATGAGTTTGCTCCATATTGTTATTATCTCTGTGGTTATAGCTGAAACTAAATTATACACAAATTTCCTTAGGGACATTTACAGTCTTCTCTCTGGCTGTAATCTCTTTACTGCTGCTGCTGCTGCTGCTAGTACTTACTAGCATTTGCAATTGCTTTATCTTTTTCTGTTTTATAAAAGATGTGTGGGTAAGGTCAGCCAACAAAGCTTCCATTGATGAAGTCCTAACACTAACTACAATTAAGCAGAATTATGTTGAAGATGAAATAGATAAAAATCACTGATCTGGGAGGACATATACAGCTTCTGATTTTCTAATGAAGGTTCACCTTTTCCGTGTTTAAGAATGCAGTTGAATCCCTTAGCTTTTTGTCACATTCTTACAACATTAAAATAACAAAAAACAGTTTTCTTATACCACTGCCTGGATGGCAGATTGGAAAATACTGGTTGGAAACAAAGCTTATTTTAGTGTTTCAGTATTTTCTTTCAATTGAAATTTAAGACCTTACTTTTTATTTGCCTTTGTCATATTTATTTATTCCACATTTTCAGGTCACTGCAGCTGAAATAGTGAGAACAATAATAAATTTGTATTACCATGTACTCTTTCACTCCCACCTCCTAGAGAAGTTTATGGGATATTTCCTGCTGTAAAGGAATCATGAACATTTCTTAGTGATGAACAAAGTATTACACCCGTGACCCAGCTAGACACGCTCTGGTGTGTGATTAAGATCTTAAAAAACCATGGTGTTACACATTTGTGTTATAGTCATGATTTTTTTATGAAATCATCTGTTCCCAAGTCAAACACAGTAGCTTTCTAGCTAGCCCTTGAAGTTATAACTTCATGCCTGTAATGTCTCTCTACCATTTTTTTTTCTTATGCTTCACATAGGGCATCATAATCCTCAAGAATTAAGTTTACAACATTTTCTCCAACAGTACATCCTTGAAACAAATATGCAGTTAAATTTGTTAAAAATGAAACAAAGTCAAATACAGCTTTGTCTCTTCTACATTAGTCCTGAACAAGCGTCCTGAACAGGAAAAAAAGGAGACATGCATACTGAAATTCAAAAGGAAATCTAGGTTATTTATTGGGATAATTATTTAAAGCCACTTTTTTCAACTGTAACTTTAAAATAGTAGAAAGAAATCTAGCAGACATCTAAATTCAGAATACATGAATGTGACCAAATTATTATGGGTTTAGATACTTGGATTTTTTTACCTTTATCTACTTCATGAAACATATAAGTGAACAATAAAACTTATACCAATGACTCTTGCCCACATTTGCAGTAATTTATTGCAATCCTAAATAAGTCTGTACCCCCTCAAGGTCCCCAACCTGACACTTAGGTACAGCATTTATGCAAGCAAATTTTGGCCCTTTTGTAAAAGAGAAGGGAAGACACACAGACTCCATAGCCATTAGGTAGCAAAGTGTGTCCCCTACTCTCCACTCAGTAGGCTGTAGATGCCATTTGGTGATTGTGCTAGTCTGGTTACATAGTGTGCTACTTGGTAATGGCCTTCTGTTATGTTGCACCATACTCTGATTTTCTGAGCACAGTTGCAGTAGAAAGAGCACGAATGCTCGTCTCACCAAAACTACTTGTAAGAAAACAATTTATTCAGAGATGTTGTGATGCATTTTTTATGGTTCATTTTTCTTAAATTATCTAGCCATAGATTTCCTAATATAAAAATGTATCTGATGAATAATTGAAATTCAAAACAAATACGTAGCATGCAAGAGGCTGCCAAGCCTATAGATCATATTTGAAATTGTAATTTATCTCATAAAGTTCAACTTTTTAATCAGAAAATGAGAAGTATGCAAATGAATATTGATTATTTGATCATTTCTAACCTGTTGGTTAGAATCTTTACTGAAGTCTAAATCCAATCCTACTGACATTTATACAGTTCCCAGTTAATATATTTTGTTTTCCCTTAGCATCTCTAACCCCTAAGTACAATACAATACATACAAAAATTAGTTCTCTTGACTGATGAGCTAAAGATAAGGATATCACAAAACTGATGTGCAGCACAGAACTCATTGCAGCTATTATCCCACACATACACACCCATACTCACACGCACACAAAATCACTGAAAGGGATCCTATGAGGAGAAAACTGGTTCACATAATCCATTGTCGTGGTTCAATAAGTAAAGACTAAACAGGTCACTCAGGACAAGAAATGTGTCAAGAAAGAGAGGAATATTCTGAAAAATAGGAGCTTATTGCAGTGTACAGGAGAACTGGCATCTCAGAAGGTCAGAGAAGGAACAAACACAAGAGAGATTCAGCAGCTTCGCTGAGTTCATTTTGAAAAAGAAGTCAAACCAGGAAAAAATCCGACCTCTTCCTGACAGGCCACAGGAGAAACAGAAGCAGCCCAGCTGGTATCTCTGAATATTGCACTCGGCTTTCGCTTGACTGTTGCATTGCCCTAGATGCCAACTCTAGAGCATTGAACAGTCTGCCAAAGCCTGTGAGTCCATAGCAAATACAGCTGGTGATGCATGATATCCATTATATTTATATTCACTACTTTTTTTTCATCGGTATTGAAGCATATCTTAAAATGCAAAAATGTTAATGACAGTCCTGCCTTACATTCGACTGATGAGAAGATGAAGACAAAAAAGGCACAGAAGGTAAAGAGGGATCAACTTACTGCTGACTCTCTTGTCATATGGATGCTATTTTTCTCATGTGGAATGGGGCAATACTGTCTGTTTATATGCGGAGCTAGCTGCTTCAGAAGAGACACTGAACCAAGGGCAATACAGACACCTGATGTGGCAAGTGCTGCTTTGGAGAAAATGTCAGTCTTCTGAGGAAACAAAGGATTTATGAGATTTCTTGGTATAACAAGAATATGTAAAAAATATGAGATATTGTTCCCCATTTCCTTGAAGATTTTCTGGACAGTTGTCAGAAGCTGTCTTCTCTTTGTCTGTCATCTAAATTAAGTATGTAATTGATCTTTAAAAAAAGAAAAGTCTGACAGGCAAATCTTTCTATTTTTTCCCGTAATATGTCTAATCTTTTCAAGTTCAAAGCATTCCAGGGGAAATCAAACATAATTCCTATTTTTGAATTCTGCTCATTAAGCACACAATGTTTAAAACATGGGCTTGAAGTATATGACAATAAATTTCAGCTATCAGCAGTAGCTGTAAAATCTACTTTTATGGAAGATCTGGCACATACTGTATAAAATAAGCCCATATTGTATATGTGTCATTCAACTTAGTCAAAATTATATGGGCTATATTAATTTTTTATTCTTGATGATGGGTAGCACAGTCAAGCTACATTTAATAACTGAAGTAAAATGGAATGAAGAAAAATTAAGTAAAAACTAAAATTCAAGCAAAAAACACATTCGGCTTACAACAAATGCAACGTTTTCAGCTGCAACACATTTAATATTATGTAATTATATTCTATTACTCTATAAAGATATGAACTCCTTGTACAGTAACAAAAGTTTATTTTTCATCTCACTGCCTATAAAAATAGTTCATTTATTGCTGTCTTAGCCCCAGAGCTGGAAAGCAATGAGTAGCTGGATATAACAGATTTTAAATCCTGATGCTTTCCTTTTAATTAAGAAAGTAGAAAAGCCAGGTTCCATCCAAATTTCTCTTACCCAGCGCATTCCTAAACTGAGCAAACAAGCCAGAAAACTCCAATCCATGCCCAAAGAGTAACAACATTACCTGCATAAGACATTTTAAGATTTAACCTCCACAAAAATTAACCCTGATTTATTCTTCTCTGTAATGCTCAACATTATAAACTCTCATGAAAATTCATACTGAATGCATCTGATGACAAATTGTAAGCACTTTACTATCCACTTTGGCGCAAGCACTGTAACACCAAAGGGACCGCAGTTCCTAAGTGCTGTTCAAGTGTACCAGGGAGCTCCTTGCCGCTTCCCACACCGCACCCCACCTTACAAACAGCTCTGCTGGGGGGAAAGCACTTGTTTTCTGTCCAATACTGCCCTGAACTGAAGTTGACAGCAAGATAAAAACATTGCTGAGCACTTATCATTTGTTTCAAAAGAAGTGAAACCCCATTCGGTCGGCTGGTGGATGGCCGCAAGCAGCAGCCTGGGGTGCCCTGGCTCGGCCGGAGGCAGTGCGACTGCTGGGAGGCCCCACATCTGCTTGGAGGTGGCTCCAGGCTCGAGATCTCGCACGCACTCACAGCCCGAGCTTCAGTCTTTGAGGTAAGTTTTGGAGCTGAGGCTTAGCAGTCCTGCAGTTGATAAAGGAGGACTCTGCACTTGGACAAACCTCTAGGAAATACCGGATATTTCACTGAGGTTTTTATACTAGGTGGCGTGCTAATCTCAAGGCAGAGTGAAAAGTATTAGACTTCTCCTTTCCATCACAAAAGCTACAATTTTGGAGTGGAGACTTCAGAAGTGAAAGATAGAAAAAGATCAGAGTAGTTGTGTTTTTAAGAAGTCTGAATATGACACTTTTGGTACTTGCTACAAAGGTTAACTGTTAGCCAAGTGCACGGCTTGCAAAGCTCACTCACAGTTTCACTGAGTACACATACACAAAAATATATTATTTTGTTATGGTTCTCTATGTCTCTCTCTGTTCTGTCTGACAGATATTTCCTACTTGCTTTTGCGTCTCGTACTTATCTATGTTCTGCAGAAGAAACAATTAACCCAAGTGATTTTACCAGAACAGCAACTCTTTGCCTTATTTTATCTTAGCGGAATTTAATTCAGATAGATTCACTTATCCTGTCTCTAAGTTGAAAAAAAAAAAAAAGTAAAATAATCCTGACTTTAATCTATTTGCTTTTACAATGAAAATTATGGACTCTTAGCTTTTCTCTGTGTTGAAATTCTGCATGGTTAAACAACAATTAAAAGGGAGATTAAAAAGCAAGACAACAAAGAAGTGTGTTTATAGAACTGGCCAGCTCCAGTGTGGAGTATGCAAAAATTGCAGAATCTAACAAAAATGTGTGTCACAAGCTGATATAGTTAATGTAAGTAAAATACTCTCACAGGAAACTATAACATGGAATAGGGTAAGAAAGTGCAGATGTGTTGGCCTCAGAGTTATCTCGCTGCATAGCTAATTTATATGGATAGTCTCACATGGATCTTCTCAAGGAGTCAAATCTATGCTCCTGAGAATCCAGCTTTGTCCTCAGCAGGACAAAGTTCAGTGAACTGCTATAATCTGTGTAAGAAAATAAGCTTGGCTGGGAAATAACTTGGAAGGCTTCCTTTGTGCGAAGTACTGAGATGAAAGACTACCGTATTTTTGCAGAAGCATTTTAAATCCTTCAAAAGAATGGGCACAGCAAGAGGCTGAGCAGACAGACACTATTAACTGGAAGTCAGTTATACATAGGAAGAATAATGTCAAAGATTAGTACAAACAAAGAAGTCAACAACCACTACATTTCCACAGATCACAATGGCAGGACTATTGAATTTTGGGGTGAAAGAAAGTATGTTGCAGACTTCGGTCCAACTCCTCCTTCCTACTCCAAGGCAACAGAGGTCTACTGACGCTGTACAGTGGCCGTGTTATTTGCTGAGCAGAGTGTAAGCTGTACACAAGACAGATGCAAACAGGAGTCGGAGTATAGCTGCTTAACATCCCCTCGTGCCCCGAGAGGATGGTCACTGGAGAGGAACTGGGTTGTGCAGCATGATCAAACACTTCTGGTGTTGCACAGTACAGACTGGGCATTTTTGCTATCTGGCACTGCTTTCATTCTCTCCTCTGTGTTTGACTGGAAGATAAGAATGTGCATGTGTCTGCACATGCATACCTGGATCACAAGGTTAGCTCTGCTAAGATGTGATTTATCTCAAATTATGACGTTAAAATCTGCAGTCTTCCTACCTTCATTATCTGCCTTTTTTTTTTTTTTTTTTTTTTAGAATTTAAGAGTCTTTTTTTTTTTTTTGGTTTGGTAACGTATGCAGAAGTCTTTGAGCTGTGCATTTTTTTCATTTGCTTTTCAGATTTCTGATGAACAGTAATTGCCTGTTTTTAGGAGACAAAACTTAAATTTAGAAATTTTAATGAATAACTAAAACACTGTTAAAGAGTACAGACGTGTCTCTGCCTACTTCTGCCTTCCCATTTTCCAGATTGCCCTCCAATAAGGGTAGGATCAAGACCTCAAAGAACAGGACTGATTAAACTTAAAACTATTTTTTTTAATCTTCTCCTTTTTTTTTAAGCTAATAAAACCTTTACATGCTGTACTAGACACAAGGAATATACTGAGGAAAAAAAAAGAACATAAAGAAAAGCATTTGATAAAATGTGGTTTAGAGCAATTTTACAGGTTTTAATTCACAGGAAAAAGGAAGGTTTTTTTTCCCTCAGTAGCAGCTTGTGTGCTGGGCAAGTGTTTGGTACCCAGGATGTCCACTTGTTACTTTGGAAGCCAAGATACTTCTGCTGTCCCGGAACACAAAAATTTGATTTCTCAGGTCACTGGGGAAGAGAGAGGTGAGGCTGAACTGCTGGCCTGGCTTGTCATCCCCATAAGGAGCAAACCAAGGTAAAAGGTGGAAAAATGTGGCAGCTGGTGCAAGGCCACTGTACTGCAATTTTCATGAGGCTGACAATAGGCCAAGAGACCATAAAATGGCAGACACTCAGAATAGCTGAAACAGGCTGTGCTTTGTTGATAATTATATTTGCAGCAGCAATGATGCCCACACCAATACAATTTGAAAACAAAAAATACCAGCGTGAATAATCTCAAGAAAGAATTACTGAAATAATAGCTTTAGAGGCAACTATTTGCTACAGATTAATCAACTGTATAAAAATGAAATTTTAACCAGCCAAATCAAAAGGCTTGAAGATACCTAGTAAACATCGCTGCTGAGGATTTAACATTAAGTACTGCCTGGCTTATCACAGGCTGTGTCATTGCAAATGTGAAAATGATGAGATAAAACAGTTAAGCATCAAGGGAAAACCAGATAAAATGAAAAACAATAAAATGTGTAGCACCATTATTCTACACTGATGACAGACAGAAAATTATACAAACATTAGGAGAATGCTATCTATAGCTGCTCAGTCTTCACGGAAGCTCTTTTACAGAATTAACGATTGATAGAGAAGTAATAGTTCAAAGAATAAAGAAAGAATGTGAAAGTTAAAAAGCCAAAATGCTACAGAAAACAGGCAATTTAGTTCTGCGCAAGTATGAAATATGAGTGATGAGAATGAATGGAAAGAAAAATGACTGAGGACAGCTGGAGAAGGGAATAGATGTAACAACTCACTAAGACCCATTAAAACCTGACCAATTTGTTTTGCACCTCAAGGAAAGCAAGGTTTTCTATAAAAGTTGTAGCCAAATTTAAACTTTAATTAAAATAGTACTGCTACAACTCCTTTTACCTATTAAGATATTTTCTAAAATGAACAAAATAAAACAAATATCTTCCTTTGAAATTTTAAATGGCCTGGAACAGAAGATGGATTGGAAAGTTGACACCAAAAACCACTAAAGAATCAGCAAGATCATTACTTATCATTTTAGCATG
Source organism: Anser anser (assembly GCF_964211835.1). Lineage (NCBI taxonomy): Eukaryota > Metazoa > Chordata > Aves > Anseriformes > Anatidae > Anser > Anser anser. The sequence goes on along the minus strand of NC_139720.1, from coordinate 123,308,033 downwards.
AAGAGTCAACAGTTATCTATGGTTGCTGGATGCAAACAGCACATAAAGAGGTGGGAAGCACAGCATGAAATGTATCATGTGACTACACTAAGAATTGCCAAGGCATCTCTCACCATAATGGCAAATCATGGCATGGGAAAGAGAAAAAAAAAAGTATCTTTTCCTCCAATAAACTGACTCCTGTGTGCCAAAATCTCATATTGTTTTCCAGGATTTTTCCCCCATAGATTACACTCTCCCTTTCTCCTTGATAGGGCTTTCCAGCTTCATTACAACTGTTTCATTATCCATAGCCAAATGCATCAGAAAAATACATTTCCAAATACACTGAGAAAATTACAAGGTAACAGCAAACCAACTTAGATCAGGTATAACTGTGCCACTGTTTTGCACTACAGACTTAGCCTTCTTCACACATAACTTTAAGGTTTGTTCTGAAGCTACTGTAGCAATTCAGTTTGCCATGAAAATTGCATCTGTAGTGCAGATGCAGCCAGCTGGCTTGAGGGACACTGGTTGAATTTCCTAAGTATACTGGAAAGATAAGGAGGTAGCATGTGAATCTACCTATTAAACACCACCTGTGATTCAGTTACATCCACTACAGTCTTTATTGCAGATACTGCATCACCTGTTTCCTCTAGAAGTTACATATAAATGGTTCAAGGCATGTATTGCAAATAATGAGAAACTCAGCAGAGAAGGAAAAATGTACTAACACTTCTTTCTTACTTGCTGCAGAGTGGGCCTGTTTAGGGCACTGCAATTAGGCGTGTGGATTTTTTTTTTTCTAAGTTTTCTCTCATTTCTTTTGCATACATACCTCTTAAAACAAACTGGCTTAATGAGGGAACTAACCTCAAAAAGAACAATCTATAGAGACTAATTTGTCCCTTTTCATTCCTCAGCAACAGATTTTACCAAACATTCTCGCTAAAGGAATTCATCACATAAAGTATTTGCATTGCTAGGTTAAAAAGAAATAGTGCATCGTATTCACGACTGCAATTCTGAATTTGTTTTCCTTGTTTGTTTGTTTTGGGAAAACCTGACATACATACTCTTCAGTGTGCAATGGAACAAATTCAAAAGTAATCTGGATACCCGAAAGCTTTACTTAGTTTACAGGTAAATTATGGTGGCATAAAACCAAGCAACATACAAATCAGCGCATCCTACAATGTTTTTAAAGAACTACCATACTTCTGTGAAATTTAATGCACATTTCACTCCTTTTTTCTTCACAATTAGAGAATATAGGAGCAGCTCATGATAATCTAAGAAAATTTCAAACTACCCTCTTAAATTACAAATGTGAATAGCTAGAATGAATTGCTTTTTATACTCACTTGATATAATACGGCACTTTGTTTGGTGAGATTGCCCTCTCCCAGGGGCCTTGGACAGAAGCTGTCAACAAACAAACAAACAAATAAGTAAATAACTGCACACATACATTCATACATACAAACATACCTAGAAGAGAAACATGGAGGTCAAGTTCAAAGCAAACAGGAAAGACAACATTAATCGCTAGAATTACAATTTTACACTTGGCCACGCTGATATTGGTCTGTTTGCTCAGTTGCCCATGAAGGCAGGAAGGATTAACCTGCTGTTCTGAAATTTCTGGCCTAATCTGAGAGAAACTGAACTCATTCAGCTGCAAAGATAAATACAAAAAACTCCTTGGCTACTAAACTTCAAGAACAGATATGAAGCAGAGCACAAAACCTATCTCTGTGGTTCAATTCAACCTCTTTTATAGGGTTCCTCCTGCTAATGTGTTTGGCTGGTTTTACTTCAATTTCTTTCTCGTGTGATCAGTCCCTTCCATCTTTCTAGGACCAAGATTACACTGGTTTATGCTTTATGCTGAGTGAAGTAAAATTGACTCACTATTATATTATATCTCACTATTTTGTTTATTCTCTTGTTGACTTGTTCTAAATACAGAACAATTTCATTTTTATTTCTCCACATTACTAATTGTGCTTAATTGACTTCCAGTAACAGCAAATAATGGAGAAAGTAACACTCTGACCACAAGAAACTGTGAAGAAATGATATTACTCACTCTTGGCTATCAGTGTTAAATCTCTACATCGACTTACAATGTAATGAAAATCTTCTGTAACAAAGTTGTATATAAAACTTGTTGTAGCCAAACAATTTTAAATAATGTGTTTTTGTTATAGGCAGAGACATCTTATAGTTTAGGATGCAGTCAGAAAGCTAGTTTCTGTGTTTGTTTGTTTGTTCTTTAATTATGAGTTTTCTATCTGTCCAGAACAGTTGTACCAAAAATTTTCTTTTATAATATAGTGATTTCTTTATATGAAAAGTAATCTAGCTGGAAAAAAAATGGCTGTTTGCTTCCCCCAATGTAATCCTTCTTTTTAGTGACCCCTGCTGTTCACAAAGGAAAATAATTGTCTCCAAGACACAACAAAGGATCAGCTGCTTGATCATTTGGCTCAGTCTTCTTTCTGTCTCTCATTTGAAACAGACCTTTCAATAATGCTTCAGGTACTTTAACAAATCCATACAAATATGAGCAACCAATATCCACATTTCATATAATTTCTACCAAAACTGTTAACCAGATTCACATGAGCGAATTTGCAGAATGAAACACCCTGTCCCCTGCTCACAGACTAGAATGTGGACAAGAGGACTTGACAACCATGGCTGAGATTACTGGTGGCCTTTGAAAAGCTTACCGCAGTACCTTTGATGGTCCTGTTGTCACTGACTTTAACCCCCACCTAAATGCTTGTAACTAAGCTGTGTACTGCTTTCCCATTACTTAAACTTACATATAGTTCTGTGCTTCTTAAGAAAGAAAGGAGAAATTTAATTTCAAAGGTAGGAACTATGATAACAGAAAACTCTTGAAGTGCACCAGAAATGCAGAATGAATTATAATGGTAGCTCCCATGGAAGAAGAGCATGATAATGCTGTTGAAGTGTGTGTCACAACCCACACACAAAATTACAGAACTGTATTTTCAAACACAAATATTCAAATATATCAGTTACAGATGATGAAATATTCCTTCTTAGGACAGGGACTGATGTCTCGTTCCATGTCTGCACACTGCAGAGATGAACAGCTGTGAAGGTGCAGCTTGCCACTCATCGAGCAGCAGCTCTTTCGGGGAGTACTAACTGCAAGATGCTCACAACTTCAGTTTCGTATAGCCTCAAATGATGGAAAGATGCAATCTGTTACATAATCTATATATGACTGCAAAAAGTATCAAAAATGGAATATCATGTCATGTATTGATGTTAACTACATTAAAACAAGGAAACATCCCCTCCTTTTAACCCTAGTTTTACATTATGCTTCATATGCAATTCTTAACCATAATTCTTATTTATTCTGTCTACTGGTGAGAACATAGACTGCTGTTAAGTGTAGTTTTGGTGACTGATCTGATACTCTCCACAGTCTAGAAGGGGGTACGAAACCAAAGGCAAGGAGTTAGACACAAGGTACGATTTAATTTTACATTATCAATGCCTTGGTGATTTCTTTGTATGCTTTTATTCAGTAATATGACACAGTGAGTTAATATGTGGCACATCGAATATCTTTAAAAGGCATACTCAGTGGCAATTATAAAGTCTCTGACCCCATGGGATTGTGTTATGTGAGGACTAAGTTGAATCGGATTATACTAAGTTATAATTTTTGAAAATAAAATACCCTTCAGTATTTACTAAAAATTGACCTTCTTCCCTATCTCTCTCCAAAACAGTCATTAATATTCCTAGTGGGAACACCACCAAGCTACAGTTCTGCCACTCTAAGATTTGTTTTCAGTTAAATATCTACAGGACAGATTGTCACATATTTTTGGAAGGTGCATTTTTTCTGTTGTTTCTGAATTAATCTGCATTAGAGTTTTGCAGTCATAACTTATTATCACAGAATCTTATATAAAATAATATTCTCAATACATTAAAATAGGAACAAATACTTTGCTTTCATGAGAACTAAGAGCTTTAGGAATAACAAACAATTCTCTGATGTTCTGCATAATTGGATTTAGTGTTACTTCAAGAGATTGCTGTGAAGCTGTCTATAATACACTTTTGCTTTCCTGGATGATTCTAGTCTTGCCTAAATTTGAGTTGACAAAATACGTGTACTTTTTACAGCTATGCTAAGACAATAATCATTTCATTTTTGGCAGAAGCCCAGAAGCTGAGAGCAGCTGTTTCTTATCTCTGGTTACCAGTATGGGTTTACTGTCCATTACAAAGCTAGTGCAGGTAATGGACATGTGTCTTTAATTCCTTGGTAAGACCATTTCAGTTGTCCAGCTAAATACACTTAGCAAATGTTTTTCTGTATGACACTGTAGTATCCTAGTGTGCTGCAGCACTCAAGAAACAGACCTTTCCTTATTGCCAAGTGTAATTCAAAAGTGTTTTATTGTTCTAACTTGCACAGTGCAAGAACCCATTATCATACACCCAGCTACTTGCAATGCCATCTACTGCAGTTAAATACTACAACAAAATACAGGGCATTTTGAGAGTGAATTTAGATTTCTGTACTCTTTCTTTTTATTGCTACACACTTTAATGGTTACCTAATTTGAGAGTTTAATTTTTTCTGTTGGTGTGCTAATTTCTAAGACTTGCTTTGCCTATTGTTCAACTTAAGTAAACATGGATCTTGGTGGTACGCCTACATCCTTATTTGTTTTCAGAATGTATAATGAAACCGTAGCGTAATGGCTCTATGGACTTCAGCAGTGTTTTAATCTGTGCAGGGATATGAATGAAATATTAACTAGTATGATAGCATAGTTTTATCTGAGTTGATATTATGAAACTAATCTGATAAATATTTCACTTTAGCACTGCAAATATAATGAAAAATACATGTATGTTTACTAATATTAAAGTATTCCTTCAGCTATTCAAAGACTTGATTTAGTATATCCAGTTAAAAATTACTCTCAGCGATCCTTATTTAAAAAGTCAGCACACACCTCTCATCACCTTCCAATGGCACAAGTTTACATTTTCAGTTTTAAATACAGAGAAAATCTTTTGAGTCTCAGTTAACACTTGGGGAGCATTGGCCAACAGTTTCAGGATAGAAATTGTAAAGTCCAACCACCTAGTACCCATATTCCATGCACTGTTATGTATATCTTATCAATTATTTTTTCTTAGAAATTGATTGTATTTATTATATCTGCATTTCATCTCCATGATAGTTAAAGTGGACCTCATCTATTTGTTCACAACCAAGACCTGTACTACCTGCTTGGTGGCCACTGCATTTGTAGCACAGCAAGGTGCTTTTATGTTCATATTTTAATAATGCTGCTTCAGCCTAGGAGCTCTATCTGCATGACTGCTATTGTCCTACTTGGGATTATCATCATTATTATCTTCATGCAACCACAGGGCTAGGAATTTATTTAATTCTTCACATAAAATGTGTTTTCATACCAATTATTTTCACTGCAGCGAGGTACGAAATTGGTGACTTCAGATAAAGGGAGGCAGGAACAACAAAATAATGAGATGGTCTCTGGGTCTGGGAAGCATCTGACTTCCTAAGGATCAGGTACCTTATCCTTTCAAAGAAGATGCATCAAGTATTACCAATTATTTTCAAATGAGACCATTATAGATGATAAACTATTGTGCTCCACAGACTTTAAAGAGCTTCTGCTTCTCTTCCTGAGAGAATATGCTAAATCAATGTTTTCCCATAATCAGTTCATGATATTTGCTGGCAGGATGCCATCTCCAATCGGTATGCCTGTGTAACAGTGGCACAATAGAAGGCTTTGCATAATTTTTGAGTTCTTCAAGATCCTTTGCAACAAATGTCGGTATATATCTGTAAAATATGACTTTTTCCAGATTTATAGAGAATTGATTTCTAAATTATGTGCATTTATTATTGTACCAAGTGAGACCAAAGAACAGATTGTGTTGTGTAGCAACAACTGTGTAGTGTAGCAGTCTGCTGTTGCACCATGTAGCCGAGAAACTGAAATCAGAATATACTGACTAAGCAATTTAGAAGTTACAAGGCAGAAACATCAATCAAAACCCTCCTTTCCTAAGAACTACACAGCATGAGGTCTATTCTGCTTCAAGTCCTAGCTTGCCACGCTGCACATGTGGATGATTCTCAGGCATTTCAGAGACAGGGAACTACTTCTCAGATTGGAGTCTGCAATTCTTAAACCCCAGCAAACATCCCCTGCTTCCCTGCAGAGCTAGAAGTACTGTCTATTGCTGCAACATACATGCAGGCTTTTAAGGAAAATACCATCTTCAGAACACCTCTAATCAATCTGAAGAAGGAATTATCAGTCATGAAAGCACTCAGCATGTGGTCAGGAACAGTATTAACTCCTTTTACAAGAATTATAAAAGAGGACTTGCCATTCTGCATTTTCTGCTGGAATCCTTATGGCCAACTTAAGATTTCTTACCTGCAACCTAGGGTCAACATTACATGATATGACCTAAATAATGCATACTTGAAATCATGAACAGTGTTCCCAGTAGTTTCAAAATGCCACTTGTGGCACAAAATGTAAAATCCACTTAATACTTATTTTTCTTAAATGTCACGCTACTATAAAATAGCAAAAATACAAGCATCTACTTGATAAAGAATCTACGTAATAAAAAATTCTGCATGAAATACAGCCAAGCGATATAGTCTGCATCAATCCACATATTCATACAGATACTTCATATTGTTAACGGTGTCTGTTGCACTTCTATGCTGTTGAAACTAAAATCTCTAAAACTTGTTCATCAAATGAGGTCATAAAGTGACCTCATCAAATTGGTAATGAGTTTTCTGGAAATGGAGTAAGATGAATGCAAAAATAAATCTGCTAAATACCCATGTCTCATATAGAATATATAAAAGTTTTCTTTCTTTCTTTCTTTCTTTTTTTTTTTCCCTTCTTTAAGGACATCTTATTTTGTTCTTTTTAAAAAAGTTTCAGAACTGTAACAGAACAAGGTCTGGTGGAAGTGGGCTTGTAGTTTAATTTTAGTCTAAAGGAGGTCTCAGTTCTGAGTGGATAAATTGCAAGTTGCACACCTGTAGGGGAGAAAGTGGCCGTATGGATTGCTGAAAGGGTAATAACATTAAGATCAAAAGTTTTTAATTAAGGCAATGAAACCAGGTGAGCCCATGAGAGTGCAGGAAAGAATTTATCTCCTTAACTTTTTTCAGCTGGGCACAGCGACAAAGGTACCAGCAAGGCTACTAAGTACCCAAAACCTAGGCTGATATTCTTCCCAGGGATTGCCAGAAAACTGGAATTGGGAGTGTAAGACCCTAATTAGTAATGAACATGCAGATGAGCATTCATGATAAGAAAGTTAACCCCTCAAGTACTTGACTGTCTAAACGTTGAGGACCCAGGTGACGTCCTGCCCTTTACACACATAAGGTTTATGTCTAAGGACTTCAGGTCAGCATCGTTCACAAGGGACTGCTGGGTCTTGCTTTCCAACTTCAGACAGGCCTTTAATAAACTTTTTATTATACCCATGTAACTCACCGATTTTCTTAAAATTCTGAGTTCTATAGTTTTGTTCTGGCTCTCCAGGAATATAAGATATACCATGGAAAATATAAGATATACCATGGGTCATATAAGATCACAGAATCACAGAATGTTAGGGATTGGAAGGGACCTTTAAAGGTCATCTAGTCCAATCCCCCTGCTGGAGCAGGAACACCTAGGTCATGTCACACAGGAACGCATCCAGGCTGGTTTTGAATGTCTCCAGAAAAGGAGACTCCACAACCTCTCTGGGCAGCCTAAGATATACCATGGGAAATGATAAGAAATGGCCAATACTCAATTTCTCAGCAGAAGCACATGCAGTCACTTTGCATTTAGATAAAATAAAGAAAAAAAAAAAAAGGCAGTCAGTCTCCTCTAACTGTCTTGACCACATTTAAATGCTATAATAAAATCCTCGTGCTTCCAGAGAGTTCTCAGATTTAGGCTGGTCCTTTTGAGACTACTTATCCTCTATCTTTTTATTATTCCTTGGTAATATTTGCTATTCAAAACATTCACTGTGATTTCTAAAAATATTAAATCATATATCCCACAGACATGGATGAATGGACATGGTCTTTGATGTCTGCATGTCAAAAGTGATATCTGGAAGACAATATAAGATAATGTATGCAATGAGAAATAAAAGAGAAAGATACTGCGGTTTGCACTGGAAAATGATCTCTCAGCTGAATGGGTAAAGTGTCTAAAGAGTCCTGTAGCCCTGTCGTTTTTAGAGCCTGATGTCTTAATTAGCAGGACTTGCCCTTTTAAAGACATGTCTGCCTGTGCAAGAGAGCTTCACTACCCTCTGTTTTGCATAGTAATCTAAGCACTCACCCTGCAAGTGGGAGGTGAGTACCTGACTTCTCTCCCAGCTTGAAGGAATTCAGGCCCACATCTCTGATTTCTCAGGAGAGTGGTGTAAATAACAGAAAGAAGGGAAAAAGAGATCTGAACCCTAGCAGCTTTGAGCTTATCCAGAGAAGCAGAGACCTAGGTTATATAGCCCACTCCTATGGTCACATCTTTTACTTTTAAGCAACAATTGCCTACCACAAAAAACAGCAGCTGCGCAAGCACTTTGATCACTAGCTTGTAATGTGAACTGCTGGCTCCAGCTTTCCCGACCTTTCTGTTTCTGAATGAAAGGTGTTATGGCTGCTGCACATCACATTAAAGTCAGTGCTGTTGTGGCTTGGTAGACTGAAACCTAAAGCCATAGTTAGTTGCCTCCAGTTAAAACAAAGTTCCTGGCACAGGGTATTTCGGTGTGCAGATTTAAAAATCTGGCACTGGTGCATCCAGGCGGCAGAAGCTTGTAGCCTGGGACATAAAAGTCACAAAATGTTAGCTAGATGTAAAGTAGTCTTTCAGACTTGCAAATCTAAATTTCTGTTTCTTTTATTTCCAGTTTCTCTGCCGTGACAAAAGTCCGTGTTCTCTGAGTGGTTAGTGCTTGGAAAGGACAAGCAGAACCTGGCATCTGCTGGTCGAGCTTGTAGGTAGCTACCAGTTATATCAGAGCACTGCTTCATGGCATCACTTCATTGACATGCTACATATGCTAACAGATGATCTCACATTTGACAGTAAATTACAAGGCTTGTATAGGCTTTTAAAAGATGTAATACCTTCTGTTTTTTAGTGCTCACAAATGATTCACATGAATGAGCTACTACGTTAAAAAAACAGAATTGATGGCTGGCTGGTTAGCACAGAAAATGATATTAAAAACAATCTGACATCAATCTTACCTCTCATTTACTGCATCTCAAAAAAAAAGAAATACTGTTTTGACAATATAGGTGGGTCCTCCAACAACAGACAATGAATCCTGTTCTTTGTGAGAGGCAGTATCACAGATACAAATAAAGGAGTAGTCAAAAAAGTAAAATTATTCCAGAAGAGTCATTAAAACTCTGGAGCTGGCATTATGTTGAAATTTGCACTTAAAGTGGGATTGCAGGTATCCTTTTTCACACCTCGGTTACCGTATATAGCTTCCAAATTAAGCACCACCATGCATGAAGGAATCACAGACATTTAAATGACTTTGCTAAATATTTACCAGTTTCTCTTTAATAGAAAAGAGAGTTTTTTGCTATTTTATTCACATCCTGATTTATATCATTCTAATTAAACAGCAAAAACTTCAAAAACAACAAACGCTGTGAATTCATGATATAATGTCTTGCACTTGTAATACATTTACCAGCTATAACAACTATTCCTGCTAATGGTGAGAGGGTCAGTCCTTGGCCAGGTGGCTGGGAATAAATGGAGGAGGAGCTGGGACTCTGGGGAGACCAGCAGAGTGTGACAAGAGCTTGGGGAAGCATGACGGAGTGATCAGAATACCAAGGGCTGGGGTGAGAGAGCCCAGCAAAAAAATGCAGAAGGCTGGAGAGGGGCAGGCCCACCTGCCAGCAGAGAGGTATGGGCCAGTTTTGGTGAGAGTCCTTCAAAACTAAGGGCAGCCCAAAGTCCTGGTAGAGAAACACAAGTGGACACTGGCTCTTTTATCGTTATTTTTTTAACTCACAACCAAGAGATGTCTGAATTATCCTCTGTTGTGGTATAGATTAATACTGTCACCTGCTCAATTACAAGATGAAAGAGTGGAAAGAGAAGGTTGAACTGCAAGAAAGGACAATGGAGAAAAATCGTTCCTAAATTAAAATTCACAAAGGAGATTTTTTTTTTCTTTTTCACACCTTATTTCTCTAACTCATGCCATCCTTCCCATCTCTTAGAAACAGCTATAAGAATACCTCTTGAAACAGGTTGTAAGTGCTTAGAAACAGAGACTACCACTTGATTTCTTGCCTGCACAGGACATGATAAATATGAGATCCTGCACCACTCTCCTTTTAAAAGAATAATTTTTATTACATAAACACAGTTGGGAGCTGAAGATCATCACTCACACTTAAAGATGTGCAAGTATGTATGGTAGAGGGCAAGTTGATGCTCAGTTTGAGAGGATGAACTGATTATCACTGGGATATAAATTAGACATGAAATAGACAATGAATCACTTATTTTCCATACTTATTACAGTTTTCATTGGTCTTATGTGTAACTCAGCTCCTTCATTTTGTGCATTGAGGATATAAAATAAATCCAGCGAGCAGAATTATCATGTTTCATCTTTTCACAGCTAGACTGATCCCACTTGGACTCTGCTTGCCATCACTGCACTGATAGATCATTTACAAGCTGTTAATTCACCTCCATTTGACCTGCCCCATTCTGGTCTACAATCCGTATGTTGGGATTGTTAATCCCTAAAAGTACAGATAGAGAAATAAGGCCAAGGCCAGATGGCAAAGTCTCAAGCAATCCCTCTCTTGAAAAGCTCTCTCCAATAGATCTGATTCCATCAGCACGGGGACAGAGAAGAGGCAGTACCTGAAAAGCAAGTAACAGCATACTTCCCTCGGGAGTGTGAATAGTACATGATACTGAGGAACTCGATGCTTTGGGGATTTGATTCTTAGGAAACATGAGGCTGATCACTGGTGGTTTTCAGTGACTGAATACATACTTGAGAAGGATTTGATAGATATTTTCAGCACTTCAAAACCCTAACTTCTGCAGGTACATCTGAGAATATGCATTTGGACACATATTTGTGCAAACATCTAAGCCAGCAAGAGGGGACCAGCAAACAAATACACGGAAAGCATATGCCCATTTTCTTCTCAGAGACTGGGCTATTTCCAAGGCCAGCATGCTTTTCCCTGGCTCCATTTCCTAAAGTGATCCTCAAATGATGAGAAGTGACCAGAATGATTTCCACTCTGCTGTCTCTGGCTAGAGCACAGAAGTAGTGTGTCTCAGTGCTCTGCTGATGGTAGGTAGGCTAAAAGAGGTGGCTATAAAACTGAGAAACTTTTAGATTCATCTGTGTTATCAGCAAAGTAGTAACTGTCACGCGAGTTGCACAATACAGTTCAGGACACTCTTGCATATTGCAACATAGTCTTGGTTAACGTACACTTAACATTTTTCTCTCTGTGAGAAGTACTCTTTCCCTAGGAATAAACTGTATGCCAAATAAGAAAAACAGGTATCTCTTTACATATTGCATTCATGTCATACACCCATAACTCTCATACATTCCATTCTGGCAAATCTGACTTGCAGTTATTTATACTGGCTAGATAACTTATTCCCAGTGATTAAGAGCTAATAAAAAGGAATTTTGAAAAAGTATGAGAAATTACAGAAATCAGTCTTCTTTCTTCACAGACCCAACATTTGATAAAATTAGATGCAAGGTTGAACTACTGTGAGCCTGTGTTGTGCTTATATGGCACAACATAGACTCTCTTGCAGTTCACTCCTTTGAGGTGTCCCTGCCTCTGTTTTTTCCTCATTGTCTTTTTCTTTGGCTGGGGGAAAAATGGTTAACCAATTAAAATTACAGTGCACTATCAGCTGAAGAAAAGTTTGTCTTCTACCCCACTCTGAATGTAGCTGTACAATAACATCTATCTCTGATGTCTGGGTAGCTTGTCCCTCTGCATGGAGGAGACCATTATCCTGTGACTGTGTTCTGTTCTGCTGATATAATCTCTTAAATAAAGTTTTACTGTTTACTTTCCTTAATTGAAGTACAATAGAGAAGACACGGCCTTTAAGAAGCTTCATTTTAGTCACTGCCTTGGAGCTTTGAAGGTGTTTCAAGTTGTCTTTCAGTGTACTTCAAAACATCCTTGATGAAAGAGAGTGTGTGGAGGTGGAGTGGGAATGTTACTGGCAAAGTTAGTGGCAATTATATTTTATGCAGAGTTGTAAAATGTTTACTTAACTGCCATCCTTCTGCCAACTTTCTCACTATGGTTTTGATCCTCTCACTACTCTGCTAAAGTGATCAAATCCTGCAAAGTCTATAGACAAAATATTTCTCTTACACATCTTATTTTATCCCTTTTTGGTGTAGAATACTTCTGATCTCAAACAGATAAAGCAAATTAATTTTATTGTTATTATTTTTTAATCCTTTCTGGGTTACAATCATCAGGAACTCTTACATTTTTCAGCATCATTTTATTTCACTAATCCTAAAAGGGAATCTTCAAACAGTGAAGAACAGCTTGGCACTGACAGACGTATAGGCAAACAGAATTGATACTGGCAGACATTTTCCTTTTACCCTGGACTATGTGAACTTATTTAGCAACCTTTGGCTCTCAGAAATGGGATGGGATGGGATGGGAAAAAAACACATTTTAATATAGTCTATAATAGAAATTCAGAGCAACTATAGCTGGCACATGGCTACAAAAATTATCAATTAGCTGTGTGTGCAAGCTGAGCAAGAAAAATTGGGAAGGTACTCACTGGTAAGAAAATGCTGGGAAGTAGGGCCAAAATCCCTGTGAGCTTCATGCAGTTGCCTGATACGCTCATCAACAGCCACCTGTGAACAGAGAAGAATGACTTTCTCCTAAACAAGTAACAAGCAGCAATTATAGTCAGATACCTTTTTTTTTTTTTTTTCATTACAGAACATTCTGTTTAAAATTAAGAAAGCTCCTGTAACAATCTGTAATCCTCAGGGATTAACTGAGATTTAATGTGTCTTTCTCAGAAGAAGGTCAAAAAAGGTTTTTACTTTTTCCTCCCCCCCCCCCAATTTTAACCAATGCTAGAACAAGTTAAAAATGAACAGGTTGATAAAGAAAGGTATAATAAATTGGCCTGACTTACATGCACCTGAAAAGAATAAGACAATTGCTTGCCAATATTAAAGCCAGAAACATTTGTCTGTGCTAATACTTTTACTGGAGCTACTGCAAAAGTACTTTTTGAGAGATTATATGTTATATATCAGCATAAGAAAACTAATCTATGTTAGTGTGGACATGATGACTATATTTTAGAATAATGCCTAACTGAGGGTAGTCAAAGTGCATCTGCACTCATACATTTATCTGTTTTTAGTTAGGTGAATTCCTATCCCCTTGGCCCCTTCTTCCCTGAAAGATGTCCTTAGAAGAACATATTATTCTTAGTGCTCTTTTGGGTTGTTGCACTGCATAGAAATCTAGATGCTAATTGTAAGATTGGTTTCATCTTTACCCTTGAAAATTCCAGTACGATTATGCATCAAGCCAGCAGCCAAGGGCAGGCAGTTGCTGTAAGATTCCATATTGTATCAATGATATCTACCATCAGCTTTACAAACTTTATGCTAAAAGGACACCATCAGTTAAGTTAGGCCTACATCTAGGATCAGGTAAAGCAAGGAAAAATAACTGATAGGGATTGGATTCACCTAAATATTGCCTGCAAGAAAAAGTGTTGTATCAACACGGGCAAAGCAGAAGGTAAAGGTGATTGGTCTGTTTTTACTGTCTTGATTGTGAGATACAATACCAAGAAACAAAGAATATGCATAAGTAAAAAGCAATCCACATTTTAAAACTTCCAGGGATTTTTTGGTTGGTGGAGGCAGGAACAATTCTATAATAACTACGTGTGATTCAGCTAGAAGGAAAAAACAAGGAAGGAATTGATATGAATGTGTTTGTTTACCAAATAAACCCCAGACCCCAAAATTCTTCTTTCAGGAGATACAATAGAAATTTAACAGCAGGACATTATTATTATTTTTTTTCCTCAAGCAGTTTTTCAGAGGCATTCCCTGCTGCTTTCTCCATTGCTACCATCTTTCCTCCTCTGGCTTCATATACACAGAAACAATCAATTAGATTTTTTTTTTTTTTTGTCAGTCCTTGCTTCATATTACTAGAATATTACAGTGTTCTGTTCTTACAGGCCTCTGTTCTTATTTCTACTGTTTTCTTGAATGTGGAATTGCTCACAGAGGAACATTTATACCAGTAGGTTTAGGGTGAACACAGGCAGGCTAAGTCCTATGACCTGTTCTTTTTCTGCTTAATATTACTGATTGCTTACCTAGAGAAAACTACATCTAGAAAGAGGCTGAACTCTGGAAAACTTCTGAAATTCTGGGCAGAAGAAATCTAAGTAAAGGACAATTCAGACCTAAGGTGAATTGCATGGGGAGATGTTCTATAAAGTAGTGCTTCATCACTTAGTTCTGACTGGTACCATTATGGACAGTAGCTGACTTTGGGCTTGAGTTTGCATTTAATTCACAGTATAGATAAAAGCTAGAGAAGTCTGCACATGGATAGACAATGATAGGACTGCTTCTGGTCATCAAATTCATTAGCTTAGCTACTGAAGCATAAACTAATGTGAAATTATGTTTAATCCAGAAATGATCTTTCAACGAAAACTAGGAAGATAATCTTTAATATACATAAAAGAAAAACATACAAGCAAAAAAAATGCAGAAAAAACGTAAATGAGGTTATATATTTCTTTAGAGTCCTATTAAAACAAAACAAAACAAAAACCTCATAACAGGCCTATTTTGTTATTAGGTCATTGTTGGTTAGTAAAGAAATGTGAGACTTCTCCTCGATATTAGCACTTACTTTTCAATAAGTCAAGTAGGATGGAAAAAGTACTTTCTGACATGCAGAATCTCTAAAGAGAATGAGAGCTCTACAAATAGCCAGCAGGGAGCGGTTTCCTGTATGAGAATGACATCCAGTTTGCAGTCAGCATAGACTATGGGAATAATTTGGTGTTTGTGACCACTGCCAACTCACAGTCCATACAATTTCTTCAAGTGTGCAAAACTGAGAATGACAATTACTACAAAATATCCAGGTGAGTTTTGAGTTGCTCAAAAGTATTAAACTGAGAATTTTAGCCACATATGCACATCCAGAAAAACAAAATACCCTAAACACTCCAGGGTAAACTTTCAAGCTGAACAACATTGGACGTAAGCCTGGAAATATCTCTGTCTCAGAGGTATATTTTGTCAATTCAAAGCTGAACTAAACATTGGGAAATCCAGAATATTCTCCAGGAACAATCACTTCAGAATTCAAAAAGTTATTCCATTTGTCTACCAGGAAGTACCAATTATTGATGTACTGACATATTGTATACAACCTTTTAGGTGCCAAAATATGGACTCTCTGTTGATGCTAGAGTAAAGAATATTACTGTAGTTAGTCTCCATGACTTTTACTAATACTAAGATGTAAATGCCAAAATAACAGAATTTGAAGCCACAATAACTGAAGACCGGTCCAATAAAAGCAAAGTTGGACTTGGCTTTGTGGCTTATACCCTAGCTACCAGGAGAAGCAGAACTATATATTCCAGTTATAGAATCATAGAATGGTTTGGGTCTTCATAGCTTGTTCTTGATTCTTGAAAAAATATTCTCACTTCTCCTTTCATTTTTAAAAACAAGCAATTGGTAATTCCTGGATTTTAAATTTTGTCTTAAATTTCTTCAGAATAAAGTAAAATAAGTTCCTCCAAATATCTAGTAGCCTATGCTATGCACTGAACCAAGTGCAATTTTACTTAGAAAAAAATGTGAAAAACTGTAGCTGTGCATGAAAACAGCAACATTTTCAAACCAATTGAAGCATTTATTTTTCTTACTTTATATGCAAGAAAACATACGTAATTTTAGTGAAGTTTTGCAAGAAAAAAATCACCACATTTCTCAATAACCAAAGAAAACAAGATCTCTTCTGACTTCAGTAGTCTTTTCCCACTAGTATCAGCTTAGTCAGATAATCGTGCAAAAACCCCACTGTTTTAAAGGCACTGTTACCAGTTTATAACAATGGGGGTATGGATCAGACTAGCCTATCTTTTAGATCAAACTCTCTATAGTATTTCTCCACAGGTAATGTTACTGAAAAATCAATAACTGGATTTCTAAAAGGTCAGCTATTGCATATGAGAAAATGTTTTTAACTGACCAAAATCTTCTGTTTATATCCAATTTTGTCTTTAAAACAAGCATCAGGATGTTCTGTGATCAGGATACTTGAAATGTTGCTTTTTTCATTGAAAATGCTTGCTTGAAGAGACACAAATTTCCATTATTTTTTTAATCTATTGTTTTGCATTGCATTTATCTTCTTTCGATCATAACAAATGAAGGAGCCACAGCAGTGCAGTAAACATTATACATGAAGCTGAAGATTGTAATATAAACAGTCCCACACTATTTTAAGTGATATTGACATAGAACGTAAAAAGCTTCTGATAAACAAACAAATAAAATATGTTATTTAAAGTTCCTCTCCATTAAGAAAGGAGAATTTTAAAACATTTGATGAAACACATTCTGTTTCTCATCACTTGAATGCAGCCATGTGAACTGAATGTATAATAAGGTTCAGATAAACAAATGATGATGATAACATACACAGAGCTGTATCTTGCATTTGCTAGGAATAGTTGCTAGGTACTTTATGTAATGTAGGGATCTAACCTTGAAAGCACTTGTAACAGCTCTATTGAAATAAGAATTTGGATTTGTTGGATTTGACTTGAGACAACTACTATAGTCTCGCATTTTTGTTAATTTTGCTCGGTTTTAACTGAGCATTTTTATTTAATCCAAAGTATTATTTTGTGTTCATGTCCAGACTACAAAACAGGTCTAGATCAAGAAATAAAATTAAGTGTTTTGATTCTCAATATTTTCCACGTACTCAAAAAGTACCTGTCACTCAGTATTAATGCTAGATATCTGTTAAACACTACTTAAAAATCTCTTTCCTGAGACATTCAAGTAATGTCTCTTGAAGTGCTTCTTGTGAGATCTAGCATACAAATAAATCTAAATGCAACTGCATTTGGCTTTTCTAGCCCTCCCACTGTGAATGACAACTGTGTGAATGCACACTCTTGCACAAAAAGCCACAGACAAATGCCTACAGTTCTGCTTAGATGACACTTTATCAAAAGCATCTTTGCTGTTCTATAGCACAGTACAGTTCGACTGCTGCTGTGTTTACTAGTGAACCAGCTAAAAAGGTGCATTACACACTCTTCTGTCCCTGCTTGAAAGCGTTACCATCATGCAAAGGATAGTTCTTGTAAAAAGATTTAATAATTTTCTCCATGTTCCAATATTTACACTACCACCACATGTTTGTAATACATATATATATATATTCTCAGAATATTTGATGAGCAAGGAAATAAAGTATATTACAAAAATGGGGATTAAATGTGCATCCTTTAGCCTCTTGCAGTTTGATCTAGCTGCCGTAACTGAAAGAACTGGTGATTTTCTCCTAAAAGGCTAGGTAAGTGCTTCAGAAGAAACAGTATGCAGAACCCATTCTGTTGATAGAGTGGTTATTTGCATTCATTTGAAAAACAACAACTCTACACGTAACACCAGTGACTATGTGAAAAGTCAATATGCAGTTTAAAACATGAAAGTAGTAAATGAGAAGTCTATATGATTGTACTTCATATGTCTATGTATGTTGTATCTACAATACTGTTGGGACTCACCCTAACTTATTTCTAGGTGAATGTCTCTAGAAATACCTTAATTTGCAAAACAAAGTAAGGTAATAAATGTATTTTTTTTTCTTTCCATGTTTTCTCTGCACACTTAGTTACATCTGCACCTCCCAAGTTGACTTACATTCTTGCTAGGAAGAAAGATCTTTTTGTCTTTGGTGCTCCTAGAAAAGAACAGCAGCCTCTACAGTCCCTATTTCTAAGTGAAATCATGCTGTCATAGTGTCTTCACTTCATAGTGTCATGTGCTATTTTGTTGAGGGATTACTAGTACCATAAGAAAAAAATATTTTCAATTCTCCCTCTTCCTGATTCATCATTGTTAGGTCTACTGTCACATTAGCTAAGTGCTGGAAACCCAACATAAAATGCAGAAAAAATACTGCCCCCCCCCCGCCTTTTTTTTTTTTCTTAAAGAAAAGGAAACTTTTTTTGTCAACAGATTTTCCTGAAGGTTCTCAGTTCTGAATAAAACATATACCAAACATAAACAAATATTAGAATGGCTCTTAAATCCACCAAGAACACAGCTTCAAATAGGGGAGGGGGAATGGGTTTAAGTTTATTTTGTCAAATTACTTCACTTTCTATCAATGATAGCAGAGTGGGGAAGTCAGGTAGGTCTCACCTATCCCACTCAATGAAGTTAGACATTTATCTTTGAGCTTAACTTCTTTAAATCATCATTAATTTGAAACAGAGTATAGCATAAACTCTTCTGAGGTCAGAATGATATCCTTTTAGTAAGGACATCTAAGGGTACAGGCAGTATAATATATAGACACTAATTACACAATTAGGCTGCCCGAAATGATGGCACTTCATATGAAGGCGTGCAAGTAGAAATTTTTACTGCTTATTAACAAATAAAAAAGTAAAGTAGAACTGAGATCAGTGGTTAAAAAAATGCAAAATATACAGAATGAAGACAAAAAAAAAAAAGATTTCTGAATATGCTTGGGATTCTGAGGAGAAATGTCAGAGAAAGAAGGAAGAGAAGTGAAGTTGGCCATCTAAACAGGTATATTTAGTGCAGCAGCAAAATGACACAATCTCCTTTTTAAAAATTTGCTTCACCAAATGCTGTTCTCATGAAAAGAGAAGAGCCATTTCCTATATTTAATAAGTATGCATACATACAATACTTATTAAAATAACACTCCTTTAATTCCCCCACCATATTCATAGCATTTCTACAGCCTCCTGACCTTGACTCCAATCAGATCCAATCTGCCTGTATATCAAAGGAAACTGGCATCTACAGGACGCTCTTTAATGTTACGCAGCAATTCTCCTCTCAATAGCTGAAAAACTTCTTTCTTTCCTCTCACTGACTCAGAGCTGCCAAACCAGTACAAGGCTGTTCTTTACAAATCAATAAACAGGAAGATTTGATCTACTGTACTTCCAATAGCTGCTGAATTCAGCCACTCGCTGCTCCTCATATATTAGTAGGTAAGGATGGATTTAAGCACACTTTGTGCTATTACTGAAGAACAGCCAGGGGAAAGGCACTTGATAGTCATCGTTCTTGGGTGATGAACTTCGGGCTTAAGCTTTGATCTTGACTGAGTCTAAAGCACAGGAATAGACACCTAGTTTCTCGGTGAAAAGCTTGGTAATCTAAAACATTTTGAATGTAAAAATTAACATGGGCGTACTTTCCAGGTGAAAGGGAAAAAAAAAGATAAATATAATGTATAATCCACGTGAATTTACAGTTGTTGCAAAGACTACATTTCAATGCCAAGATCTGTGGGTCATGGTAGGACTGTATGCTTGCTTGAAATCTGAGTGACTTTTTTCCCTTCAGAAAAAAAAAAATAAAAATCCTGAAATCTAGTATGATACATGTATTATACTTTGACTGCCTTTTTTTTTTTTTTTTTTTTAATCCTCAGAAGAAACAAGGGAACAAAATGTAATAAAAATTCAGGAAGTACCTTAAACCCTTAAGGGCACAAAGGCTTAGAAAAGAGGAAAAACAAAGGGAAAAGGAAAAAAAAAAGCACAATCCCCTTGACTTAATATGTCTACTGTGAATAATCAGCCACTGCTTCTTAGGCTTCTTTTTTATAATCCTGAATCAGTGAACTTCAGACTTTGTGTACATCTATGCCTAAGGAAAGGAAGTTAGGTCTTATGGTTTAAATAACAAATGCATTTAAATTTATAGAAAATAAAACACTTGTAAACCCTGCGAAATCTTAAGAACAAACATCTTTAGGAAACAGTTCTTCTCTTAAAAAGCATTACTTGTCTCGAATAAAAGATATTCTGTCAGGGAGGCCTAGCATTTCACATCATCACACTGCTCCTGTAAAAGCCATCCCATGCTGGTGGAAGTTCCACAAGCGGATTGGCCTTCACATTACTGTATGTTCCTCCTTTCTATTCATGCACTTTTGCTATGTGTACTACATAAAACATTTTGTGAAACTGCTACGAGCTGAGGATGATCTCAGCCTTTGAAAATTACAAGAAACTGCTGTGCAGTCCTCCACTCTTGAGCACTTTATTAATAAAGTTTTACAATTCTTGACAATTCAGCCACATTATCTTTTATCATTGCCTTTGCATGTAATTTAATCAGTCACCTGAGCTATTTTCTGCCAAATTCCTTGCAAAATTTTACACTATGCAAAGAAAGTCATTTTACACATGATGCTATTTTGCAACTATTTTTTCACAGAACAGCACTGCACCACTTACAACCTTCAATTCACAATTTATATTAGCTTCAGACATATAAACACCCATTGAAATCCTCACTAGATTCCACTCCAAGTGGGATTTTCTAACCACATCTCTGTATATACACAGAGACAGTGTCTCTATATTCCTTCTGGGTTACCTGTTCCTGCTTCCGTCTTCTGCATAGTCCCTTTTTATGTTTGAGTTTGGCCAGAAGCTCCTTGTTCATCCATGCAGGCCTCCTGGCAAAATGCTTGACTTCCTGCTCTTCAGGATGGACCACTCTTGAGCTTGGAGAAAGTGATCCCTGAATATCAACTGATTTTCTTGGATCCCTCTTCCCTCCATGGGACTCTTCCAAGCAGATCCCTGAAGAGACCAAAGACTGCTTCCCTGAAGTCCAGAGATCTATCCTGCTTTTTGCCCTCCTCCCTCCTCTCAGGATCCTGAACTCAACCATCTCAAGGTCACTGCCTTTGACCTTCAACTTCCCAATAAGTCCTTCCTTCTTTGTGGGCACGAGGTCCAGCAAAGCACTTATCAGTTATGTTAGGAAGGTGTCATTAATGCTGCTCTCCAGGAACTTAATGGATTGCTGATGTTCTGCTGTGTTGTTCCTCCAGCAGATATCAAGGTGGTCTCCCTAGGGGCCCTCGCCTGTCAGCATGAGGCTATTTCTTGCTGTTTGTAGAAGGCCTCATCCACTTTCTCCTCCTGTTCAGGAGGACGGGTAGTTGCAGGACCCACTGCAACGCCATCCATACAGGCCTGCCCTTTAATCCTTACCCATAAGATCTCAGCTGGCTCATCATCCATACCCAGGCATAGCAACATGCATTCCAGCTGTCTTCTCACATAAAGGTCAATTCCACCTCTCTTTTTTCTCCCAGCTTGTTCTTCCTACAAAGCCCTATCCCACCACTGCAGCACTTCAGTCCAGGGTACCATCCCACCAAGCCTCCATAATCCCAATAAGATCACAGCCAAGCACACAAATCTCTAACTCATCATGTTTATTCCCCATACTGCATACACTACTCTGAAGTGTACATGCACTTCAGAGAGGCATGCCAGCATCTTGATTTCCCAGATGGTCTGATTTTTTTCCCATAAGTGCCTTGAAAGCAATTCCTGGCTTTCAGGCCTATGCTTAGGATGACCTGGGCTTAAGCCCTGTTTTGTGTTCCCTTTCATTCACATCACCAGAGGACCTTTCCTCATCAGCCCTGTCCATCACTCTCTCACAAGGCTACTGGTAACTCTCTCCTGTATTGTTCTTAGTTTAAAGCTCTTTATATATCTTCTCTACAACACCACAAAATATACTCCTCATAACTCTGACTATGCAGACTTACAGGATTCAGTGATTTCTGTCCTGCCTTCAGCATGAAGCTGAAACTCTACGTAGTCAATTCAGTATTGTAAGCTGGGGAAAGCAGTAAGAAAAATGCATATGCTACACTGAGCCTCTGGAGGGTTATTGATCTTAAAATGAATCTAACTTTGATGTAGTTTGACATTTTCAAAGTCAATGGGAACCAGGCACCTGCCACTAGGGAGAGAATGTGTTCTGTAGTAAGTAAAACCATCTGGTATGGACCCCCGAATGGCACAGGTTCTTTGTAAGACCAAATCTTACTTTTGAAACCAAGGTACCTGTGCAGTATATGCATTGAAATCTCTACACATAAAATTACTTACATATATATATATATATATATATATATATAAAGCAGTCTTTCTATCCTTCAGCATTACTCAGCATCTGTAAGAGTTTTAGGAGGTATACTGTGATCACCTTTAGGCACCATAACCAAGAGAGATGTGAATCAATTGGAGAGAGACGAGGGAAATGAACAAGAATGATGGTGACATACAGAGAAGCGTTGAGTGAGCAATTGCAGTTAAACTGATGAGCAGAAGTCTTAGGAAATCAGGAAATAGGGACAAGTCCTCCAGCAAATCAATGAATTCTCCATAATAATCTGTTCTCCATGTCCATGGTGGATAGACAAGATCTTATGACCTTAAATTTAATCAATAAAGTTTCTTATGATCTATCAGAAAAACGAAATCTAGCAGTAACGATACTGAGAACTGAAAAGTGTGCCTCATTATCTTCTTTCTCTTTGGATGTCCTTGGGAACAGGTCAGACAATATCTGCTAGGAATGACTTGGGTACAGCTGATTCTGTCCTGAGCACAATTTTGTTACTAAGTTTTACGTTATTCAAGGGAGTTCTCAGAATCTGAAATGATAGTCCTCTATTTTCCTATTACGAAAAGAGTGATTTCTGCTCTGTTAGTCCTACTAGATCTGATTTAATTGTGCTAAAAAATCCCTCCATGTACATTCCATGTTATTTGTGTTAATTGTAAGCAGTGTATATAGGAAGATACATGCTCTTCATATTCTGTTGGGAAAAAGAGAAAATTAGGATAAACCTACTTTTCAAATCTCAGAAGGAATAGAAGAGAACTTCCTTCAAGCGCAATCATCACTTTTTCATCTCTTATGCAACCTGCTCTTGTAGCAAATTTAAAGGAAATTTCAGCTCCCCAAAACAGAAATTCAGATTTGGGATTTGGGGGAAGGCATGAAGTCTAACAGAGCATTCCTAAAGCTGAAGATATGAACTGTTTCACACACAAAGTTCATAATGTCATCATGTTTCCAGAATTTCAAAAAGCCATTGGCATATTACACTAAGAAGAATCTCCCACATTCTCTGCAAATCTAAAACAAAGGCAATGGAAACACAGTTGATCTGACAGAAACTCAGTTCCACCCTTTTTCACTCTCACTTCCTCTTAATCCCCAGTTATTCTCATCAATTCTACATACATATCAAGAGGGTTTCAGCAACTTAAAAAAACAAACAAAAAAGAAACACAAGACATCGTGAAATACAACACTTTAAAATATCAACAGTAAAATAACGTGATTCTGTGCTTTCTGTGACTGCACAAACTTGTTTTTTTCCCTCTCCCATTTCTAGCTCAAATGAGTTTCAAAAGGTGCATTCTTCTCTGTTCAGTCACATTTGTATTAAGTAGTATCTTATTCCACAGGAAGTCTTTCTGATTTCACTGACACTATTCATGGGAAAAGTTACTGTTTCATATGAGCAAATGTATCTGGATTGGGACAGGAAACAATAGAAAAGATCAGCTCCAGTGAGAATTTATTATAAAAGATGTGCTGGGGATTGAATTTTCTGTTGAATGCTTACAGAAAAGCAACTTGCAGCAAGGCAGTCCAGGGTGTTGATCTCCAGAACCTGCCTTGAGGTCATTAACATCTCCCATCACTTAAGAAAAAAGTGGTACATTTAGATTTCAGTGCATCCCATTTTAACACATTTACATTCTTGAGGTGTCTCTTAAAACCATATACAGGAATCTTAGAGGCAGAGGAATGTTTTGCAGCACTGTACTGATGCTGCCCTCACCCTTCCCCTGCATTTTTCTCACTGAGCTTCTGTTGTGTGACTATTCTGTTATCCTTAATCTAGAGAGATACTCTACAAAAATCTAATAGGAAAAACCTGAAACATTAATTACTACACTGTTGTTGCTGAAACATTAGTCATTCGGGGCTCTGTCTACCTACTGTTCTTTCCCTAACAGTGTTGCTTGATAGATCTGTTTCTTTTAAAGATCTTCTCTTCACATTTGGGACATGCATGCATCAGGTATACCACAGTTAGGTCTCCTTACTAGGAGCAGCTGTAGAGACATAAAAATGAGACCTTGCTGTGGCCTTTTTTATTTCTTTTCCTTCTGTGCTAAAGTACTGTTATTTCTGTTCATTATTATGTTTTGGAAATAGCATTCCTTACTGTTTTGTTTACAAATATTTATAAACAACTGAAAATCCGTTCTTTTTATACTTCATCCTGTGAATGCTCTTGTTAATGTTTTGCAATTCATCCCTGAGCACTCCTGTCTCTTAACAAGATTTTAATGTGCTTTTTTTGCTTTTACTTTTTTCTCTCATTAAACAACAAAAAAAAAGCCATGTTGCACTGAAAATGCCATTTGTTTCTGAAAGGTCAGGTAATACACACAATTTTTGTGCCAAGGGGAATGTATCTTTGGTGACTTAGGGAATTGTAAGTAGAATGTCATGCAAGAGATGTTTTATTTTATAGCTGTCCCGGAACATATGTCTGTAGTTTCCAGTATCAGTTGAGCATCACCTGTAAGGATTATTCTTTTATGGTTTTAGTTACATTTTCTCACTTTCATTGGTCTTTTACCATATTAGTTTTATTGCTCCTTTTCCCCAGATTTGTGAATCTCCTGTGTCCTTACTAGCATTTGTTGTGGGAGTAACTGCTCAACACTGCAAGTAAGAAATCCACAGCTCAGACCTACGTGTCATCCTGTATACTTCTAAAAGAAGGAGAGATGCCGCTCAGCATTGTCTGCACTCAGCACTACTCTTAGCTGATTTTAACTTCAAAGTTTTTTTCTTTGACCATCTTCAACTCCCTTCCACTAGCAGTGCCCTCTGACAGCTCTGGGATTATCATTCCATCAGTGTTCAAGAGACTTCAATTTTCAGTCCTATCTTTTTCACTCCTCTCTCTTTCTTGTCTACTTAATTTGTTGTTGAGCATCATCATTCTCTTTTATTGTTTCAACTCACACTTTAAAACCCATGTCACTACTCCAAACACAGTGAAAATACATTTTTTTTCATACATATATAATAAAACTCTCAATATTATAGTAATGTTTATAAATAAGAGATGAAGAATTACTTTGACTGAGTACGCTCCTTCACAGGTACTACCAAGCCAAAAGGCATACAGGGAAAGACAGACATAGGGAATACATGAAGAAAGAGGAATATAAGAAAGTACTTGAAAATGTGGAAGACAAGACAAAAATGTTTTTTACCGGGGGACACTATAGGATGATAACAATTAATAAAGGATTCTACGTACAGCAGCAGTAGTATTAATCTTGTATTAATCTCTTCTCTTTCATATTTTCCGTTCTCGTTTCTTTTCCTCTTTGAGAATTATGAGTTACACCCATACTGACAAATCTATTCACTCTAAATAATCCTCACTCCTCAAACCTCCCCAGATGGATTACCTGTTTGGTTTCCTTCTTAGCTGCACAGACTGAAACCAGTAAAATGATGTCTATAGGGATTGTTTAATTACAATGTGATCTATTTGCATTATTGGATTGTTTCATCTATATTCTTACATCTGGCAAGCTCAAGAATGCAATGTTCTGTTTCAAGCTGTATTAAAACTACTTGTACAATCAAGTGCCAACACAACATGAAAAGAAAAGCTTCGTTTCATGAGATTACTGAATGGATGGATTAAACAAACTTTTATTTATTGTTCTTGTCCAATGAACCTTTTGAAGATGGCCTCTCAGTCTCAATGACTTCTGCAGAATGATGCATATCCCAGCAGCTGCTCAGGCTTGGGAGCATCCATATGATCAGTGCTTAATGCTCCCTGTTATCTGACACCTCATTGTATACAACTACAGCTCCTGGTTTTGCACAAAAGCCTCTTTTTCTCCCTAGGGAAGACATGCATATAGCACGCTGAAAGATAACAAAATGACTCTGGGCAAATAACAGTTCAAATGGAAACAATTGCTGATAGATTGATACTACACTGATTGAAGATAACAGCAGAACTCCTATAATAGTGTAATATGACTTGTGAGAAGAGCTGTCTGCCCCTTGCAGCTGGTCAAAATCTGTATATTTAAGCTTTCTAAGCTGTAAGTTAAATTCAAGTGACGCGAAAGCAAAACCTATGTTATATATGGCCCACACTGCTCAGCCACAATGATGCAGACCACTATCCAGTGTAAATTGGAAGATACATTCTCCTATTTCCACACTTGAATCTATTTGAGAATAAACGGTGCTTACTATATGTATATGTGTGCGTGTGTAATATACACACATACACACCACGTATTTACTGAGAATGTAGGATGGTATATGGTAAAGGTTGAAAGTTATGCTGGCATGAAAGATCACTGCATATGGATGCCTTCAAGAAGATCATCACTTCACACGTACAAAAAAAGCATTTCCATATAGTGCACTCAGTAAGTGCCATAAATTTTATTCAAGTAATTCCAGTAATATGACATACAGCTAACTTCTTTGAAATCTGTTCCTATTAGCCCTCTTTTTGCCAGGCTGAATACTTTATTTACCACCGTCAGCCTGTGGAGGTCCCAGAGGAATCTGAAAACACTCCTGAAAAGCTTTGCCTGCTTCCCTGGCTCTATCCTCTCTACAGGTGCAGACCCTGCTGTGAGCAGAGGAGGGTTCTGCCTTCCCAGTGGAACAGGGCCCTGACCCGCATCCTGCAGGAAGAAGTGAAACCAAAGAGGTGGCATTTGGGGTTTCCAGGAAAAGTGTAACTGGTCTGCACCGAGCGTTGACGTTTCACGGACTTCAAACACATTAGTGCAAACCTTAAACCATTTTTGCATTTGCCTAAAAAATGAATGCAACAAGCTCTGGGGCATAAATGTCATGGTAGAGTACTTAAAATGCATTTATCATTTATCTGCACAGCCTCAAATATGAAAAATACATAGCCTTCAACCAGATAATAAGTCACATTCTAAAAACCACTTTGGTTGTTTATTACCAAATGCCATAGAAAACTCTCTCAAATTTACCACCCTATTTCCACAGCTATCTGCATTTTAACATTTTTTTTCCTTTCCTTCCCCTCCCCATTCCCCCCCCCCCCCCCCCAGTAAATCATTTAACTCCATTTAGCCTTGCCTTATTACTCACTTGTTTGTAGAAGCAGGCATTTGGGAAATCTAAGAATAGAAGAGATCTTGGAGAACTAAGACTAAGGAACATGGAGATCCTGAGGTGAAGTGCAGCTGGAGGGGAGTGCAATGCAAGCAAAGTGTTTGTGAAACAAGAAGTAATAATAGGAAAAATGCAAAGACAACATTTCCAACACAATCTGAAGCCAGCCTCGAACTTGTAGTATCTTTACAATGGCACCATATAATACACCGACATAGTTTAATTGGCAATTACAAAACTTTAATTTTCTAAGTTAGAAACCCTTTCTGAATATCTAACATACAAGCTATAGTTATCACAGTGACAAGTTGTCAGTTGGCCTTCCAGTTAGACAAATAAAGGAAACAAATGAGCATTCTCTTAAAAAAAAAATATCTATTTGTGAAAGACTTAATTACAAACGACTTGTTCTAGAAAGGATTCCACAAGAGAAAAAAAGTAAATTAATTCTTATAACTCAAATCTTGAGTGATTTCTATGGCAGATCCTAATTATTTCCATAAAATGATTTTAAAATTCTGTTAGAGTGTACCTTAAAACCATGTATACAGTTTTAGCAATAAGGATGGACTTGATTTTACTTTCAGTAAAACCTTCAATTAAGTTGCTATTTGCTTTAATCTTACAAGGTCAGATGCCGTATTTTCATATAAAACTGCATTAATGTTTCTGAGACTTAAATTTGTTCTCAGGGATTATTAGAAGTAAAAAACTCCACCAGTACATGACAGTAGAAGAGGTCACTTGCCCATTATGGAAGGCTTTTGTAGGATCATCTAACTGCAAAATCAATCAGTTCACATTAAAATGAGGTGAGCAACCCCACTGTCCAAAGAACAAACAGGGTTAAGACGTCAGGATGGCTGCAATTTCTAAAGGAATCTTAAGGCAGAAGTAAGCTTCTGTAAGCTTTTGACAAATTATTTCAAATGAAAGAAATCAGATCACTTGTAAAATGCAAAATCAAATTTGTTCAATACACAGTAATACACTGCTGCAATGAACTTATACATTTGAAAGGGACATGCAAAGGAATTACGTAGCATTGAGTCTTGTGTAACTAAAACAAGAAATTAGTAGCTCATGAGCAGAATTTTACCAATGGAAGACACAAGTATTTAACTACTGTTTTCTGAGTGTGTGTGTGTGTGTCCATATATATATATATATTTTTAAACTTAATGAAAATCTCCAGGAACAAAAATAATTTAACTATGAAACCTTTCTGTTACACCTTTCTGTACACCTTTCTGTAACACCTACTGTGTTAGCTTTTCTTTGCCCTTTTTGAATGAATAGTATCAGTCCTTAGTTTTAACACTCTGCACATTAAACTTTTTTTTTCCTGTTATAATAAACCCACAGGGAAAGTGACTGAGAGTTTTGTAGTCCAGCTCAATTTCTTGCTTTATTTTTTCTGTTTTTTTTACTCTCAAGTAGTTACAGACATTTTCAAAATCTATTTAAATTTGTCTCTTTTTAAAAAACTTAAACCACACTGCTTAAGGTTTTTCATTTTCCCTTCTCTTTCTCTCATTAGAACTTACTCTCTCTGCTTTCTGCAGATCCTATTATATCTTTTCTACCCTGGTAGGTCTTTTCACAACTTCCATAGGCTTCCCACAGTGTCATGAGAAAACAAAACAAATAAATAAATAATTCCCGCTCTTAGCCAACCAACCCTAAGTCAGAAGGCATTATTCAGACAGTCTATTCAGTCACTAGCTCCACCATGCAGTAAGATTCCTCTGAACAAACAAGTGCTTTGATTACACACTGTTGGAATAGCAATGCTGGCCTACAGTTATGTGTCAGCAACTGCTTTCTGGCTGCAGAAGCCAGATTCCACTCTGATGATCAGTAATTGCCTTTGCCCAGCTAATTTCTATTGTTTCAGGTTGCCAACAGAGGCAGACAGGAGGCTATAAGGTAGGTACAAATCCCAAACTGAACTTTCAAAAGAACTGTTTGAGAAACCAACAGAAAAGTTGTTGAACAGGGTATATTGGGACTGAAAAAAAAGTGTTAGAAACCCATATGGGCAAAATTCCCTAGTCTACATCTATTTTGGAAAAAACATTTGCAATGAAATGGGGTTGCATTTGATTTTGAATTATACATTCTTGTAGAGTACTCCATGGCATTTCCCTAAGGACACACATTCTATCAGTGCTTCAGTTACCCATACCATTGCACTGTCTTGTTATTTTGCACTTGTCTCATACAAGACAAAAAAATCATGATGGTCAGGGATGAAAGAGAAATAAAGGCCCCAAATAAGCAAACAAACAAACAACCTCCCTTACCCCCCAAAAAAACAAAACAAAACAACAACCAAAAAAAAACCCACCACCAAAAAACAAACAAACAAACAAAACAAAACAACAAACAAACTACAAAACAGCTGAGAAATCAGGAATATAGATCCTGGTCATAAGACAAGAAATCAATTGGCAGGATCAAGTATCTGAAGGATACAGAATTTAGTAAAGGAAAAATACAACTTGTACTTAAAGTGTGCTAATTTCATTATGTTTCAGATCCTTTTGAAAGATAAATTTGCAAAGCAGAGTACATAATACTTAAGAAAGGGACATATACTTCCTGCCATGAGACTTACAATGCCAGCAAGAAGATCCTTCACTCTCTCATTCTGCTCCCTCTCCTCACCACCATCATTTTTTATTTTATTTTATCCTTTTTTCTGAACACTCAGGTTCCTGTCATTTGCTTCATATTACCACATCCTTCCTATCTTGAGTTGGTCTTCAGAGTTTAAGCATTCTTCTGTTTTTTCTTACCCTGCCTTCTGTGTTTTCCTTCTTTCTTCCCTGTGTATTTAAAATATGTACTGCCTGCTGTCATATCGAGCCACCTTCTTCCCCCATGCTCTTTAAAGTGTGGTCAAAAGTAAAGCTGAAATAAATTACTACAACCCCTGTTACAGTAGCAATTTACAGGTTAGGCTTTTTTTTCTTCCCACTCATGTTCACTTCTTATGGAGAGTAGGATGTTTCATTTCTGACCAATATGTATCTGAACTCCAAATGTTGTTCTACAACAAAGGCATTTCGTGGTTTTGTTTCATGAATTCCACATAATTCAGTATTATGGTCACAGTTCCTACCCATCAAATTTATACTGCAGAACAGTTTGACTTTTTTTTTTCCTGCTGTTTGGAAAATAAAAATCATGGCAACTTGTGATTTTTAATGGTATCCTAAAACACTTTCCACTAAAAGAGGTAAGACTTTCAACATCTGTACAGATGCAACTGCTCAAATTAAAATAATTTTGATACATTTCTTTCCCAGGCACCCATCTATACGTCCATTATGATAGCCTAGCACTGCAAGAATAAATTATATACCTGCTTATCAGCTCTCCAAATTATTTTCCTATTTTCCATGTTTCAGAAAATCTGTTTTGATATGTGTGTATAAACACACACCTCAAAGAGTGTGTATACAATAACTTCTTTCCTTCTTAAATCATCCCAGAACTTAAATTATTCCCACTATGGTTGGAGAACTTTATAAAAAAATATGGCCTTCTTAAATGCAGAACAGTACATAAAAAGTACAGGACATTGGTGAGCAAGAGAAAAATGAAACTTTAGCTGTATTTGCTTCAGCAAGACTACCAGAAACCACAGATTATTCTTGTGAAGCCATTTTCTGACTAGCAAAGTTCTGAACTGTCTGAAGATCTCTGAGGGCCTTCTTGGAAAATATTTGATGAAATATCATATCTTTTTTCTTTTTCACAAGCAACCGCATGAGATTTTATACACTGAACAAAGAAGAACTAATACACCCCAATACCAACATTTTCTTCTGTCTTAAATCCAGTATATGCTCAGCAGCATTGATTACATACTCTTTTAGTACACAGTCATGACTAGGTTGTCTAAAGCTACAGATTTGAGGTATATCCAGAGAGCTATAATCACTCATTTGTGTCTGCGTTACTGTTCAAGATAGAATCAATAACACTAGAAATGTGAAGAGAGCCTTCAAATTTAAGTTAGACTGTCAAAGGATGCAATTTTAATGTAGTTTTTTTTTTTTTACCTTGCTTTTAAAGTCTTAAAATGAAACCTTGGACTAGTTCAAACATTGTTCCTCTGAGAAAATGCACTACGAATTTCAACTCCTACATCAGCAAAAGCATTTTGCTTGCCAGTTCTGTCACTGTTATGAGCACTTGAAATTGTTTAGCAACAGAAGTGATATTTTCTTATTAATTGGGAAACGATTCCCCAGCTGCTATACTGGCAGCTAACAATTCTTCTCTAATACATTCATATTTGCTATAGTATCTATATTCAAAGTATTCTTACCTTAATAGTTAAGAATTCTACTATTTACATCTATAAATGAAGATTGAATTATCTATTTACAGATTTCCTTGCGCTGTTAGGAACACTAGAAGTCCTATTGTGAAAACTGTATTTCATACACTATGAACTTCCTCAGGATACCAAGACATATCTCACCCTAAGATCGTATTAGGTCTGGCTGTTGGCCAGACTATGATCTTGGAAGTAAAGAATGAGGGAAGAAATACTCTGTTAAATCAGTGAGAATTAGAAAGATTGAATGGAATAGCAATAAACACAAGGAAACAGAGAAAAGAAAATCCTGTTGATCGAACAACCTTTTGTAAAGCAGAATGAGACCATATAGTTCTGTAACACACAAGGCACGTTACTGATTAATCTGACCTGAATATTATTATTTCAAAGGCAAAACAAAATAAACATCACAATTAATTGTAACTGAGTACTTGCGTCATACTTGGTAGACAGGCAAAGCTCTTTTACATTAGTGGTTCTACATAGCTATAGGATAAAATGCAGGTTTGAGGTTTCTCTAGAATCCTGACTTTTTTGAGTTCAACAGAATGTTAACAATGAATCTTAATAAATGTCCAGACTTGGGCATCTTGCTCTGTGTTCAAGAAAAGGAGATATGGTTGAAATTGATCTGGACATGTGGGGCATTAAGCAAAAAACTTCCAGAAGAGCTTAAAGATAAACTTTATGAAAATAATTAATAATATGTAAGTATGAAATTGCTTAGGATAAATATTATTGATGGTATAGGAGAAATACAGTCCTTTCCAATATTACTGTAGGAGACACTATTATCAACTAGAGACGTTCAATACCGAACAGGTAATATAAAATATTTGAACTCTTTGTTAGAGAAAACAGACTTTAAAATGGGTGCATATCATTTTCAGAAGGAGTACAATCAAAACCAATTTCTGGATTTGTAATTTTATAGCTCTAACAGGCTGCAGACATTATATCAGCTATCAGAGACACTGAAACTACAGCAACCGTTCCAGCAGCAGCACCACCCATCTAATAATTTGGCCAAGTAGGTTGAGATCATGATGATGCTGTTCAGTACTTCAGACTTTCTTTTTAACAAGTTATTTTGGTTCATTTAGTAGTACTTCCTACTGTTGAGAAAAATGGCTCTTGATTTCATAAACCTAACATCCTGCTTAACTTTTTGGTTTACATATTACACTATATCCTCATGAAAAATTACTTTTACTGTTTATTTCTCTGAACACATTTAAGAATGCATAGCAATCAATTTCACTTCAAGCAACCTGCTATACCACAAAAAAAAAAAAAAATTCAATGGCAGAAAATAAAAAAGTACTGAAAGACTATCCACCTTTTACTCAAAAATTCATCAGTTAGCCAAGTATTTCCATCAGTTAATTGTGTGAATGCAATCAGCCAATGCTGCTGACATAAAAAGAGGATCTGAGATGTTGACCATCTTAGAGGTAAGTGTTCTTGTTGAAGTCTGCTAAATGATTCTTTTGATGTTTGGAAAAGAAGATATACTAAAAGTTGGACTAATAGTTAAAATTTCACTTCAGTGCTTCCAAGAAAGCTTATTTTTTACTCCTAAGTAGTGACTATTTTATTTCACATGTTATCTTCTTTGACTAAGTCAAATATTTATATTATGCATGTTAAATACTTATACACCACTTCTGTATTTTTAGTAGCAAAGCTGAGCAGAAAATGTGGTTTCATTTCCTGGGACACAAAACTAAAATCTTACAAAACAACCAAACAAGAAAGCAACATTATTAAAAGAAAGAAAGAAAAAAAACAAACAACCAAACACCTGCTTAGTTGTTCTCTCCCAATAACATTTCAGTTCTTACAAACTTAAATTTAAGTACAAAATTCATGACAAGACAGTGTTGGTCATAATGACAAAGTTGCTTTTTCCTAAAATTGAACAGGAGAGAACTGGAAGTTCTATATATACATATAGTTATCCATATGGAAAAGTTGAAGCTGTGGGACAAAGACCATAATACGCATGTATGCACTGAAAAGTAAGTCTTTTGCAAGTGCCAGCAAGTATATATAGATATATACTTAAAAGAACTTGTGGAATGGTAGTTCCAAAATTAATGCAAACCATAAGAACAAGGGTTGAAACAATCAGGTGCTACTTCTTATAGTTTCTCTGTCAGTATGGAATAGATTAAGATAAATAGGCACCTCAAGGAAGGAAAGCAAATGAGGCTGTTTGTTCTATCTCAAATTTATAACCTGACTAATATGACACTGGAAGGACTTGAAGTCCTTGTACTTTTTGTTCTATTTTGTTGTACAAATCCCAGTATTCTGTAGATAAAGTGCACTGCAGACAAAAAGATGAAGGAACTCTAATGAATGATGCTCAGATGAAAAGAATCAATGAAAAATATCCAGCTGTGCTAAAAAGGCTTCAAATTACCATTTATGCAACTGATGCATGCAAAAGGTGTTGGGAAGGAAAAGAAAATTATTATGAGCCGTCTCTTTGGCAAAGTGTCAACGTAATTCACTTTTCAGTCGTAAGGGAAATGTAGGGCAGTGGAAATGATTTCAATCAGAGGAAAGCATATACTACTGGAAATTCTGAGTGCTTTCACTGGAAGATTGTGATCATCAGTATATGTTCAGAAATGGAATGCAAATTTGGATTAATTATAATTATATAGAAATGATTAGTATAGCTTACACATCACATATTTCTTCTTCAGGTAGACACAGCCCCACAGTGAATAGGGATGCTTAACCTTTCCTCATAGTGTCGGGTCATGGGAGAAGGTGGATACACAATACAAGATTTCATTTAAATAGCTGCACACCCTGCTCAAATTATGTGTAGCGCTCCAGCCTCTCTTTGTCTCCTCACATCTCTCACAGCAGAGCAGGGAGCCAGAGAGGAGCTACATGCTGTGCTGGAAATGTGCAGGTGCCTCTGAAAATCTACAAAAGGATTAAAGTGTCTTGGGCTCCTGCCTGCCTCTCTGGACTTGCTCCTCTACAACACACCTTCTTACTTGATCAGTTTCCCTGGGCCTCACAACTAACCTCAACACAACTGCACCCTGCAAAGCCTTGTGAGTGGTTGTTCTGTAGTGGTACAAGCTAGCGTTGACATGACATAGTAAGAGGGACAAAAGTTCATGTGCGATAAAAACAAACAATCCCCATCACATACAAGAAGAGAAAAATACTTCATTAGTCATCATCTTCAGGTTGAGTTTTCAGGTATCTAATCTTGTTATAAAATCTGGAAAACTGAATAAATGTTTGGGATAGAAAAGCACCTTTCTACTACTTGAAAAAGGTTGATAGAAATTTAGCAAAAGCTTAAATACTTTTTTTTTTTCCATCTGTTATTTAAAATCCTCAAACAGGAGGAGTTATAAATTGTAAGGACTATCCCAATACATTTTCAATTAAATAACTAAATTAATGTAGAGACATTTAATTAAAGTTGCACTAGTTTTTACAAATGCAGTTAATTAAGCTGCTATCTAAAATTAAATCTCTCCCAAAACCCTTTTTCATTTCTGCTGCTCATCTGATACAGAAATAATTAAAATTCTAGGAGTTCACCTATGCATCCGAATATTGCAAATTAAAAAAAAAAAAAAAAAAAAAGGAAAGAAAGACGAAACCAGAACCTGCTGAATTAGTTTGGGAGACTGCTGCTTCAATGGGATTTACACAATCCTCTGGGTGGGCAGACAGCATGTGCAAAAACCTCAGAAACAAATCCAGGTTCCCAAATCTGCACAGACTTATTCATTCAGTATTACAGGCCAGGAACTTCTGAAGATTTTTCACAAGTGAAGGATAATGAATTGACATGATCAGGAAACAAGGAGATAAATCTTGCTGACTTGCATGTGCCTTCCACTGCAGTAAACAGGACCAGCACAGGCAAGACAAGCAGTACTTGCACTTGTGGAACAAATGTGGGCACGCTATCAGGGAAGTAAATTCATTTTCCATGACTGGAATACCTCTGATCTTCATTTTGGTGGCCCAAAAGATCTCCCTCCCTTCCTTGTTCTTTTTGGGACTTCCTTCTGTCTTCGTCAGGTCCAGGCTTTAGTGGTCAGTTAAATACAGTTTAAATACAGTCCTATGAGAGTGACTCAAAATCACCACTTTTTTTTTTTTACATAACAAATAAATGTTCGACTGTTTAGGTACTGGCTGATCCAGAGACAGACGTGCAGATAGCTGGGAGGTCTATTATTGCGTTGTTTAGGATCAGAGAGCAGTTTTCGAAGAATTACTTCTTGTGGGGGAAAAAAAAAAAGAAATACTAATTGACATACAGTTCAAGACTAATATTTACTGTAAAAGACACAGTTCTCTATTAAAACCTTCATGAACTGCAGCAGAACAAGTGATGACTAAGTCAATGGGGCATTCAGGACTGAAACTTGGAGTTGGTCACTTCAACAGTTCACTCTGTAAGCTGGAGCAACCATGAGCACTGTAGAACAGCACTCAGACAATATCAAGATTATTAGTACATGGACATATCTTCTGTTATAGGTCCCTCAGGAGTTCTGAGAGTATAGAATAAATAAAATTGTACTCTGAGGTTAAAGACAAAAATGAAATGCACAAAAATGTAGCAATATTTTCTCAACACGCATTTATTTTCTTCTCTGTCAATAAAACTATGGAGAATATAATAATCAAACAGTTTTTTCATGTACTTCATGCACAAAGTCCTCTTCTGGGAAAGGCATGGATGGGAATACCATTTCTAATGTCAAAAAACTAAGGGTTCAGAAATAAAACAAAGTTGTCTTAATGATCTAGACACCAGACAGAAATCTGAACAGCTTAATTTAAAAAGGAAAATAATTCAGGATCTGGATATAATATATGATGCTAAGATGGCTCAGGCATCGCATATGTCTGGACAAATAAATAAATCGTGTGCAACTCTGTTTAAAATACGAATTCATATAGGTTTACACGCATACAGACTTCCACAGTGTTTAAATCTGCCATCTGAAGTACAAAGTAGAATTGCTCTATCATTTCATGTAGCATAAAAAGAAGGAAAAGAAAAATCAACAAGCCTCCAGAGTATGATATTAACATGCTAACATTTAAAAAGCCTTTGAACTCCCTTTTGAAGACCCTTCTGTCCTTGGACGGGGAATATTAACTTT
The DNA here is from genome assembly GCF_964211835.1 of Anser anser. Taxonomy (NCBI): domain Eukaryota; kingdom Metazoa; phylum Chordata; class Aves; order Anseriformes; family Anatidae; genus Anser; species Anser anser. The sequence goes on along the minus strand of NC_139720.1, from coordinate 123,270,995 downwards.
TATTTTTTTATTTTGGTATACAAAAAATGAATGCATTTCTTTTCTTCCATTGTAAAACCTGGAGAATGTATGCAAACAACAAATGTAGTAAAAATCTGTAGAAGCTTGCAGATTGATGAACCCCTTAAATTTATCTTTCTGCAGGCACTTGTATCACCCTCTCCTACCCTGAGCTTGCAACACAACAGGACTCCAGCAAATTGCGATAATCGCCTCTAACCCTAATCACCATTTTAATCAAAAGAGGTGGGGCAGCCTGGAATTCATACAGCAAGGTTAGCACCAAAACTGTCATTCTATTTGCTAAATACGCAGAGTACGCTGCTAAAAGGTTGAAACGGTTCAAACTTTTATTATCTTCACAAGATTACTTTCCAGCATTAATATTTGACAAGTAAAAGAAAAGAAAATCATGAAACTGCTCTGAAGAGTCTTAGAATTCTGCTTAAAGTATGGCTGTATCTGTCACTAACTCCGATCTTAAGCAACCCCCGGGGAAACCAAAAAGTTGTGATTCATAAAACTGCCATGACTAAAAGCCTACCTCACCTGTACCTTATATTCCACTTTTCCGCTTTCCATCCCTTTCACATTATAACTTTTCTGGTTTTGTACTCTGTTTGTTTAATGACTTTCTTCCTAGCCTGTTGTTTAAAAAGTAGTGTTATGACTGTAGATAGTACGACAGACAAGGAGAAGCTTGCATGAGGAGAAAGAAAGCTTCAAGGAGAAAGAGCAATGAGAGAAACCAAAAAGAGCATCAAGGAGATTGGAGGAATTGGAAGATTAAAGGGAAAAGCTGCAGACAACTCTGATTTTGAGCTAGAAGGGATTCAGCAGCTGTCATTAAAAACCTGAAGCTCTGCTTGAGATGTATTAATCAGACTATTTCAATGTTTTCAGCACAACTTAGAGGTCCCTATGTTTACTTCAGATTATAGCAATGTGATAGCCTACTCAGGAAACAATATTTGCATCAGCTAACAAATATTTTGTTTTTTAAAGAGGTATGACTGCCTTGTATTTCTTCCTCTCTTCATTTCCAGAAAGGGACTCTGCATTTTGCTTGTTCTACTCACCTTCTCACTAGTAACACACAAGTATCAAAATACTCTTTGTGCCAAAGGAAGTCAGAAAAAGCTGTCTTTTTCTTTTTTCATTTTCCTTTCCTTTCCTTTCCTTTGGACTGTTTATGCTTACAGCTCCTTAATATTGCAGACATATCCTAGCATGAATATCTCAGCAGGGCATGTAAAGATAATAGAGAAGATAGTATCTGTATTTACAAAGTACTGGACAGTTGTAACCATTCTAGCTAAAACGGTAAGCGAAGAACATCATGAGGCTACAGACAACTGCAAGAAGGCATGGTTCTAGGATTTTGTACACAGTATTCTAGTACTGGTATAAAAAAGATATTTTCTAAAAAGCAAACACTTCTTTTGGTAAATAATATTGCTTAGACACTCCTTATTTTCCACCTGAGTCACACATTTACTTTTAAAGTTATTTCACATTCTAAAATATGTTAGAAGACAAAAATGTGTGAGAGAGAATGATTCATGTCTCCTACATACCTGATATTACCTGATATTCTTGTAACACCCTTTTTGTTATCATTTCTTGTATATAAAAACTTGTTGTATCAGTCTAATCAACAGGTAATTACATTAGATTTTGGGCAGAAGGGAGAAAGGCAAAAGTGAGGAGACAAAAGCACATTCATACTACCATTTGTTTTCCAACAGAAAGCAAAACACTCCCAAAGATTTCTCATTTCACACTGAGAAAAGAAGAAAGGTCTCATATCTTGCCTTCCTCTCCAGGTACGCAAATGACATTTTTGTTCTGATGTGACTATTGTAAGAATAAAAATCCCTCAGCAATGAGCATGTTTTTTTTTTTATAATGCTCTAAGCTCAACAAACCTTCGTAGAAAATAGAATACTCTTAATTATGAATAAATTAACTAAATTAGTAACATGAGATGGATATGCAATTAAGGGACTGTTAATTGAAACTGGAAACACAGCTGTATACAGCTCAGATGAATCACACCAGTAATGACGCAGATGTTTATAAAATGTGATTATGTTTAGCAGGAGCACACTATTGAAACTCCCCAGCCTATTCTTATATTGTGTCGCTGAAATGGTTTTTAAACCCACGAACACCAGGAATCAGGATCTCAGGGATGGCAAATTAGGCTCCCTGGATATGTGAATTAGTGTTGTCTGAATGTCAGCAATTTAATTCTCCAGCTTTCAAAGAATGTAGACATGGAGCCAAAAACAAACATCTGTTAGTTATATGCTCATTCAAAAAGAAAAATATCTCTGGCAAGCTAGAGCTTGTCTGAATATGAGAAAGACAGTAAAATACAGTATCTCTAAGCAGTGACACTGCTGTGTGAATATACTGATCATGTAAATAATATAGCCTGGGAGCTCATGAAATCTACTTTGCTCACAACTGTGAATGCAACTTTTCAGAACTATTTCTCCAAAGAGATAGAAGGATCAGGAACAAATGATATTTCCTATCTAAAGGTTTAAGAATTGATTAGCCTTCTGAAAACAGCAGATCAGGTTTTTTTTATTCTATCAGCTTTTACATCTTTTTCTAGGATGCTCTTCAATAAACACAATAAATACAATAAGGGGGTTTTCTTCTGGCATCAAAAGGCACAAATTTTGCTCCTGGGGTGTACAAGTATATCTGAGATATGCAAGCTCAACAGGAATAAGAGCACAGTTGTGAAGGATGGCAGAGCAGCCAAAGCCAATGGCCGACCATAGCTTAGCTCCCACATGCTGTTCTGAAGTCTGCCTCACACCTCTTCCTTCCCATAGCAGTGCTACCACTGAATACCAAAATGCTATATTATAGCATGCAAATGGTATGCTTGAGTCTGTGATTTATTTTCTGGTTCAAGTTCACAGACTAACAGTAGTAAATTTTACAGCATCCATATTTTCCTTAAATATAACCATGCTTTCAGTAAACATGCTGAATAATGTACTATCGTAGTTTCTGTCCAAAAATCTTTCCATGTACTGTTGTACAACTCACATCAGCAAAGCACGATTAGTTTTGATTCAAGGGTTTTGGCCTGTATAATAATAATTATAAACACAAATGTATGTGAAATAGAATTTGTTTTCCTGGCTCCCTTCTTTAGGGAAGAGGACAGACCCTTACGCTATGCAAACTACCAGAACTACTGTCAAATAGAAAGACTACTATGACTTGCATCAAATCAACACTACTTTATTCCAATTTGACTAAACTTCATAAGGTTCACAGAAGGAGAAACTTTTCTGATTCATAAATGGACACTTATTTAAAATGTGTACATTCATGCACAAGGTAGTTAAGATAATTTCAAAAAATGTGTTGAGTGTCATTGGTAACGCTAAAATTATCACTAAGTCCTGACTCCATTAGACACCACAGGCTTATCCCATCAGTTGTGGGAATGACTGAACACAGTGTTGAAGAGAAAAGTGGTCATGATAAAATTGGATTTGTCTCTGTCTTTCAGAAACTGTATTTGCTAGGAGCTGACCTCCTATTCACTGATGAAGAAAAAGGATTAGGTCTTGACTTTTTCAAAGAAGAAACCTGCATGGTTTCTGCAAAAGACCAGTCTGGCATGTCAGTAATCCAAATGTCATTCACAACTGAATGAAGTTATGAAGGCTTTATGAGAAAAATGTAAACCCTTTCTCTTTAAAGGTAAACCTAGCCAGCCAAATTCCGGGGTATATTGCAGACAGCTATGACAACTGATGTGCAAACCGAATTCAGTTATCTTAGCTCTTCGGCTGGCAAAAGTACAGACAAAGTCAATTCAGGATTTGAAATGTGATGTTCTGAGATAAGCAACTGGAATGCTGGGATATACAAGAAACACAAAGCTATTTTATGGAAGACACATTCTTCTATTCTGAGTACCCAAAAAATCACTGCACTGCTGAAGCAGTGCTGTAATATCAGCTATATGTCAGATAAGTAGGACAGAACTCAGTGTTTGTACAGATGAAAAAAAAATCATAAATGAGCGTAGTGGAGGGGAAAGGACACAACACACTTGAGACCAATATAAGGAATCAGATGGGAGGAAGTGACAACATCCAACTACATCCAATATACTATCTATCTGCAAATGTAGACTTAGGTTTAATGTCCTAGCTTGATTAATACTAATTCCTCATGCTATTATTATTATTTTTTTTTAAACAAACTGAGCTATGGCAAAGAACCAACTTCAAACATGTAAGAAAATAGAAGAAAAAGGTTAATTGTGTCTCGAAGCTATGCACTTGAGAATTCCCAAACAAAATGCCATACACCAAAGAATTAATTTCCACAGCATATAATTTGTATGTTGCTATGATTCTCCAGGTACAAAGTACTGTGAATAAAAATGAAATTGTAAGTTTCAAGTCAAAAACCACAATTTATATTATGTTTGTTCTTCAACTAAGGGGTGCATTTCTAAGAGTCATTACAACATCAGCGGTTTATAAAGTAACAGCAAGAACAAGGATCAAATGGGTTAGATGAGCCACTGGAAGCAATGATCATCTCAAAATAACTCCTTTTACCTGTGTTTTCTCAGATGGATCCAATTTCAGAAGTATTTTACAGAAAACATTTGCACACAAAGCACATATGTGGAATTCAGCTATTTTAAGTCTAAAATGCTTTCTCCTATACTGTTAACGTACTAATACAAGACTTTCAGACTACTCAGAATTTTCCATGTAAGGTCAAGACACTCAGCTTTACTCAAGGTGTGGTGAAAACTCCAGTGGCAATTTTAGAGGGCTCGTGTGAAAATATTCTGAAAATGACATGCATACTCATCTACAAAGGCTGGTTTTAAAGACATTTCATAACTTAATGCTAGTGACATTTTTTAGTATTTTAACCACCATTGTTAATAGCACTTTCTAAACTGGCAGAAATATCTTAACTTAAAGTCTTACCAAAGCAAAAAGATTTAGAAAATATTGCACGCACTGTATAGCCTAAAGTCTGTAAAGGCTCTCTGTAACCTGAAAGTAGGCAGCCTGACGTAAAAATACCTGCAGTAATATAATGCATAATTGATATGTCAAGACACAAAATGAATCAATGGAGGAAAAAAAATAAGGCTAACATGAACCTTTTGAACTGGAAATTTGCATATTATTTCTCTACCTTAGGCTTTTAATCATTTTAAATGAAGTTTTATCTAAAAAAAATCCAAGCATTTCACAGAAAAGGATCAGCAAAAATGGGGACAAAGACGAATACTTTTTGCCAGGTTTACATTCTCCATCTCTAAAAACCTTTAACAGTACTTTGGCACCAGGACTTAGAATCTAAGAGGTTTTATACTGCTTCCAATCACATTTAGAGAGGGCATTTACAGGGCAGCTCTTAAACTGTGAATGCTCTATCTGCAATAACCATGTTCCTTCCTAGATCTGCTTTAACCTCACTTCAAACCAAAGCAGGGCTGAATGGACAGATATCTGTGTTAGCAGAGCACATCCCCTCTGGGCTACAGAGCCCAACTAGAGACTGCTACAACTCATCATCCCTCTGGTGTCAAGAGATAGCTGACAATGAATCCTACCCTACCTGACCCTATGCAGTCCTGTCCAACTTTATTTTATTTGAAAATCTATTCCACAAATTATGAGTTCTGACAGCTGTTAATGTTTTGGCAAGGAAAAGGAACTGTGATATGGAAGTCAGGATTGACGAACAACTTATAATTGCAAGGTTCATTTTGTTTTTGTCCTTGTTTGTTTCTAATGTTCTGACTGCTGGTAGCTTTGTGCACTTCCCAGTTTTCACCCTGATCAAGCTCACACACTCTTACCTTAAACAACAACTAATTTTCATATTGAGAAGTCTAAACATAGCTGATTGGAATCAGGTCACACACCTAAAAAGGTGTTGAAAAAAAAATCAGGCCATATTCTCTCGATGTTGACAAAATATGAAGCAATCTGTGCAATTTCTGCATCTAAGTCAAAAACTCCTAACTCCCATAATCTACACACCTTTGCAGAACTGAAACGGAGAACTTTAATTCCCCTAGTGTAGTGTCTACTTTCCTTGTCAAAGGGACTTCTACAGAAAAAAAATAATAAAATATTTTTTGAGATGTTTGGGTATTATGGATCAAGAATATGAATATTCCCATCTTCAGTACTGTTTCAAGGGTGACTAATAAATAAGTAAAGAGCAGCATACTGCATTTACCTAAAACTACTTGACCAAAAAGCAACAAAGCTAGTGGATGCTGGTTTTCGGTGAATATATTTTCTACAGTATCATAACCTCAGTTTTCCCCACTATCCTAAATATAGTGTCGTATGACTCATATAGACGTGTGCTGCCAAACAGAATCTATAACTGCTGACAGGTGGAAGTAAACTGCATAAGTCTCATTTTGTTAGGAAACAAGACTAATGGATATCAAATACTATGCCCATTCTCTTCCTATCATTTATCCAACAACCAGATAAATCAGAATATATGCAAAGGCTCTACAACAGGTTAGTAAATTTAGGTCGCGCATGTAAGATGTATTTTCTTGCATTTCCTATATTTTCAGTGTTTGTCTTTGTAATTATAAACAATGATTTTTTTTTTTAAATCACATAAACATATATAAGAAACAACACATCAAAAGAAATGTCTACATGCATATTGAAATGGAAATATAAAATAGGATAAATTACTGTTCTTCTTCATGGTTCTTAAAAACAACAAAAAAAATTTTTTGCGCTTGAAAGAGGACAAAATTCTAAAGTAAAGGAAATAAAAAGAATAACAAAACTCTAAAATGAATGTATTTTTTATAACAAAACCAAAAACATTTACAGTTTCATCAGACTGAAATTCAACACACAGAACATTATAATTTTAACATGGTTTAACTTTTTGTGTGTGTGTTAGCATGGCCATTGATGATAACCATGTCTGCTTATACTTACTGACGCACATTCTTTCACTGACTGCTCTAAACATGCCACAAAGAACAATGACAGTGTCCTCCTATTTCATTAAGGAAGCTTTCCAATTTTTGACACACACGTCATTAAAGAAATTGATTCCCTAACCAGATTGCTGGCCTTTCTCCACTCGCCTGCACAAATAAATAAATAGGATCTCTCAAGAATGAATCAACTGTAAAATGAATCTATATGCATATTTTTGCAGACAAACATTGGGCAAAACTGAGACTCAGGCCACTAGAAATGAAGAAAAATACATGGCTATATGACTTCTGAAGCCAAGTGGCATAGTCAGTTAAATAAATAAGATACCATTCACGAACCATGACAGCTGTGAGTTTGGCGGAAGTCCCATTTCTCATGGAATATACAAAAATTTTTTACTGAAAAGTCTGATGGGAAAACTCAACTTCCAAAAAGGAACAAAATCTCCCTCTTCTCAGAAGGGGGAACCTGAAACTACTACAATAAGATTGAAAAGAACTATGAATTTAGCAACACATTAATTAGTCTAATTATAGATGAGCCAGAATTTTGGCCCCAGATCTTTAGAAAAGTTGTCTCTTGCTCTCATCAACTACTTACAGATGACATAAGTCAAAACATAGTTAAAAAGAAAAAAGTAGAAATAAATTAACTATTAAAATTAATAAAATGACAGAATGAGAAGAGGAACTGCCAAGGTAATAGAAAGATAATAATGCTGGAATATAAAAATTGGAATCCCTTTTAAAAGGCACATTCATAGGTGACTTCATCTCCTTTAGAGGAAGAAACATCTATCTTGTTACAGTTGCATTAGCTGCCACTTTATCCACTTTTAACATAGCCTCAGTTTACACTCACTGTTTAATTTGGAGATAAGTAACTTTACTTGTAATGCAAGATTTGCAGAATCTTAAGGAAGATTTCCCATTTAAGTATATGACTACATCTTTCATGTATAAGATTCACACACAGTAACTAGCAATTTGGACAACTGAACTGTAAAGAACCGGAAGAGGTTTTTATTTTTCTTTGGAAAAAAATGATAAAAGAATACCCTTCATCATATTCAAATCTTAATTAAGTTATTTAGACCTGAAAAACACTTTTTGAAACCATTACCATGCTATGTATACATAAATAGAGAAAGGATCTGAGAATCTGGTAAAGTTGTCTCAACCAACTGTGAAAGTCCTGAATAAACATTTCATTTTCCTCCACACTTCTGCAATATATTAAGGTAAATATAATGACACAACTTCAAAATGTGAAGCAGTGATGCAGAAAAAATTAAAGCCAGTACTTAAAGACTGCTTTAAGTACTGGCTTTTACTTTTATTTTAATTACTTTTTTTTTTAATTTAATTGTATTTACTTACATTTAATCATAACACTACTTCCCTGCTGTGGGAGCTACACCAGCATATACCAGTGCATGCATAAATACACACTCTCATACACCCTGTTCCTAAAATTCCAAGCTAAGATACAATGCATTTTGGAGAAGGTATATATTTTTAAGTCTTTCACACGATAAAGTAAATAAATGTGAAACTTAAGTGATAGATATGTAAACAAAATTTCCAAAGAAGCTGGAAACTTTTCCATATTTAATTTATAGTTTGTTCACCTTAATTTCATAATAAATCTTAATATTTTTTCTGCTTTAGAGATCAACTTATAAAATCCCCTTCTGAACAGCTTTAATAGCAGTACCAAATCTTGCTCATCACTGAATGCATGTAATGCCTTGTAATTTTATATTTGATTGTGAGGATGTTACTTTAAAGGCTCCACTGCAGAATCATTAATCTGCCCATGCAGAAAATATTTAAAACCACTGCTCCTGCAAATTATTTAAACTATAGTAAAAGGAACGAAGGAGCTAAGGTAAACTGTGTTGTATGAATCTTCCACATACACCACAAAAATGTCAGTAACACATGGATAAGTCAGTTAAAAGAAATGATCACATGATATATTTGGCAGCAAGAATTTCTAAATATTAATAATAAAGAGTAAATAAACTTTTAAGTATTTTAACTGTATAAAAACTTTAACTGCATGAAAAACTGGGTTAACTGATTTCTACTTCTTGATGAAAACATTCAGAAGTATATGAAAACACAGCGTTAGCTTTACCTCCTGTTTTCTCATAGGAACAGAGTTATTGAAAGTGCTTTTCCAGTACCAACCTGTTTCCTCTTTCATTCCTTTAGTAACCCTTTAGTACCGTTCCCCATGGTGAAAACAACATAGAAGAAAAAAAAATGCTTCAGCGCAGCATAAAGAAAACAGCTATGGGAAACCTACCTGTAGCACCTTCCACCTTGTGTTCAGGTCTTCCACACAGCTGAGATTGTATGGGGAGAGCTGATTATCAGGGGGAGTGAACCGGTGAGCCAGCTCATTGACTTGATGCACCTTCTCTTTAAGCGGCACAATTTCAGCTCGATAAACCTGTGCAAATTAATTATCATAAATAAAGATAAGAAATAACTTCAAAAACTATTGGCTCTGCTACCAGCTGATTAGCAAGATAAAGGTGTTCCAGAAGGGGTGCACTGGTCATGAGACAGGTAACAGTCTTCTCATATAACAGCATGGGCTGTAGGGCTCAAGTGTAAGGCCTAGCGTTTAAGAAGGTGATAGAAATTTGGAGCCTGCACTGCAATTTTTGGCTGGTTAAACCAAATCCCTGAGCGGAACACCCATTGGACTGTTCACCGTAGTGCAAGCTTCTCTCTATCTCATTGTTTACATGTGCAAAACGTGTTCCTCAGGGTAGACAGGAGTGACAAATGCTCTTTAATGCAAGAAAACAGGGGAAGACTGTGGTTCCCAAATACACTGAATTAAAGAAAGAAAGAAAGAAAAAAAAAAGCAATGCTTAAATTGCTTTCACGGTCTTACCTGGGGTATCTTGTGCATTACAAATAAAAAGTTTGGATAAAGAGAGGAAGGAAGGGAGGAAGGGAGGGAGGAAGGAAGGAAGGGACGGAGGGAGGGACGAAGGGAAGGAAAAACAACAACAAAGCAGAACCTTCTTTCTGTGACTCCCAGACTAGCTTTCATGACTCATATTTCAGAAAAATAATGTGTCTTGTGAGATGACCATTAGAACTATGCATAAAAACAGTCTGGTTAATAATTTCAGAAATGTATGTGAAAACCAAAAGCTGCTAGTTGCTGTCTCTTGATTTTAAAATCAACAACCTGATGATGATGCTACCATGATGCATTTGAATAAATTCAGATAAATTCAGGGCACCATGACTCCACTGAAGAGACGCTGCTCTATGCAGATTTTCCACTGTTCCATATCTATCTTTTCTAAGGAGACATTTATGAATCTTTAACATGACAAATTGTGTCAAAATGTACCAGTGAGCCATTTCTAAGGGGAAAATTCTGTCATTTTCAGGACCACTTTTTCTTGCCCTATAATGTCTGCTCACAAAGGCAGGATAATTTATTTGCTGTATTAGTCTTGCTTTCCAGCTCCTTTCTCTCAGCATTTTTAATACAGAACACATATGGTCTGCATCTCATTTTGGGTAATCAGAAAACCTGAAATGATTTCCTAATAATCATTTCACCAACATGTGATGCAAACATCAAAAATCCTCACCAAGTATCTCTGTAAACCTTAAAAGTAAATAGTATTAAGACACTCACAGACATTAGGATGTCTGTGTACATGAACTGTACTAAAGGCAAACAACATTGAAAAATTGTTCCTCAAATTTCTCTCAAAAACAGATTTGTGTCCACTAATTATGCTAAATTGCCCTACAACATAAGGAGTTATACTGACTTCAATGGCATTCATGTATAGTGAATAACTAATGATAAATCCATAAAATGCACAAACAGAAGTGATGGGCATTTTGTAAAGGTTAATGCAGAGAATGACACAAATGCCATGATGTGACAGAAGAGGCATAGATCGCGTTCATGCCATACAATTAACTTCTCCATCTCACCAGTTTCATACCATTGGGACACAACTGATGTTACTGGGAAGAATACAGATTTATAGTGTCATGAGGAGAGCAAGACCAGAGGTAAAAAGAAAAGGAAAAAATCTAGCATGTTTGATTTTATCCCACAAAGTTATATATTTGCTTAATCTGATCATTTAAGCCAGTAATTGAGTTCAGAAGAACAAAAACATGCTTTAAATATAGGCATTTATTCAAAGACTGAAGATATGTATACCACAGGGTGAACATTTAGCTTGCAAATAATTATTTCACTTTTTTTTTTTTAAATTTTTTTTTTCCTGTGACTTGTCTGATTTAGTGGCCCAGGGTCTTTGGCCACAACTCTGTCATTTATGATTGGGATGGTCACATGGGTTCTGCCAGTGTTACCTGTTTTCCAAGATGAGTGAACATCTTTTAGCTAGTGATACCAATGCCCACATTGTATATAAATTTAAAATACTGTTAGAAAAAATGGAGAGCATCTATTGCAAAGATCAGTTCCTGCACTGCAATGTACTCTAAAGCAGCTCCTGCATTAAGCCAACTTAATTTGCTATTAATTTCTATGGCCATAGGATCAAGCTTGGATTGAAAAATTCATTGCCCAGGCAAAGCCTGTAGGTTTAAGCTTATACACTGCTTGTTTTTAAGCATGCACTGAAGTATCTTGCTGATTTCAGACCAATTATTTCAATCTGTAATGTTGACTTGAAAATACTGGTCTCACTTAAGATTGACACAAATGATTCTGTAAATCACACAATCATTATACCTAAATTAAGGTGAAATAAAAGATCGGTCATGATTTGTCAACGTTTTAGTGAGCATACCTTATTTTACAGAGAGAAAGCTTAGGAACGGAAACAAGTCATGAGACAAAAAATGAAATCAAAGAAATATATGGAAGTAAATATGAAAACATATCTCCCCCCATATTTTGGGCATTATTTCCTTATTGTTTTTTTCTTTAGGAATACTGACTTTTGCAGTTATGCTAATTTTCCAACATACAAAATATAATAGCTTTTTCAATATCTCTAAATTTGATAGTCTGTTTTCTATTATTACTAAGCCTGGGTTTTTACTAGCATTTGTGTTAGTTATACTGATCAAAATGTAAGAAACACCAAAAACAAGAGAATTCTAATTAATGCGTGGCTATCTAATTAATGCCAATAATCTTAGAATTAAAAACTGAAGACAGAAAATAAAAAAATATCCTTAGAAAGACTTGTCATATGATATTGTATGATTAAAAACATCAGCCACTACAATACTATGGTAACCAACAGTTTATCACAAATAGTCTACCAGTCAACATACATGATTCTAGAGCTAGGTTTTTGTTTTTGTTTGAGTGAAATTTTGTATGATTTTTTTTTTTCACACCAAGTATTCAAACAATTTTAAGAAATAGTAATCATTTATGTTGTACAATAATTTTCATCTATAGAAGCAGAAATTGGGAATTTCTACTTAACTATGATTTTCATCAGTATGATTAAAATCTTTTACAGTGATGTTTATGTTTTTAATAATCAGTTTGTATAGTGTAAGACTGTTTCATTTTTCCATTACTTTTTCCTTCTACATAAAAAATACCAAACCTATCATAGGTTTATAGAAAAAAAAAAAGTTAACTATAGTGTTGGTAATTTAAAAACAAATGTACATGGTGAGTAGTATTCCACTACCACAACTAGAGATCTGTTTGAA